>NC_084478.1:166364812-167008884 GCF_027409185.1 Cynocephalus volans | reverse complement strand
TTTCACTGATTTTCTCAATTGTTTTTCTATTTTCTATTTCATTGTTGTTGCTTTGGTCTTTATTTCCTTTTTTCCACATTCTTTGGGTTTAATGTGCTCTTCTTTTTCTTGGTTTTTAAGGGAGAAGCTAAGGTCATTAATTTGAGACATTTCTTCTCTTCAAATACATGCATTTAGTAATATAAATTTCCCTATACATACAGCTTCGGTGGCATTACATAAATTCTGTTATGTTCTGTTTTTATTTTTACCCTGTTTAAAATATATTTGAATTTCCCTTTGATTTCTTTTATGTTCCATAAGTTATTTAGAAGTGTATTATTTAGTTTCCAAATAGTTGAGGATTTCCAAACATATTTCCCATATTGATTTCAAATTTAATTCCATTGTGGTTAGAGAACAAAATCTACATGATTGAATCTTTCTAAATTTATTGAGATTTGATTTATGACCCAGAATATTATCTATTTTGATAAGTATCCCATATGCACTTGAAAAGAATGTGAATTCTGATGTTACTGGGTTTTCTTTCTTATATTCAAAATATTTTAACATTTATTTGCACAGTATATTGTTTCAATACATGCATATACCTGGCAATGATTCACTTAGGGGTGGATAGCATAGTTTTGTACCCATTAGTCCACAACTTTTCTTATCCCCCTCCAACTCCCTGGTCTCTGATAACCCTTATTCTACTCTCTACTTCTATGAGAATCACCCCCTTTTTAAAAGATTCCACATATGAGTGATATCATGCAGTATTTGTCTTTTTGTGCCTGTCGTACTTCACTTAATATGATAGTTTCCAGTTTCATCAATGTTACTGCAAATGATAGGAGATATATAAATATATATGTGTGTGTGTGTGTGTGTGCGTGTGCGTGTGCGTGTGTGTGTGTGTGTGTATTATAGCTTAGCAGTTTTCCATTGTATGTATATTCCACAGTTTTTTTTATCCATTCATCCACCGATTGACATTTAGGTTGATTCCATCTCTTGGCTATTGTGCATAGTGCTGTGATGAACATGGGAGTGCAGGTGTCTTTTTGAAACATTGATTTCAATTCCTTTGGGTATATACCCAGTAGTGGGATAGCTGGGTCCTAGGGCATATCTATTTTTAGTTCTTTGAAGAACCTCCATGCTGTTTTCCACAATGGCTGTACCAATTTACATTCGCACCAGCAATGTAGGAGAGTTCCTTTTTCTCTATAGTCTTGTGAGCATTTGTTATTTTCTGCCTTAATAATAGCCATTCTAGCTGGAGTGAGATGATATCTCATGTGGTTTTAATTTTCATTTTCCTGGTGAATAGTGATGTTGAGCATTTTTTCATGTGCCTGTTGGCCATTTGTATCTCTTCTTTTGATAAACGTCTGTTCAGATCCTTTTCCAATTTTTAAATTGGGTTATTTGTTTTTTTTGCTGTTGAGTTGTTTGAGTTCCTTATATGTTTTGAATATCAGTCCCTTGTTTGATATGTAGTTTGCAAACACTTTCTCCCATTCCATATGTTGTCTCTTCAATTTGTTGACAGTGTTCCTTGCCGTGCAGAAGCTTTTTAGTTTGATGCAGTCTGGTTTATGTATTTTTGCTTTAGTTGCCTGTACCTTTGTAGTCTCACTCAAAGAAGCACTGCCGTCTATTTACAATAGTAAGATATGGAACCAACCTAAATGTCCATCAGTGGATGACTGGATAAGGAAAATGTGGTATATATACACAACAGAATACTACTCTGCCATAAAAAAGAATGAAATTGTGCTATTTGCAGCAACATGGATGAGCTTGGAGACGACTATGTTAAGTGAAATAAGCCAGACACAGAAAGAGAAATGCCACATGTCCTCACTCATAAGTGGGAGCTGAGAAAGAAAGAAAGACCATAATAAAATGTTGAACTTTCAGAAGGAGAGAACAGACCTATAGTTACTAAAGGTGGGAAAGGGGAAGGGGGTGGGGGATAAGAAGTAATTGGGTGAGGGACACAAAAAGTAATTATGATTTGTAATGATAAACATGCTAGTAATTTTGATTTGATCATCACATACAGTACACAAATACTGATAGTCAACTCTGTACCCCATAAATATGTATAAATAATACAAAATAAATTTAAAGAGAAAACTGTAATCCCAAAGCATTAAGTTAAGTGAAGAAACCAGACCCAAAAGACTATAATTTATAATTTCACTTACTAGAAATTTCTATAATCAGCTCATCTCTAAAGACATAAAATTTGTTAATTTTTGTCTCCATCTGGCATGGTAAAGGAGAGTAAATGCAAACAGGATGCATTTTTCTCTTAAAGGATAGAAATATTCTACAGGTATGTTGTAATTGTTGTGTAATGCCACAAACATATCGAAAAGCTTGGAATCGCTCACTTAAAAAAAAAAGCGCTGCCCACTCCCATTTTGGGCAGTGTTTTCCCTATGTTTTCTTCTAGTAGTTTCATAGCTTCGGGTCTTAAATTTAGGTCTTTGATCATTTTGAGCTAGTTTTCATGTGTGGTGGGAGATAAGGGTCTAGTTTGAATCTTCTGCATGTGGATATCCAGTTTCCCTAGCACCATTTGTTGAAGAGACTATTCTTAACATTGTATACCTTTGATGTTTTTGTTGAAAATCAGTTGGCTCTAAGTGTGTGAGTTTATTTCAGGATTCTCTATTCTATTCCATTGGACAATTTGTCTGTTTTTACGCCACTACCATGCTGTTTTGGTTACTAAAGCTTTATAGTATATTTTCAAGTCAGGGAGTGTGATGCCTCCAACTTTGTTCTTTTTGTTCAAGATTGCTTTAACTATACGGGGACTTTTGTGGCTCCATACAAATTTTAAGATTGCTTTTTCTATATCTGTGAAGAATGTTATTGGTATTTTGATAGGGATTGCATTGAAATGTGTAGATTGCTTTGGGTAATATGGACATTTTGATGATGTTGATTTTCCCAACCCAAGAACATGGGATATCTTTCCATTTATTTGTGTCCTCTTCAACTTCTTTCAATAAGGTTTTATCATTTTCATTGTAGAGATCTTTAACCTCCTTGGTTAAATTTACTCCAAGGTATTTCATATTTTTGGTAGCTATTCTGAATGGGTTACTTTCTTGAATTCTTCTTCACCTATTTTGTTATTGGTGTATAGGAAGGCTATTGATTTTTGTGTGTTGATTTTGTAGTTACTGGGATTTTTCTGTAAATGTCAATTAGGCTACTGTAGGTTGGATGCCCCTGCCACCCTTGTTTTAGTCCGTTTTGTGTTGCTATAACAGAAATACCTGAGACTGGGTAATTTATAAAGGAAAGAGGTTTATTTGGCTTATGATTCTGGGACAGCTGCATCTGGCGTGGGCCTCAGGCTGCTTCTACTCATGGCGGAAAGTGGCAGGCAGTGGCGGGTACAAACAGATCACATGGCGAGAGGAAGCAAGAGAGAGAAGGTGCCAGGGTCTTTTTAGGCAATGAGCTCTCACAGGAACTAATAGAGCGAGAACTCACTCATTAGTCCCTTCTCCCCCAGGGAGAGCGTTAATCCATTCATGAGGGATCTGCCCCTATGACTCAATCAGTTTCCAATACTGCCACATTGGAAATCAAATTTCCACGAGTTTTGGAGGGGACGACACATCCAAACTACATCATTCAACCCCTGGCCCCCCAAAACTCATGTCACTCTCATATACAAAGTAGAATCATTCTATCCCAACAGTCCTAAAAGTCTTAGCTTGCTCCAGCACCAACTTAAAAGTCCAAAGTCCAAAGTCTCATCAAAGCAAAAGTCCTTCCAGCTTTGAACCTGTAAAAACAAAACTAGATTTATCTACTGCCTAGATACAATGGTGGAACAGGCATTGGGTATACATTCCCATTCCAAAAGGGAGGAATAGGCCAGAAAAAAGGAAAAACAGGCCCCAAACAAGTCCAAAACCCAGCAGGGCAGACATTATGTCTTAAACGTCCAAAATAATATTCTTTGACTCCAAGTCCTGCATCCTGGGCACAACTGGGCATTTGGGCCCCCAAAGCCTCAGGCAGCCTCACTCCCACATCTCTGCCAGGCACAGCCCATTGGGCTGCACTGGTGCCTGCAACTTTTCTAGGCTGGCGTTGCATGTTACCAGTGGCCCTGCAGTTCCAGGGTCCTGGAGGCAGTCCCACTGCCTTGGCTCTACTAGACATTTCCCTGGTGGGGGCTCTCTGTGGGGGCTCTAACCCCACTTTCCTGCTCAGCATTGCTCTAGTAGATGACCTCTGCGGTGGCTCCGCCCCTGTGGCAGGTCTCTGCCTGGGCTTCCAGGCTTTTCCATACATCCTCTGGAATCTGGGTGGAGGCTGCCATGCCTCCCCTGCTCTCATGTCCTGCTGGCCTGCAGACTTAACATAACGTGGGTGCCACCGAGGTTTTGGGCCTCTGCTCTCCAGGGCTGCTGCAAAAACCACATTTGGGGCCACTCCAGCCGGAGCAGCTGGAATGCAGGGAGCAGGATCCCAAGGGCGGCTGCACCCCAGGTCTTTCCTCCAGGATAACTCAGTCCTTCTAGGCCTCAGGGTCTGTGATGGGTGGAGCACCCTTCCAGACTTCTGAAATGCCTTTAGGGCATTTTTTCCATTGTCCTGCTTATTAGCATCTGGCTGTCTCACCGCCAAGATAATGTCTTTAGCAACCAGTTTATCTGCTTCACCCTTGCATTGTTCTCCAGCTCTCTGCTTTACCTCATGGCCAGGCTGCAAAGTTTCCAAATCTTTACGCCCTGCTTCCCTTTTCATTTCTGGCTTTACATTTTGCCTTTGCCGCCATATCTCAGAGTAGGCTGTTAGTAGTAGCCATGCAGCGTTCTTAATGCTTTGCTGCTTAGAAATTTCTTTGGCCAAATGCTCTGGCTCACAACTCTTAAGTTCCAACTTCCACAAAGTCCAAGGGCATGGACACAATGTAGCCAGGTTCCTTGCTATGGTGTAGCAAGGGTGATCTTTTATCCAATTCCCAATGAGTTCCTCATCTCTATCTGAGACCTCATCGTCCACATGGCCTTTACGGTCCACATTTCTATCAGCATTCTGCTCACCACTACATAAATCTCTAAAACATTCCAAACTTTCCCTCGTCTTTTTCTCTTTTTCTAAGTCCTCCAAACTCCTCCAACTTTTGCCCATTATCCAGTTCCAAAGCTGCATCCACATTTTCAGGTATCTGTTTAGCAACACCCCACTCCTCGGTACCAATTTTCTGTTTTAGTCCGTTTTATGTTGCTATAACAGAAATACCTGAGACTGGGTAATTAATAAAGGAAAGAGGTTTATTTGGCTTACGATTCTGGGACAGCTGCATCTGGTGTGGGCCTCAGGCTGCTTCTACTCATGGCGGAAAGTGGCAGGCAGCCGGCGGGTACAAGCAGATCACATGGTGAGAGGAAGGAAGAGAGAGAGAGAAGGTGCCAGGGTCTTTTTAAGCAATGAGCTCTCACGGGAACTAATAGAGTGAGAACTCACTCATTAATCCCCCTGTCCCCAGGGAGAGCACTAATCCATTCATGAGGGATACACCACCATGACTCAATCAGTTTCCAGCACTGCAACATTGTATATCAAATTTCCACGAGTTTTGGAGGGGACAACACATCCAAACTTCATCAACCCTAATTGAAGCTTAAATCCCCACTGTAACTGCTGAGGATGGGAAATCCTATTATGGTAATCGAAAGGTGGAGCCTTGAATAGGTGATTAGATTGTAGGACCATGCTGCAATGAATGGATTAATAATGCTGGTCTTGGGTGTGGTTCTTTAAAAGCTTTAAAAGGAGAGTGTATGAGGAGCTCTCTCTCTCTGCTCAGCCATTTTCTGCCATCAGACCCCTGCATTGCTGTAAAGGCACCACCAATGAAGGGCCTCAGCACAAGGGTTCCCTGGACTTTGGACTTCCCAGCCTCTGAAACTGCAAGCAATAAATTTTGTTCTCTTTATAAACTACCCAGTTTTATGTATTTTCTTATAAGCACCAGAAATGGACCAATATATAGGCCAATTCAATTGATGGCATAGTTCAAATTTTCTATATATTTACTGATTTTATGTTTATGTGTTTTTTTATTTATTGAGAAAAAGGTATTGAAATCTTTGACTATGAATGTGGACTTATCTATTCCTCCTTACAGTTGTATCACTTTTTGTTTCATATAGCTTGCAGCTCTGCTGTTAGAAACATAAAAGCTTTGGATTTTTGTTCTCTTGATAATTGACAACTTTATTATCATTAAATGACTTCTTTATCCTTGATGATATTCCTTCCTCTGTGTGATATTAATATAGCCACTCTGGCCTGTGGCTAACTCTATCATCCATTTCCTCCAGGGACAAAAAGCTGAATGAAAGACCTTCTACCTAGGGAGGTAAGTGGTCTGAAATCAATCATAAAGTGTCTCCTCCAAGAATCTGGAACTTTTTATAGCTGTTCATAAAAAAGAATTCCTTCAGGAGCCTTCCTGTAAGGTAAGGTCTATTTCTTCAGAAGGCCTCAGGAGAAGGCAGAAATGTAGGATCTAACAGCATCAGCAGCAAAATAAAGTAAGGCAAGTGTCTGGTGAATGAGGACACATGTTGAGAAGAGCTTTTCTCATCCCTCTGGTTAAGCCAAGCTCTTCCCTGGAGCACTGATGAGTTTTAGGTTGTGCTTTCTGCATGCAAACACCAGAACAACTTGCAGTATGGACATATCTGCCTCATCCCCTGTTAACCCAGGCCTTGGTACTACACCTTCTGAGATAAGCAGGTCCCCAATTTGAAACAAGACCAAATATCAGGTGGAGCAAGTCTGTTTACCGAGTCTCACAGCCTGAAGGCAGTGATTTCAATCTGGAAAACATAACTGAGAAGTCCTGTGTGAACACTGGGAAAAGCAAGTGGGATGGAAAAGTTTCCTGGTGGCAGCCAGGAAGTGAGTGGCCTTCAGAGTACATAAGAGAAATGTTTAGGAAGGATGTAGGATGACTCATATGTCCACATAGACTTAAGTGTGGCCGCATGACTGTGGGTGGATGGTAGGTAGGACACACAAAAACCAGGTAATGGTGAAGGGTGGGAGAGGACAGAATGAGCCACTGAATCAGGTGGCCGTGGGGAAGGGCGTGGAGGAGACACCCTCTCCTTGCCTTGTGACCCTCCAGAACTGAACAGTGAGGCGTGTGGCAGGTCTGTTTGGAAGGCTCTGAAGGGGTGCTAAGGAAACGTTCCCTTTTCCAGCCAGGGCACCTTGGCCTCCCCCCACTCCCAGAGGTGTCAGGATGGGCCATTGTGATGTCTAAGCCACCCCTCCCTGGACAGGGCTAGAGGGGCTGGGGGAGGGGCTTGCTGACCAAACAAAGCCTAGGGTGTGGCTGCTCATTGTCCTGGGCAGGATATATATAGGGAGGCCAGGGGCCCTGGGACAGACCACTGGGCAGTGCTGACATGGCGAAGGAGACCAGGACACCACAGCCCACCAGAAACACCAAAGCGGGGAAGGAGAGGAAGACCCCCTGTCCACCCAAGTCCAGAGGAAAGGGCAAGGTGAGATGACCACCCAAGCTCCTTCTCATCTTCCCCTTGACCCCTTTCTCCCAAGACCCCTCCCCTGTCCTCGCCTGGCACAACCTCCCTCAGCCCACACTCCTTCCCAGGAAGCCCCTTTTCCCATGCCTCCTGCATCCTCTTCCCCCAAACAGTTGCCCTTCTGTGATCGCCCTGTTGTCCTTCCAGGCGCCCAAGACAACCTTGAAGCGTAAAAGACCCCTCCAAGGGAGTCTGAGGAAAAAAGCTGCTGCAGAAATGACCACCCTCTCTATTCAACCCCCAAAAGGGAAAAAGCCAACACTATTCGGCCACTATCACCGGCTGAATCAGGAACTGCAGCAAAAAGAGCTGAAGCAAATCCGAAAGGACGAGGAGATGCCCAGCACCTCAAGGGACGATGAGATGCCCAGCACCTCAAGGGACGAGGAGATGCCCAGCACTTCAAGGGACAAGGAGATCTCCAGCCACTCGAGTGACGAGGAGATCTCCAGCAACCCAAGTGATGGCCCGGGCAGCTACTAACTTAAAAGTGAGACCAGAGACCTCAAAACCACCTGTGAAGTCTCCAGAGGGCTGGCTGCCGGGTAATGGACATCGAATTTTACACTGACGGCACACGATGGTGACAAGTAAAATAAAATTTGCCTATTGTGACATATAGTGTGTGTCTGCATGTTCTGTGATGTGGGAGGGGGAAGGAAGGGAAGAGGCAGGTGTGGGAGGGGAGGGAGGGCGGTGGGCCCAGCGGACTTGGGGTCAGACAGACAGGTCCACTGTTAGGCAGACACTGAGGGATAACGTCTGGATCACGGCCGAGCACTGAAAACAAATTTCTTCCTTGACACTATCTCACCAGTAAGGAGGAAAAGGGCCTGGTGTTTGCATGTGTTTGCAGGGGATAGAGGTGGGGGAGCAACATGAGGGTGTAGTTGGCCAGAACCTAGATGGAGTGAGGTACGTGGGATGACACTGTCACCCCCTCCCCCGAAAAGGCAGACACATGTATCACCAGCAGGCCACCCACCTCATAGTGGCATTTGCTGCATCCTGCCCTATACTGTAAGCAGCTACAGGCCCTCAAAGCGACCCCAAATCTCACCCTACTAAAAGTCAGTGACAACACCTCCAAGGACAGGAATAATGGCGTTTGATGGCTATGAGCCCAACACTGATTAGGCCACTTCCTTGTTAGGAAAATTTGGGATGGAACCGTGACTACCAAGGGTGGGGCAGTGGGAGTGTTTGTTCTTCGGTGCTTTGGGGGTAATTATATAATATTCAATGCTTTCCTTCAGAAAAAAGGAAACTCTCAAACCAGCGACATAAGCTCCTACATCATGAAACTAGAAACATAATAGAAAAGTAAATTAAAAGCAAGCTGAATGCCAAAGTAAGGAAATCCTAAAGATAATAGGAGAAATCAATTAAGTTGAAACCACAATTATTAGGGAAAATCAATGAAACGAAAAGGTGTTTCTTTGTAAAAATCATTAAATTTGATTAACCTGTAGCCAGATTGACCAAGCAAAAGGGAGAGAAGACACAAATTACCAACATCTGGAATAAAAGGGAGGGTATCTCTACAGACACTATAGGTATCAAAGGGGTAATTAAGGAATAACGTGAACAACTCTATGCCATACATATGACAATTTAGATAAAATGGACAGATTTTCTGAAAGATACAAAGTAACAGAAATAACATAAGAAGAAATAGGTGGGTATGCAATCCCTCACTTCTAAATTTTCTTTTTTAACGAAAATGTAATTTTATTAATATTATTTTTTACATTCTTGGATGTTGTTTCAAAGCAGTTGGGAGAGACGGGGAGAGGGAAAGGGGAAGGAAATGGGATGGTAGAAGGAGGAAGGAGGGGTGGGATTGAGGCCCGTAGTACACTCCTCATTCCCACAGGGGAGACTGGGGGGCACCCAGCGGTGGCCTGGTCATTACTGGGATGGGTGCAGATGTCAGGGGGTTGTGGCAAAAGCCCTCACCCCCACTGTCCCAGCTCACGAACCCAGGGCCCTTCTTGCTACAGCTTGGTTGTCGTTGCTGGGCTGGTTGCACATGTCACAGGGGCATGGTTGAGGCCCAAGACCCCCCACTTCCCCACCTTGGGAGAGCCCAGGTCACTTCCTGTGGCAGCTCGGTGGTTGTCACTGGGCTGGCTGCTGGTGTTGGGGGGTCGTGGCTGAGGCCCTTGGTCCACCACCACCCTGGCTCAGGAGAGCCCAGGGCATAATGATTTAAAAATAAAGAAGAAATACGTAACCTAAAAAGTCACACTTCTATTAAAGAAATTTAATTTATAGTTAAGACCCTTCCATAAAAATACTTCAAGTCTAGATGGTCTGACTGCTGAATTCTCCCAGACATTTAAAGGAGAAATAATACTCAGTCCACCACACAAACTCTTCAGAAAATGAAAGAGGCGAAAATACTTCCAAACTCATTTTATGAGATCAGCATTAGCCTGATTACCAAAACTAGACAGAGGCATTACAATAATGGAAAACTACAGACCAGTATTCCTCGTGAACATAAATGTAAAACTTCTCACCAAAATATTAGCAAATTCAGTCCAACAACATATAAAAAGGATAATGGACCATGACCAAGTGGAGTTTATCCTGGAAATGCAAGACTGGTTCAACACTCAAAAATTAGTCAATGTAACATACTAGAGAAGAAAACCACACAATCATATCAATTGCTGCAGAAAAAGCATTTGAAAAATTCTATCCCCATTTACGATAAAAAGAAAACTCTCTGCAAACCAGGAATAAAAGGTAACTTTCGTAACCTGATAAAGGGCATCTATAAAAATCCTAAAGCTAACATCGCACCTAATGCTGAAAGATTGAATGTTTTCCCTCTAGACAGAGAACAAGGCAAGGATGGCTCTTTTCACCACTTCTTGTGCAATGTCATACTTGAAATTCTAGCAAGTGTAATAAGGAAACAGAAAAGAAAGAAAATGCCCACATTGGAATGGAAGAAATAAAACTGTCTCTATTAGCAGACAGCATCACCATGTAAGCAGAAAAATCCAATGAAATCTAAAATAGCTCTTACATGTACTCAGCTTAAGAGTCAGAGTGCAAGGTCATAGTGCAAAAAGGTCAATATACAGAAATTAATCGTGTTTCTATATACTAGCAATTAATATTTGGAAACTGACATTCGTAACAGCTTTATTGAGGTGTAATTGATGTACATAAAACTGCACATGTTCAATACATACAATTTGATGAGTTAGGACATATACACCCTCCCACGGTAATAATCCCATCTACGACCTCCAAAAGTTTCCTTGTGTTCTACTGTATCATTTTTTAAATGTGGTAAGAACACCCAATGTGAGATCTACCATATTAATGATTTTGAAGTGCACAATTCCAAATCATTAACCATAGGCACCGTGAGCAGGTTGTGCAGCAGATCTCTAGAACTTACTCATTTTGCATAATTGAAACTTTACACCTATTGAGCAATGACGTCCCATGTCCACCTCCTTCCAGCCCCTGGCAACCATCATTCTATTCTCTGCCTCCATGAGTTTGACTATTTTTAATACCTTATATAAGTGCAATCATGCCCTATTTTCCTCTGTGACAGGTTTATTTCACTTAGCATAATGTAAAAAGCATTTGTGTCATTTACAGTAGGCCCCAAATATGGAATACTTAGGTATACATCTAACAAAGTATGTGCAGGTTCTGTATGCTGAAAACTACAGAACGCTGGGAAAAAAATAAAAGAAAACCTAAATAAATGGAAAGACACACTAGGGTCATCAATTGAAACTCTCAAGATCATTAAGATGTCAATTCTCTACAGATTGATCAATGGATGCAGTCCTATCAAAATCACAACAGTTTTCTTGTGATTATCAACAAGCTGATTCTAAATTTTTTATGGAAAGGCATATGAGATAGAATAGAAAGACAAATTTGGAAAAGAAGAACAGAGTTGGAGGACTCACACTACCTGCTTGTGAGACTTAATGTAAAGCTGCAGCAAACAAGCCAGTGTGATATGGGTGGAGGGACAGACTCAACAGAAAAAGAGTAAAGTACCTAGAAATAGACCCACACAAATATGATTGGTTGATTTTTGACAGAACTTTAGTGGCAACTCAATGAACAAACAATAGCATTTTTCAACAATGGTACCTAAACATTTGGACATTCTTGTGCAAAAAAATGAACCTTGACTTATACCTCAAACCTTATACAATTAGCTCAAAGTGGATCATAGGCTTAAATGAAAAGCATAAAAGTATAAAATTCTTCATGAGAAATAGGAAAAAAAAGTGTGACCCTAAAAAAATAAAAAAATTTGAATTAAAAAAATTAGATACAATACCAAAAGCATGATCCATAAACGGAAAAATGATAAATTGGTCGCTACGTAAATTTAAAACATTTTCTCTGCAGAAAAGACACTGTGAAAAGAATGAAAGTATACTCCATAGACTGGGAGAAATGATTTGCTGATCACATATTTTACAAAGGACTTGTATCCAGAATATGTCAAGAACTCTCAAATGTCAATAATAAGATCAAACGATACAATTAGAAAAATGAATGAAATAGTCGTACAAATACTTTATCAAAGATGACACATGATGGAGCCATACAAGATATATAGAAGACATACGTAAGACAAATAAGCACATGAAAAGAAGCTCAGCATCACTAGTTGTTTTGGAAATGCCCTTACAAACCATAATGAGATATCACTGCACACCTACTAACATTCAAAAATAAACAAAAAAGAAAAAACCCAGATATACCAAGTGCTGGTGAGGTTGTGGAACTACCGGAAGCCTCATGCAATGCTGTGGGAATGCAAGATCGTACTGCCTCTTTGGAAGTCATTCTGGCAGTGTTTTTAGTAAAGTTAAACATACATTTCTCACATGACCCAGCAATTCTACTCCTAAGTATTTACACAGGTGAGATGAAAACACATGTTCATACAAAAACCCCTTAGTGAATGTCTGTAGCAGCTTTATTCATAACTGTCCAACAAAAGCCGGAAACATCCCAAACATCCCCCAACTGAGTCAACCGAGGAATGGATAAAGTGCGACCCACCCATCCAATGGAATACTACTCGGTAATATAAAAACAAACTATTGATACACACAACAACATGGAGGAATATGCTGAGTGAAAGAAGCCCGCTTGAGAAGGCTGCATACTCTGTTATTTCATTCCTATGACACCCTGCAGATGGCAAAACCATAGGGATGGAGAGCGGATCGGGGGCTTCCAGGGGTTGAGTGTGTGAGGCAGGAGGTTTGATTACAAAGGGGGAGCACGAGAGGAATTTTGGGGGGTAGTGATGGGACTGTTCTGTGACTTGATTGTGGTAGTGGCTGCGTGACTCTGCTCATTGCCCAACTCATCAAAGTGTTCACGAGAAGAGCACATTTTTCTGAATGTAAATAAAAATAAACAGTCTACAATTACTCTTCAGTTTCAAGTTTGCTACCAGAGTCAGTATTGCCGTTTACTAAAATAGGGAGCAGAGGAGGAGGACCGAGGTTTGGAAGAAAGAAACCACGTTGCTTCGGGGACACGGGACATTGTGGGACAAGTTCTGCGTGGCCAGCCATTGCTCGGATATCCAAGTTTGGTGCTCACAGGGAGAAAGCCTGCACCGTAGACCAAGACTGGGGAGCCCTTGAGGGTGAAAGTGTTTCCTCGACATCTGCGACACGCTGCTGACTGTACCTGGCTCCTCTGGTGCATTTGACAGTCGTCCTCTCCCTCCTTTTTGGAGCTCTCTACTCTCCTGACTCGAACGACAGCGCACTGCCCTTCTCATCACATTCCTATGTCTTTTTCCCTAGTCTTCATTTGGACTCCTCTCTGTCCCTCCAATAACTATTTCGAGAGAACTTCCTATTCTCCAGGCGGCGTGCTCAATGTTGGGCATGAAACAGTAAGGAAGGGCCAGTGCCTGCCCTCAAGAGGGTCCAGCCTGGGGACTCTTCCTCAGCCTGCCTTTTCAATGTTGGCACCCCAGGCTTCTGCCTGCTGATCTTCCTGCAGTCCGTACACTGTCTGTCCTGCCTGAGCCCAGTCTAGTCGTCCCCCATCCTTGCCCCGAGACTTCTCTTCAGTCTTTGATCACGTGAGCTACGTTATCCAGAGGATCCTTGAACACACGCTCAAGTGGCGGCTCAAGAAGCAGAATAAACGGATTTTAGCCGAGGCTGTGCCATTCGGTGGCTGTATCATTTTAGCATGTCCCTTGTCCCTCTCCTTGCTTCGAGGTCCCACATGTACAGAAAGATGGTGGCGCTAGGCATTGTCTTTTTAGGACAGGTCATAATTCTGTTTCCTCAGGCTCTGCTCCAGATCTTTCTCTGGCTTGTTCTTACCCTCAGATTTTTTAAACTTCACACCACCGATCATATTTCAGAGCCTCAAGGTCACTTACAACTGTAAGGTTCTTTCCCAGACCCTGGGCTCTGGCCCAGTGTCCAGTCATCTCTTGGCCAAAGCCAGCTCATTCTTTAGGGAAGATGTTGGAACTGCTTTCTCTCTACTGTATCAATGAGCACCCTTTGAATTCTGATGCCAGCCAACCTGAAACACGCCTCTTCATGCCCACCTCCTGCCTAAGCCCCTCCCACTCCGGGGATACAGGAGAATCTTTGGGAAGGCAGCCCCATTCGTTACCAAGGCTGGTGTGTCTGCTACTTCCAGACCCCACTCTGTGTCACAGACAGCTATCCTGCCAAGGTGCAGCTTTTAGCCACCTAGACACAGATACTGTTTCAGCCACTTGCTGCTCCATCCATGTGGCATTTGGCTTTTGTAACATCAGCTATAATGCTTTACAAACCATGCCTGACTTTTTGATCAGGCTCCCCACATCCTCACCAGCATTTGTTTTCTGTCTTATTGAGAGTAGCCAGTCTAACTGGAATGAGATGATATCTCATTATAGTTTTAATTTGCATTTTCCTGATGATTAGTGACGTTCAGCATTTTTTCATATGCCTGTTGGCCTCTATTGTTTTCCTTACAAACAAATGCTGACCGATGCTTCATAATTTCTGATGCTTTTTAAAATAAAACTTCTTGGTAACTCTCCCGATCCCTACTCCCAACCCCACACAGAATTTTCATTCAGTAGTGGAATCTCAGTTCCTGTCTGGCTTGACTGGTGAGAATTGCCCAGTCTGCTGAACCTTTTCTAAAATTGTTGCTGGTCTCCAGAACCTCTTCCAGAATTAAGAACAGTTGGTTAATGACTTGGTCAAACAGGTTGAATTTAATTAAAGTGACCCTTAGCCACTGAAATAGCATTTATTTGATCTGAAATATTTTCACAAGAACAAATATCAGCTCTCAGGCATGATTTGTGATTAGCAACTGTATAAAAATGAAGAGCAATTTGAAATTTTAAGAAAATTGAGCATCAAAGAACAAGAAGAAAGGAGAAAAAAATGGGAAAATATATAAACAGACAATTCAATAAATAAAGTATATAAAGATGGCCCTTAAGTATACGAAAGATATTTGAATTTCATGCACAATAGGAGAAATGCTAGTTTTAACTGCACTGAGATATTATTTCTTACCTTTTGGACAGGCAAAATTTTAACAAGTGTACAACCAAATCTATTGATGACTCTTTAGGAAAGAGGCACTCTCATTGAGTTGCCTCTTGAGGCACTCTCATTGAGAATGCAATTTGGAACAACCCTTCCAGACAGAATTTGGCAATACCTATAACCTTGAACCCAGAAATCCCAGTTCTAGAAGCTATCCTTGAAGATGAACTTCTAACAGTCCAAAAATACATATGCAAAATTATGTTCATTGCAGCATAGTTTGTACTTGTGTTTTAGTCCGTTTTGTGTTGCCATGACAGAAATACCTGAGACTGGGTAATTTATAAAGAAAAGAGGTTTATTCGGTTTACAATTCTGGGACAGCAGCATCTGGCACGGACCTCAGGCTGCTTCTACTCATGGAGGAAAAACAACAGGTAGCTGGCGGGTACAAGCAGGTCACGTCGTGAGAGGAAGGAAGAGAGACTGTCAAATACTTTACAAGTCATGCCTGACTGTTTAGTCAGGCTCTCCAGGATTCCAGAATGTTTTCTAACAAGTATTTAAACTTTTTATTTTTATGGATGTCCAGCTGACTTGGTCCAGGGTTTGAAGTTGCCACCTGTGACAAGCTCCACTACCATTTCCCTGATGATTAGTGATGTGAGCATTTTTTCATATCCCTGTTGGCCATTTGGATGTCTTCCTTTGAGAAATGTCTACTCAGCACCTTTGCCCAGTTTTAAATTGGATTATTTGGTTTTTTGCTGTAAAGTTGTCTGAGCTCTTTGTATATTCTGGATATTAATCCCTTGTCAGATGAATATTTTGCAAATATTTTCTCCCGTTCTGTAGGATGTCTTTTCACTCTATTGATTGTTGCCTTTGCTGTGTAGAAGCTTTCATTTGAATTTTAGAATCACATTGCTAATTTATATAAAAAACCTCATGGTATAATGATTTGGATTGTGTTGAATCTGTAGGCCAATTTGGGAAGACTTGGCATTTTAACAATATTGAGTCTTCTGACTAACGAACAAGGGTTATAGCTCAATTTATTCAAGTCTTTTTAAATTGGTCTTAGCAACATTTTACAGTTTTCAGTGCATAGGCTCTTCATATGTCTTGCTAAATTTTTCTCTCTATATATCATATTTTTGGATGCTATTGTAAATTTTTTACTTCAATATCTGATTGATCATTAACACCATATAGAAATAAAATTGATTTTTGTATATTGAGCTTGTATTCTACAACATTGCTAAACTCACTTATTAATGTTAGTAATATGTCATCTGCAAATAAAGGCAATTTTATTTCTTCCTTTCCAATCTGCATGCCTTTCATTTCTTTTTCTTGCCTAATTGTCCTGTTGAATAGAAGTGGCAAAAGCAGACATTTTTATATTGCTTCTTATCCTAGGAAAAAATTATCCAGTCTTTGCCCATTTAGTATGACATTAGCTGTGGTGTTTTGTACAATCTATTTGTCTTTATCAGATTAAGAACTTCCCTTCTATTCCTAGTTTGTTGAGCATATTATGAAAGGATCTGGAGTTTTCCATCTATGTCTATTGAGATTGTCATGTGTTTTTTTACCCTTAATCAATTAATATGAAATATTACATTGATTAATTTTTTAGATATTGAACAAACCTTGAATACCTGAGATAAATTGCACTTGGTCATGGTATATAATATTTTTCATAGGTTGCTAAATTCAGTTTGCTAGTATTTTGTTGAAGATTTCTGTGCCTATATTCATAAAGGCTATTAATCTGTGGTGGTTTTCTTTTCCTGTCATGTCTTTGGTTTAGGTTTCAGAGTAATATTAGCCTCAAAGGATGAGTTTGGAAGTGTTCCCTCCTCTTGTATCGTTGTCAATTCTTCCTTAAACATTTGGTAGACTTTAACAGTGAAGCCATCTGGGTGTAAAATTTTCTTTCTGGGAATAGTTTAAACTACAAGTTCAATCTCTTTAATGTTTATAGGGCTAGTTTGGATATACATTTCTTCTTGAGTGAGCTTTGGTAGTTTGAACCTTTCAGGTATTTATCCATTTTATGTAAGTTGTCAAATTTATTAGCATAGATTGTTTATACTACGTTCTTCCTTTTTATTATCTGTAGAATCCATAGTGATGTCATCTTTCTCATTTCTGATATTGGTTTTCTGTGTTTTTTATCCCTTTTTTCCTCATCAGTCTGGTTAGAGTTTTATCAATTTTACTGTTCTTCCAAAAAAATCCCCTCTTGGTTTCACTGATTTTCTCAATTGTTTTTCTATTTTCTATTTCATTGTTGTTGCTTTGGTCTTTATTTCCTTTTTTCCACATTCTTTGGGTTTAATGTGCTCTTCTTTTTCTTGGTTTTTAAGGGAGAAGCTAAGGTCATTAATTTGAGACATTTCTTCTCTTCAAATACATGCATTTAGTAATATAAATTTCCCTATACATACAGCTTCGGTGGCATTACATAAATTCTGTTATGTTCTGTTTTTATTTTTACCCTGTTTAAAATATATTTGAATTTCCCTTTGATTTCTTTTATGTTCCATAAGTTATTTAGAAGTGTATTATTTAGTTTCCAAATAGTTGAGGATTTCCAAACATATTTCCCATATTGATTTCAAATTTAATTCCATTGTGGTTAGAGAACAAAATCTACATGATTGAATCTTTCTAAATTTATTGAGATTTGATTTATGACCCAGAATATTATCTATTTTGATAAGTATCCCATATGCACTTGAAAAGAATGTGAATTCTGATGTTACTGGGTTTTCTTTCTTATATTCAAAATATTTTAACATTTATTTGCACAGTATATTGTTTCAATACATGCATATACCTGGCAATGATTCACTTAGGGGTGGATAGCATAGTTTTGTACCCATTAGTCCACAACTTTTCTTATCCCCCTCCAACTCCCTGGTCTCTGATAACCCTTATTCTACTCTCTACTTCTATGAGAATCACCCCCTTTTTAAAAGATTCCACATATGAGTGATATCATGCAGTATTTGTCTTTTTGTGCCTGTCGTACTTCACTTAATATGATAGTTTCCAGTTTCATCAATGTTACTGCAAATGATAGGAGATATATAAATATATATGTGTGTGTGTGTGTGTGTGCGTGTGCGTGTGCGTGTGTGTGTGTGTGTGTATTATAGCTTAGCAGTTTTCCATTGTATGTATATTCCACAGTTTTTTTTATCCATTCATCCACCGATTGACATTTAGGTTGATTCCATCTCTTGGCTATTGTGCATAGTGCTGTGATGAACATGGGAGTGCAGGTGTCTTTTTGAAACATTGATTTCAATTCCTTTGGGTATATACCCAGTAGTGGGATAGCTGGGTCCTAGGGCATATCTATTTTTAGTTCTTTGAAGAACCTCCATGCTGTTTTCCACAATGGCTGTACCAATTTACATTCGCACCAGCAATGTAGGAGAGTTCCTTTTTCTCTATAGTCTTGTGAGCATTTGTTATTTTCTGCCTTAATAATAGCCATTCTAGCTGGAGTGAGATGATATCTCATGTGGTTTTAATTTTCATTTTCCTGGTGAATAGTGATGTTGAGCATTTTTTCATGTGCCTGTTGGCCATTTGTATCTCTTCTTTTGATAAACGTCTGTTCAGATCCTTTTCCAATTTTTAAATTGGGTTATTTGTTTTTTTTGCTGTTGAGTTGTTTGAGTTCCTTATATGTTTTGAATATCAGTCCCTTGTTTGATATGTAGTTTGCAAACACTTTCTCCCATTCCATATGTTGTCTCTTCAATTTGTTGACAGTGTTCCTTGCCGTGCAGAAGCTTTTTAGTTTGATGCAGTCTGGTTTATGTATTTTTGCTTTAGTTGCCTGTACCTTTGTAGTCTCACTCAAAGAAGCACTGCCGTCTATTTACAATAGTAAGATATGGAACCAACCTAAATGTCCATCAGTGGATGACTGGATAAGGAAAATGTGGTATATATACACAACAGAATACTACTCTGCCATAAAAAAGAATGAAATTGTGCTATTTGCAGCAACATGGATGAGCTTGGAGACGACTATGTTAAGTGAAATAAGCCAGACACAGAAAGAGAAATGCCACATGTCCTCACTCATAAGTGGGAGCTGAGAAAGAAAGAAAGACCATAATAAAATGTTGAACTTTCAGAAGGAGAGAACAGACCTATAGTTACTAAAGGTGGGAAAGGGGAAGGGGGTGGGGGATAAGAAGTAATTGGGTGAGGGACACAAAAAGTAATTATGATTTGTAATGATAAACATGCTAGTAATTTTGATTTGATCATCACATACAGTACACAAATACTGATAGTCAACTCTGTACCCCATAAATATGTATAAATAATACAAAATAAATTTAAAGAGAAAACTGTAATCCCAAAGCATTAAGTTAAGTGAAGAAACCAGACCCAAAAGACTATAATTTATAATTTCACTTACTAGAAATTTCTATAATCAGCTCATCTCTAAAGACATAAAATTTGTTAATTTTTGTCTCCATCTGGCATGGTAAAGGAGAGTAAATGCAAACAGGATGCATTTTTCTCTTAAAGGATAGAAATATTCTACAGGTATGTTGTAATTGTTGTGTAATGCCACAAACATATCGAAAAGCTTGGAATCGCTCACTTAAAAAAAAAAGCGCTGCCCACTCCCATTTTGGGCAGTGTTTTCCCTATGTTTTCTTCTAGTAGTTTCATAGCTTCGGGTCTTAAATTTAGGTCTTTGATCATTTTGAGCTAGTTTTCATGTGTGGTGGGAGATAAGGGTCTAGTTTGAATCTTCTGCATGTGGATATCCAGTTTCCCTAGCACCATTTGTTGAAGAGACTATTCTTAACATTGTATACCTTTGATGTTTTTGTTGAAAATCAGTTGGCTCTAAGTGTGTGAGTTTATTTCAGGATTCTCTATTCTATTCCATTGGACAATTTGTCTGTTTTTACGCCACTACCATGCTGTTTTGGTTACTAAAGCTTTATAGTATATTTTCAAGTCAGGGAGTGTGATGCCTCCAACTTTGTTCTTTTTGTTCAAGATTGCTTTAACTATACGGGGACTTTTGTGGCTCCATACAAATTTTAAGATTGCTTTTTCTATATCTGTGAAGAATGTTATTGGTATTTTGATAGGGATTGCATTGAAATGTGTAGATTGCTTTGGGTAATATGGACATTTTGATGATGTTGATTTTCCCAACCCAAGAACATGGGATATCTTTCCATTTATTTGTGTCCTCTTCAACTTCTTTCAATAAGGTTTTATCATTTTCATTGTAGAGATCTTTAACCTCCTTGGTTAAATTTACTCCAAGGTATTTCATATTTTTGGTAGCTATTCTGAATGGGTTACTTTCTTGAATTCTTCTTCACCTATTTTGTTATTGGTGTATAGGAAGGCTATTGATTTTTGTGTGTTGATTTTGTAGTTACTGGGATTTTTCTGTAAATGTCAATTAGGCTACTGTAGGTTGGATGCCCCTGCCACCCTTGTTTTAGTCCGTTTTGTGTTGCTATAACAGAAATACCTGAGACTGGGTAATTTATAAAGGAAAGAGGTTTATTTGGCTTATGATTCTGGGACAGCTGCATCTGGCGTGGGCCTCAGGCTGCTTCTACTCATGGCGGAAAGTGGCAGGCAGTGGCGGGTACAAACAGATCACATGGCGAGAGGAAGCAAGAGAGAGAAGGTGCCAGGGTCTTTTTAGGCAATGAGCTCTCACAGGAACTAATAGAGCGAGAACTCACTCATTAGTCCCTTCTCCCCCAGGGAGAGCGTTAATCCATTCATGAGGGATCTGCCCCTATGACTCAATCAGTTTCCAATACTGCCACATTGGAAATCAAATTTCCACGAGTTTTGGAGGGGACGACACATCCAAACTACATCATTCAACCCCTGGCCCCCCAAAACTCATGTCACTCTCATATACAAAGTAGAATCATTCTATCCCAACAGTCCTAAAAGTCTTAGCTTGCTCCAGCACCAACTTAAAAGTCCAAAGTCCAAAGTCTCATCAAAGCAAAAGTCCTTCCAGCTTTGAACCTGTAAAAACAAAACTAGATTTATCTACTGCCTAGATACAATGGTGGAACAGGCATTGGGTATACATTCCCATTCCAAAAGGGAGGAATAGGCCAGAAAAAAGGAAAAACAGGCCCCAAACAAGTCCAAAACCCAGCAGGGCAGACATTATGTCTTAAACGTCCAAAATAATATTCTTTGACTCCAAGTCCTGCATCCTGGGCACAACTGGGCATTTGGGCCCCCAAAGCCTCAGGCAGCCTCACTCCCACATCTCTGCCAGGCACAGCCCATTGGGCTGCACTGGTGCCTGCAACTTTTCTAGGCTGGCGTTGCATGTTACCAGTGGCCCTGCAGTTCCAGGGTCCTGGAGGCAGTCCCACTGCCTTGGCTCTACTAGACATTTCCCTGGTGGGGGCTCTCTGTGGGGGCTCTAACCCCACTTTCCTGCTCAGCATTGCTCTAGTAGATGACCTCTGCGGTGGCTCCGCCCCTGTGGCAGGTCTCTGCCTGGGCTTCCAGGCTTTTCCATACATCCTCTGGAATCTGGGTGGAGGCTGCCATGCCTCCCCTGCTCTCATGTCCTGCTGGCCTGCAGACTTAACATAACGTGGGTGCCACCGAGGTTTTGGGCCTCTGCTCTCCAGGGCTGCTGCACAAACCACATTTGGGGCCACTCCAGCCGGAGCAGCTGGAATGCAGGGAGCAGGATCCCAAGGGCGGCTGCACCCCAGGTCTTTCCTCCAGGATAACTCAGTCCTTCTAGGCCTCAGGGTCTGTGATGGGTGGAGCACCCTTCCAGACTTCTGAAATGCCTTTAGGGCATTTTTTCCATTGTCCTGCTTATTAGCATCTGGCTGTCTCACCGCCAAGATAATGTCTTTAGCAACCAGTTTATCTGCTTCACCCTTGCATTGTTCTCCAGCTCTCTGCTTTACCTCATGGCCAGGCTGCAAAGTTTCCAAATCTTTACGCCCTGCTTCCCTTTTCATTTCTGGCTTTACATTTTGCCTTTGCCGCCATATCTCAGAGTAGGCTGTTAGTAGTAGCCATGCAGCGTTCTTAATGCTTTGCTGCTTAGAAATTTCTTTGGCCAAATGCTCTGGCTCACAACTCTTAAGTTCCAACTTCCACAAAGTCCAAGGGCATGGACACAATGTAGCCAGGTTCCTTGCTATGGTGTAGCAAGGGTGATCTTTTATCCAATTCCCAATGAGTTCCTCATCTCTATCTGAGACCTCATCGTCCACATGGCCTTTACGGTCCACATTTCTATCAGCATTCTGCTCACCACTACATAAATCTCTAAAACATTCCAAACTTTCCCTCGTCTTTTTCTCTTTTTCTAAGTCCTCCAAACTCCTCCAACTTTTGCCCATTATCCAGTTCCAAAGCTGCATCCACATTTTCAGGTATCTGTTTAGCAACACCCCACTCCTCGGTACCAATTTTCTGTTTTAGTCCGTTTTATGTTGCTATAACAGAAATACCTGAGACTGGGTAATTAATAAAGGAAAGAGGTTTATTTGGCTTACGATTCTGGGACAGCTGCATCTGGTGTGGGCCTCAGGCTGCTTCTACTCATGGCGGAAAGTGGCAGGCAGCCGGCGGGTACAAGCAGATCACATGGTGAGAGGAAGGAAGAGAGAGAGAGAAGGTGCCAGGGTCTTTTTAAGCAATGAGCTCTCACGGGAACTAATAGAGTGAGAACTCACTCATTAATCCCCCTGTCCCCAGGGAGAGCACTAATCCATTCATGAGGGATACACCACCATGACTCAATCAGTTTCCAGCACTGCAACATTGTATATCAAATTTCCACGAGTTTTGGAGGGGACAACACATCCAAACTTCATCAACCCTAATTGAAGCTTAAATCCCCACTGTAACTGCTGAGGATGGGAAATCCTATTATGGTAATCGAAAGGTGGAGCCTTGAATAGGTGATTAGATTGTAGGACCATGCTGCAATGAATGGATTAATAATGCTGGTCTTGGGTGTGGTTCTTTAAAAGCTTTAAAAGGAGAGTGTATGAGGAGCTCTCTCTCTCTGCTCAGCCATTTTCTGCCATCAGACCCCTGCATTGCTGTAAAGGCACCACCAATGAAGGGCCTCAGCACAAGGGTTCCCTGGACTTTGGACTTCCCAGCCTCTGAAACTGCAAGCAATAAATTTTGTTCTCTTTATAAACTACCCAGTTTTATGTATTTTCTTATAAGCACCAGAAATGGACCAATATATAGGCCAATTCAATTGATGGCATAGTTCAAATTTTCTATATATTTACTGATTTTATGTTTATGTGTTTTTTTATTTATTGAGAAAAAGGTATTGAAATCTTTGACTATGAATGTGGACTTATCTATTCCTCCTTACAGTTGTATCACTTTTTGTTTCATATAGCTTGCAGCTCTGCTGTTAGAAACATAAAAGCTTTGGATTTTTGTTCTCTTGATAATTGACAACTTTATTATCATTAAATGACTTCTTTATCCTTGATGATATTCCTTCCTCTGTGTGATATTAATATAGCCACTCTGGCCTGTGGCTAACTCTATCATCCATTTCCTCCAGGGACAAAAAGCTGAATGAAAGACCTTCTACCTAGGGAGGTAAGTGGTCTGAAATCAATCATAAAGTGTCTCCTCCAAGAATCTGGAACTTTTTATAGCTGTTCATAAAAAAGAATTCCTTCAGGAGCCTTCCTGTAAGGTAAGGTCTATTTCTTCAGAAGGCCTCAGGAGAAGGCAGAAATGTAGGATCTAACAGCATCAGCAGCAAAATAAAGTAAGGCAAGTGTCTGGTGAATGAGGACACATGTTGAGAAGAGCTTTTCTCATCCCTCTGGTTAAGCCAAGCTCTTCCCTGGAGCACTGATGAGTTTTAGGTTGTGCTTTCTGCATGCAAACACCAGAACAACTTGCAGTATGGACATATCTGCCTCATCCCCTGTTAACCCAGGCCTTGGTACTACACCTTCTGAGATAAGCAGGTCCCCAATTTGAAACAAGACCAAATATCAGGTGGAGCAAGTCTGTTTACCGAGTCTCACAGCCTGAAGGCAGTGATTTCAATCTGGAAAACATAACTGAGAAGTCCTGTGTGAACACTGGGAAAAGCAAGTGGGATGGAAAAGTTTCCTGGTGGCAGCCAGGAAGTGAGTGGCCTTCAGAGTACATAAGAGAAATGTTTAGGAAGGATGTAGGATGACTCATATGTCCACATAGACTTAAGTGTGGCCGCATGACTGTGGGTGGATGGTAGGTAGGACACACAAAAACCAGGTAATGGTGAAGGGTGGGAGAGGACAGAATGAGCCACTGAATCAGGTGGCCGTGGGGAAGGGCGTGGAGGAGACACCCTCTCCTTGCCTTGTGACCCTCCAGAACTGAACAGTGAGGCGTGTGGCAGGTCTGTTTGGAAGGCTCTGAAGGGGTGCTAAGGAAACGTTCCCTTTTCCAGCCAGGGCACCTTGGCCTCCCCCCACTCCCAGAGGTGTCAGGATGGGCCATTGTGATGTCTAAGCCACCCCTCCCTGGACAGGGCTAGAGGGGCTGGGGGAGGGGCTTGCTGACCAAACAAAGCCTAGGGTGTGGCTGCTCATTGTCCTGGGCAGGATATATATAGGGAGGCCAGGGGCCCTGGGACAGACCACTGGGCAGTGCTGACATGGCGAAGGAGACCAGGACACCACAGCCCACCAGAAACACCAAAGCGGGGAAGGAGAGGAAGACCCCCTGTCCACCCAAGTCCAGAGGAAAGGGCAAGGTGAGATGACCACCCAAGCTCCTTCTCATCTTCCCCTTGACCCCTTTCTCCCAAGACCCCTCCCCTGTCCTCGCCTGGCACAACCTCCCTCAGCCCACACTCCTTCCCAGGAAGCCCCTGTTCCCATGCCTCCTGCATCCTCTTCCCCCAAACAGTTGCCCTTCTGTGATCGCCCTGTTGTCCTTCCAGGCGCCCAAGACAACCTTGAAGCGTAAAAGACCCCTCCAAGGGAGTCTGAGGAAAAAAGCTGCTGCAGAAGTGACCACCCTCTCAATTCAACCCCCAAAAGGGAAAAAGCCAACACTATTCGGCCACTATCACCGGCTGAATCAGGAACTGCAGCAAAAAGAGCTGAAGCAAATCCGAAAGGACGAGGAGATGCCCAGCACCTCAAGGGACGATGAGATGCCCAGCACCTCAAGGGACGAGGAGATGCCCAGCACTTCAAGGGACAAGGAGATCTCCAGCCACTCGAGTGACGAGGAGATCTCCAGCAACCCAAGTGATGGCCCGGGCAGCTACTAACTTAAAAGTGAGACCAGAGACCTCAAAACCACCTGTGAAGTCTCCAGAGGGCTGGCTGCCGGGTAATGGACATCGAATTTTACACTGACGGCACACGATGGTGACAAGTAAAATAAAATTTGCCTATTGTGACATATAGTGTGTGTCTGCATGTTCTGTGATGTGGGAGGGGGAAGGAAGGGAAGAGGCAGGTGTGGGAGGGGAGGGAGGGCGGTGGGCCCAGCGGACTTGGGGTCAGACAGACAGGTCCACTGTTAGGCAGACACTGAGGGATAACGTCTGGATCACGGCCGAGCACTGAAAACAAATTTCTTCCTTGACACTATCTCACCAGTAAGGAGGAAAAGGGCCTGGTGTTTGCATGTGTTTGCAGGGGATAGAGGTGGGGGAGCAACATGAGGGTGTAGTTGGCCAGAACCTAGATGGAGTGAGGTACGTGGGATGACACTGTCACCCCCTCCCCCGAAAAGGCAGACACATGTATCACCAGCAGGCCACCCACCTCATAGTGGCATTTGCTGCATCCTGCCCTATACTGTAAGCAGCTACAGGCCCTCAAAGCGACCCCAAATCTCACCCTACTAAAAGTCAGTGACAACACCTCCAAGGACAGGAATAATGGCGTTTGATGGCTATGAGCCCAACACTGATTAGGCCACTTCCTTGTTAGGAAAATTTGGGATGGAACCGTGACTACCAAGGGTGGGGCAGTGGGAGTGTTTGTTCTTCGGTGCTTTGGGGGTAATTATATAATATTCAATGCTTTCCTTCAGAAAAAAGGAAACTCTCAAACCAGCGACATAAGCTCCTACATCATGAAACTAGAAACATAATAGAAAAGTAAATTAAAAGCAAGCTGAATGCCAAAGTAAGGAAATCCTAAAGATAATAGGAGAAATCAATTAAGTTGAAACCACAATTATTAGGGAAAATCAATGAAACGAAAAGGTGTTTCTTTGTAAAAATCATTAAATTTGATTAACCTGTAGCCAGATTGACCAAGCAAAAGGGAGAGAAGACACAAATTACCAACATCTGGAATAAAAGGGAGGGTATCTCTACAGACACTATAGGTATCAAAGGGGTAATTAAGGAATAACGTGAACAACTCTATGCCATACATATGACAATTTAGATAAAATGGACAGATTTTCTGAAAGATACAAAGTAACAGAAATAACATAAGAAGAAATAGGTGGGTATGCAATCCCTCACTTCTAAATTTTCTTTTTTAACGAAAATGTAATTTTATTAATATTATTTTTTACATTCTTGGATGTTGTTTCAAAGCAGTTGGGAGAGACGGGGAGAGGGAAAGGGGAAGGAAATGGGATGGTAGAAGGAGGAAGGAGGGGTGGGATTGAGGCCCGTAGTACACTCCTCATTCCCACAGGGGAGACTGGGGGGCACCCAGCGGTGGCCTGGTCATTACTGGGATGGGTGCAGATGTCAGGGGGTTGTGGCAAAAGCCCTCACCCCCACTGTCCCAGCTCACGAACCCAGGGCCCTTCTTGCTACAGCTTGGTTGTCGTTGCTGGGCTGGTTGCACATGTCACAGGGGCATGGTTGAGGCCCAAGACCCCCCACTTCCCCACCTTGGGAGAGCCCAGGTCACTTCCTGTGGCAGCTCGGTGGTTGTCACTGGGCTGGCTGCTGGTGTTGGGGGGTCGTGGCTGAGGCCCTTGGTCCACCACCACCCTGGCTCAGGAGAGCCCAGGGCATAATGATTTAAAAATAAAGAAGAAATACGTAACCTAAAAAGTCACACTTCTATTAAAGAAATTTAATTTATAGTTAAGACCCTTCCATAAAAATACTTCAAGTCTAGATGGTCTGACTGCTGAATTCTCCCAGACATTTAAAGGAGAAATAATACTCAGTCCACCACACAAACTCTTCAGAAAATGAAAGAGGCGAAAATACTTCCAAACTCATTTTATGAGATCAGCATTAGCCTGATTACCAAAACTAGACAGAGGCATTACAATAATGGAAAACTACAGACCAGTATTCCTCGTGAACATAAATGTAAAACTTCTCACCAAAATATTAGCAAATTCAGTCCAACAACATATAAAAAGGATAATGGACCATGACCAAGTGGAGTTTATCCTGGAAATGCAAGACTGGTTCAACACTCAAAAATTAGTCAATGTAACATACTAGAGAAGAAAACCACACAATCATATCAATTGCTGCAGAAAAAGCATTTGAAAAATTCTATCCCCATTTACGATAAAAAGAAAACTCTCTGCAAACCAGGAATAAAAGGTAACTTTCGTAACCTGATAAAGGGCATCTATAAAAATCCTAAAGCTAACATCGCACCTAATGCTGAAAGATTGAATGTTTTCCCTCTAGACAGAGAACAAGGCAAGGATGGCTCTTTTCACCACTTCTTGTGCAATGTCATACTTGAAATTCTAGCAAGTGTAATAAGGAAACAGAAAAGAAAGAAAATGCCCACATTGGAATGGAAGAAATAAAACTGTCTCTATTAGCAGACAGCATCACCATGTAAGCAGAAAAATCCAATGAAATCTAAAATAGCTCTTACATGTACTCAGCTTAAGAGTCAGAGTGCAAGGTCATAGTGCAAAAAGGTCAATATACAGAAATTAATCGTGTTTCTATATACTAGCAATTAATATTTGGAAACTGACATTCGTAACAGCTTTATTGAGGTGTAATTGATGTACATAAAACTGCACATGTTCAATACATACAATTTGATGAGTTAGGACATATACACCCTCCCACGGTAATAATCCCATCTACGACCTCCAAAAGTTTCCTTGTGTTCTACTGTATCATTTTTTAAATGTGGTAAGAACACCCAATGTGAGATCTACCATATTAATGATTTTGAAGTGCACAATTCCAAATCATTAACCATAGGCACCGTGAGCAGGTTGTGCAGCAGATCTCTAGAACTTACTCATTTTGCATAATTGAAACTTTACACCTATTGAGCAATGACGTCCCATGTCCACCTCCTTCCAGCCCCTGGCAACCATCATTCTATTCTCTGCCTCCATGAGTTTGACTATTTTTAATACCTTATATAAGTGCAATCATGCCCTATTTTCCTCTGTGACAGGTTTATTTCACTTAGCATAATGTAAAAAGCATTTGTGTCATTTACAGTAGGCCCCAAATATGGAATACTTAGGTATACATCTAACAAAGTATGTGCAGGTTCTGTATGCTGAAAACTACAGAACGCTGGGAAAAAAATAAAAGAAAACCTAAATAAATGGAAAGACACACTAGGGTCATCAATTGAAACTCTCAAGATCATTAAGATGTCAATTCTCTACAGATTGATCAATGGATGCAGTCCTATCAAAATCACAACAGTTTTCTTGTGATTATCAACAAGCTGATTCTAAATTTTTTATGGAAAGGCATATGAGATAGAATAGAAAGACAAATTTGGAAAAGAAGAACAGAGTTGGAGGACTCACACTACCTGCTTGTGAGACTTAATGTAAAGCTGCAGCAAACAAGCCAGTGTGATATGGGTGGAGGGACAGACTCAACAGAAAAAGAGTAAAGTACCTAGAAATAGACCCACACAAATATGATTGGTTGATTTTTGACAGAACTTTAGTGGCAACTCAATGAACAAACAATAGCATTTTTCAACAATGGTACCTAAACATTTGGACATTCTTATGCAAAAAAATGAACCTTGACTTATACCTCAAACCTTATACAATTAGCTCAAAGTGGATCATAGGCTTAAATGAAAAGCATAAAAGTATAAAATTCTTCATGAGAAATAGGAAAAAAAAGTGTGACCCTAAAAAAATAAAAAAATTTGAATTAAAAAAATTAGATACAATACCAAAAGCATGATCCATAAACGGAAAAATGATAAATTGGTCGCTACGTAAATTTAAAACATTTTCTCTGCAGAAAAGACACTGTGAAAAGAATGAAAGTATACTCCATAGACTGGGAGAAATGATTTGCTGATCACATATTTTACAAAGGACTTGTATCCAGAATATGTCAAGAACTCTCAAATGTCAATAATAAGATCAAACGATACAATTAGAAAAATGAATGAAATAGTCGTACAAATACTTTATCAAAGATGACACATGATGGAGCCATACAAGATATATAGAAGACATACGTAAGACAAATAAGCACATGAAAAGAAGCTCAGCATCACTAGTTGTTTTGGAAATGCCCTTACAAACCATAATGAGATATCACTGCACACCTACTAACATTCAAAAATAAACAAAAAAGAAAAAACCCAGATATACCAAGTGCTGGTGAGGTTGTGGAACTACCGGAAGCCTCATGCAATGCTGTGGGAATGCAAGATCGTACTGCCTCTTTGGAAGTCATTCTGGCAGTGTTTTTAGTAAAGTTAAACATACATTTCTCACATGACCCAGCAATTCTACTCCTAAGTATTTACACAGGTGAGATGAAAACACATGTTCATACAAAAACCCCTTAGTGAATGTCTGTAGCAGCTTTATTCATAACTGTCCAACAAAAGCCGGAAACATCCCAAACATCCCCCAACTGAGTCAACCGAGGAATGGATAAAGTGCGACCCACCCATCCAATGGAATACTACTCGGTAATATAAAAACAAACTATTGATACACACAACAACATGGAGGAATATGCTGAGTGAAAGAAGCCCGCTTGAGAAGGCTGCATACTCTGTTATTTCATTCCTATGACACCCTGCAGATGGCAAAACCATAGGGATGGAGAGCGGATCGGGGGCTTCCAGGGGTTGAGTGTGTGAGGCAGGAGGTTTGATTACAAAGGGGGAGCACGAGAGGAATTTTGGGGGGTAGTGATGGGACTGTTCTGTGACTTGATTGTGGTAGTGGCTGCGTGACTCTGCTCATTGCCCAACTCATCAAAGTGTTCACGAGAAGAGCACATTTTTCTGAATGTAAATAAAAATAAACAGTCTACAATTACTCTTCAGTTTCAAGTTTGCTACCAGAGTCAGTATTGCCGTTTACTAAAATAGGGAGCAGAGGAGGAGGACCGAGGTTTGGAAGAAAGAAACCACGTTGCTTCGGGGACACGGGACATTGTGGGACAAGTTCTGCGTGGCCAGCCATTGCTCGGATATCCAAGTTTGGTGCTCACAGGGAGAAAGCCTGCACCGTAGACCAAGACTGGGGAGCCCTTGAGGGTGAAAGTGTTTCCTCGACATCTGCGACACGCTGCTGACTGTACCTGGCTCCTCTGGTGCATTTGACAGTCGTCCTCTCCCTCCTTTTTGGAGCTCTCTACTCTCCTGACTCGAACGACAGCGCACTGCCCTTCTCATCACATTCCTATGTCTTTTTCCCTAGTCTTCATTTGGACTCCTCTCTGTCCCTCCAATAACTATTTCGAGAGAACTTCCTATTCTCCAGGCGGCGTGCTCAATGTTGGGCATGAAACAGTAAGGAAGGGCCAGTGCCTGCCCTCAAGAGGGTCCAGCCTGGGGACTCTTCCTCAGCCTGCCTTTTCAATGTTGGCACCCCAGGCTTCTGCCTGCTGATCTTCCTGCAGTCCGTACACTGTCTGTCCTGCCTGAGCCCAGTCTAGTCGTCCCCCATCCTTGCCCCGAGACTTCTCTTCAGTCTTTGATCACGTGAGCTACGTTATCCAGAGGATCCTTGAACACACGCTCAAGTGGCGGCTCAAGAAGCAGAATAAACGGATTTTAGCCGAGGCTGTGCCATTCGGTGGCTGTATCATTTTAGCATGTCCCTTGTCCCTCTCCTTGCTTCGAGGTCCCACATGTACAGAAAGATGGTGGCGCTAGGCATTGTCTTTTTAGGACAGGTCATAATTCTGTTTCCTCAGGCTCTGCTCCAGATCTTTCTCTGGCTTGTTCTTACCCTCAGATTTTTTAAACTTCACACCACCGATCATATTTCAGAGCCTCAAGGTCACTTACAACTGTAAGGTTCTTTCCCAGACCCTGGGCTCTGGCCCAGTGTCCAGTCATCTCTTGGCCAAAGCCAGCTCATTCTTTAGGGAAGATGTTGGAACTGCTTTCTCTCTACTGTATCAATGAGCACCCTTTGAATTCTGATGCCAGCCAACCTGAAACACGCCTCTTCATGCCCACCTCCTGCCTAAGCCCCTCCCACTCCGGGGATACAGGAGAATCTTTGGGAAGGCAGCCCCATTCGTTACCAAGGCTGGTGTGTCTGCTACTTCCAGACCCCACTCTGTGTCACAGACAGCTATCCTGCCAAGGTGCAGCTTTTAGCCACCTAGACACAGATACTGTTTCAGCCACTTGCTGCTCCATCCATGTGGCATTTGGCTTTTGTAACATCAGCTATAATGCTTTACAAACCATGCCTGACTTTTTGATCAGGCTCCCCACATCCTCACCAGCATTTGTTTTCTGTCTTATTGAGAGTAGCCAGTCTAACTGGAATGAGATGATATCTCATTATAGTTTTAATTTGCATTTTCCTGATGATTAGTGACGTTCAGCATTTTTTCATATGCCTGTTGGCCTCTATTGTTTTCCTTACAAACAAATGCTGACCGATGCTTCATAATTTCTGATGCTTTTTAAAATAAAACTTCTTGGTAACTCTCCCGATCCCTACTCCCAACCCCACACAGAATTTTCATTCAGTAGTGGAATCTCAGTTCCTGTCTGGCTTGACTGGTGAGAATTGCCCAGTCTGCTGAACCTTTTCTAAAATTGTTGCTGGTCTCCAGAACCTCTTCCAGAATTAAGAACAGTTGGTTAATGACTTGGTCAAACAGGTTGAATTTAATTAAAGTGACCCTTAGCCACTGAAATAGCATTTATTTGATCTGAAATATTTTCACAAGAACAAATATCAGCTCTCAGGCATGATTTGTGATTAGCAACTGTATAAAAATGAAGAGCAATTTGAAATTTTAAGAAAATTGAGCATCAAAGAACAAGAAGAAAGGAGAAAAAAATGGGAAAATATATAAACAGACAATTCAATAAATAAAGTATATAAAGATGGCCCTTAAGTATACGAAAGATATTTGAATTTCATGCACAATAGGAGAAATGCTAGTTTTAACTGCACTGAGATATTATTTCTTACCTTTTGGACAGGCAAAATTTTAACAAGTGTACAACCAAATCTATTGATGACTCTTTAGGAAAGAGGCACTCTCATTGAGTTGCCTCTTGAGGCACTCTCATTGAGAATGCAATTTGGAACAACCCTTCCAGACAGAATTTGGCAATACCTATAACCTTGAACCCAGAAATCCCAGTTCTAGAAGCTATCCTTGAAGATGAACTTCTAACAGTCCAAAAATACATATGCAAAATTATGTTCATTGCAGCATAGTTTGTACTTGTGTTTTAGTCCGTTTTGTGTTGCCATGACAGAAATACCTGAGACTGGGTAATTTATAAAGAAAAGAGGTTTATTCGGTTTACAATTCTGGGACAGCAGCATCTGGCACGGACCTCAGGCTGCTTCTACTCATGGAGGAAAAACAACAGGTAGCTGGCGGGTACAAGCAGGTCACGTCGTGAGAGGAAGGAAGAGAGACTGTCAAATACTTTACAAGTCATGCCTGACTGTTTAGTCAGGCTCTCCAGGATTCCAGAATGTTTTCTAACAAGTATTTAAACTTTTTATTTTTATGGATGTCCAGCTGACTTGGTCCAGGGTTTGAAGTTGCCACCTGTGACAAGCTCCACTACCATTTCCCTGATGATTAGTGATGTGAGCATTTTTTCATATCCCTGTTGGCCATTTGGATGTCTTCCTTTGAGAAATGTCTACTCAGCACCTTTGCCCAGTTTTAAATTGGATTATTTGGTTTTTTGCTGTAAAGTTGTCTGAGCTCTTTGTATATTCTGGATATTAATCCCTTGTCAGATGAATATTTTGCAAATATTTTCTCCCGTTCTGTAGGATGTCTTTTCACTCTATTGATTGTTGCCTTTGCTGTGTAGAAGCTTTCATTTGAATTTTAGAATCACATTGCTAATTTATATAAAAAACCTCATGGTATAATGATTTGGATTGTGTTGAATCTGTAGGCCAATTTGGGAAGACTTGGCATTTTAACAATATTGAGTCTTCTGACTAACGAACAAGGGTTATAGCTCAATTTATTCAAGTCTTTTTAAATTGGTCTTAGCAACATTTTACAGTTTTCAGTGCATAGGCTCTTCATATGTCTTGCTAAATTTTTCTCTCTATATATCATATTTTTGGATGCTATTGTAAATTTTTTACTTCAATATCTGATTGATCATTAACACCATATAGAAATAAAATTGATTTTTGTATATTGAGCTTGTATTCTACAACATTGCTAAACTCACTTATTAATGTTAGTAATATGTCATCTGCAAATAAAGGCAATTTTATTTCTTCCTTTCCAATCTGCATGCCTTTCATTTCTTTTTCTTGCCTAATTGTCCTGTTGAATAGAAGTGGCAAAAGCAGACATTTTTATATTGCTTCTTATCCTAGGAAAAAATTATCCAGTCTTTGCCCATTTAGTATGACATTAGCTGTGGTGTTTTGTACAATCTATTTGTCTTTATCAGATTAAGAACTTCCCTTCTATTCCTAGTTTGTTGAGCATATTATGAAAGGATCTGGAGTTTTCCATCTATGTCTATTGAGATTGTCATGTGTTTTTTTACCCTTAATCAATTAATATGAAATATTACATTGATTAATTTTTTAGATATTGAACAAACCTTGAATACCTGAGATAAATTGCACTTGGTCATGGTATATAATATTTTTCATAGGTTGCTAAATTCAGTTTGCTAGTATTTTGTTGAAGATTTCTGTGCCTATATTCATAAAGGCTATTAATCTGTGGTGGTTTTCTTTTCCTGTCATGTCTTTGGTTTAGGTTTCAGAGTAATATTAGCCTCAAAGGATGAGTTTGGAAGTGTTCCCTCCTCTTGTATCGTTGTCAATTCTTCCTTAAACATTTGGTAGACTTTAACAGTGAAGCCATCTGGGTGTAAAATTTTCTTTCTGGGAATAGTTTAAACTACAAGTTCAATCTCTTTAATGTTTATAGGGCTAGTTTGGATATACATTTCTTCTTGAGTGAGCTTTGGTAGTTTGAACCTTTCAGGTATTTATCCATTTTATGTAAGTTGTCAAATTTATTAGCATAGATTGTTTATACTACGTTCTTCCTTTTTATTATCTGTAGAATCCATAGTGATGTCATCTTTCTCATTTCTGATATTGGTTTTCTGTGTTTTTTATCCCTTTTTTCCTCATCAGTCTGGTTAGAGTTTTATCAATTTTACTGTTCTTCCAAAAAAATCCCCTCTTGGTTTCACTGATTTTCTCAATTGTTTTTCTATTTTCTATTTCATTGTTGTTGCTTTGGTCTTTATTTCCTTTTTTCCACATTCTTTGGGTTTAATGTGCTCTTCTTTTTCTTGGTTTTTAAGGGAGAAGCTAAGGTCATTAATTTGAGACATTTCTTCTCTTCAAATACATGCATTTAGTAATATAAATTTCCCTATACATACAGCTTCGGTGGCATTACATAAATTCTGTTATGTTCTGTTTTTATTTTTACCCTGTTTAAAATATATTTGAATTTCCCTTTGATTTCTTTTATGTTCCATAAGTTATTTAGAAGTGTATTATTTAGTTTCCAAATAGTTGAGGATTTCCAAACATATTTCCCATATTGATTTCAAATTTAATTCCATTGTGGTTAGAGAACAAAATCTACATGATTGAATCTTTCTAAATTTATTGAGATTTGATTTATGACCCAGAATATTATCTATTTTGATAAGTATCCCATATGCACTTGAAAAGAATGTGAATTCTGATGTTACTGGGTTTTCTTTCTTATATTCAAAATATTTTAACATTTATTTGCACAGTATATTGTTTCAATACATGCATATACCTGGCAATGATTCACTTAGGGGTGGATAGCATAGTTTTGTACCCATTAGTCCACAACTTTTCTTATCCCCCTCCAACTCCCTGGTCTCTGATAACCCTTATTCTACTCTCTACTTCTATGAGAATCACCCCCTTTTTAAAAGATTCCACATATGAGTGATATCATGCAGTATTTGTCTTTTTGTGCCTGTCGTACTTCACTTAATATGATAGTTTCCAGTTTCATCAATGTTACTGCAAATGATAGGAGATATATAAATATATATGTGTGTGTGTGTGTGTGTGCGTGTGCGTGTGCGTGTGTGTGTGTGTGTGTATTATAGCTTAGCAGTTTTCCATTGTATGTATATTCCACAGTTTTTTTTATCCATTCATCCACCGATTGACATTTAGGTTGATTCCATCTCTTGGCTATTGTGCATAGTGCTGTGATGAACATGGGAGTGCAGGTGTCTTTTTGAAACATTGATTTCAATTCCTTTGGGTATATACCCAGTAGTGGGATAGCTGGGTCCTAGGGCATATCTATTTTTAGTTCTTTGAAGAACCTCCATGCTGTTTTCCACAATGGCTGTACCAATTTACATTCGCACCAGCAATGTAGGAGAGTTCCTTTTTCTCTATAGTCTTGTGAGCATTTGTTATTTTCTGCCTTAATAATAGCCATTCTAGCTGGAGTGAGATGATATCTCATGTGGTTTTAATTTTCATTTTCCTGGTGAATAGTGATGTTGAGCATTTTTTCATGTGCCTGTTGGCCATTTGTATCTCTTCTTTTGATAAACGTCTGTTCAGATCCTTTTCCAATTTTTAAATTGGGTTATTTGTTTTTTTTGCTGTTGAGTTGTTTGAGTTCCTTATATGTTTTGAATATCAGTCCCTTGTTTGATATGTAGTTTGCAAACACTTTCTCCCATTCCATATGTTGTCTCTTCAATTTGTTGACAGTGTTCCTTGCCGTGCAGAAGCTTTTTAGTTTGATGCAGTCTGGTTTATGTATTTTTGCTTTAGTTGCCTGTACCTTTGTAGTCTCACTCAAAGAAGCACTGCCGTCTATTTACAATAGTAAGATATGGAACCAACCTAAATGTCCATCAGTGGATGACTGGATAAGGAAAATGTGGTATATATACACAACAGAATACTACTCTGCCATAAAAAAGAATGAAATTGTGCTATTTGCAGCAACATGGATGAGCTTGGAGACGACTATGTTAAGTGAAATAAGCCAGACACAGAAAGAGAAATGCCACATGTCCTCACTCATAAGTGGGAGCTGAGAAAGAAAGAAAGACCATAATAAAATGTTGAACTTTCAGAAGGAGAGAACAGACCTATAGTTACTAAAGGTGGGAAAGGGGAAGGGGGTGGGGGATAAGAAGTAATTGGGTGAGGGACACAAAAAGTAATTATGATTTGTAATGATAAACATGCTAGTAATTTTGATTTGATCATCACATACAGTACACAAATACTGATAGTCAACTCTGTACCCCATAAATATGTATAAATAATACAAAATAAATTTAAAGAGAAAACTGTAATCCCAAAGCATTAAGTTAAGTGAAGAAACCAGACCCAAAAGACTATAATTTATAATTTCACTTACTAGAAATTTCTATAATCAGCTCATCTCTAAAGACATAAAATTTGTTAATTTTTGTCTCCATCTGGCATGGTAAAGGAGAGTAAATGCAAACAGGATGCATTTTTCTCTTAAAGGATAGAAATATTCTACAGGTATGTTGTAATTGTTGTGTAATGCCACAAACATATCGAAAAGCTTGGAATCGCTCACTTAAAAAAAAAAGCGCTGCCCACTCCCATTTTGGGCAGTGTTTTCCCTATGTTTTCTTCTAGTAGTTTCATAGCTTCGGGTCTTAAATTTAGGTCTTTGATCATTTTGAGCTAGTTTTCATGTGTGGTGGGAGATAAGGGTCTAGTTTGAATCTTCTGCATGTGGATATCCAGTTTCCCTAGCACCATTTGTTGAAGAGACTATTCTTAACATTGTATACCTTTGATGTTTTTGTTGAAAATCAGTTGGCTCTAAGTGTGTGAGTTTATTTCAGGATTCTCTATTCTATTCCATTGGACAATTTGTCTGTTTTTACGCCACTACCATGCTGTTTTGGTTACTAAAGCTTTATAGTATATTTTCAAGTCAGGGAGTGTGATGCCTCCAACTTTGTTCTTTTTGTTCAAGATTGCTTTAACTATACGGGGACTTTTGTGGCTCCATACAAATTTTAAGATTGCTTTTTCTATATCTGTGAAGAATGTTATTGGTATTTTGATAGGGATTGCATTGAAATGTGTAGATTGCTTTGGGTAATATGGACATTTTGATGATGTTGATTTTCCCAACCCAAGAACATGGGATATCTTTCCATTTATTTGTGTCCTCTTCAACTTCTTTCAATAAGGTTTTATCATTTTCATTGTAGAGATCTTTAACCTCCTTGGTTAAATTTACTCCAAGGTATTTCATATTTTTGGTAGCTATTCTGAATGGGTTACTTTCTTGAATTCTTCTTCACCTATTTTGTTATTGGTGTATAGGAAGGCTATTGATTTTTGTGTGTTGATTTTGTAGTTACTGGGATTTTTCTGTAAATGTCAATTAGGCTACTGTAGGTTGGATGCCCCTGCCACCCTTGTTTTAGTCCGTTTTGTGTTGCTATAACAGAAATACCTGAGACTGGGTAATTTATAAAGGAAAGAGGTTTATTTGGCTTATGATTCTGGGACAGCTGCATCTGGCGTGGGCCTCAGGCTGCTTCTACTCATGGCGGAAAGTGGCAGGCAGTGGCGGGTACAAACAGATCACATGGCGAGAGGAAGCAAGAGAGAGAAGGTGCCAGGGTCTTTTTAGGCAATGAGCTCTCACAGGAACTAATAGAGCGAGAACTCACTCATTAGTCCCTTCTCCCCCAGGGAGAGCGTTAATCCATTCATGAGGGATCTGCCCCTATGACTCAATCAGTTTCCAATACTGCCACATTGGAAATCAAATTTCCACGAGTTTTGGAGGGGACGACACATCCAAACTACATCATTCAACCCCTGGCCCCCCAAAACTCATGTCACTCTCATATACAAAGTAGAATCATTCTATCCCAACAGTCCTAAAAGTCTTAGCTTGCTCCAGCACCAACTTAAAAGTCCAAAGTCCAAAGTCTCATCAAAGCAAAAGTCCTTCCAGCTTTGAACCTGTAAAAACAAAACTAGATTTATCTACTGCCTAGATACAATGGTGGAACAGGCATTGGGTATACATTCCCATTCCAAAAGGGAGGAATAGGCCAGAAAAAAGGAAAAACAGGCCCCAAACAAGTCCAAAACCCAGCAGGGCAGACATTATGTCTTAAACGTCCAAAATAATATTCTTTGACTCCAAGTCCTGCATCCTGGGCACAACTGGGCATTTGGGCCCCCAAAGCCTCAGGCAGCCTCACTCCCACATCTCTGCCAGGCACAGCCCATTGGGCTGCACTGGTGCCTGCAACTTTTCTAGGCTGGCGTTGCATGTTACCAGTGGCCCTGCAGTTCCAGGGTCCTGGAGGCAGTCCCACTGCCTTGGCTCTACTAGACATTTCCCTGGTGGGGGCTCTCTGTGGGGGCTCTAACCCCACTTTCCTGCTCAGCATTGCTCTAGTAGATGACCTCTGCGGTGGCTCCGCCCCTGTGGCAGGTCTCTGCCTGGGCTTCCAGGCTTTTCCATACATCCTCTGGAATCTGGGTGGAGGCTGCCATGCCTCCCCTGCTCTCATGTCCTGCTGGCCTGCAGACTTAACATAACGTGGGTGCCACCGAGGTTTTGGGCCTCTGCTCTCCAGGGCTGCTGCAAAAACCACATTTGGGGCCACTCCAGCCGGAGCAGCTGGAATGCAGGGAGCAGGATCCCAAGGGCGGCTGCACCCCAGGTCTTTCCTCCAGGATAACTCAGTCCTTCTAGGCCTCAGGGTCTGTGATGGGTGGAGCACCCTTCCAGACTTCTGAAATGCCTTTAGGGCATTTTTTCCATTGTCCTGCTTATTAGCATCTGGCTGTCTCACCGCCAAGATAATGTCTTTAGCAACCAGTTTATCTGCTTCACCCTTGCATTGTTCTCCAGCTCTCTGCTTTACCTCATGGCCAGGCTGCAAAGTTTCCAAATCTTTACGCCCTGCTTCCCTTTTCATTTCTGGCTTTACATTTTGCCTTTGCCGCCATATCTCAGAGTAGGCTGTTAGTAGTAGCCATGCAGCGTTCTTAATGCTTTGCTGCTTAGAAATTTCTTTGGCCAAATGCTCTGGCTCACAACTCTTAAGTTCCAACTTCCACAAAGTCCAAGGGCATGGACACAATGTAGCCAGGTTCCTTGCTATGGTGTAGCAAGGGTGATCTTTTATCCAATTCCCAATGAGTTCCTCATCTCTATCTGAGACCTCATCGTCCACATGGCCTTTACGGTCCACATTTCTATCAGCATTCTGCTCACCACTACATAAATCTCTAAAACATTCCAAACTTTCCCTCGTCTTTTTCTCTTTTTCTAAGTCCTCCAAACTCCTCCAACTTTTGCCCATTATCCAGTTCCAAAGCTGCATCCACATTTTCAGGTATCTGTTTAGCAACACCCCACTCCTCGGTACCAATTTTCTGTTTTAGTCCGTTTTATGTTGCTATAACAGAAATACCTGAGACTGGGTAATTAATAAAGGAAAGAGGTTTATTTGGCTTACGATTCTGGGACAGCTGCATCTGGTGTGGGCCTCAGGCTGCTTCTACTCATGGCGGAAAGTGGCAGGCAGCCGGCGGGTACAAGCAGATCACATGGTGAGAGGAAGGAAGAGAGAGAGAGAAGGTGCCAGGGTCTTTTTAAGCAATGAGCTCTCACGGGAACTAATAGAGTGAGAACTCACTCATTAATCCCCCTGTCCCCAGGGAGAGCACTAATCCATTCATGAGGGATACACCACCATGACTCAATCAGTTTCCAGCACTGCAACATTGTATATCAAATTTCCACGAGTTTTGGAGGGGACAACACATCCAAACTTCATCAACCCTAATTGAAGCTTAAATCCCCACTGTAACTGCTGAGGATGGGAAATCCTATTATGGTAATCGAAAGGTGGAGCCTTGAATAGGTGATTAGATTGTAGGACCATGCTGCAATGAATGGATTAATAATGCTGGTCTTGGGTGTGGTTCTTTAAAAGCTTTAAAAGGAGAGTGTATGAGGAGCTCTCTCTCTCTGCTCAGCCATTTTCTGCCATCAGACCCCTGCATTGCTGTAAAGGCACCACCAATGAAGGGCCTCAGCACAAGGGTTCCCTGGACTTTGGACTTCCCAGCCTCTGAAACTGCAAGCAATAAATTTTGTTCTCTTTATAAACTACCCAGTTTTATGTATTTTCTTATAAGCACCAGAAATGGACCAATATATAGGCCAATTCAATTGATGGCATAGTTCAAATTTTCTATATATTTACTGATTTTATGTTTATGTGTTTTTTTATTTATTGAGAAAAAGGTATTGAAATCTTTGACTATGAATGTGGACTTATCTATTCCTCCTTACAGTTGTATCACTTTTTGTTTCATATAGCTTGCAGCTCTGCTGTTAGAAACATAAAAGCTTTGGATTTTTGTTCTCTTGATAATTGACAACTTTATTATCATTAAATGACTTCTTTATCCTTGATGATATTCCTTCCTCTGTGTGATATTAATATAGCCACTCTGGCCTGTGGCTAACTCTATCATCCATTTCCTCCAGGGACAAAAAGCTGAATGAAAGACCTTCTACCTAGGGAGGTAAGTGGTCTGAAATCAATCATAAAGTGTCTCCTCCAAGAATCTGGAACTTTTTATAGCTGTTCATAAAAAAGAATTCCTTCAGGAGCCTTCCTGTAAGGTAAGGTCTATTTCTTCAGAAGGCCTCAGGAGAAGGCAGAAATGTAGGATCTAACAGCATCAGCAGCAAAATAAAGTAAGGCAAGTGTCTGGTGAATGAGGACACATGTTGAGAAGAGCTTTTCACATCCCTCTGGTTAAGCCAAGCTCTTCCCTGGAGCACTGATGAGTTTTAGGTTGTGCTTTCTGCATGCAAACACCAGAACAACTTGCAGTATGGACATATCTGCCTCATCCCCTGTTAACCCAGGCCTTGGTACTACACCTTCTGAGATAAGCAGGTCCCCAATTTGAAACAAGACCAAATATCAGGTGGAGCAAGTCTGTTTACCGAGTCTCACAGCCTGAAGGCAGTGATTTCAATCTGGAAAACATAACTGAGAAGTCCTGTGTGAACACTGGGAAAAGCAAGTGGGATGGAAAAGTTTCCTGGTGGCAGCCAGGAAGTGAGTGGCCTTCAGAGTACATAGAGAAATGTTTAGGAAGGATGTAGGATGACTCATATGTCCACATAGACTTAAGTGTGGCCGCATGACTGTGGGTGGATGGTAGGTAGGACACACAAAAACCAGGTAATGGTGAAGGGAGGGAGAGGACAGAATGAGCCACTGAATCAGGTGGCCGTGGGGAAGGGCGTGGAGGAGACACCCTCTCCTTGCCTTGTGACCCTCCAGAACTGAACAGTGAGGCGTGTGGCAGGTCTGTTTGGAAGGCTCTGAAGGGGTGCTAAGGAAACGTTCCCTTTTCCAGCCAGGGCACCTTGGCCTCCCCCCACTCCCAGAGGTGTCAGGATGGGCCATTGTGATGTCTAAGCCACCCCTCCCTGGACAGGGCTAGAGGGGCTGGGGGAGGGGCTTGCTGACCAAACAAAGCCTAGGGTGTGGCTGCTCATTGTCCTGGGCAGGATATATATAGGGAGGCCAGGGGCCCTGGGACAGACCACTGGGCAGTGCTGACATGGCGAAGGAGACCAGGACACCACAGCCCACCAGAAACACCAAAGCGGGGAAGGAGAGGAAGACCCCCTGTCCACCCAAGTCCAGAGGAAAGGGCAAGGTGAGATGACCACCCAAGCTCCTTCTCATCTTCCCCTTGACCCCTTTCTCCCAAGACCCCTCCCCTGTCCTCGCCTGGCACAACCTCCCTCAGCCCACACTCCTTCCCAGGAAGCCCCTGTTCCCATGCCTCCTGCATCCTCTTCCCCCAAACAGTTGCCCTTCTGTGATCGCCCTGTTGTCCTTCCAGGGGCCCAAGACAACCTTGAAGCGTAAAAGACCCCTCCAAAGGAGTCTGAGGAAAAAAGCTGCTGCAAAAATGACCACCCCCTCATTCAAAACCAAAAAAGGGAAAGAGCCAACTCTATTCGGCCACTATCACCGGCTGAATCAGGAACTGCAGCAAAAAGAGCTGAAGCAAATCCGAAAGGACGAGGAGATGCCCAGCACCTCAAGGGACGATGAGATGCCCAGCACCTCAAGGGACGATGAGATCCCCAGCACTTCACGTGACGACCTGGGCAGTCACTAACTTAAGAGTGAGACCAGAGATCTCAAAACTACCTGCAAGTCTCCAGAGGGCTGGCTGCCGCGTAATGGCTAGCAAAATTGATACCAACAGGCACATGATGGTGACAAGTAAAATAAAATGTGCCCCTTGTGGAATAAAGTGTGTGTGTGCGTGTTGTTCTGTGATGTGGGAGGGGGAAGGAAGGGAAGAGGCAGGTGTGGAAGGGGAGGGAGGGAGCTGGGATCCTCTTTAATTGCTTTAAATTTCACTTGCTCTTCTTTTTTAATTTTCTAGGGTGGAAGTTTCGGTTATTGATTTTAGATCTTATTTTGTAATATAAGCATTTAAAATATGCTATAAATTTTCTTCAAGGACTACTTTGAATAAATCCCACAAAATTTTATATGTATACTGGTATTTATATTTTTATTCAATCTGATTTATTTTTAAATTTCTCTTGAGACTCCCTCTTTGACCTGTGATTCTTTAGGAACATATTTTAAAATGTCTAATATTTGAACATTTTCCAGATATCTTTCTGTTTATAACTTTGAGTTTAATTGCATTATGAACTGAGAACATACTTTTCATTATTTCTGTTCTTTTCAATTGGTAAGGTTGTTTTATGGCCCAGAATACCATCTATCTTGGTAAATATTCCTTGCGTACATGAGAGAAATGATTATTCTGCTATTGTTGGGTGCAGTGTTCTGTAAATTTTATTTAGGTCATCTATAACTTTACTGATTTTCTCTTTACTTTTTCTCTGTAATGCTGAGACAGTTCAAAGAGTTTTGACAAATGTATAGTCACATAAAACCACAGCCAGTTAAGGTACAAAATATATTCATCATCTCCAAAAGTTTCTTCCTGCCCTTTTGCAATCAAATTGTCCCTCCTGTAGAAGTGACCTGAGGTGTAAAGAAGTGTGCATCTGCCAGCCATGAGCGCTCTCCCTTCTGTACAAGGGTAGGTAGGCACAGAGAGGGGCAGTTGCTATCACACGCACACAGTATCCAGGAAGAAAACCACATCAGTAGTGCCAGCGATGGCCAGCTTACAGTCTGGTTACAGACGGTTCCTCCCTTTCCTGCGCACCTCCTGTCCCCAAGTTTGGCTCTGCCTTCCTGGCCTCAGTGGGCTCAGCTTGGTAACTTATCCTTTCTCCTGCAATTATGATCCAGGAACTTCAGCCTTGCCCAAGTCCCAGCTGCTTCCTCAGCATGCTACAAGTGCTGCTCCATCACTGAAGCAGAGCTCTCAGCCTGCTTCACAGGCCAGACACCGGGAATGAAGCTTTCCTGAGGAGGGCACATCAAGAGCAAAGGCATCAACCTTTTATTTCCTCACCCAGGTGTTATGTGGAAGCCACAAGTGACAGGCTATTTGGCATCTTGTAGACACATTCTGGGTGCTGGGATGCTGCAGACAAAACCCTTGGTAAGCCTGGTAAAAGAGTATATTTTCACACTAGTGCCTGTGGCACTCACCCCTCCAGCAGCCTCTGAACCCATTGCCACATGGGAGAGTCCTGTGCTCTGCTACATTGCAACTCAGCCACAATGACCTTCTCTGGGTGCCATGAGGATGAGGAGGACAGTGTGGCAAGACCTTTATAGATGACAGTCCAACAGTTCACTCCATCCACATTTTACTGCTGCCTGCCAGAAACTGAGTCCCAAGGAGAGGCTAAGACATCAAAGCTAACATTTTATGGTTTACCAGACTCTCTCATATGCAGTATTTTGTTTACTCTTTATTCCAACCTTGAGCTCTCAAAAACAGCCTTGGTGAGTAATAAAGGTTTCAAGAACCCCTAACAAATACAGACCAACTGATTGGAAGCTCCTGATTCATCCACTTGCTACATTTTCAAGAGATTCCTGTCCCAACAATAGCTGACTGTAATGTACCTGTAAAATAAGCTTGGGAGATGATTTTATTTTATTTTTATACTTCTCATTGCTCAAAAATGGAATTAGGAAAAATTTAAGAAACACTTGTGATACAACTGGATTTTTAAAAGATCAGGGTGTCAGGGATATAAGAAAACAAAATTAGAAAAAAAAAAATGAAGCTATGTACATATAGTGCATCTGTGGGATCCTGAACTTTTGGTTTAGTATGGGATCTTTTAGCAGCCAATGTTAGCAGAAAAACTCTCCATTATGTGATTGTCAGGATTCAAAAGACAAAAACCAACCAGTTGCTGATAGAAGCAAAACTACTTCCAAAGATATAAAAAAAAGAAATTGCTTCTGGGGATCCTAATGAAGAGGACAAGATGGACTATAGAGAGTGATATCCTCAATATCTTAGCATTAAGTGTTTTAAGGAAGGCTTCTGTCAGAATTAGAGAAGATTTTCCTAGATTCATGGCTTAAGAGTATATGCTGGCAGGGGTGGGGGGTCTAGAATTTGTTTCTCTTCTTCGTATATTTTGCAGTTGTTCTCTGAGGCTCCTGCACTGTCATACTTATTAAACTTGTGATGACTTAAAACCCTTTTGCCTTTGCCTCTTCCTTGGTTGGTATGCCAAGTCTATGTCATTTGGAATCTTACTTATTCATCCAGCAACCTCTATGGATAACCTACCGGGCTCTGGAGAAACAGATGATAAATAAGTCAACAAATAAATCAAATAATTTTAGATAATTATGATGGCTTTTCAAAAATAAAACAGAGTAATGGGATAATGCTTGGGGTGGTGGTAGGGTTATGCTAGCTAATTTGTATAAGATGGTCAGGTAAGGCCTTTCTCAGGAGTTAATAGTTGAGCTCGGACTTGAATGATGGGAAAAGAAGCCATACAAAGTTTTTGGGGAAAAGTAATTTTAAAGAGGAGACAATAAGTGCAAAGGCCTTGAGGCTGAAAGCAGCTTATTTAAAGAACAGGAAGAAGGTCATTGTATCTGGAATGGAGTAAGCAAGGAGGAGATTGGTAAGAGATGCAAATAGAGAGATAGTCAGGTGCCAGATTATGCAAAACCTTGCACATCATAGTAAAGAGTACGGGTTTTACTCTAAGTATCATAGGAAACCACTGAAAGGGTCCATCAGGAGAGTGTATGTTCTGATTGCTTTTAAATGTTCACTCGGCTGCGTAGAGAGTGAATTGAAAGGCGGAAATAGTGAAAACAGGAAAACAATGAGATAGGAGGCTGTTGCAGTGGCTGGGACAGGAAGGGATTTGGTGAGAAAAAGTTAGAGATATGGGCTGAGGGAGAGAGAGGAATCAGGGACAACACCTAGATATTTTGATTGAACAACTGGTTCATGGAGATGAGGAAGACTTCTGGAACAATAGGTTTGAGAGGAAGAGACTCAAGTGTTCTGCTTTGCACAACATAACCAGTGCTCTTGACTGCAAGTGACATAACACTTACAACAGTAAGGGGACCATAATGGCTCATGGAACACAAAATTAGTCTGGAGCAAGCAAGGTTTCAGGCATAATTTGATCAGAGCTCTGGCTCAATTTCTGTTAATCTCTTGGCACTGTCTTTCTCTGGGTGTTAGTCTGATTTGCTTTTTGGGAGCAAAACTGCTGCAGTACTTATGGCCATCAAATTTGCATATCACATCTGTACAGCAGGAAAAGAACATCTGCAGTACAAAACTTCCAGGCAACAAGTCCTGAGGTCCACTCCAATTGGACTAGTCTGGGTCACATGCCTGCCCTTGAAGCAGTCTCTGTGACCTAGAAAATGGAATGTGTTAACTGAATTAAATTAGGTCACATACTCCTCATTTAGATTGAATTTGGTTTTCCAGAAACATATGGATCTTCTGAGAAAATCACTCGTGGTGAGGAAGCTTTAGGGAAGCAGGAGTGGGGGACGGATGCCAGAAAGACAATCCACTGGTATCTACTACAGACATGTCTAATTTGTAATTCCAGTTAGACATAAAAAAGGAAATATTGAGGAGGCAGTGGGATACATAAGTTTGGAGAAGTATGAGCTAGAGACAGACGTTTGAGAGTCATAGAGTTACAGATAACATTTAAGGCCATTAGAATGGATGGACATTGGGATCCATTGTCCAATACATGTCCACTGGGTGGGCTAGGGACAGACTTGAGAAATGTTAATCAATGGGAAATCAGCAGGATGTGGTGACTAGTTGGATACCTCCCAGAATTACGGCCCTGGTGACTGTGAAGATGATATAATCATTCACTGAAATAGAAAACTCAGGGAACAAGTTACTTTGCATGGGGTGGGGCAAGAGGGAGTTGTAGAGTTCACTTTGGTCTTGAAGCATTTCACATGCCTGTGGCATGTCCAATGAGAGATGTCAGTTGAATAGTATATTTTATGTATTGGAAGCTCAGGAAGCTAAGAGCTGCAGATGTAAATTTGGGGGGGGGGCATGTCTTGAGCTTAGAATCGGTAGTTGGACAAGACAAGGTAGTGGAGATGAATGTCCAGGGAAAATTTATGGGTTTGAGAAAGGAACCCTGGGGTGTATAACATTTGGCAGATGGTTAAAGAAGTGGCAACCCCAAAGAGAAAGACAAGAGAAATAATATGTCTAAGGATTAAAGTATTTCAAGGAGGAAGTACTAACCATCATCCAGTGCTACCAAAGGGTCAAGTAAGAAGAGTGAGACTTGACAATGGATTTAGCAATCGGGAAGTTCTCGGTCACCTTGACAAGAGTGGTTTCTGTGGAGTGGTGGGCAGAGGCCAGAATAGTAGAGTAGTGGTGGAAACCTCTTCCCAGGCAGTGGACGGAGAAGGGGAAAGACACAATGGTGGTTGGAGGATAAAGAGTCATGAGAGGAGTGGTGATGATAATACCAATATATACACATGTCCAAACTCACCAAATTGTATACATTAATTGTGTGCAATTATTGTATACCAATTATACCTTAATAAAACTGGATAAAAAGAAAAAGAATAGGCCATAGATGTGTGGGTTTAAAACAAAGAAACATGAGAATCTTTTTTCCTTTAGATTGCAGCAACTTAAGTGTGCTTTCATGTTTGGAGAAGAAAATGTTAGAGAAAAGGAGCATGAAGGAACAAGAGAGAGAGAGAAAGAGTGATGAGGAGACAGAAGGGAATGGCTTGAGGACACAGGTGTGTGAGTGTGGGAGAAGTGCTTACCTTGGAACAGGACAGTCTCAACTGTGAGGCTGGAAGGAAAGAGGCCAGAGGAGAGAAGACTATCATGAATCGATAAGGGGGCAGAGTCAGGAATTTTAGAGATGTAATTTCTGATGGCCTAAATTTTGTCATGGAAGTAAGAGCAAAGCAGTTTTCTACAGGAAAGAAAGATGACAGTTGGTTAGGAGGCTTGAGGAAAGCAGACAAGATTTATAGTAGTGACTGGTGAATGTAAACATTCAAAGACTTTTGCTGGCCAACTTCTTAGTGGCCATATAAGACCTTTTATTTGATTTTATTGATTATGCATATTCATGGAATACAAAGCTGACCATCACCACCGGTGCCCAGGATATGATGGACCGATCAACACTATCACGATGCCCACGACCACCACCTTGCCTTTCACTCACAACCTAACTGTCCATCCTTATCTGCTAGATAAAAACTGGGGGAGAAGGTCACTATGGCCATGGAAAAGGATGTCCTGGCAGCAATGATTGCTCAACTGCAGACAGACCCTGATTTATAATAAAACCAATCATGCATGTGTGATTTTTTTTTTTTTCCCAGCTGGGCTCAGAGCTGTGTCTAAAAGCAAATAAATTGGATTGTAGAATATTAGCCCATCCAGGTTTAGGATTTGGTTGGGTGTATGCAGGGGAAAGGGATGAATGAAAAGGAATCTAGAGTACTAGGGACAGAGTTGCTCCACTGATCCACCATGTATGGGGACCTGGCTTGGGAGGGAATGAGAAGAACCTTGGAGGAGGCTTCTGGACTGGGATAAAAGGGATGCACCCAAGAGCTGAGGCCTGTGTGAGGTCAAGAAGAACTGACCTCAGCAAGAGCGAATGTGTGAAAGAGTTCAAAGGATTGGGGTACGCAGTCAGGGGATGTGATCTGAGATCTGCTGGTGGTAACTTAGCTGGGGTTTTAGTGTCTGAGCTTTTGGATAATGTTCCACATCTGTCTGCCCATTGGCAGTGGCTGAAAGTTTCCTGGAGCCTGCCTGTGGTAAAATTTGGCAGCAGGGAGTCTGTAAGTGACTTGGAAAGTTCCGACTCTTTATGAGATGAGGAAGGGGTGATAAAACTTGGGAGCCAGGAGAATATTTTTAAATGAAAAAAAGAGTCACAAATAACTAATTAGAAAGAAGTCTTTTTGACACCTGGACCAACTGAGAGATGTGTGTGATTTGGAGCATAGTGACTTTCATTTCCTCAGAAAGAGATGAGGCCACTATGGTGCTTTTCATATGCACAGTGGCATCAATTGAGCTAATATTGGTTCCATTCTCTAAATACACACACACACACACATATATAAAATAAAGAAGGAAATTGGCCAAATTAATAAAAATCTGAGTGTTCAGTGAAAACGATTTGTATTCTTAATGATTGGGAGCTTTCCTCCATTAGGGTTGCAAAGAGTTTATTGTATTAGTCATTCAAAGGAACCAGGTTTTAGATTCATTTGTCCTTTTTCTGAGTTGTAATTAATTTCAGCTTTGAAAAGTAATTCCCTATCCACTCATCTGATGATGGGCATTTGGGCTGGTTCCAACTCTTGGCTATTGTAAAGAGTGCTGCGATAAACATTGGGAAACAGGTATACCTTCGACTTGATGATTTCCATTCCTCTGGGTATATTCCCAACATCTACACAATGGAATACTACTCAGCTATAAAAACGAATGAAAGACTGCCATTTGCAACAACATGGATGGACCTTGAGAGAATTATATTAAGTGAAACAAGTCAGGCACAGAAAGAGAAATACCACATGTTCTCACTTATTGGTGGGAGCTAAAAATTAATATATAAATTCACACACACACACACACACACACACACACACACACACACACACACACACAGACACACACACACACAAAAACCGAGGGGGGCGGGGAAGAAGATATAACAACCACAATTATTTGAAGTTGATACGACAAGCAAACAGAAAGGACATTGTTGGGGGGCAGGGGGGGAGGGAGAAGGGAGGGAGCTTTTGGTGATGGGGAGCAATAATCAGCCACAATGTATATCGACAAAATAAAATTAAAAATAAATAAATAAATAAATAAATAAATAAAAATTTAAAGAATATTTTAAAAAATTAAAAAAAAAAAAAGAAAAGTAATTCCCTTTTATGTTTTTGGTATTTTGTGGTTGTTCTAATCTCCTAAGTTGAGTAATAAATTCCCTTGTATTTCATCTTTCTTCTTTAATAATTAAAACATTTCACTCTTGATTCAGCTTTTACTGTGTCTCAAAAATAATGGTAGGAGGCATATTCATCATTTTCTAGGCATTTTGTAATTTGCCTCTTGAATCCTTGTTGATTCCTAAACTATCTCCAAGCACACTGAATTTCTATGTAGGCAAAGACTTTTTTGGTCACTATTTCTAACTTCATGGAGTATGATCAAGGTGACCTAACGTGTACGTTTAAGAAACTGTTCAGGTTTCCATCGCGGTCAGCATGTGATCCGTTCCTCTAAGTGTTTCATGGGTATTGTTCATTATACTTCACATTTATTGAGCACTTATCATTGTTCTTTGCAGCTTCTATTTATTAAACTTCTTAATCCCCTTAACAAGGTTATGAAATCGGTTCTATTATTATTCCCATTCTATTGATGAGGAGACTAAAGCATAAAAGCCTGCGAGTAACTTCGAGTCATACCACTAAAATGTTTCACTATAAGTTTCATCTTTATTAAGAAGTATTCTCACTTTAAATATTTAGGTGCTGTGTGCTGCAAACTGGTTTATAATGGAGAGCTTTGTTTCTTACTACATAATATCTTTGTTCAAGACATTTAATAAATCTTTATTAAGAGTGTACTATACAACAAAAGGATTTTTAACTTTAAATTTCACATTGTCTTATATTGCCACTCCTTTTTTTGTTTGCATTTGTCAGGTGCTCATGCCATTATTTTCGACATTCAATTTTAAGATGACTTCTTGTAAACGATACATTTAGCTTTTTAACCTATGACAGTCTTGGTCTTTTAATGGGAAAATTAAATCCACTCATTTACCATAATGTCTCTTATACAAAAATTTTATTCCTTCCATTTTTGGTTCTTTTCATTCATTTTTGTTGGTTTGCTATCTGTTCTTGTGTTTAACACTTTGGTTCCACCTCTTACCCACCTACCCCTCAAGATTCAATCTTTAGAATATCCTAATTTCCTCTCTTTACAGATGAGAACTTTGGAACTTATTTACATCTCTCTCCATTACTATTATTTTGATTTTGCTCTTAGTTTAGCACTGTTAATTTATTATAACTAGGTCTAATTTAATTCCTGTGGTGCTTAGAGTACTTTCTCTAGTATCTTTGTCACATGGAGTATATGAATGACATAGTCTCTGAATCTGCTTGTCTGTAGATTCCTAAGAGGTAAATGGTATCCTGGACTACAATCCTTTTTCCTGTGGCTATTATTCCACAGTACTGACAAGTTCTGTAGTCTATAAGCTTGATTTTTTTATGTATAATTTTTTTTGAAAAGTGTGAGGGAGGGTTGTTTATCACTGATTCTATAACTTAAGCAATCACAAATTACACCAAGATCTTCACTATAGTGGTCGTTTTCTCACCAAAACTTCATGGGACTGACTATAACCTTTCAATGGTATATTAAGATTCATTCTCAAACTAGAGAATTCTTTTAAAAATGTTTCCTCTCCTCTGTATTCCTTTTCACCCTTCTGAGATTTTATTATTCTCAAGTCAAGTTCCCCACGTCTATCTGCTAAGTCTCTATTAGCAGATATCTTTACTTCATGATTTCATTTTCTTTGCAATTTTGTTCCCTTCATTGAGATGCTTCTTCCATTTGGTCTCTCAGGTTGCTAATTTGGTTGTCAACAACAGGAATCCTCTCCTTCAATTCATCTACTTCATTCTGTAGCTAAGAAATATTTTTAGTTCCAGGAGGTCTTTCTTCTTCTTCTTTTTTTCTTTTCTTTTTTTTTTTTCTTTTAGGCAACAGCAGTTGGGGTGAGGGTCAAAACTATACTGAATCTCCTTAGAGCTCCTTTGTTTGTTTGTTTGTTTGTTTGTTTCATTTTTTTATTCAAGTTGTTGCCTGGCTCCTGGAACACCTCAGATCCTTTTATGTATTTTTGCCCACTGAGGATCAAGTTTGGGTATTAAAGCACCCTAAAGAGCAGCAGCCCCACAACTTACATGTTCAGCAAATAATTAGCTTTCTGGAATTCAAGACCTGCCATACCCACATGGGACAAATTTAACTTACCCTTAGGATCCCCATGTCCTGATACTTACCCTGGTGCTCTTTACAGATGAAGAGGATGAAGCCCTGCATCGGCCTTTCCGAGCAGCCTCCCTCAGAACCCAAGATATCATGTCCACCCAGCTGTCACTTGGTTCAGATGAGACACACATCTGGCATTCATATGGAACAACAAAAGACCACAAATAGCCAAAGCAATTATTAGCAAAAAAAGTAAAGCTGGGGGCATTAAGTTTTCTGACTTCAAACTATATTACAAATGTGTAATATAGCACGGTACTGGCATAGAAACAGACACGTGGACCAACGGAACAGTAGAGAGAACTCAGAAATCAACCCACATATTTCCAGCCAACTGATCTTTGACAGAGGCCCCAAGGATATACACTGGAGAAAAGACTATCTCTTCAATAAATGCTGCTGGGAAAACTGAATATCCATTTGTAGAAGAATGAAACTTGATCTGTACCTTTCACCATATACCAAAATTGACTCAAAATGGATTAGAGACCTAAATATAAGGCCTGAAACTTTAAACTCCTCGAAGAAAACGTAGGAGAAATGCTCCGGGATATAGGACTCGGCAATGACTTTATGAATAGCACACCAAAAGCACAGGCAACAGAAGAAAAAATAAACAAATAGAATTATATCAAACTAAACAGATTCTGCATAGCAAAGGAAGCAATCAAAAGAGTGAAAAGACATCCGACAAAATGGTAAAAAATATTTGCCAACTAAGCAACTGACAAGGGACTAATATACAGAATATATAAAGAGCTCAGACAACTTTACAGCAAACAATGATCCATTTAAAAAATGGACAAAGGAGCTGAATAAACATTTTTCAAACGAAGACATACAAATGGCCAAAAGGTATATGAAAAAATGCTCAACATCACTAATCATCAGGGAAACACAAATTAAAACCAAACTGAGATATCATCTCACCCCAGTTAGACTGGCTATTATCAAAAAGACAGAGATGAACAAACGCTGGAAAGGAAGTGGAGAAATCGGAACCCTCCTGCACTGTTGCTGGGACTGTAAATTAGTACATCCATTATGGAGAACAGTATGGAGGTTCCTCAGACAACTGCGGAGAGAACTGCCATATTATCCAGCAATCCCATTCCTGGGGATATATCCAGAGATTTGGAAAACATCAGGTCAAATGGTTACCTACACTCCCATGTTTACTGCAGCTCTATTTACAATAGCTAGGCAATGCAACCAACCTATATGTCCGTAGATGGATGCCTGGATAAGGAATTTGTGGTATATATAAACATTGGAATACAACTCAGCCATAAAAAAATGAACTTCTGCCATTAGCAACATGGATAAGCATAGAGAAAATTATCCTAAATGAAACAACCCAGGTACAGAAAGAGAAATACCACTCTCATAGCTGGGAGCTGAATCCATAAATAAACAAATGAACAATAAATAGAGGCAGAGAGAAAGAAAAAAGAAACAACAATCACGGTAATACGTTGAACTTTTAGAAAACTGTAAGTGGAAAAAAAGGGGGGAGGGGAAAAGGAAGGGGGCTAATGAGGAATTGTTCAATGGACACAAAAGATGACTGCATATTATAATGATGAATAAGCTAACTATATTGATCCAACTACCACACATTCTACACAATTATTGAAAATCAACGTTGTACCCCAAATGAATGTATAATAAAAAAAGTAAATTAAAACAAACAAACAAACAAAAAACAAAAACCAGGTAGGAACTTAATATGGACATGGATAGGATGCAAGATTCATTTCAATTTGCCATCTTAGCAGAACTTTCTCTGTGCCTAGACCTAAGTTTGTAAAATTTTTAAAAGCTGTATATTTTGTATACATTAGACTAAAACATAAAATGTGGTATTACGCTTACAGAAAAAGAGTAAAAGATGTTACGTAACCTTGTCAAAAGTCAAGTTTTTGATTCAGTCCTTGAATCAGTAACTGGAAATTTGTATACACAAAAGAAGAAAGCTAGATAGGAAAAATAAATAATCTGGAAGCATTCTATCAATGTAGTATCTAAAGTTGACATTTCAAGTGTGTGTAGGGAATACAATATTAAACAAATGATACTTTTATAAAATGACAAGTCAATTGGTAAAAATAAGCTGGATCCCCAGTCATCAAAATAAATTGAGAAGGAATAAAAAATGTAAATGTTAAATTAACAAAAGCACTAGAAAGAAGCACTATTGAATTTCTTTTGTGAGCTTAAGAAAGAATTACATCTCTCTAAGCATGAAACATCACAACATCCAGAAGTAATAACAGATTAATAAATTTGGCTACATAAAGATGAAAAACACATGTATGACAAAAAAGAATAAAGTCAAGTGTCAAAAAGATACTTGGAAATAAATAGGAATAAACTGTTGACACGCACACAACATGAGTATCAAAAACGGTAGGCTAAGTAAAGAAAGCATGGGCAAAAACTTCTTACTGGATGATTCCATTCAAGTGAAAGCCTAGAAGAGGAAAAACTGTAATGACAGAAAGATTGGGTTGCCCGGGCCTAAGGGGTCTAGGGGAGGGGACAGAGTGTAAAGGAGCACAAAAATGGTATTGTGTGTGGGCGTGGGGTAGTGGAAATGAGCTATATCATGATTGTGGTGGTGGTTACATAATGACATACATTTGTCAAAATGTACTCAATTCCACACTTAAAATAGGTGACTGTTAAGGTTTGCTCATTATACCCTAATAAAGCTAATACAAAAGTCAAAAATAGAAGATTTACAACATAAGAGAATATGACTAAGGAGTCATTTACTCATTATACAAATAACTTAAAGTAGGTAATGAAATAACAAACAACCTAATAGAAAAATGTGCACAGAAAGTAAACACACAGTTCACAGAAGAAAAACTTACAAGGAACCAACAGATACATGAAGAAATGTTCAACTTGTTATAATTTAAGAAATGAATATCAAACTAGACTACAGTTTTCTATCAATCAGATTGACAAAGATTAAAATATTTGCTAGTACCCAGTACGGACATGCACACTCTACTACAGGTTTTCTTTTGATGAGAATTTAGCAATATCTATCAACAATTTATTTATTTATATATTTTTTGGTGGCTGGCTCGTACAGGGATAGAACCCTTGACATTGGGGTTATAACACTGCACTCTAACCAGCTGAGCTAATCGGCTTACTGTCTATCAACATTTTAAATACACATATATTTAGACCCAAGTATTCCATTTATAGAAATTCATCTCAGAGATAGATTTATGCAAATAAAGATGTAATAACAACATACATTTATAGAGTGCTTCATATGCCAGGAATTGTGTTCAGTATTTTATCTAAATTGTTTGATGTATTCCTTATAATAACAGTAAATGTTAGGTACTTTTATTGTCCCCACTTTACAGATGGGACAACTAAGGTACAAAGAGGACCTTGCTCAAGGTCATACCACTAGTGAGTGGCAGAGTCAGGATTGAAACCCACGCAGCTTGGCTATAGGATTTATACTCGTAGATACTATGTTATTCTCCATCTCTAAAGAATGTTTAATGTCGCACAATTTGGAACAGCAAAATACAAATCAATAGGAGACTGGTTAAATAAATAACATCTACAAAATAAATTACCAGGCAGAATTCATTAAAAAATAAAGTAACTTTCTATATATGAAAATTTAAACAAGTCATTTTATGGCAATAAATGAAAAAGCTTGTTGCAAACACTACTTACAGCAAAAATATATTTTAAAGCAGTGAAAATAGGAAAATACATATACTTGCATATACAGAGAACACTTCAGGAGGCTAAGCATCAAACTGTGTTTAGGAAATATCACTGATATATAATTATTACTTTTTATTGTATTCCATTCTGCATCATTTGAATATTTTAAAATGATAGGCATGCTAATTTTATTACCAAAAAAACCCAACCTGGTTTAAAAACACACTCCCTTATTCCACTAGTATTTTGTAACTTTTATGACATGGATTTACCTTCAGCTCTTGGATTAGCTGGCTTCTTCTGACTCTTAGATTCGTTAACTCTTTCTCATCCCAGCATCTAGCCTTGTCTTTTAAATCACTTGACACTCCAGAGATCAACCCAGATTTTAAAAATAATGTTCCATCAAGAGCCACTGTCTGTAAAATCAAAACTATTTTACCTTGAAAAAACATACGTAAAGAAGACAAAAATAAGGACATTATGTGGCAATTTGTACAACTGAAAATTTGAAAATGAGAAAAACCACTTACTGTACCTTACACCAGCCAAGAAACAAAACACAAATACAAAACCCCTTTTACAAAGGCCCAAAGCAATTCTAGACAACAAATTAGCAGCAATTACTAAAGTTTGAAATAAGCTGAATATTAGTTCCAAACATATTTAACACTGGCAAGCAAAAACTAAGAATACTTATATGCAGTATCAAATAGTTCGCATCACATAATCCTATATCTTGAGGAATCTTGTCATATATGTCAATGGCATATTTTGAAAATAGCCTTCATAATTTTAGGATACCAAAAATATCGCTCTCTCCAAAATGGATGTGAAACTGGAACCAACGAAAAAATTTAAATGGAGTCAAGGTATAATACAGCCTGAAGTTTATAGTCCTGTTAGTAAGCAAGTGTTTTATGGAGTAAGTGAAAGGCTCCACTGCTTCCCTGCTTCTAAATTGTTGTCAATAAAGTGCATTTTATCTCTACACTGTGTGTACTAGTAATGTGTGTATATGTGTATGTCAGTGTCTCTTATATGACAACCTTCAAAGTCCTTGTGAGGTCCAAGATGACTCGTAGAGTTTCAGCCATAGTGTCTGTGCTTCAAGAAAGAAGACAGGAAGGGAGAGTCAGGGTAAAAGGGTCCTATAAGGAAGCTTTCCTGGCAGGCCCACCTATGACTACCGTTTACATCCAGTGGCTACACCTAGATTGCTACACAATGAAATCAAGGTCCATGAGTAAGGGAGAAGCAGAGAGGAATACTGAGCAGGCAGTTGTCTCTGACACAGACAGGAGGTAGCCAGGGAAAGGGGAGTGGTGGCATGCTGGCAGGAAAGGCATGAATGCATAAAATGGATTGTGTATGAGTGTGCATGTGTCACAGGGATGGGAAGGGCAAAGAAGGAATATAAAAGGATTTGGAATTCCTGCAAGAGTTACGGGTTAACTTAGAGATGAGGCTAGTAGACAGGCCAGATCTTTGGAAGCCATCAGAGGAAGAACGTGGATGGAATTCCACTGAGGACTAGTGGAGCTTGTAGAGGGAGCTGAGGAGGACTGGCTCTGAACACATTGAAACCCAACAGAAAGAGAAATGTCAGAGAGGAGCTTTAGATAGACCATTCTGGCAACTATTTGGAAAATGCATTGGTCCAGCAATGTCAGAGATGATGGTATAAATTCATCCAATAGTACTGAGGGTTAAGAAAAGGAAAAAGATTCCAGAAATATTTAGGATATATTATAAGAAGAGCCTTGGGATTGTTTGGATGTAGAGGTTAGGAAAGAATCCCTGGGGAAATAGGATTTTGTTTGGCTGGAATAGTATCATCAAGGATTGAGTTGAAGAACAGAAGAGAGATCAAGATTTAGTAAAAAGAACATGAATTTCATTTTAAACATGCTGGTTACATAGTACTTGTGAGTTAGCATTTTTTTTTATTTATAATGTGTACCTTGATTATTTCTTTAAAGAATTAATTCTCCTAGATTACAATAAAATTATAATGTATGTTAATTTAGAGGAAGAAAGCTACAAATATTAATTAAAATAAAGATAAGTAATTAAACCAGGTGGAAAAAGAACAAAGTATAATTAATAGTTTAGACTACTATTATGGTTAAATTATAATATTATAATCACTAAATTTAACGAAATAAGAAAAAGAAAAAAGTTCAATATATGATATTATGGCAAGTAATTAACCATTTAGGGGAAAAAGCTAATAACCACATCTAACAATGTAAATCAAAATAAATTCCTGACAGACAAACATTAAAATATAAAAGTGAGACCATTTAAGAAAAGTAAACTAAAAAAAACAATGGTAAACTTAGGTAAATATTTAATCTTATTATAAAGCCACAGTTGTATATATAAAAATAACTTACAAATATAGTTGTTTATAAAATAACATAAGATATAACATATATGGTATAATACTCACTAGCAGTTCTTGTTGGAGTGTGGTTACCACATATGGCAAATAAAAATACCAGATGCCCATCTAAATTTGAATTTCAGATAAACAAATAATTTTTTTGTATATGTATGTTCAAATATTTTACTTGGCAACTATCTTAGGGAATGAGTTTTTTTTTTTTTTTTTTCCTTTTGAGCTGCTGTTTTCCAAAGTTTTCTACACTGAACATTTATTAAGTTGTATTTCTGATGTGTGTAAACCAAATTATAACAGAAAAAAAAATCTATGGGGGCTTGCTTAGAGAGAAGCGAGAGAAGTATATCAAGAATTTTGAGCTAATAAGAATCTGCAAAAATAAACCTGAGTTCTAGTGCCAACTCTCTCTTCCCAACCGTGATACGTAGACAAGTCGATTTTGCCTCTTTAAACAGTGTGTACAGTGATTTTCTGGAGTTGTTTTTACTTTATTGCTGACACAATGCTTATACATTATTTGACTTGATGGAGATGTTATTTCCATTTTACAAAATGGGCTTTGCTTAAAGATATTAAGTAACTTGCCTTATAGCCATAGGCAATATAGCACAGGGGCTACAGTCCAACTCAGTCAAATACCTAAGTCCATGTTCTTAACTACTATGTTATACATCTCTTTCAAATCTAAAAATGTAGTAGCCAACAATACAATGAGTTATGAATCTTAAGAGTTTTCAGTAGTTTTTAGGTACACAACAAGTTATTTCTTCTAAATATTAATGTACTCTCATGTTATCTTCTTTCATTTGACTTACAGTCAAACTGTTATTCCAGAAAAACATTTTTCCCCCAGACTGCAGTTTCCTTCACGTATAGCTCATATGAGTTGCTCAGTGCCGTAATCCCTGCCTACCTTGGGGGTTACATTCTGACAAATACCTTGGCTGGCACAACTGGATCTCACATAAAATAAGGACTTGAGAAAATTTTTCAATAGCATCACATAAAAGTTCAGAGGGCATGGGCCTGCAAAAAGAATGAATTCTTTGTCATTAAAAACTTGTTCTGTAGGATAACAAACTATTTCCTGAACCAACATTGTTTCAAGAAATCTTGTTCCAGTGTTATAGGATTGTGAAGTAGATTCTTCTACAATTTTTGTGTTATGCAAAGTACAGTGTATTTTTAAGTCCTATTTTATTGGTATGAAAAATAATATCCTTTAACATTTTATTTTGGTACGGGTAAGATATTCACATAGTTCAAAATTTAAAAGATATGTAAGAGTAGAGTGAAAAATGTCCCTGGATTTCCTGGCCCCAAACACCACTACCATCCCTAGACGTAATTGGTATTTCCCATCTTACAGGTGAGGTTAAGTTTTCATGGTTAAGAGCAATTATACTTCCTTTTATGAAAACAAGTTTGTTCATATCCTTTGTCCATTTTCCCACTGCATTACTGTTCTTTTCCCTTGATTTGCAGGAAAATTTGTTCTTTTCCATGAGTTGGGAATATTTGCCCAGCTCGCCATTCTCTTTTTTATTTTGCTCATGGTGGTTTTTGCCATGTAGAAATTCTTTATGTTACGTGAATTTATCCATCTTTCATAGCTTTTGGGTTTTCTGTCGTATTGTAAACGCATTGCTGCCTCTGGGATGAAGAAAAAAATTCAATGGATTCTCTTAAAACTTTCACGGTTTTATTTTTCACATTTACGTTTCTAATCCATCCAGAACTTACTCTGATATAAGGTATGAGGATTAAGTTCAACTACATTTTATTCCCGATGGTACTCGTTCAAGCGGTACCCGGTACTTTTATTCACTCTTGTACAATGGGAGCAATTTTCGAAAAATGATCCTTTCACAAATCATCCAGCGACGTAATGACATAGTTTTGCTCCATCATATTAAAAGGGAAAAACATAAATAAATCTTTCTATATATATTTTAAAATAACAACCAGTCTATGGGAGAAGGAAGCAAATAACTGTTGTGTCTCTGTTTAAGGGGAGTGAATAGAATAATTCAATATATGTAAAGAGATTTTTGTTTTTGAAATGTAAGTACATAAGTTTTTAAATTATTATAGAATTGAGTTACCACAAAAATATGGTAACAAAATTATAGCTGGCAGAATTGCTGTTAACTTATGTACTTTGTAATTATGTATATAGATTATATATACTATAGTTTACATTTAAACCCAATATTTTGTGATATCACTTGCAATGTTTGAATAAGGAAAATTCTAAAATATAATGTCAAACTTATGGAAAACCAAGAGCACAAATGGCAGGCATCAGATGATTTCTGTGCAAATGTGACATCTATCCAATTGTTGTACCCAACCTAAAACACAGAAAATTCTCCAAAAGTTCCTGGAATATAGTTAAGATACAAATAAGACAAATAAACGTTAAAATTTTGAAATACTGATGAGAACAAGACACAAAGTACAAGGTAAATAAAGCTCGTTATTGTGAACAAGTTACAAATCATAAATATCTGCTAATTAAAGGAATAAACAGTCTTTTCCTTATGGGACTTCTATAAATTTACCACTCAAATCTTCAAAAGTCAATTTTACAAATATACATTTCAGTTTTAGCTAATGAGGTAGCAAAATAAGGAAGACACCTTAATAGCTCACTTATTACTCTTCCTTAAATTTAATATGTAGAAATCAATGACAGTAATTACTAAAAGACAGTAATCTCATCCTTATTAACATTATTATAGATAGCAGCACCGAACGTATGAGAAGTTAATCATGTTACATAAGTCACTAAATTTAATCCTGGAAATTCGTACATCTCATAAGAATAGCCTGTTTGCAATTCTGGACATTCCAGATTAAATGTGTTAACTGACTAGTAAACAATAAATCGACTATCACTTGAGTGTTATTTTCCAGGCACTATAACAGCATTTTGCATGTTATTACTTAACTTAATCCTCATAACCACAGGAAACAGGCAATATCATTTCACCAATTTAGACAAGAAAATGAAAATTAGAGGTTTAGAAACTTGCCTAAGTCACATAATCAATTGCTAAGTACAATCACTGGTCTTATTCAGAGCTTATGTCCTTAACGCTATGTTATAGTTCATCACAAATGTAGCTTAAAAAAAAAAAAAAAAGGGAGAAAGAGAGAGGGGGGGGGAATTTGACATCACTCAGCTAAATACAAACTCTATTCAATTGAGAGTGAAACAATATTTATTTATAAAACCAAAATTATTCCCTTGAGAGACATGTATTCAGTAATCTCATTTCAACTGTGCTTTCATTAAATTCAAATGTGTTAAACCTTGAATGTGTAAAAGGCGGTATCTCCATTAAGAAAAAGAAGAATTAACTCAGAATGAAAATAAGCACCTAAAATCTTTCCTGGTATACAAAAATACATGTACCATGTGGGTAAAGGCAGGGAAAATCTGAGGATCATAAGGACATTTATTCCATATAAAGTAAAAAATAAAAAATAAAAAAAATAACTTCTTTAGGATATAATTACAATAAATGTATTTTCCAAAATATAATTTATGATGTTGGGGACTGCTACAGTGGTTAAATTTTTAAAAACTCAACTGAACATTTTAGAAACTAATGAAGCCATAACCATCTTGGTCCCATGTTAGTTTTCCTTATAAAAGAGAACATATGGAAGCACATATAAATATTGTTTGTGTAATATATGAGTCTTATAAATACAGCTTCAATGTATCCAAAAGTGCACCCAGTACAAATCTTTTCTTACTTTCCGTCTTTCAGGTCCATCGAATGCAATACTCCTGGCTTCTTCCACAGTCTCACAGACAAGGCCATTTCCACACACAAATTCAATCACTTTCTTGAGCTGAGGGAACTGGGTCTTTATGACATCAATCGCCATTTTACAGCATTTAATCTTCCTTAATCTTTCATTGATTGGCTTAATCTAAAAGGTTTAAAAAATACTTCATGTATTAGATATACAAAAACATAAACCAAATGCTCATTATGTTCTTTCTCACCAAACACATACAGGCGTGACAGGAAATGATGAATAGCGTGCACTTACAGATAACAAAAGTTTGACATGAACATGATGAACTATATCCCACCATTGGCTCATGTAACATTAAAAATAAACTTCATCAAAAGCCAGAGGATTTAATTTCCAGATTCAGCCCTGTCACTAATTAAGTGGGAGAAAACAATGCAGGAGAAGTGCTCCATGCTCTCAAGACCATGAAATGTAGTGGAAAATAATATCCTTTTAAATACGTGTCAAAAGAGCGGTACGACACTAGGGCACTTAAAAAACACTTTAGGAATAAATGATCAGGAAAGGCTTCAGACCTTCTTAGTCGTGACTCATAGGTTGGATCTACAAACAGATCAAAAAAGTATCTGCAATTTATTAATGAAATCCTGCAAGTAAGATCTCACTTCTGCGTAACAAAGCAAAACAAAGCAAAACCGCTACATATAACCAAAATGTGTATATGTGTGCCTGTGTTATATATATACACACGTAGACACGAGTATATACACCTGCTAATATGTATTTATAAAAATGGAAGCGTATGGGAGCAATCAAAAGTAGTTACTTTTAAGGAACTGGACACTGAAAAGGGATGAGTATTCCCTTTATATTTGATATACTTCTTTAAGAGACGTTTTTAAAAATGAGTTTGTCTTGAAAAACTTCTCAAGTGGGGAATAAGTAGAACAGGATTTTAACAGGAAGATGAATTAGGGCTAAGAAGTTTCAGGAGGCAGAAGGTCTAAGCAAAAGTGTATTAGTACAATGGGCAGCTGGCATTTGCTGAGCCCCTCCTCTGTGCAGGCACTGTGCCAGGTGGTTTACCTGTAATGATTCTTTGCAGTAATCCAACAAGGTAAGAATCAATTCTTCTACTTCATAGATGAAGAAACTGAAGCCCAGAAAAGTTATGAACAACTTAGTGAGAGCAAATTACAAGTTGGTCTGAGATTCAAACTCAGGGCACTCCAACTCTAAGGCATGTGCTGTTAACCACTATGCACACTGCCTGCAGTTCAGGGTCTTGACTGCCGGATCAAATAGAACATTATGTTTGTTAGGCAATAGAAAATCACAAAGGATATCAATTATGATATGACAGAGTTCCTGCTGCAGGAATTTGGATTCTGGATATGTGAACATATCTCAACACATAACTCAAGGCTCAACATTTAGCCTGCCCCACCCAGAGTTGACACACTGGACCATATATTCACAATAAAAACTGAGTTGACATCTCGCTCACCGACCATACATCTTATCAATCTCCTATCTAGATGGTCCCTAAATTACGATGGTTCAAGGTATGATTGTTTGACTTTACGATGGTGTGAAAATGATATACATTCAGAAGAAACCGTACTTCAAATTTTGAATGTCGGTCTTTCCTTGGCCTAGTGGTGTGCGGAGTGGTGCTCTCTTGTGATGTTGGCAATGGCAGCAAACTGCAGCTCTCAGCCACCCACGTGATAAAGAGTAAACAGCCGATACCCTGCAGCGCACTGTGTTGCTAAGCTATGTGGTTTGGTAGGTTAGGTGTATTAAATGCATTTCAACGGATGATATTCTCAACTCACGATGGGTTTACCACGACATAAAGCAATGGTCAAGTTGAGGAGCGTTTGTATTTTGCTATAGAACAAAATACATTGCTGGCTAGTATGCCGAGTTTTGTACTGCTAGAGTAATGACATCAGAATCAACAAGACAGAATTATGCAAAACTAGATTAGGAAAAAAATATGATATCAAGAAAGATAGCAGCTACTTGATATTATTCTTTGCCTGCCACTATATTAACACAGCCATGCAAATGACGGGTTAATTGGCAACGATTTTTTCAGTCACTACCATAGTTTTAGGCAATAAAGACATACTATAACAGACAAGTTTTTATCACTACTAAATACCAAACATTACAAATTTCTTACCTCCAGGTAATCTAGAGCAAGGAATGTCTCAGGTTCAGCTCTTTCCTCCTTCAGAAATTGAATACAATCTCTTTTGCTACTTTTTCAGAGGCTACAACAATTGCAAACATGTACTGGTCAAGAAGCTTAGTAACAGCCAGCTGGTATTTCTTATGAATAGGATGACACAGGTCAAGCAGTCTTCCAAACTTAGCAGGTTTCAAGAAAGGAAAGAAAAACAAACATTAGTGAGGAATGTATAATTCACTGTTTTCTCATGTAACAAAGCAACATAGACAAAAAGTAATTCATAAAATTATATCATAATTTAATAGTCTCATTCACATGGACCTAAGTTTTATTATGAAATGTCCATTTAGGCATGTCACTTCATTTAAGAAAAGAGTAATGCAGAGGGACTAGACTTATCAAAGTACTAAAATATTTTCTAAAACTGTAGTAATTAAATAATATTCATTCATTCCCTATTTATTAAACGAGAATCTTTGAGGCACCTACTACGTGCAGGACTGAGCTAGACACTAGGTAAACATTACTTAATAAAACAGATACTCTCTGATCTCACACAGTTTTCAGTCTAGTAAGGAAGAAAGACAGTCAATAGCCACATGCATGTAACAAAACACAGCTAGTCACTGTGACAAAAAAAAGAGTGCTCTGAGAGTATATAAAAGAGATCGGGTTGGCCTAAGAAGTCAGGGAAGGCTTCCCATAAAGAAGTGTTATTTGAGCTAAGATCTGATGAATGGTCAAGAATTAAACAAGTTCAAAAACTTTACTAGAATATGTCTGAATGTCAAACATCCTGTATCAATAGTCTCTAGAATATCTGAAGATTTAATTGTATATCTTTGGACTCTCTTCCATTTATTAGGTTCTACTTCAAGAACACAATTTCCTTATGATAGCTCATCATAGTATTTCATATTTATTATCTTTGGTTTAAACATTTAAATCTCTCTCTCTCTTTTTTTTTTTTTCCATTTACCTGTGATTATCTCAAGCTTTCCTTCGGGGTCAAGAATATAATTTTCAACTGTGCAGCTCTCTCCTTGCTATTTCTAATTAATTTATTAGTATTCCTTGCTACTTCTTAATAACTTATTTTATTAATAGTCTATTTTATTTATTAAGTAAATGTTAACTAATTATTGTTCAGTAATACTGTTTGTTCTTAATTTGTTTTCTTAGCTCCATGTTTTCATTTTCATTTTGTTTATCCTCATATTTGAACCTAGTTTTATGAATTCAAGCTCTTATTAAATTATGCAAAGCAGAAAACACTTATGGGGGATTATGTTCTGTAACTTTCTAGGCTGGACTTTTAGGCCTCTAAATATTTTTAAATATTTTCTTTCTCTTTATTTTTATGTATACTTATAGCTGTAGCTGCCATACTGATTCTTTTCATCTTGCTTAGGTTTAATGTGGGCATATCTGTTTATTTTCATTTGCTATAATAATCGTTTCATTTTCTTTTTGTAAAAAAAAAAAAAATAAAGCCTACAGTACCACGTTTAAGAGTCAGAAAGTCAAAAAGGATACTGTAAAGGAGATGAAGATGGGTGGCCAGAGAGGTACAAGGAAAACCAGGACAGTGTGGTACCATGGAGGCCAGTGGCAGGTGTTTCAAAATAGGTCAAGTGGTTAACAGTGTCAAATGCTGAAAACAGGCGATATTGTATTTTCTTGATGACATACATAAGCAAAACTAGATGCATAGTTAGAGAATAAAAATATGCCAATGATGTCGCTGAAAAAGTATTTTTTTAAAAATTAAAACCATGAAGATCATGAGGTATGAGTCTACGCGTCTGGGGGCTCAGACTACTTCATGGCACCCATTTCCTTTGGGGATACTGACAATAGCTCAGACTTTTTGGGTACTGTGTTCATGTCAATGCTTCTCCCCACTAATTATTTATCTGTTGACACTACCCAAAGTAATGTACATTTTACCCCAATTATTTATTGTTATACATTAAATATAAATTGCCAAGCACAAAACATAAAGATTTCTGAATTGTTTTGCTTCCTAATAATGGTATATTTATAGTTCCAAATAAGAATATACTGTTTTCACCACACAGGAAAGCTTAGCCTTGTTTTAATTGTTCATTCTAATTACCACAGAATCTGGGTAAAGTCTCCTAAGGCGATTCAGAATCTCTGCTCACTTCTGCTGACATCTTCTCTCATGGTCATCAATTCCAGCATTCTGCAATTCACTTCCAATGAGATCCAATTCTTCATTAACCTCAGACATTCTTGATTTTGCTTTCTCGATTTCCTCCACTAGGGTTTCCTCTTGCTCTTTCTCCTCTTACAAGCAATCCCTTCGTAATAACAACAACAAATTATATAGCAAAAAGCAAAACCAAAATTTAGGAATTACCAGATACAACGTACTCTTATCTGGAATTGCAAGGGAATGGAGTAGTGCTCTATTAATATTGAAACGATAAAAAAACATATAATACAATAAACCTAATACCAAATGAGGGCAAAAACAATTTTGATTATTCGTTGTTGATTCAAAAGATATGTATTTCTGTGCACTGAAATAGTAATGATAGATTAATATAACCAGAGCAATCCTCATGAGCTTAATAAGCAAATGCCAATTAAAAAGAAACCCTTAGTTACAGAATACTTAGGTTGTATGAGGGTTCTTCAAAAATTCATGGAAAGATTCATATTATCGTTTAATTCTATTTTTCCATGAACTTTCTGAAGTAACCTTGCATTAGCTTTCATGATATAACTCACTACTTTCATTAAAAATATCAGTAATAAAGAGACTTAAAATTTCGGTACTGTTACACATTTGTATTTCCCAAATTTAAATATTTTATTTTTTATGTAGTCAAGGATAATCTTTAACAATCTACAATGAAATGAAAAGCAATGGAGGAAACAAAGAAAAGAGTCGAGGAGTGAGAAGTTTGTATCAGTGGGAGCATTCATTTGATAGACAGAAATAACCAGACACTTGAGACATAGCTGAGGGTTTTTTTTTTTTTTTTACTCTACCTACACGCATGTCTTTGTATCCTCCTCCAACTTCTCTATTCGTTTTTTATGATCTTTTATTTGTTCTTTTATTTGTTTTAAATTTCCCTGAAATAGGAAAGGAAACCTAAAATCAATTACAGGAATTCCACCCCAGTTAAATTACATGCTTAACACTTACTATAACATTGTAAGCTGTTATAAATTTGAAATACATCAAATATAAATATATGAAAATATTTAGGAGAGCAAATTTTAAGTTTAAAAAGGCAGTGTGGTATAGAGCTTTGAAGTTGTACACAACAGGGTTCAAATCTTGACTCCACCATTTGCTGGATATTTGATCTCCAGCTAATTAAGTCTCGTAGCTTCAAAGTCCAAGAGGATTATTTTCAAATATCTACAGAGTTCTTATCTGTCCCTCAAACTAACTCATTCAATAAATATTTATTCACTGGCTACTATGGGGTAGGAAGTAGACATACGATAATGAAAAGGACAGAGTCCTTGTCTTCAGGGAGTAATGTCTGGTGGGAAAGAGACAAGTAATGACAGTAGTGTGGTTTAATGTTAAACCACTTATAGGACAAGCAATACACTTATGGGGAAAGGACTTCACAGAAGTCTTGCTCTATTCATTTTATCATTAAATCCAGTAATGTAGTAATCTCCGATTTGTTTCATGTCATTAAGCCTTCCCACATCTAATTCATCCTGTGTACTATAGCAAGATTGATCTGTCTTACTCCATTACTGAATGATCTAAAAACCAGGAGTGTATGAAAGTAAAACCACAATTCTTTTCCGTGTACCACCGGGAAAGAGAATACCACACTTTTCAAGTGGAAAAAGACAAGCGTATTCCCAGATAATTATCCTGTTTTACTCACTTATCACACAAATTCACTGAACAAACCTCCACTAACAAGGTGCGAGAGTTATAAAAATGAGCCAGACAGTTCTTTTGCTGTAGGAACCCACACATGTTGAAATTAGAGTCCCCATACTGAAGTTCTATTATGTCACGTAAGAATTCCATCCAGAGAGGGAAGAGCAAGAGTCATCAATGAGGAGAGTACCAAGCTCAGCCAGCTGGGAACAGGCGCTTCTGCGCCTTTACTCTGGACAGTCCCAGAGCCTGTGTCATGCTAGACGGTCATTAGTTTAACATGCCAGGTGGGTCTCTTAGGTGGTGACCTAAGGTCCTGGGACAAATTTCAGACTTGGCTTAGGTGGAAGAGTAGGATTTACTGGAGAAAAATCTAAAAGACCAGGGTCAACAAGAGAAGAGAAGGCGTGGGTCGCATTTGCTCTCACCATCCCACAGGAGGTGTGTCAGGACCTGGGTGCTCTGCTGGACTCATAATGTGTGATAATCAGACTACCCTGGTACTAGGCATTCTGGACTTGAGATGCTGGCTGATCATGCTGGTTGTCTGAGAACACCAACTATTGCTCAGCGCCAGAGATCTTGGGACCTGTGGAAAGTGACAGAGCCTCCTATCTGTGAACGGAGTCATCGGTCCTGTGGAAACTGAGTTTGGGCACAGCTCTTCCACCATCTCTCTCCTCCTCAGCAAGTTATTTCACTTTTATATTCAAAAGGCAACAGCAGTTCAAACAAACTTATTGACATGTACTAAGTGCAAGGTTTACAATGGACATCATTATGAATCCTGCCTTGAAGAAGCTTCCAGTCTAGCAGAGCTGTACCAATTAATTGTAAATGATGTGCAATCGTACAAAAGCCCTTAGACAGAAACAGATTAAGAACAATGGGTACTTATATGAGGATGAATTATTTTGGGCTCTTCTTTGGAGTGGAGTGTGGAGAAAATGAGAGCAAGGGAAGGCTTTGTGCTATAGATAACTATAGAACTTATAATGTGACACAAATGATACAATTATACAAATGTTTTAAAAATATTTCCTCCTATGTTACTATCTTTGTTTTTCTCCTGACACAAAATGCCACCTCTTCTGCTCACAGGACTGTCATACACTGCACCTTCCATATTTGTAGTTCCATCTGCCAAATCCCAAAGACTAAATGAGACAGTATACTATAAGGTGAAGGAGAAGCACTCTGAAGACAAAGCGTTTGGAAGTAAATCCCAATTCCTCCACTTATTACCTTAGTCAAGTCTGCTCAGTCATTTTGTGTTTTGATCCCCTCAGCTGTAAAATACAATAATCCAACACATAATTATTGACTATCAGCTGTGGAAAAGGAACTATTCTAGGTGCTTGAGATGGATCACTGAATAAAACAGACAAACATCCCTGCTCGCATAGAATGTACACTGTAGTGGGGGAAGGCAGACAAATATATCTGAACCATAAAAGATCTCCTAAATAATACTAAGCAGCATAACATGTAATCCAGAAATTATTTAATTGCTTATGTTTGATGTAAATCCATTTACATATTGAAACGTTACTACCAAAAGGGAATAAAATGTCACTGAGGATAATCCCAAATCATCACGGCACAAACTGAGGTACCTGAACTTCACCATGCCTCCTCTTTTCAAATGCCAGGCTGTCTTCCCTCGCCTTCTGTTCCCACTGCAGTTTTTCCAGTTGTTGGATCGTTATAGCTGCTTTCGTTCTTACTTCTTCCTTAAGTTCGTCATAACGATCCAGCTGAATAAACAGCATTGAAACATTGCTAACTCACTTATAGAAACCCGACAGGAAACTCTTCGTATTATACTAGCAGATAATTAATCTTATCAAAAGCTAATTTTATATACATTGGATCATAATTGGCCATCTTCCCAGGTAATCTAATGTGAACATCATACAAAACCCTCTTTATTTAAAACTGCTTCTACAGAGCAACAAGGTATTCAAAAGAAACCCTATAATAATGTGTCTGTCAGAAAATCTTAAGAGAAAGGGAAATCCAGAGAAAATGATATATCTTTTTCCTATTTATACAATCACTATTATTTTGGTATATATAGTATGATGTAGGATAATCATAAAATTACTGAATGAGATAAATGATAAAAATTTAGCTGAGAAAATATTTGGAACTCTCAATTATGATATTTGGATATTTACTATTGATTTATTATAATTAAATATCATACACGAAGTTGGATATTAATTTATCACTGAATATTTTAAATCACCTTAAGTAATCGATTTCTCTCCTGTCAATTAAATGATGTCTCTTCAAAGCCATATATATCAGACCTTTAAGTTTTTATAATATCGCAAGAGAAAAACATTCTTACCTTAAATAACTTAATTATCTAACTTTCATATAACAAAATGACATCACGTAACCTTGTTGAAGTATTTTCTAGGACTTTAACTCATAGATGTTATAATGTCATCTAATCTTGTAAAAAATACTTCAGTCTGAAGAATAAATTCAGATTCTGTGTATAGGCTAAAAAATCTAAATCCCCGTAATTTACATTCTCAGGAAAATCTCTTAAAATATCAGAAAGAGAGAAAATCCTTTAATTTTTTGCTAATTAAAAGGAGAAGTTGAAACAATAGGTACAAAAAATTTCCCATTCATTGACTTTTTCACCTTACTGTCTTCCAGTTTTAAGCCTCCTAATTTACTTACGATTTCTTCCTCAATCTGCTTTTCAAAACTTCTCCATGCACCACCTAAATCAACCAGTTCTGTCTCCAGGGCTCTTATGTCATCTTCTTGTTTAGAACATTGTTGTTCACTGTCCTTTACTGATTTCTTAGCCACATCTAATTTTTCCAGGTGGTGACAAGTGCTTTCTTTGGCTTGAATGTATTGAAGCTGCTTCTGATTTAAAAGTGCTTCAAGAGATCTTAAAAGAAAAAAGTTTGCTTTAAAGGAAAATATATTTTTTAAATATATAAAGGGAAGAAGTCCTTTTGATCAAATCACATTAAAAATAAATTCTAAAAATCAACTTTTAGACTGTAAGCAGATCAGTGGTTGCCAGAGGCTGTGCAAGGTCAGGGGGAGGGTTAGACAGATGAAGCACAGGGGCACTTTTCAAGAGTGGTTTAACTACTCTGCATGATATTGTAGTGGAAGACACATGACATTATGAATTTGTTAAAACCTATAGAATTTTAGAGCATCAAGAGTGAACCTTAACGTAAGCAAATTCCTTTAAAAAATCACTTGAAAGCCTGAGGGATCCTAAACGGAATAGAATGTGACAAAAGAATTCCAAATGTATAAACAACCTTACCAAATGGGTGGGAGGAAATTGGCTTACCTAAGTAATTTTGGAAATGAGCAGAGTCGTTAAGACTAAAATCAAAAGGAATTGTTCATAAGCACTGTACTCCAGTTATAAAGTTGCTTCCCTTGGAGGTATGGGTGAACAATTCTGATACTGCTATACGTGATTACTGGAATCGAACAATTAAGCTAATGGATGGCTGATGGTGGACGCCAGGTTTTTCACCATTTAAATGGGGGTTATAGATAAGCAAGAGAAGGCTAGAGTGATCCATGTGTTAATGGATTAAAATGGAGAGACAGTATGAACTCAAGTTTAGTTCAATGAAGATACAGATGACTATATATGGAAATACTTAGATATGTTTATTTACAAGAGTTACTATACACACATATATTTCCCAGTTCTGTCAGCTGAGAAAGCATAGAAACAAAGACTTCCAGAAGGAAAGAGCACACCTAGCACCCAGATGTATAGTTCCTAATACCAATAAAAGGACCAGAACACCTTGAAGAAATTACTGACTCCTGGGCAAGCTCACACAGGCTAGAGCAGGCTGATTCTAGGACTGGCCCCTACGAAATGAGCCTGGAACATCTTGTAGTGCCAAAAACGTAAGGAATTGCCCCCAAACCAAAATCACAATGATGGGGATATGTCGAAGGGACACAGGAGTCCATTCAGAGTTCTTCATAATCTAAACTGCCATAATCTAAGCAACAAAATAAACAATGCAGTATTAGATTATAACCTCAAATATAAAATATCCTCATATCCATACTGATAGAAATAAATAATTGAATAAATAAATAAATAAGAGACAAATCTCCCGTATAGAAGAATTCTAAATAAATTATGTAGATGCTCTGCCCTGGATGCAGAACATAACGCCCCATTCCTCAGGTTTGGGCTCTGCCTCGTGACTCCCTTCCAAAGAATATAGTATGAAAAGGGGGAAGGTAAAAGAAGACCTTTCCAATGGAGAATCCTGACAAAGTCAGGTGATCAGGGTCAACGTGTCAACCGTGATATCATGTTGATATTATGATATGTGATACAGGATGTGATATGTCCTATGACACATATCACATGTTATCATCCTGATGCCTTATGATGAGAATGGCATTTTATTTCTGTCGTCTTCCTCCCCAAATCCCACAACCCCAGTCTAGTTATAAGAAAAGTTTTCAGACAAATCCCGACCGAGGAACATTCTGCAAAAACCTGACCAATACTTAAAACTGTCAAGGGCATCAAAAACAAGAAAAGCCTGAGAAACTGTCATAGCTGAGAGAATCCTAAGGAGACAGACAACTCAATGTAATATGGTATTCTGGATCAGAAAAAGGACATTAGGTAAAAACTAAGAAAATATGAATAATGTATGAACTTATGTTAATAATAATGGGCCAATACTGGTTTATTAATTCTGACAAATATATCACACGAAGATGTTAATAACAGGAGAGACAGGGTGGGGAATTCTGTACTATCTTTATAATTTTTCTGTATATTTAAAAGTATTCTGAAATAAAAAGATTATTTTAAAAAGTTAACTTTCAAAGTGTCATTTATTTTTTTTTCTATCGATCTACATAAAACACAGCTATTACTACCTATTTTTAAAAACTCACTTGACTTCTTTTTCTGTCTGCTGTAGTTGTCCGGTTAGCATTCCACATTCCTTTTTCTTGGCTTTAACTCTGTTTGCATGATGAGAAAGAGACTCTTTTGTGACACTCAAATCCCTATTCACACGCTCTAACGCAGATTTCAGAAAACAAATTTTCTTCTCATTGTGATATAGTTGGAAAAGTTGTAGTTGTATCTTGTTGACTTTCAGTTCTTCAAGGAGAATCTGGTAACGCTCTGCCTATAAAACAGTACAATTCAACAGCAGTAAAAAGTGAGTATATTTAAGCTGACCTTTCATAAACCCAACGACTGTACCAACAAATGATCTCTAATGAATTTTCATTGATGTCAGTAAGAAACAGTATTCTTCCCCAAAATAGCATTATTTAGGGAAGGTTGCTGAATACACTTCTAAATTAAATCAGGAAACCATTACTTTTGTATTCATGCGCTCAGTGGTGTGCTGATAAGAACAACGGAGTGGCACCCCTAACCCGGCTCCTAATCCCATTTCTGTCTTGAGGAGTTTGGCAAGTCCATTAACATTTCTAGCATCAGCCTCCTCATTTGTAAACTGAAGGAAGAGCATCATGTAACTTGTACGGTCCCTAGCAACTTTAAATTCAAGGATTCCAGGTAAAATTCCTGCTACAGGAAGTGATTTTCCTACTGATGGAACTAATAGGACTATTATAGTTCTTAATTATAGGTAAAGAGGAAGAATTTCCTTAACACTGATGCTATTAATAAAGAAATAAAGGAATGAAGTCTATCAAGAGGAGAGCTCCTAATCAATGAAGAATTTCAAGTAACAACTAAATGGTCATCCTCCAGGATGTTGTAAAAAATTAGGAAGTTGGACTATTCTAATTGTCCTTATCATGTTTCAAGTTCTGTAATTTTATAAGTTATTTCACTACACTGTGACTATTGCAGTCTGACTTTCACTGCTACTACCCCTTTTTACTGACAAAAGGGACACATATACACATTTTAAAAATATGCAGAAACAAAGAAAAACCACGAATAAGAAACATATCCACTTCTCATTTATTTCCTTAAATACTTATTGAGTATCTACTATGTGCTAGGCCCTGTTCTATGTGCTGCTGGGAGTATAGTGAAGAACTAGACAGACTGTCCGTGCTCTTGTAAAGCTTATATTCCAGTTATGTGAATGGGGCGGGGTAGAGGAAGAGGAATCAGATCATAAACACACAAACAAATAATAAACAAGATCATTTCATACAGCAATACACAATAAACAATATAAAATAAACAATAAAAAATAAACAATGCAGGCTGATGTGACAGTGCAAGAGAGGGGATGCTAATTGAAATTGGGGCAGGGGCTGGGGGTGGTGGACAGCAAATGCCTGCTTGAGAAAAGAAAATGGCATTTTTATAAAGACTCAAATGAGAGAACCAGCCATGCAAAAATCAGGCATACAGCTCTCTAGGCAGAGGAAATAGCAAAAGCACCAGGATAAAAGGGAGCTTGATGTATTCACCAAATAAGAAAGGTCAATAGGGTGGCAAAATAGAGGAAGTTAAAGATTGAGAGGTGAATAGAGACCAGATCAGTAGGCAGGAAAGGAGACTAGATTCTCAGTGCAGCGGGAAGCACTGCCCTGGAAGCTTTCATGCAAGGGAAAGACAAGATCTGATTTGTGTTTGAATAAGATCACTCTCAAATGCAAACAATTACCAGTCATAGACAAGGCACTATACAGTTCTTCACAAAGTTCGTGGGAAAATGGAACTAAAAGATAATACAAATCTTTCAATGAACTTCATGAAGACCCTTCGTACTAGGCATCGTAACGGGCACCAAGAAATACCACAGCATTTGAAAAGTGCAGCCATGATTTCTTAGGGGTACCCAAGACCATTTTAGAGAACCCCATAGGACAAAACTATTTTCATAATAATACTAAGACAACATTTGCTTTTTGCAAGGTGTTGACATTTGCACTGATGGTGTAAAAACCAATGGTGGCTAAAACAGCCAGGCCTTAGCACAAAAAAGTTTTAATGCTTAGTATTTATGAGAAGTTAGCTGTCTCCTATTAAGCTAGACATTAAGGAGACCATAAAAATGTAAAACTGTGTTGCTCTTCTAATTAATTTGTTTGGAAAATATAGTTATTTTTCATAACAATCTTATTTATGTTAACATGTAATAAGTTTATTATTGCTGCTTTTTACATGGACCATTAAATCTATTTTTAAAATTTCCAGTTTGGATTTCAAATACAAGAAGGATTGGTAGAAAAAATCCACATGCACAAAAACTCTTTGTGTTCCTCAGTGGTTTTTAAGTGTGGAAGGGGGTCAAGATCCAAAAGTTTCAGAGCCTCTGCTACATAAGATATAACCTATCAAGCGTGTTTTTCGTTGAGAAAATCAGACATTTTCGTAGTTCAGGTTGTCCTGCCTATTTGGGAGTAAGAACCCAAATAGTGAAAGATATATCCAAAAGTTTATCTTTACTGAACATTGGGCTTTCTTTTTCTTATATTACTAAAGAAATCTTCTTGGTAATCCCAAGCCAATACCTAGCAACTCTAACAGACAAAAAGTTTTGGTATCAAACACTTACTTGGTTACATCTTCATGACATCTTACCTCTTCTTTCTCTAATTGTGCTTGTTTGCACTCTGCAGCTACACTTTTTTTCTTATTAAAATTAAACTGTGCATCCTCTTCAGCTTTTTGTAACTTTCTCTTCTTTTCCTTATATTCTCCTATTAGTTCTCCCGAGCTGCTGATTTCCTCGAAAAACTGGGTTCTTTCTTTGGGTTTTTTCATTGAAATCAACTCTACACTGTCCTATTAAAAACAGTAAAGCACACCAACATATAAAATATAGTGATGTATTTTCCCAACTATGAATCCAATAAACTACTACAGCTACTTACCTGAAAAACTAGGCAGTGTCGCGCTTTGACTGTTATGCCTATCTTCTCCAACTTGCTGTGTAAGCAGAACGACTCACAGGATTATCATCACAATGAAATTCTGAGCATCCCCCTAATATGAAAAGATAAAGACTATTACAGGAAACATAAATATCAGACATATCTCCACCACCAAAGAAGTTCAATAAAATAATTTTTGTTATTGAAACGGCCAGTGATGCAATAATACAATCATATACATATTAATAAATGCATTTAATCAGCCAACAAATACTGATTGTCTATTAGGAGGGTACTTTAGAAAGTTCATGGAAAAATAGAATTGAAAGATAATACAAATCTTTCCATGAACATTTTGCAGGACCCTCGTATATGCCAAGGACTATTCTACAGCGGTGAACAAAACAGATAAAATTTTCTGATCTCAAGGAGCTTATATCCTAGTCAGGAAGACAAACAAAAATACGATAAGGCATAAAAATAAATAGGATGTGAGAAAGTGGTAAATGCTGAGGAGTAAAAATGAGCTGGGAATGTGGAATGGAAGTTTCTGTTTAGCGGGGATAGGCTTTGCAATTTTAAAAAGGGTGGGCAAAGGAATCCTTACTGATATGGAAACTTTTGATTTAAAAATCTAAAGAAAGTGAGAAAACTAGTCACTGAATATATCAAGGTGACAAAGTGATGAAATACTTAAATTACTCATGAAGGCACAAGTATAAAATAATCAGTATTTCTAAAACCATCTGTGATAGCATTTGGGGGAGGTTAATAAGACAGCGTTTATACATTACAAATGTTCTGGTGGACACTGAACAGTAACAACAAACCAAAAACAAAAACACGTATTATAGAGGCTCTGTGAAATCCAAGCATAAGATAAAAAATAAATAAATAAACAACTCTCTATGTTGTTTATTCAGACAACACAGGGAATTCATGAATAAGTCACAACATACAAATTCAAACATTTCACTCGAGTTGCTTTTCATGGTAAGAAAATCTGTCTATACAAGCCAAAAGTATGCATGTAATTAGTTCATCATAAGAAAAGCAGATAAACATAACCTCAGGAAGAACTTTTATAACTTCTCTGTTTTTGAGGTAGACTCCTTGTATCTGATCCAAATATCCAGATATAAAAATGCTATTTGACAGTAGGGGCATTTGAACAAATAAAAGGGTACTTGAAAAGTTTTGTAGAAAGATTTTTTTTTTTTTTTTTTTTTTTTTTTTTTTTAAAGATGACCGGTAAGGGGATCTTAACCCTTGACTTGGTGTTGTCAGCACCACGCTCAGCCAGTGAGCGAACCGGCCATCCGTATATGGGATCCGAACCCGGGGCCTTGGTGTTATCAGCACCGCACTCTCCCGAGTGAGCCACGGGCCGGCCCTTGTAGAAAGATTTTAAAGCACCCTTGTTATGTCTGCTTAGGGAAGAGTCTTAGTGGAGCATCAAATAGATTCTGTTCCTTGCATCTGAGATCTTCTATTGAACAGGGGGAAATAAACCCTCTCCTTCACTTTGCCAGTGGAACAACAATGATCACCCTTCAAAGAAAGAAAAGAACAGGCAATCTGACTTAATCTTAATCAAATGACATAAGCAAAATTCTACAGAAACTACCTTGGATAATCCTTGTAAATGTTTTCTCTTCCCCGCTTTCCTCCACTTACACAATTTTTACACTTGCAGAAGAAGAAATAGGTTTTCCAATATGTGCTCCATGAATAAGTTCTTGAATATTTTTCACTGTCAAAATAGCTGTTTTCTCTCCCATTACAAAACGAAGCGCATCCATTACATGAGATTTTCCTGGGGAAGGAAAGAGAAAAATTCATTCGATCTTAATGATAAAAAGCCTTGACCAGAGCTGAAGAAATCAAGATATGACTGGGAGTGAAATATAGCCAATATACTTGCCTAAATACTTCTGTCTTGTCAATGTTCAAAATACATGTGACTGACAAGTTTTACTTTGATTACTTGTTTCTCCTATGCAGCTATGGTGGAGCATAAGATATCTACATTTAAGGATCTAAATCCCAGCTTTCTCCCATTATTAGGCATTTTGCCCCAGATAATCATTTAACATCTATGAATATCAGTTATTCTTAATTTATTAATAAGCATCGTCAGTGCAGCACTAAGCACTCACATACTGAAAAAAACAAAGCCTAACTAAATCCATGGTCTTCCGAACGGACAAACCAAGGTTACTAGACTATTTATGACTGGTATGAGATGGTGCTACAAAAAATTATATAGCAGGCCTGAGACTGCTATCCTGTGAAAGTCCTGCTTACGAGGTTGGCTGGCATCTGGGGATTGGGTTTGGGATTTGGCGAGGGTATCTACCATTCCCTGATCAGAATAGCTCATTGTGCCTAAAATGTTTGTGCAAACAGTATGATTTATGCTAACACATTATTTCTTTCTAAGAGTCTAGAATTTTGGTATGTGTCAGGCAGAGAGGACCTGTGTGACCATCTCCCTGTAAAAACTGAGTCTTCAGTGGGGTTCCTGAGTAGGCACCATTTCACACCTGCGAACTTGTTACTGGATGAATTAAGCACTGTGTGACTTCAGTGGATGAAGACTCACAATCTTGCACCTGGTTTCCTCAGACTTTGCCCCACGTGCCTTTTCCTTTTGCTGTGTTTGCTTTGTATCTCATCACTATAATAAATAGTACTGAGTACAACTATGTGCTAAATCCTGTGAGTCCTCCCTGAAAATCACTGAACCTGGGATAGCCTTGGGGATTACCCACCCCAATGGTAAATTTGTTATCCAACCGTGGGCCAGTAATTTCCTCTAAGACAATTTCAAAGGTGCAATATCGATGCAGCTACTACCATCTGCATTTATTTATTATTTTCCTTTCTCACATTCCTTCCCCCATATCCACAAATGGTTTAAATTTTCACTGTAAGAAGAAGGAAAGTAACATGAACAAAGAGAAAGTTACACAGTCAGTCACTAGAAATATGGCTTAGTTTTAGAGATTTAGGATCTTTCTAAAAAAATTCATAAGTGGTTAACTTTCCAAAAAAACCCAGAAGTGGTTAACATGCTGCAAATTCATTTAGCTACGTCTCAGTTAACCAAAGTTAACCAATAGCTATAAAATGTGGCTTTTGGGCTAGCTATTGTAAGACAGTGCATGTAGGACAAAATGAGCATTCGTGGAATTGAATTATTAAGTCTGACAGTAACAGAGCTAAACAGAAACTCTCTTTGATCAATCCTTATTTAAAATATGCCTAAAATAAATACTATTCCACCCAAATTCACTCATTCAATTAATATTGTCCCTGACTAATAAACGTTATATTCTGTCAATAGAGTCAGACAGTAAACAAAAAAAGACAATTACATGTTGTAATAAGTATAAAGAGATAAACTGGGTGATGAAATAGAGAGTAACAGAGAGGCAAGTTCAGATAGGATGGACAGAAAACATTTATTAAGTGCCTACCTGCAGCTAAGTAGTGGGCTGAAAATACAAATCTGTAGAATTTCACTGTTAAAATTTAAGGGAGGTCATTGTTTGGACTAGCCTCCAGCACTATTCCCCAGTAGAACAGACCAAACCGAAATGGAGTCACTCTCATGGAAGTGCTACATAATCAAACTGAAACTTTAACGAACCAGATAAATCCCCAAACAGATCAGTTTTTCCTGAAAATAGGAGATTCACAGCAACCATTAAGAAAGAGCCCAGCTAACCTGAGTCGGCATAATAAGGAAGTCTCTACTTTAATGCTCACAAAAAAAGTACCCACCCTGTAGGGACCTGATGATAACCAATCCACTTCCTTTTAATTGTTCTGTTTCCTTGGTCCCACCTAGGAAAAACGAACTGTTCTGTCATGCTCAGCAGATCCTCATTCTACAAAATAGAATGAGGTGCTGACTGATTATATAATCACAAATAAAAGCCAATTAGATATTTCATCTAATTTTCTTTTGTAATTTTATTCTTTTACTCCTCCAAGGTGCTTACAGTGGGGATTGTCAATTTTCATTGAACCCTATTTTTTGCCAGACACGCCACATCTGTTATTTTGTCTGTGCAACCTTCTTAGGAGACAGGGATTCAATTTGCATTTTACAAATAAAGAAACAGAGCCTCAAAGTCAAACAAATCATGTTTCAGAGTGATGTGTCTCATACCAAAACCTATGCTCTTTCCACTAAATCCAGAAAACTCTAATAGACTAAGTTCTACGATAAAATTAACACAAAATACTCTATTGGTGCTTAGGAAATGCACTAATAATTGGAGGCTCTGAGTAGGCTTTGCAGGAGATAATTGTGAGCTAAGATTTAAAGGGTAACTAAAAGTTTAGAGAAGGGGGTGCAGAAGGTAAAATACCATCCCAGAAAAGAGAATAGCTTCATCATAGGTACAAAGAAGTGAGAAAGCACTGCACCGTTCCAGTGAGAAACCAAGTAATTCTATGTAGGTAGAGCAGAGCTTACAAGGTTGGGAATCCTAAGAGAGAAAGGTGAGGAAGTTAAGTAAGAATTACAATAGGCTACATTAAAGGAATTAAACTTTATGTTGAACATTATGTGTAGCCACCAAAGGATTTCTTTTTTTTTTTTTCCAAAATATATTTTATAAAGATTTCTCAGACAATAACCCAACAGGAAAATGGGCAAAGGACACAAACAACAATTCAGAAAGAAATACAAAGCCGCTTAAACTCACTCATAAAAAGAAAACTGTGCAGAAGAGGTAAATGTATAATGACAGAAAGTAGGTGCTGAGGGCTGGGTGGAGAGTAGATAACAGGAAGCGAATGCTAATGGGTACAACGTTTCTTTTGGGGTGATGAAAATGTTATGGAATTAGTACACAGTGATTTGATGATGGTTGCACAACTCTGCGAATAAGCTAAAAACCATTGAAAGTGCACTTTAAAGGAATATATTTTATGATATGTAAATTACATCTCAATAAAGCTGTTGTAAATAAAAATTCTAAAAGTGTACTTCATGTATTTTCTAGCCCTGTACACTGAAATGGTTCAGAACCAATGTTTTCTGAATGCACTGAGTACGTCTAGTTCCTAGATGGTCTCAAATATCTTTCCTACTAAAACGAACTAGAAGTCATTAGAGAACTAGCTAATTCCAAGTCTGTGACAATGAAAACTGAAGATGAGCCTGGGAACTAGGACGCCATATTTCAGAAAGCAAAGAGCACAGGAAGCATCTTGAAGAAATTCCAGCTGAATGAAATTATAATAATATGAGCATCAAAAATGATTTTGATGGATTAAAACACACTGCGTCAATGAAAATCCATGAGTCCATAATGATACTGACAAAACAAAAAAGGGGGAAGCATTTATCCTGTTTTTCCAGTGTGAATTCTATTTTACGTTAATCAGAAAACTGCATTTATTAAAGGCAAGCTTCTTTCTTTTTTTTTCTTTTACAGGGAAATACCATCCACTGAATGTACAAAGCATGACAGAATTAGAAAATCTAATTTCGTAAACCTTAATGAAATGCTGATTCAAAGATTATTCACTGGCATTAAAACCATAAATAAATGTCAATAGAGAACATTTTAATATCACCAAAGCAATAGTGGACTTTCTAGTTTGAAAGAAGGAGAAAAACTACGCAATCCAGAGATCACTGTCACCATCCTAATCCAGGGGTCAATTTTTAGCATTACTAAGAGTACAACAAGCATATATCATGTCACATAATGCAATGTGAAGTACACAATATCAGCTATGATGGAGTCTAGCCAAAAATGTTTAATTTGAATCTGTCAGCTCTTTAGATATATCTTCCACTTCACAGAAACAGAGAGATAGAGGAACAAACTAAATAACACCTTAAGGAAGCAGTCAGACAAACCTAAATATTTCGTAGGAAAACTTTTCTAATCTTTTCAACAATTCAGTATTATAAATAAAAAGACTGTGCCGAATAAAGAGAGAGTTAAGGGCTGCAACAACCAGATGCAATATGTGGTTCTAGTTTGGAAAATGGTTTGGTCAAAGAACATTTTGGAGTCAGCTGGGAAATCTTAATTTGAGCTGTGCAGCAGATGAAATGGTCGTTTACTAAAAAAGGCAAAGATAACTGCCTGAAAACAATAAGTCAGAAAACAGTATGTACTGGATAATCTCATTTTCATTTTTTAAAAGTTTGTATTAAAAGAGTCTTTATGGCTATGGCCCTAAGTATTAGAATAGTAATCTCTGAATTGTGAGAATATGATCTTTTTACTTTTTAAAATTTTGTTTATTTTTTATTAGCATATTCATTGTTACAAATCATACTTATTCTTTATGCACGTATCCAATCTTCCCTCTCCCACTTCCCCTCCCAGTTTTACTTATTTATTCTTGTTTGTTTTCTAATTCTTTACAAAGATATATTCTGCTTTTGTAATAATAAAAGATTATTTTTTTACGAATTCAGCAGCCATTATGAATTATCAAAAAACTTTTTTAAAGAAACACATTCCTGGTTAGAAATGTAAAACATTCAACATAGGGAATTGGGAAAATATAATTAGCTGAATATCCCAGCATTCAGAGAAAACCTTGTTGATGGAAATGGATACTGAATGTTGTCAAATGCCTTTTCCTCATCTATCACGAAAAGAAAATGGATCTTCTTTCTTGCGGGAACAAATAAAGTTTACTCTGGTAGAACCATGCCACGTGGATTTAAAGTACGGTAAGACTGAAGGTTGGGGACTCAGCAAACAGGTTCCTGCATTAATCCAAAAAAAGAGATAATAAGAGCCTGAAGTGAAGTGATAGCAGTGGGAAGAGAGGGAAGAGGACAGGGCTATTAAGGAGGTAGAACTGGCATAATTGGTAATATACTGGCTGTAATAGGGAGCATTTATCAACGATGTAGGAAAATTCATCAAGTCGGTAGTCATATGAAACCCTTGGAGAAAAGCCTTCTAAGCCCCAGGACCAGCAAATGCTAACACTCTGAAATGGCAATGTGTTGGGCCTATGCAAAGAAGGCAATAAAAGAAGCAATTCTGACCCAAGTATAGTAAATTTGGGGATTCCAAACTTATAATCTTCTTCTTTTTTTGACCGGTAAGGGGATTGCAACCCTCAGCATAGTGTGGTCTGCACCACACTCAGCCACTGAGCACAACGGCCAGCCCTATATAGGTTCCCAACTCACGGCCTTGGCGCTACAAGTGCCGCACTCTCCGGAGTCAGCCACGGGGCGGACCCCGACGTTATACTCTATTGCTTTCCCAGATATGCACTACATGCTGGCCAGCTTGGAATATGAGCTGTTGCACAAACAGACTTTCAGAAAACCGTGGAAAAACACTCTACCCTTTTGAGTACAGCTCACATGCCATCTTCTGTGGAAAATCTTTCCTGATCTACAACTTTCCCTATCTGTACCTCTCCAAATTAAATGTTTTATTTTCCTTGTTTAAATTTTCATAACCACTATTATCAGGCCTTCTATCTCAATTAGTGTGTTACTTTCTCTTTCTGTTAAGTAAAGCATTTCATTAATAAACTTTTATACTGTTTACACATTAAAATAATATTTTGTATCTGTTGGATTCAATATATTAAAATCAACTTCACCACATGGTTTCAGGAGGTGACCTAACAAAGATGGAAATGATGACTGTAAGAGAGGCGGGTGATCGGAAAGCTGGCAAATAGAATGGAAGGAACTATTGCTTCCAGAACACTTGCCCCCAAGTTTAAGCTCATGAAATAAATTCACAAACTGACCATACAGTTTTCATCTTAACTAATTTGAATATAGGTTAAACTATCAGTCAATTAACTTTAAGTTATTTAGTGTAAGAAAACAATAAGAAAGTTAAGTAAAACTCTAATGAAAATCCAATCGTCAAAGTCTCTCTTTTAACAACATAACTAGCCTTGTCAAAACAAGGATCCAAAAAATTGGTTTAAGACTCAGATTTGTTTCTCTCCATGGAAATCTTTAGTAAAAGGCAAATGATTTACACAATCTGAAGAGAAACCAGAGTATCTAGTGTGACTTTCTTACACTCCCTGTAGGTTAGGAACAGAAGCTGTCTTAGTCTGCATATCTTCTTCTGCTCCTAGCACTAGATTTATGTCAACAACTATTTGCTGAATCTAACTGAATGGAAAACATAAAGGTTAAGATTAAAACCGAAATTTTTCCTTTACTCCTCCCCCAAATTAGGACCATATCGAGTTTTGGCAGGTGGTGGCAATAGGAAATTATTATGAAAAGAATGACCACTTAAATTAAAATATAACAGGAAAAGATCAATTGCCTTAGTGAAATCTACATGAATGTGCCAGTAATTCTGTGAGATTAAAAAAATCTAACGAGTTCAAATGAATATAAATGAAATATCACCCATTAAATTAGTCATGGAGGAGTAGTATATTGAGTTTTGGTCTTCATACAGCAAAAAGAATGTGAACAGCCAAGACCAAATCCAGTTTTACCTAAACTAGCCTGAGGGGGCGGGGAGGGGGAGGACCCGGCCCAAGAGCTGGTGGAGGTTGGGGCTGGGGACAAAGGGTGGGGCAGTCCCGGCTGGGTCAGGGCCTCCCGCAGTCCAGTTTGCATGGCCGCCCACACGTCCCCTCAGTCACTTCAGGCAAAGCGCTGCCGACTGGGCCGGATGGAGGAGTTCAGGTCCCGCCCCGAGGTGCCCAGTTATCGGAGGAGCCGTTGGGGCCGATGATGCAGGTGAACCTCTTGAAGGGGCCAATGACCTGGCGGCCCCGCCACGACTTGAAGTTCTCCACGACCAGCAACTGCAGGAAGCCCATGGCGGCAGCCTCCTCGCCTCAGCCGTGTCCTCGCGCCTGGCGGGAAAAAACGCGGGAAGAGCTTCTCCAAGTCTCGCGAGCCTAGAACAAGACCACAGCACGGACAGCACCGTTCCTTAGCAACTTGAGTTATTGAAAGTCCCCTTTTAATGTAATGTTGCTAAAATTTTTAACCATGTACTGGTGTTGAATTTCTTACATAATCTTTTTCTATACACATTGATGTGATCCAATGTTGTTTTACTTTCCCTCTGCTTCATTGTTAATGTAGGAAATTACAATTAAAAATATTTTCTTACAATAAATCACATTTTGATTCCTTAGGCACAGCTATTAATTCACTGCTGTATTGACTATGCCATTAATTTAATTAATATATTGGTCTCTACGTGTGAGCTTGGCTCAAGTGTCCTTTTCAAGGTGGTGTCCTCTTCTGGTACTTGAATGGGCGACAGGAAGCCTGAGAAAATGAGTTGAATTATTGCCCGACTTTTTGGATGCTTTAGAAATGTTTACTTAAGGTGGTGATGAGTTTTCCGTTATAACTGCAGAACTGACCTGCAAAACTGCCTTGTTCAGGAACTTTATAATCTGGATTGAGCTTAGAATGGTTTTATTTTGCATTGTTTGCCTAAAGGTTTTTCTTCATTTATGAACCAATTCATTGCTGAACTACATTTTTTTTTTCTAAAACATGATCTATTTTACTTAGGATTTGAAATTTAATATAATATTTGTAAGAAAGATGTTTCATGACAAAAAGTCTCAAGCACATGTCACATTACAGCAAATAGTATAGAGAACCCAATATATACCAGAAATTCGGCATCAACAATCTTCAGTGCAGGGCCAGTCTGGTTTCAACTATACCCCTACGTCCTCTGCATCTGAGAAGCTGGAATAAGGTGAAGCAAATCAAAGACACCATAGGATTTCATCTCTAAGTGCATCAGCCCGTATTTCTAAAGATATCTACTCTTTATAAAACTTAAAGTCAGCGTGGTTTTCATTTCAAAACATTTAAGTAAGTCATTAATATAACCAACTGTCCAGTTATGTGTCACACGTAATTACTGCTCAAATACTTCTTTTCAGTGGAGTTTCTTTGAACCTATTTGCAAACAGGATCTACACATTGTGATTGTTTCTGTTGCTTAAGTCTTTTAAAATCTATAGATTTCGCCCACAACACTTCTTTTTTTTTAGTTTATTTATTGAAAATAAAAGCATGCCTTGTGTTCTGTCCAGTTTCCCATACTCTGGACCTTTCCAAACATAATATCTCTATCCTTGCATTACCCATCTGTCTTTCCATGTTGTCTATATTGTCCAGTAAAGTCTTTTAACAATTAATTTATTTTAATTTTATTTTACTAAGTTTATTTTTTGGCCGCTGTCCAATGGGTATCCGAACCTTTGACCTTGGCTTTATAACACCGTGCTCTAACCGACTGAGCTAACTGGCCAGCCCCCTTTTTTAACATTTTTAAACATAGTTATTTTAAATCCCCTGGCTGATAATTCCAGAATCTGTGCTGTATTTGAATCTATTTCCTATGTTTTCCTTGTCTCTTTAGATAATATATTTTCTTTCCTTTTGGTGTCATTGGTAATTCTTTTGTTGAGAACCACACGTGCTCTGCAGAGTGAGGGAAGAGGAGGATATTAGATACCTACTGGGAGGATTTATGTTAATCAGGATAGAAGTTGGGCTTTAATTCTTCTGGCTATAGGTACCAGAGCCTTCAAGTTCATCTAGTGTCCTTGTTTCTGTCTTCTCTTTTATTAATTGTAACAAAAGTAAAATACTAACATAAGATGACAGTAATTGGGGAAACTGGGTGTAGAATAAATTAGATTTCTCTGTACTGTCTTTGCAATAATTCCATAAACCTAAACTTTTCTTAAAAAATATGTTTTTTTTTTTTTTAATGCTGGGGTTTTTTTTCAATGTACATGTTTATAGGGTACAATTTCTTGTTTCAATATATACATAAATTGTCTAAAGATCTAATTAGAATAATTAGCACATCTGTCACCTCTACAGTTATCATTTCTTTGTGGTTATAACATTCAAGATCCTTGGTTCGGGCTATCTTGAAATATCCAATACAATATTATTAGCTATTGTCACCCTAGGGCACAAGAACTTATTCTTTCTATCTAAACGTTACTTTGTAACTTTGCACCAGTCACGAACATTTCCCTGGTGCTCCCCTACCCACATTCTTTCTCTGCCTCTGGGAATCACTGTTCTACTCTATGTCTCTTTTTTAAAATTTATTTTCCTTAATCAGCCCACGATCATTTTATAGATTTATGGAGTACGGTATGATAATTGGGTAGATTTATACTGTGTGCAATGATCACATCAGGATGCTTAGTACATCCCTCAGCTCAAGCATTTGTCACTTCCATGTGTCAGAAACATTCAATATCAGGCTGGCCCGTGGCTCATTTGGGAGAGTGTCGTGCTGATAACACCAAGGCCACGGGTTCGGATCCCTGTATAGGGATGGCCACTTGGCTCACTTGGGAGAGTGTGGTGCTGACCACACCAAGTCAAAGGTTGAGATCCCCTAACCGGTAACCTTTTTTTAAAAAGGGGGAAAAGAAAAAGAAACATTCAATATCATCTTGACTAGTTTTTCAAAGATACACTGTGCTTTGTGTCACCTTCCTCTTACCCCCGCCTCTCTCTAGTAACCACTAGTCCACTGTCTGCTTCTCTGAGATCAACGTTTTTAGCTTCTGCATATGCGAGAGAACCTGTGGTCTTTCTCTCTCACTGTGCCTGGCTTATTTCACTTAACATATTTCCTCCAAGTTCATCTATGTGGCTGCAAATGGCAGAATTTCATTCTTTTTTATGGCTGAGCAGTAATCTGTTGTGTATATATACCACATTTTCTTTATCCAATCATCTGTGGAAGGACATATAGGATCGTTCTAGCTCTTGGCTATTGTGAAGAGAGTCGCGATTAACGTGGGAGTGCTGGTGACCCTTCTACTGTTGATTTCCATTCCTTTGGATATACAGCCTCAGTTCACCCACTTGGGTCTTGGCTCTTTCTGGCTCCTTACTAAGTCCTGCTCAGGACCTGGGGCTGATGCTCACATGCAGTTATCTTTCATTGAAATTTCCCAGTTAGGGATCCCCTTCCATGGTATTGCATTTCAGGGAGAACTAGCAGAAGACGTAGTCTTTTGGTGCATCTCCCAGTGTTTGGTATACAATAGCCATTGCCATGTGAATGAGTGACAAATCTCTATGATTATGATCCCCCAGATAGTGCCCAACCTTAGACTAACTGACCACCTTAACTGGGTAACAAGGAGGTTTTGCTTTCTGAGGTTGATCAAGAGAGGTGGGGGAGGGGTGTCCTGTCAGCCACGGACAGAACCAGCTGGGGACATGGAGTCCCCACACAGAAATTCTGAGCAGAATAAAGGCTGTAGCAGATGGCGGATGCATTGTACAGAAGGATGCTTCCCCGTTCCCAGCATACCCCAAGACCCACATTAAGATTTGGAAAGGAGCCGGGCAGGAGAGAGCATTGGTGTCCCTGAGGGATGTAGGCCGTGGTGAGCATCTGCTGCCCGAGGGGAGGCATGAGGAGAGTGCTCACTGGATCCATCGGAACCGCCCTGGCAGGCCAGGGAGGGACGTGGGAGCAGAAAGAGGCTGAGGTGGGCTGGAGCCCTGGACCGTGTCATGAATCAGGCAGTCCCAGGAAAATGCCAGGGGCAGTCCCCTGTGTGCCACTCCAGGATGGAGACAAGGCCAGTGCTGGAAAAAGGAGCACTATAGGACAGTCCTTGAAGGGAAATGACTGGTGTGGAGAACGCTTGCCCAGGGCAGCTAGAATGGCAAGTGCACCCCAACGGCCTTTCCTGGAGGCATTTCCAGGGCCCACCATCCTCCACAGCAGCCTTTTGTGCCTACGCACAATTGCCATGGCCCAAGCCTGTTATGTGTATTGAAACCCAAATAATGTTGATACAATAAGATTATTTGATCTTTGAGTAAAACTTTATTTAAGAAATATGTCATGATTTCCTCCTGGGTGCCAGTGCTTATGGTGGGCATCAGGACTTGGGAACATGGCATTCAACCCTTGCTCTGAGGAGCTCATTATCAAAGAGGGGTTTATGACCACTTAGGAACTTCTTTCCATATGGTTCCAAAGAGCAAATTTGTGTGTACAACAAAAATTTATAATTAACAATGTGCTTGTTTCGAAGTGAGATTCGTTTAGCCAGACTTAGGTATAAAGGACACAGCCGACAGCAGGGGCTCTACGGCCAGCCAGCCTGGACATAAACCTCGGCTCTGCCACTTCATAGCTGTGCGATCGTGAGCAAGCTTCCAATCTCTGTGTACTCCATTTTACTTGTCTGCCAAACATGTACAGCATAGTACATAACTCCTGGGGCATTTACAAGGACTAGGCCAGGTATTATCTGTAGAGCATCTAAACAATGTCTGGTCCATCCTGTTGTGTGTGTGTTTATTAAACTGGCAATTCCTGACCTCACTAAGTCACTTGTGTTTGTCTTCAGGATTGAATGGAACAGCTCATGGATGGTTCAGAAAATAGGGCTAAGACTTCTACTACACAGAACTGTGATGAACTTGAAGCACCTAGCCCACTCCCTGGCATGGGAAATGATCAGTAACTGTTCATGGTTGTCGTCATCCTTGAGGCTGGCCCTGATCCTCCAATGCTCCAGAGGGCGCTATTGCAGGAGTCAAATGTTCTTATTGTCTCTACAACCAACCAATGGCCAGTGTTGGTGAAGCCCCTCAATGTACTGAATGGCTTCTGCCATCCTCAGGCAGTGCTGTAGAACCATGGGCAGTCCCAGGCATTTTCTCAGTGGAACTTTAAAATAACCCATGAGTTTTGACCACAGAGGCTAATACTTGTACATGAATACACTGGCTTACTGTGCGGTGCATAAATATTGCTATAATAATAATGAAAGCATCCTCTTACTACTGTTACAGTTGACACAGTGGGTCATGGAGATTATCTCATTTTCTAAATCAAGTATCAGGACACAGGAGACTTGAGATTCTGACTTTTGACTGAGCCCAATTCAAGTACTCAGGAATCTCTCTTTCTAGAGTTTCTGGCCAAGCACACAGATTCCCCCGCCCACGGCTTAAGCCTCTCCTAGTGAAATCTCAGGGTCTAAGTTGCATTTCATTCTGCCGTTCACATCTGCCGCCATTTCAGAGCACAATGGTCACAGGAATTTTTGAAAACAGAAAGCAGCTGTGAAGGCCGTGCAGATAACCCTAACTGAAGCGAGGGGATCATGCCCTTGTGCTCCCTTCCAATGCCCCCTTGACTAGTCACTGGAAGGGACTTGATTCCAGAGAGGCAGTTCCCATCAACTGAGGGCAATTCCTGGAGAGGACCTTGGCTGGGAGTCATCAAAAACTGATGCCCTTGGCAGCTTGGGTAATGAGTGCCTCAGTTGTAAAGGGGGGACCTGGGTGACATCACACCACCCACTGTAGTCCATCTCTTGGAACGGTTAAACCTCTTATCTTCATATAGAAAGTTGACCTGATTTGAGACTAACTCCTCAAGGATTCCTGCTGTTCTCTTCCTAAAGAAGCTCACACAAGAAGGAATAGTGGATAATTATGGGCCCTTTGCTACAGCTGGCCTCTGAGCCATAGTAATGATCATTTTCTCTCTTGTCTGCTATGCAATCAATTGTCGCCTCTGTCTCAGCCCGCACCTCTACTGTTCTCAGTGACTTACCTTTTGGACTAATATGGACCTCAATCCCTGAGGGTTAGGAGCCCCTGGTCCCCGTGCCCTTCTCAGGATGTGGCACTTACAGTTGTCCATATACCATAGAATTTAGGCAGGGGATTATTAAGACATATTTAGGCAGAAAACCTGAGTGCAAAACATATCCCTCACTGTTCCCACTGTGTGAGAGAAGCCCTGCTTCCTCCTGACGATCAGGACCAATTATCCCTGCAAGGATGGTAACACCTTTCTGTGCCTGCTGGTCCTACAGCATGAGGAGCTCAAAGTGCCCAGGTGGGAGCAACAGCTTAAAGTTCAATTGGACTCTTATTGTTTCTTCTGATGGGAATATTGTCACCTTGGGAACCAATACGTCTAGCCATCACTGTCCAATATGGTAACCAGCAGCCACATGTGGCTATTGACTACTGAAATGGGGTTAGTGTGACTGAGGATCAGTACTTTTAATACAATTTTAAATAATTTACATTTAAGTACAAATAGCTAAATATAGCTGAAGGGTACCTTCTTGGATAGCACAAGTGTATAACTACAGAACCTAATCTTGTGGGCAGATGGTAGGAATTCCCATGTAGGTCACTGCGAGTGATAGTCACTGAGGTCATTCCACACTTAGATACATGGATCATGTATTGTCCCTACTGACAGCAGACAACAATAATAGGTTTTGAGTGTGTACATTCGCTGGAGGACACCCCATCCTTACAGGGTGTCATCTCCAAATTTGCACCTCATTTGCACCTTGTAGAAGCCATTTCATTGCTCCAAAAGACCAGCACCTTCTGGGTGGTGTAATGTGAACAGTAAGAAGGTAGTCCCACTTGGAGGGGAGGAAAGTAAGGACAGACAGGTTTGAAGACTTTGATGACACTAACAAGCAGTTGTAAGAGAAAGAGGGAAAAAAGAGAGGAGACACAGAGAGAGATGCCACAAATAACTTCTTATAGTATGTTTTCTTTGTTTTTAACATACTATTCTAAGATTAAAAATTTTGTTTTGTCATATTTTTATTTTATTATTTTCATATAACCTATTTTTCATTTCGGCTCCGGAAACTTCAGCTTCCTGGTTTCTCACCTTATGTTCTATACACAAGAGTTGTGTTCTAACTGTTTTGCTCTCAAGCTATTTAAATTAATTGTATGAAGCATATACTTTTATGCAATCTCAGAGCTAATGATGCAGCACTTCACTTTCACTGTCTCATTATATTTCAATCCCCTAAAAAACCAGAAGCTTTGGGTTCCTGGGAAGGTAAAGAACTAAAGCAAACCTTTATTTTTGACAGTTACAGTTGCATTATCATAAATCATGGTTGAGAATTTACTGCATATTCACACTAGTACAGACAAGGAGCCAGAATTATATTGGCCATTTTTTCCAGATTATATAATATATACACACCCTTGACTCTGACAGGTGCACATAGATATTTTGTATTCTGTCAACTGCACTGCAGGGGAAATGATTTGGGGAAATGGTACTTCCGTGTGGTCAAGGTCACATAGGGTTGCTGAAAGTACAAAGTGTACTGACTGATATGCTAAAGGCATTTAAGGAATATCTCTCCATTACGTCATCCTACGTATTAGGCATGACATATGTAAATACTGTGAAAAAGGCAAAGTTGTCCTTTGGTTTTGTCTATAATTCATGTTTCCCTTCCACTGCTGTGTCCCTTCTGCTAACAGTACTCTTACTGGACGTGATTATACTTATTAAAGAGTACAGTAAGTAACAATTTACTTCTCTGGGTCTACCTTTAGACATTAAACTCCCAGATAGGTCTCTGCCTTAATGATGTTGGGGTCAGTCATTTCTAACAATGTGCATGAATTATAATAGCCCCTCAACATTCACCTCTTAAGTTTATGTTCGATGTGTACACGTACCCTAAATTTTATGAAATCATGAGGTACATTTTCCAATTTCTCCCAGATTTAGAACAAAACTTCCCATCATGGGAATTCAAACAGCAGTTGTTTCATGCACAGATGGTTACCCTCAGCGTTCCACGATTGTGAAAACTTGAAGGCAAAGATCTGGAACATGGTGAAGCTCTGTGACATCAGGTACAGGAGAGTAACTGTAATTCCAGAAGAAGAAATCAAGTCCGGGATCCCCTCTCCACCAAGTGCTCATCTCAGTAATATTTTTTTCCTTGTGTCTTCACTCAAGGATCATCCTGGGCCACTATTTATGCACCTGTCAATTAACAAGAATAAAGACCAGTGTAATAGTGTAAATGCATCTATGAAAACTTTAAATAAACCCAGTCATAAATTATTTTATTTTGAATATATTATTGCAGATTAATAACCAAGGCGGGATTAGTTTCCAGACTTCATAAATAGCTCCTACAAGGCCCTACATCCGGATAAGTCACTCAATAGAAAAATGGGCCATGGGCCTCTCCTAGAAGAAAAAACCAAACCAACCAAGCTGTATTTGAAGGAAAAACAAGGATTTGGGTCAAGGTCCTCCCAGACTGACGGTGCTCCGCACACGTGGCAGGAGCCAAGGGGAACCGTCCCTGGAGGAGAGCACCCTCACCCAGGGCCTCAGAGGCAAATAAACAAAGGGAGTAAGGTGGCCACCTTCTCAAAGGCGAAGGAGGGAGGCAGCGGAAGAGAAAGTGGTGACAGGCACAGAGAAGGAACGGAGTCACGTAGAAATCACCCTGAGCATGAAGGATCAGCTCGGGAGGAGAGCATCTGCACTAGAGAGGGACTGCTGAGGCAGGGATGCTGAGGAAAGAGAGGAGCAGTGGCATTCCTGGGGACAGGCCTGGCCAGGGAGGCTGGCCTCCCATGGCCGTGTCAAGGAAAGGGACCAGAAACACAGTGGGAAGGCTGAGATGGCCACTGGGGTGGACAGTGAGTTCCGCAGATGCTCCCCGGGGACATGGCAAGTGCTGTGGTCTCGGGAAAGGAGGCCATGTCCTCTTGGGAGACTTGGCTGCAAAGAGTGATCCTTGGAAAGGACAAGGACTTCCTGAAAGGAGGACATGTGGCAGGGTGGGGAGGGAATCCTGGTGTGGAGAAGAATGCAGAGCCTGAGGAGGGGACTCACTCATGACCCCAGGAGTCCGGCGAAGGCGAGTCTGTGCTAGCATGGTGACCGGAGGCACAGTGGCCGAGCTGGAGCAGAGGCAGGAGACAGGGAAGGCCCCAGATGTCTGCACTTCTCTAGCATCTGCCTGGGGGCTCCAGAGTGCCATGGAAGGGTCACAGAGCGAAAGGTGGGAGCAGGGTACCTGTGAGGGGGTGAAGGCTGACTTGCCAACACACGGCCAGTGTGGGAGGGAGGGAAGACCTGTCCCTGCCAGGACTGTGGGAATGAGGGGATGGGAAGTTGCAGGTGAAGACAGTGTGATACGGAGGTCAGAAGACAGGTCGTTGCCACGTCTGCAGCTCACTTGTTACCTGTCATGAAAATCAAGACTGAGATGCATTTCGCAGGGGTGGCCAAAGACTAGCCTCCCCATCCATACCTGCGACCCAGCAAAGTGGTTCTTCCCAGGGTCACCCACACCATGGGGGGGAACTAGCCTTGTGGCTGCTGCCCTGAGCCCCCGCTCCTTGTCACAGATCAGACTTCTGCTGTTGTCCTCACACTAGTGACACTGCACAGGACATGTGAATGGCACCTGCTCCTCAGCACGACCATGAAAGTGAGGAGCAGCTGGCAGAGTCAGAAGAGGAAGGGCTGTGACAGCACAGCCGTGGCTGTCCCCACTAGAAGCCATGTGTTGTATCCGTCTGATTTGGGAAGTTCCAGCTCTTCCACCAACAGGACACGGGAGAAAGGGCAGCAGCCCACCTGTAAGGGGAAGCTCACTCATGATTTGACACTGCTCCAGGGAGGAGCCGGGGGTTCGGCATAAGCTGGCAACCATGGGTGGGGAAAGGATTCCAGTAGGGGACACTGGCGTGGATGACAATTGGTGCTGCTGATATTTCAGGTCCCTCACAACCCTGAGACCTTTGTCCCATGTTGAAGCTACCTTGTCCCCCTCACCTCGTGTCCTCGAGCTTCCCCAGGGACAGAGCAGGTGCATCTCACAAGAATAGAAGAGCAAGCCGTCCTCTGTTGATCCAACATTTACTACCCAGCTTCTGTGTCCTGGGCACCCGGCTTACCGCAATGAGTGACCCACAGGACTTACCCTGAAGGAACTTGGAGACGCTGGATGTCCCGACTCTTGCAGTGATTACAAGCTGGGTTACAAGAGCCTGATGGAGGGAGAGTGGGGGCAAGGCAGAAAGTGCCACCTGAACTCAGAGACAAAAATACCTAACATTTGGGGGTGGGAGGTGCAGTGAATGTGACTTTAAACTTGGGCCCTGAAGGAGGACAGGGTCTGCCAACTAGAGAGAAGGCGGGTCTTCCAGGCTGTGGGAATGGCCTGAGAGAAAGCAAGGCGTCCTGGTAGGGCAGGCTGGGTCGGGGACCCGCGATCAGGCAGCACAATGTGACCCAGCAAAGAGTGTTAGGTGATAATGGTGGAGCGAGCTGGGGCCGACTGCACCAGGAGAAGGCTTGGCAGGGTTCTCAATAGGGGCTGATGGCAGTCTGATGACGACTGAGATTTACAGAGTGGCTAGGAGCAAGCAGAGCCCGCCTTCGGGTTCAGCCCTGCGGTGCAAACCTCAGTCTATGGCCCCGTGGACCCCATACAAGTGCTACTGCTCCTCTCGAAGCTACCATGCCCTCTGGAGTGCCCTCTGGGGTACACACTGGGGATTGGGATAGGTCGCTGAGGACTTGGTTTGCCATCCAGACCTTTCCGTAAGGGTGCAGCACACAAGTGCCTAAGCTCCCTCAGGCAGCTCCACCCCAGCTCCTCCTTCTACAGCTCTTGTAAGGTCAGCTCCTCCTGTAAATCTCTCCACAGCGGGGCGCTGTTCCACCTGCAGCCCTGCCCCCTTCACCTCCTCCTGCAGCCCCGCCCCTAGCTCCTCCATCTGCAGCCACGCCCCCTTCACCTGCTCCTGCAGCCCCATCCCCAGTTCCTCCTCCAGAGGCCTACACCCAGTTCCTGATCCTGTAGCCCCGCCCCCAGTGCCTACTTCTGTGACCCCGCCCCCAGTTCCTCCTCCTGCAGCCCCGCCCCCAGCTCCTCTTCCCCCAGCACTTTCTCACAGCCCAGCTTAACCAGCAGCTCTGCCCCAGCTCCTCCTTGTCCTCAGCAGTTCAGTGGGCCTGGCAGTGATGGTTAAACACGGTGATGCACTGATCGTACACACCACAGGAACTGTCACATAGAAGGTGTGTGTGCACTGGTCTAGTTGTTCTCGTTCTAATTATTTCTTTCTAAGGTCACAGGTCTGGGACAGGGGAAGGGGCATGAACAGGGTGGCCCCTGAAGGAGTCGGGAGGAGACACCTGACGGGGCCACCTGAGGTCACACGTCATTTCTAGGCTGAGCTGAGGTTGGATACCAAGGACTTGTGCTCAGCAGCCCTGGGGTAGGAGCAAAGAAGCTCAGGGCCTGCGGTGCCTGGGGCTGGCACAGCCAGGGAGCTGAGAGTATCGGCGATGTCTGGGTTTGGAGAGGGCAGTAGGAGAAGAAGCAGAGCCCAGGACTGTCCCTGTGTGCTGCCAGAGGGCTGAATCCAGCCCCGACTCTCACTAGCCCACACTCCTCTGTGTTCCCCTCGGACTTGATGACCTCTGTCGTAGCACTGACCACACGCTGTCCTGCCTGTGCCTTTCTCTAGCTGTCCCTGCCATAGTCCGTGAGCTCTCCGAGCATTCCATCAGGTGGATATGAGTCATCCAAATCCCAGCCTTCCCAGTCCCAGTCTTCGCTTGTGCCTGCTGTGCTGACAGATGGAAGCAGTGAACCATCGAGGTCAGTGTGGATTCAGGGCACCTGGGAAATGGGGTGAAGGTCGGGCCCACTGACCGTGAGCTTGGAGGACTGGTGTGTGACGATCTTCTGTGTTCCCACAGGCCACCGAGGCCCAGAGAGCTTGCGGAAGATGAAGATCTGTTGCCTCTCCTTCCGGCAGCCTTATGCTGGCTTTGTCTTAAATGGGGTCAAGACCTTGGAGACACATTGGTGTCCCCTGCTGGGCAGCCACCAGAACCATACCATCGCCATCTACATTGCTAACAGGGACTGGGAAGACGACGCCTGGTGGGGGCTGCTACAGGGGTGGCTCGGGATGACGCCCACTCAGATTCAGGCCTTACTTCAAGAAGGGGAAAAGTTTGGCCGAGGAGTGGTAGCTGGTAAGTGACGATGTGCTGATCGTTGTGCTGACGACTCCAAGTGCTGCCACCCTGGATCTGGCTGGGGAGTTTGGGGGCTTCTCTTTTTATTTGAACTGGTTTGTGTGTTTGCTGCAGTTTTCCTAAGCAACGCACCTTCAAGGGGGTAGCAAGGGGCCCTAGGCTGGGGTCTGCAGGCCCAGCTTGCATCACCTCCGGTAAATCATTTCTCTGCTCTGGTCCTCGGTTCCCTGTTCTGACCTGTGAGGCTGGGTAAGGTCCGTGATGTCATGTGGTGCTGGGCTGTGCGTGTGTGTGTGTGGGTGAGCGTGTGTGTGGGGCAGAGACCACCAGAGGCAGCACAGCACATTGTGCGGGTCGGCTGCCTGCCTGGCTTCACGTGCTTGCCCTGTCCCCACCACCAGTGGCACCTTGGTCCATTCCCTTCACCTCCGTACGTGGTGGAGGGTCCACATCCGCACCTGTCCCTGGTGAACTGCCTCTGAGCCTCGTTGTCTCCATGTTCCCGGGCAGTGGCTGGTGCCCTTCCATTCTCAAACTCCTACCCTCAGCAGTCTTGCTGGCACCTGCACGTTACTTGTGTGGCTTCACAGGGGAGCAGGCCCTGTCCTCTTCATTTCTGGAGCCCTCCCTCTGCCTCACCCAGGATTCCTGGAACATGTTTGGCTCATCATCTGTGCTCCGTGAGAAGGCCCTGCTGCCCTTCCTATCCTTGTGGTGATGTCATCGAAGTCTGTAGCGGCAATAATTTTGAATAACCAAGTTGTCACACTGGCAGGCCTTGGTTTATGGAAGGGAAAACCACCTGTGTGTTTCTTTGTGCACAGGGCTCGTTGACGTTGGGGAATCTTTGGAGTATCTTGAAAACTTAGCTTCTGAGGAGGTTGTGGAACTGGAAAATCAAGCTGTCCTGACCAACCTGCAGCAGAAGTACCAGACTGCGATTTCCAACCCCAGGTAGTTACTGGAGCCCTTACCTAGCAAATGGGGAAAGGATATATTCCAGGTTGACATCCCAGAGCACCTGATACCTTTGTGGCAGAAGGTCTGACGTGTGTGGGTTCCTGAGAGGAACGTGGCTGAGAAACCAGCTAAATCATGGCACCGTTGATTCTCCATCTTGGTGCACGTGCATGTAGATCAGGTTAAGTGTGAATTACCCCTGCATTGTAGCGTGCTTCCCACTACATGGCACCCACAGAAACGGGTTTCTGCGCTCACATGAAGGGAATAGGGGATGTTGCTGGTCATTTTGGTCCTGCTAATGTCTGGATTGTAGAAATAAATGTGTTGAAGGTAACTGTGAAGTGTTTGGGGCTCCCTCATGTTTCCCCAGTCTTTGTTCTGGTCAAAACTCATCAACTCTTTGAGCAGCATCCTGGTGACCTTGTGAAAAGCGTGGGCCCAAGCAGTGAATGGTTGCTCAACAGTGACCAGCCATCAATAGCCTGACTCATCCGGGAGTAAGATGACATCAGACGTAGAAACATGCAGCTGTCCGTCCTTCCAGATTCCTCTAGGTGTCTTGCTCACGCATCTCCCACTCATGAAGGCTAATTGTTCATGAAGCCGGTGTGTAGCCAGCAGTGCAGAGCTTCTTCAGATCCAAACAAAGGACCTGAGATACAGCTCTCATTGAGTGAGGCTGATTTTGCAAAGTGATCAGTAGTGTTATAATTTAGTAGCAAATCTTTGTTTTTCTTGTGTGATTTCCCAGCAAAGTTTCTAGTGGTGGTTAGCTATGAGGATCATGGGCTTTCCCGCCAGGCATGGACTGGAGTGGCTGGTCTCTTCTGAGCCAGGACATAGTGGTTGTACTTCCCTTGGCAGATGGGGCAGCCTCTTTGGAGGGCCCCTGGGTGCTGGGTTGGGACACTTAGCTGTGGAACAGAAACTTCCTGGGAACAGTGTGGGGACAGCGATGAGGAAGGAATCTCCAGTTTCACGGTATGGGAATAATGTAAGGTGATGCTCCCAAGGTCAGGAGTGAGGCTGTTCTGTCTCCTGAGCAGCAGGCAAGGCTCAGGGGACTGGATCTTGCTGGGCGAGCCCTCACAGTTTCTAGAAAGTCCTTTGCTGAGTGTGTGGAAATGCTGCTGTCTCAAATGGAAGAGGGCAACAGGGACCAAGCCTGTCCTGGGCAGGGTCTTTAGCCTCATGTCAGTGAGACAGGTGTGGTATAGACGGTTAGAAATGACACGGAGTCCTGATTCTCATTTAGATGGTTTATTTGCTACCGTGGGATTTTGTTGTGTTTATTAAGACCAAAAATTGTTCACCATTACAAAATGTCCCTTTTTTTTTTTTTGGACTGCGGTAAGGTCTTTGGGTTTTATTCTAATTGACCTGATTTACATTTTTATTTTATTTAATTTTTTTATTATTATTATTATTTTATTTATTTATTTATTTTTTTAATTTTATTTTGTCGATATACATTGTGGCTGATTATTGCTCCCCATCACCAAAACCTCCCTCCCTTCTCCCTCCCCCCTCCCCCCAACAATGTCCTTTCTGTTTGCTTGTCGTATCAACTTCAAGTAATTGTGGTTGTTATATCTTCTTCCCCCCCCCCGGTTTTGTGGGTGGGTGTGTGTGTGTGTGTGTGTGTGTGTGTGTGAATTTATATATTAATTTTTAGCTCCCACAGTATGGTACTGAGGAAAATGTCCCTTTTTATCACTCCTCAGTGGCCTGTGAGTTTAGAGACCTGGATTGTCCTTAAACTGTTCACAGAATGCACATGTACACTCGGAGGAGCCCTCCTGCTCCTCGTTGTTGGGCAGCTCACTGGGAGACGTTACTAAGAGGGAAGCCATCCGAATGGGATAATAGATGCAATACATGGACATTCGGAAACCATTGCCTGGGTAAAGTGGGAGGTTGGGTACCGGATCCCCTGCACCTTCCATCCCAGTGTCGGCCCTGGGCTCACACCGAACTTTCACAGAGGTGACTTCCCTCCTACTGGGATCATTTGGCTCTTGAGGGGGACGATTTCCTATGGGATGTCTAGCAACACTGCTCCTAGACCGTGTACCCCCACGGAACATGGAGAACTGAGGGTTACTGGGTCCCTGGACATTTGGGGCTTCAGCCTGGGACTTGCTGTTGGCTTCTTTCTTGGCGTTAATGTGTTGGATTCGTAGGGATTGTCTCGTAGGTACCAGCTTCTTTCTCTTTGTGGTTGGTGCACAGGTTGCTGGAGGAGCAGTGTTTCTGAGGTCACCTTTACTGTGAATGTTCTCAAGGAGCCCAGGCTGGTCTCTGAAAATTGCGGTTCCTGTAAGGCTGAAACAAAAGGAAACATTTTAATTACTCTGAGATTAGATGTCCATTCCTTTTCTCCCCCAGAATCTCAAGGGTCATATTTGATGATGGAGAAATGAAATGTTTAAGGGGCTGGCAAGTGTCACTGTGCCCTATAGCATGACCTCACTAAAGAGAAACAATTCATAAGTGAGGGTGGCAGTATGTTCATTTGACATTCCCTGGCTCTCAGAGTCTCGACCCCTACCCACAGAGTATCTCTAAGGGGGCAGTAGTTTCATATCAAAATCTGTGCTTTCAAAGTGTTGATTTTGATCTTTCAGTGAATAATAGGTCATGTTAAAGTTGTCTTCACAAATGAAACTCTTGTAGTATATCACTCATCTTGGCATCCTGTAAAGATGTTTGAGTAACAGAGAAAAGGTGTAAGAGGAACATTTTCTACTTTAACATAAGTTTCTTGTTCCCCCGAGAATCAGCTGAAGAGGCCTTTGGGCGTATTTTGCTGAATCCATAGCGGTTCATTTGGCAAATGAAGGTTTTCATGCTGTCTGTTTCAAAAATCCTGTCCACGCCTCTCCGGCGAAGAATTTCCCTCTGGAAAAGGTCTTGCTCTATGATCACAGTGTGTCCATCGTCATCCCAGTGCACAGACTCGAAAGCGTCATCCTCAACAATCTTCCAGAGCCTCCTCGGGAAGGAGAGTGTTCTGGGGTCACTGTCTTTTTCTACACTGGACGCACGTTGGTTTTGATCTGCTGGTTGTTCATCATTTTGGGAGTCTGCATCTTGTCCCACAGCTTGGTCACCTGGGCCGTCTGATACCTCCCTCGGATCCAGGTTTGGATCACGTGGGACCCTGCTTGCTGGCTCTCCACCAGAAGATGAGGCGAGCTCGGTTTCACTGTCGTCAGTATCCTGACTATCCATGGGCTACACTGTCATCAGGAGCACTTTGTACCCCACACCATTAACCACTGTCCCAGTAAGTACAAACTGCCTTTGGTCTCAGTGGCGATGCCCAATAAATACTGTCCACAGGATTCTAGAATCTTGGTAGGGGGGCAACAGGCTGCTGAAGTCATTGTCCTCTTTATTTGTCATGTGATGTCACATAGGTGGCTCACAGCCAGTCTGGAGATTGAGTCCTGGCCAAGTGTAGGTAAGGGGACAGGTAGCTGGGCACCCCAGCTTCTCTCTTTTCTCAAATTGTAGAAAGGGTGGTTCAGATTCCCAGAAATGTCTCCCATGTGCTGACAGACACATGGTTTCACAGCGCCAGACCCTGGATGAGTTGAGCAGCCTTGATCCCATGGCCACACGCACCCCTGAAGACAGGGGAGGCCTGTTGCTGGCCTCTCTGGTTTGCTCAAGGGCCAGTCCCCAGTTAGTCCAAACTTGGGTATCGCCAGGACTGTCTGGGTCAGCTGGGCCCCTGGGAGACTGTACCTCCCAGGAGATGGTGGTCCCTACCAGGCTGTGAAATCTAGTCTTGGTTGGTGTCCGTCTTCTCCCCCCATCTCTTTCCTGCTTTGGTCTCTTCCAGCCACTCCTGCTGGTGGGTTCCATCTGCTCAGATGGGCCCAGAGAAAGAGTGTGTCTTATTACCGCCTGCTCCAGTTGTCCCCGGAGTGTGTCTGCGCCTGAGCACTGTGGAAGTGCTCCTCTTGCTCCTCGACCAGAGCGGTACTCAGGGCACAGATGTGTGATTGGATGGGCACATGCTCACCTGGGCTTTGCACTGTCATGTGGAGCTCTGCTTGGTCCCAATGCATCCCTCCACCTATCACAACATGGTTGTCTTTACTTTCCATTTCTTCGTCATAGATCCTGTTCTTATTGTCGGAAAACCTCTCATTTCTGAGGCCTGCTTTACAAAGACTCTATTCTGAGGAATGTTCCTACTAGTTTAACTAGACATGAGTAAAGGAATGCAACGAAAAATAAACATCAAGGTGTATTTGAGAACATATGAGAGTCTGGGGGGCTGGGGGAGTGGTGGGGGAAAACCCAAATAATTGTCATTTTCAATCACAGATGAGAGGATATAACCCTTTCTTTGGTCATTTGTGCTCTCTAGCCATTGCAGACAACTTGGTTCTTAATATTCACTCTGCACAGAAGATGGATTACTACAGTGGAACTGCTCCAGGCTGAGAGGATTCTGGGTCCTCTTCCCACTAAGTAGTTTCATAGTTTCTCCTGAAAGAACAATGTAGCGCATCATTTCTTGAAAGCAATCTAAGAGTACTGCCGGCTCTAACGACGTCACTCCGTTTGTTGGCCAGTGTTTTGACTGTGATTCCATTAAACTTCTCCATGAGTATCCTGCAGTATGTAAGTTGATGGTGTCCTCCTACAAAAAGGCTTTATTGTTGTTGCTGTTGACAGGCATTTCAGTGATCTGCCAATCTAAAACCCAATTAAGTAGTTAGTTCCTTAGTTTGTTTAGCTCGTGCTTTTCTGTACCAAGTATTTCGTGTAAATTTCACCGCCCACACTGCATGAGAGCAGTACTGGGGATAAACGTGCTCAAGGAAAGTATATTCTTTTCACAACCCAATGCTAGCTTAGGGCCAAGACTCAAATTTCTTATCTATATACTTTGCTGCCAATTGGTTTCCAATCCACCCTTTTGCTAACTTTTAAAAAATTATTATTACTTATATTGTATGTAGGAAAGAACTTGGCAGAAAAATATCATAAGAAAGGGACAAAAAAAAAATTGCAAATGAGGGTGGAGCTAATTGATGTTCCAAGGACCTGGAAGAGTCATGACGTACTAGGATGCAGATATAAGCTAGAAGGAGGATGATAAAGAAGACAGAACAATTGTTCTGGATTTTAAAAAGGATCGTGAAAGTCTATGGAGTCTGGTTCTTCTCACTCTTAAGAGTAACAAAATAATCTTCCATTTGAGGAAAACATGGCTTTGGGGAGAGTTATCCTCTTGACTACACACTGCAATCATCTGGAGAGTTCTATAAACTTCTGACAACTGCCGCTCATTCTCACAGATGCAAATTTAGTTGGTCTGTGTTGTGTCCTGAGCATCGAGATCTTTAAAAGCTTCTGGTGTGATTCTAAGGTGAAGTCAAAGTTGGGAACCACTGACATGGGACACTAAAAAAGGTCTGAAAATAGATTCAGGCAAAAAGAGACAGGAGGCCATGTGCGGAAGATACAAGAACTGCTGAACACAGGAAGGGCCTAATGGAGGTGGGATGTATGTGTAATTTATGGTACTGCTAACTAGCGTATGGCTTAGCATTCTAAATAATATTGACACACTTTGTCACACAAATAGAATAAGAAAACTATGAGGTTATTATATCTTTTGGAACCTGGAAATAAGCTACAATCTACGACTTCAAATATCCGTATGACCAAGGTAAAATAGGCAACTAAATTATTCCATAATTTCTCTTTAATAATATACACCTAGCTATTTTACCTAGCCCATGTTTATTTAACAACGAAGTCTTCATGTGAACCAAAATCTTTATTCATGCCCTGGCCAGTTCAAAAAAAAATCAATGCATGTGACCAAATTGAACTTACTGAGCAACAGTTTAATTCACATTTGATAGCTTTGATTTCCTAATGAAGTAGCATTTTTCTTTCTAGTTTGAAAATAAAGCTAAAAATAAGGTTTTAATCACTAAACTATTGACCTGATGGTTTTTTGTTTGTTTGTTTGCTTCCTTTTTTTTTTCAGTCAACAACAAAAGCAATTTTTTTGATGTGCTATAAAATGTATGTGCTAGAAACTGCTGCTTCTTTAACTACTGCTCTCATAGAATGTAACTGTGTGGTTATGGCAGAATCATACAACTGAATCCCTCAAATTTCCTAAATAGAATTGTTTACTCAAATCTCAATCATAGGCAAAAAATTAGGTATAGGTTCCTTATGATAGTAATCCTTTGGTAATGTTAAACCCAAACTATTTGACGAATGAAATACAAGCAAACAAAATAATAAAATCTCAACTTAATAATATTAAAAAAACATAATTAACGGTGTTTTACTAATAACATGCCATTTTCATCAGAAAAATTAATGCCTTCAAGTGAAGAGGGTTTTTTTTGTTTGTTTTTGTTTTTCCCTCCCTCTGGCATTTCCTTATTACCTTGTTAAACTTCCATTCTACCACCAAATTTAACTATTGGAATTACTGCAAAATTCTCTGTTTAATGCATTATTTACACACAAAATAGGCCTGAATTTTTAATCTCTTTAGCCCATCATAACTAAGCAATAGGGCTTGGAACCAATGCAACAGTCTACACAAATGAGATGGGCCTTGAAAGCATATTATAGTCCTCAAAGAGCAAAGTAGCTACTAGGGTGTGCAGAATTTAATAATGATTAATTTTTGTTAGGTTATAATTGAAGAGAAAAATATTATTTTCATAAAAAATTCACAGAAGTCTAAAGAACATTCCTTGGGCCTGTTTTAGAAATAATGATCTAATTAGTCACTAATAAGATATGCTAAATTGACTTATTGCTCCCAAAACCATGGTACTCAAAGACAGCAGTGTGTTATCGGCAGAGGTTATCAATGTAAATCTTGAACAGCTGGCTATTCTACATCTCAGTTTCTTCGAACACAAAATACAGATAATATGATTATCAATCCTGGCTTAAGGGTCAACACGTGTAATAAAACACATCTTTGTATTCTAACATACATTTTTATTACAAGAACATATTTGAGTTTTGATTTCATGAAGAACTTCCTCATTGTTAACTTTAGAAAAGTTGAAAAATATATTTCTAAACATAATTGGTGTCAGAAATGCACAGAATCTTTAGAGAAAAGGAGGTGCAGAAGAGCATCCCAGAATGAAAAATATAATTACACAGCAGCTAAATAAAATGTTAAATGCAGTAACTAAAAACGAATTTTATGAAAGATCATAATTATTATTTTATTCTTATTTTGGCTACCCATGTAATGTTAAACTCACTCACAGTAAGGAATGGTTATATTAGCTACTTATTTCTGTACTATTATCAATTTAGACATAGTGCAGTGCTCATCACTTAACAGGAATATCATTCAACTTTTTCGATCAAAAAAGGCTTATGCATCTGAAATTAAATATTCATTCAAAACGCAATTTTTTAAGAAAAACATAAAATACTTAAAAATATAAATAAAAACCTATGTAACTACTTCATATTGGACGTAGATGGGTTTCCCCATGACAATGGCTTCTGCCCACACTCCAAAGCATAAGTATCTGCCTACCCAACTACAATATTGTGAGTAGTTTTTTAAAAATTTTCAGTATTATCCATGCATGTTTCCATCTAATAAAATCCACAATCACCCTGTGAAACTGGTTGCAAGTTTCTCAGTATATAGCAAATTATCCAGTAGGAAGAAAACTAACAACAAATCAACCAAGAAAATTAAATCTGCTAAAAGTTGTCAATAATTCTTACTGCCTCTTATCATAAAATGAATTAAGCTGACAAGTAACAATTCCCGAGATTGGTATCACCATTCTCTTTGAAATTAGACCTGTGTTGCATAACACTTCATCTCTTCTGATACGGGTTTTTAACTTTGTAGTTATTGAATCATTGTAATGTTAAGTGAAATGCCCAGTGTGACTATCAGAAAAGAACGTTTTTTTCTGAAGTGCATTTATCTTTTGGTATCTTTAAAGAAACATAATAACTTTTGAAACACCAGTGATATCATTTTAAAAAGCATGAATATTCACCCTCCGTGTCTATTTGTTTCATGTTACCGTCTTCTGCTCACTCTTATATTCTTTGTTTCAATTATCTTGACTTTTCAAGAACTCTTGTCCCCCATATCAACACCCATGTCACCTGATAAATATGCATTTACTTTCAAAAAATCTACTGCGATTCTACTACCTTCTCATCTTTATTGTTTCTTACATTTTCAGGATATGATAATAGTATTTTTACCCTTTCATTTTATGGACCACAAGTATAGAAAAGATAAAATTTAGCTCTATGCCTGCATCAAACTCCTCTGAAACTCATTTTATTAATTGTTGCCAATTGCCTATCGTCAGTTAGGCAGAGAAGAAGGATCTAAGATCAGTGTTACACAAAATAACTGAAATGTACAATTAAGGATACATTTCTTACATTAATATTCTAAATGGAGAAATTCACTCGTCAGTAGTTGGAGTGAAGAGCTTTAAAAGCACAGCTATGCAGTTAGATAATTCGGGGTTTGAACTCTTAATGCTCCTTACTAATTGTATGTCATTGAGAAACACATTGAACATTTCTGTGCCTCGTTTTCTTACATGTAATCTAAGACTAAAATTGTGCCAACATCCCAAATTAATGGAAAATTAAATGAGATAGCATATGTAAAGCACTGAGCACAATGACTAACACATAATAAGTGCTCAAAAATACTTAACCCTTGTCTTTATAGTTTTCTATACCCAGGTATCAAAAAACTTCAATTATAATGATATACACAACATTCTCTCTCTCTGTCTCTCTCTACGTCCACCCCTTCTTCCCTCTCTCTGTCTCTCAGATTATACCAATCAGACAAATATTGAAAACATTTACATACCCAAAGAGTAGTCTTAGAAGACTGAAAAAAAAAAAAAAAAACATATTGCTACAAAGCCACAACGATTGGAACAGAAAATAAATAATGCATTTTTAGCTTCAATATGTAAAGAGTTTGGAAAATGAACACTCCATGTTTACCATAGATAAAAGCTAGACAAATTGAAAATCAGCAACTTACATGGATCCATAAGAAAATCAAAGTTGCAGAGCAAATCCACACCCCAAAGCCTAGACAGACAGACAGATACGTCCCTGGATCTGCTTACCTAGAGCAGAAGCCAGTGGACACAATACGTGATAAGACTACTTACTTCACTAGTAAATTTCTTGAATGCCTATGGACGGACAAGTTTGATAGCTTGAAACGCCTAGGGTCACAATCATAGGAGTGGTCCAAACAATTTCTTAGCTTTTCTTTTAAGGAACCCACCAGGTTCTCACAGTGAAAATCTGAGAAAAATCTCCTGCTGGACCTGGCAGGGACAGGGGAAGAAAAACCACTGTGAAACTCTCCAAGATCTTTCTCCAAAGCAAAGGCCTACTCTGCAGGGGAAAATACTTAGAGCATAATAGGGAAACCTTATCTGATCTGGGATCCTGAGTGAACAAATTCTCTCATGCCCTCTCCAGCTTACTTGTGTCACCTAAGAAAAACAACAACAACAACAACAACAACAACAACAACAACAAAATCCTAGACAACAGGGGACAAAATGTGAAGGAAATATATTGGGACTACTGTAGCTTCAGGAAACAGCAGAGAATAGAGAACAGAGAGCAGAGAGAGAATGAAAAACCTCATATCCCTGGAGGAAGAAGAGGAATACTGGTAAAGCACACACCCCAAGACAGAGGCCCAATAATAGACTGAGACTAAATCAGAAAATACAGAAATATTTCCTCTCCTACACTCTACCACCATACCACAGAACCTCCAGTGGATTTCAGCTGCAAGATTCAGACTTTATGTGAAGAACAGTACAAACAGAAGACCTCCACTGTACAAAAAGAAAAAAAAAAGAGAGAGAGAAGGATATAAGAAGAATTGTAATCAGAACTCCTAGCAAGATCAACATAAATTCTTAAGTAAAGGATTATTTACCTCAACACCCATAACCCATATAATTATGACTTTCAATAAAAAATTATGACATACCAAAAGGCAAGAAAAAACAGTTTGAAGACAAAAAGCTATTATTAGACCAGGACTCAGACTTGACACAGTAGTATCTGACAATCAATTTTAAAATAATTATGATTAATAGACAGGAACTTTAATACAAAATGTAGGCAATATGCAAGACCAAATGGGTAATGACAGCAGAGATTGGAAACTGTAAGTAACTAAATGAAGAAAGTCTTTGGTGGGTTTATCAGTTGGCTCAACACAGCCAAAAAATAAATAAATAAATAAATAAATAAATAAATGTAAGGAAAGCAAAGAAAGAAACTGAATTTGAAGATAGATCAATAGAATCTTCCCAGACTGAAATGAAACAGGAAAAAAAAAAAAAAAAAAAAAAAAAAGAATGAAACAACCAAAACGGAACATCTGAGAACTGAGGTGTAAAAGAAACAAACTTGGATTAACAGAAGGAGACAAAAGAGAGGATAAGACAGAAATATTTGGAATAATAGACTGAGAATTTTCCCAAAGTGGTGATAGACAACAAACCACAGATTCAGGAAGTTTAGAGAACTGCGCAGGATAAATACCAAAACAAACCACATCTAGGTATATCATATTCAAACTTTAAAAAAGCCTAGCAAAAGAGTAAATTTTGAAAAAAGCCAAAGGGTAGAAAAACATTTCACTCATAGAATAAAAGTGCTATGGCCTGAATGTCTATGTTCTCCCAAAATTCATACACTGAAATCCTAACCCTCAAGATTATGGTATTAGGATGTGGGGCATTTGGGAGGCCATTAGGTCATATGGCAAGAGCCCTCATGAATGTGATTAGTGCCCTTACAGAAGAGACACCAGGGAGCTCCCTCCTTCCTTCCACCAGGTGAGGACACAGCAAAAAGATGTCTGTCTAGCAAGTGGGTCCTCACCAGACTTTGAAAGTGCTGGCACCGTGATCTTGGACTTCACAGCCTTTGGAACTATAAGCAATGAATTTGTGTTGTTTAAAAGCCACCCAGTTTATGGTATTTTGTTAAAGCAGCTGCCTGAAGAGACTCAGACAGTAAGAAACCATATAACCAAGACGAGAGCGGAAAGAAATATTTCAAAGAAAAAAATAACCCTGCAAACTTAGAATTATCCTTAAAAGGTGAAGGATAAATAAAACTTTCCCAGGTGAAAAATAAAATAAAATAACTGAGGGAATTCGTTGCTGCCTCAGTTGCACAGTGAGGAATGTTAACAGAAGCTCTTCGGGCTTCAGAAAGTAGAATCTACCTAAAGAAAAGAAGAGCATCAGAGAAGAAACAAGTGAAGGAAAAATAAAATATTTAATCTTTCTTATTCTTAATTGATTTAAAACAGCTGTTTAAAGTAATAATATTAACAATGTATTGGTTATTTTAAATGGATAAGTGAATCAAAAGTCAGCAATGTCACAAAGGATGAGAGAAAGGAATTTGGTCTACTCTGTAATGAGGTACCTGCAGTACACATGAGGGGGGATAGCTTTATTGTACACTTAGCTTAATTTTAATGTATATTGTAAACTAAGGCAATCACTATTTTTTTAAAAAAAGAAAATATAATTGATGTGCTTAGACGGGAGACAAAATGAAATTGTATAAAGTGATCAATTGAAATCTAGAAAATCAAAATGAGAGGGGGGGAAGAAGAAAACCAATGGCAAATGCAGTGATAGAAAACAATTCTTAAGATGGTAGATTTAAATCCAACTCTATCAATTATCAATTTAAATGTGAATGGTCTAAACACCCAGTTGGAAAACAGATTATTTGATTGCATTAAAAACTGGATGTTTACTACAAGAAGTCTAAAGTCATTTATAAAATATCTTTATATTTAAATTTAAATTAACCCTTTGGTTAAAAGTAAAGGGATAAAAAAAAGATATAATAATATAACACCAATCCAAATAGCCCTATGGTAGCTATATTAATTTGAAGTAGACTTCAAAACAAGAAAGTTTATCAGAAATAAACAGAGGCACATAATGATAAAGGGATTATTTCCTCAAAAACTCATAACAATCCTAAATGTATGAGGACCTAACAACAGAGAATCAAAATAAATGAGGCAAAAATTGATAGAACTAAAAGAAGAAATAGACAAATCAACTAATATAGTTGAATACTTCAACACCTCCCTGTCAATAACTGATAGATTAAGTCGGCAGAAAATCAATAAGTAAATAGATGACCTAAATAGCACTATCAATCAGCTTAATCTACGTGATAATTGTAGAATGCTTCATCCAATAAAAGCAGAATTCACATTCTTCTCAAGCACACACGTAACACTCACGAGGAGATTACATTGAGCCACTAAAAACACTTTGTTACATTTACAAGAATAGAAATTGCACAAAGTATGTTCTCAGATTATTGTGTTCCATCATATTAACAGGTTGGAAATGGAAAAATACGATTATATTACAAGATGCATAAAAACACTCAATAAAGTTTATTATGTATTAATGATAAAATGTGGCACAAAACTACAAATAGAAGTGAATTCCTTTAAGCTAACAAAGGGTATATATAAAAATATCTGTAGATAACATCATAATTCATAGAGAGAGACTAAATGTGTTCCTCTGAAATTCAAGAATTAAGCAGTTTATCCCCTCTCAGCAATCCTATCTAACATCAACTGGAAGTCCCATCTAGATAAGAAAAAAAAAAAGGCAAACCGATTCAAAGGAAAAAACAAACTTGTCTTTATTCGCAGATGACGTGATCTGTACACAGAAAACTACAAACAATTATGAAAGATATCAAAGAAAATTTCAATAAATGGAAAGATATTCTGTATTCACAGATTGAGCAGCTCAATATTTTTAAGGTATCAAATCTTCTTAACATGATTTACAGTTTCAATACAATTTCAGTCAAAATCCCAGCAAGCTTCTTTTGTAGATATCAACAAACCGATTCAAAATATTATACAGAAAGGCAAAGAAAGCAGAATAGCCAACTCAATATTTTAAAAGAAGACGAAAGTTGGAGGACTAACACTACGTGATTGCGAGACTCAATAGCTAGATAATCAAGACAAAGTGCTGCTGGTGCAATAATAGACTTATAGATCTAAGGAACAGAACAATGAGGCCAGAAGTAGATCCGTGCAAATACAGTAAAGTGATAATTGACAAAAGCACAAAAGTTCAACAGAGAAAGGTGAATCTTTCCAACAAAAGGTGCTAGAACAATTGAACATTTACATGCAAACATTGAACCTAGACATAGACCTCACAATTTTGAAAAAAAATAAAAATAAATAAAATAATTCAAAAATGGGCCATAGGCTTAAAAATATTCTAGAAGATAACACAGAAGAAAATTTAGGTGACCTTGGGTATTTGGATCACTTTTTAGATAACCATAGTTAGAGTAAGATCTATGAAAGAGACATTTGAGAAGTTAGATTTTTTTTATAAACTTTGCTCTGTGAAAGGCCTTTGGAGAAAATATCTGCAAGTTACATGTCTGATAATGGACTTGTATCCATGATATACATAGATCTTACAAAACTTAACCTTATGAAAATGAAAAAGAATTTTAAACCTGGGAAAAAGATTGCAGCAAATATTTCACCATAGAAGATAAACGGGTGACAAATCAGCATATAAAAGGATGCCCATCATCACTTGTCAGGAGGGAAATGCAAAGTAAAACAATTACATAACCGTATACCTACTAGAATGGCAGGAATTAAAAAATTTAAAAGGGCCAATTACCGGCAAAGATGTAGAGCACCAGGATCCTCATTCAATGCTGTTGGGAATGCAAATGGTATAGTCACTTTGGAAGACAGTTTGACAGTTTTCTTATAAAGCAAAACATAGTCTTACAATACAATCCACCAATCACGCTACTAGGTATTTACCAACTGGTTTAAAGTGCACATTCCTTGACTTATATTGGGGTTACATCCTGGTAAACCCATCATAAGTTGAAAATATAAGTTAAAACTGCATTTTTTAATTAATGAATTTATTTATTTTCCATTACTCAATCTCTCCCCAATCCCCTCTTCCCTTCCCAACTCCCACCTCTAGTAAACATGCATTTGTTGTCTTCTTCTGAAAGGTCAATATATTATTGTCGTCTTTCTTTCTTTCCTTTGTTCATTCTTCCTTTCCTTTCTTAGCACCCACTTATGAGTGGGGACATCTCTTTCTGTGTCTGGCTTATTTCATTTAAAATAGTATTATCCAGGCTCATACAGGTTGTTGCAAGGGCTGGATTGTATTCCACTATGTATATATACCACATTTTCCTAATTCAGTTGTCCATCGTTGAAAATTTAGGTTGGTTCCGTATTTTGGATACTGTCGATAGAGCTGCACTGAACATGACTATGCATGTATCTTGTAGACATGATGATTTCCATTCCTTTGGGTATGTATGGATTGCTAGATCATATGGCAGTTCTATCGGTAGTTGTTTGAGAAAACTCCATACTGTTTTCCATAATGGCTGTACTATTTTACAGTCTCACCCACAGCATAGAAGAGTTTCCCTTTCTCCACATCTTCACCAGCATTTGTTATTCTCGATCTTTTTAATGATGGCCAATGTAACTGGAGTGAGATGATATCTCAGTGCGGTTTCAATTTGCATTTCCCTGATGATTAGTAACGTTGAGCATTTTTTCACATACCTGTTGGCCATTTGTATGTCTTCTTTTGAAAACAGTCTGTTTGGCTGCTTTGCCCATTTTATAATTGGATTATTTGTTTTTTTACTATGAAGTTGTTTGAGCTCCTTTTATATTCTGGATATTAATCCCTTGTAAGATGTATAGTTTGTAAATATTTTCTCCCATGCCATAGGTTGTCTTTCACTCTGTTGATTGTTTTCCTTGCTGTGCAGATATTTTTACTTTGATATAGTCCCATTTGCTTATTTTTCTTTTGTTGCTTGTGCTTTGGGGTTCTTATCTATAATGTATTACAAGAATTCTACTACATTTTTTAACGTATTAATGTCTTTGTAAATTTTCTCCTTCATATCCTTGTTAGTTTTTTTCATTTCATTATGTTCTCTAATTGAGTCTTCTCTTATCTCTTTGAGATTTCTTAAGAGCATTACTCAGAATTCTTTTTCAGAAATTTCAAGTGTTTCCTGTTCTAAGGAGTCTGGTACTTGATAATTACTGTACTTCTTTGGTGGTGTCATGTTTCTTGTTTATTTGTATTTCTAGTATCTCTCCATTGATCTCTGGTCACTTGGTAGAGTAGTTGTTTCTTCTATTACTCTGGGGTGGGCTTTGAGGAGAAAGACTTCCTCCTCCATTTGCAGGTTCTGCTGGTGACTCTCCTTGTGTCAATGCAGTTGAGTGTGTGATGGGCTGCGTGGAGGTTAGTACTGGCTGCTTTGTGTCAGTGAGTTGTCCTTTTAGCAGTAGTAGCTACATTAGTGGCTGTGGTGGAACACCTGCATTGACATGTATTTTGCAGTGCACTTTGGGGCTTCCAGGTGGGCCCATGGTCACAGGATGCTCCCTTGCCTGCTCCCTGGGTGGTGGGACAGACTGCCCAAGACGTCCTGCTGGGCCCCAGTCATGAAGGTCACTTCCTTGCCTGCTACTCAGACATTTGGATGGGTTGCTCGAGGCTTCCAGCTGGGCCCCTGTCATACAGATTGTTGCCTTGCCTATTGCTCAGACAGTGAGATGGGCTGCCCTGGGCTTCTGGCTGGGTCCTCAGTGCCGTGGGACACACCCTCACCTCCTGCCAGGGTGGTGGGACAGGCTGCTGGGTGCTTCCAGCTGGACCCTCAGTTGCGTTGCATGCTGGCTTGCCTGCTGCTCAGGCGGTGAGATGCTGCTTGGCCCAGGGCTTCCAAAAGTGCGTTTTTGATTTACGTTACATTCAACTTACAGTCTATGTCTAGGTTAAAATTTTTGCATGTAAATGTTCAATTGTTCTAGAAACTTTTGTTGAAAATATTCACTTTTCTCCATTGAACCTTTCTGCTTTTGTCAATAATCAGTTTGCTGTATTTGTATGGGTCTATTTCTGTCCTTTTCATCTGGACATAGCCATATCATAAGTCGAAAAGACTACTAAATGCTTATCTCTTTCACAACATCATAATGTCAAAAAATTCTAAGTCAAACCATCATAAATTGGGGTATGTCTGGATTATATCCACTCAGAAAACACAAATGTTAATAGCAGCCTTGTTCAGACTAATCAAAAAAAATTGAAGCAATCAAGATACGATTCAACACGTGGATGGATAAACAAAGTGTGGTACATACATACAAGTAAATACTGTTCGGCAGGTAAAGGAAATGAACTGTCAATTCACACAATGACATGGATGAATACTAAACACACATTGCTAAGTGAAAGAAGCCATAAGATTCCATTTATATGACATTCGAGGAGAAGCAGAACTATGTAGATGGAAAAGAAATTAGTAGCTGCTAAGAATTTGTAGATGTGTAGTTTTAAATAATTTAAGCAGTATGTTTTTTTGTCATTTTATTTTTTGTTTTGATTTTGGGGATTGTTTTTAGAGCTGTGAAACTATTCTGCATGATACGATAGTGGCAGATACATGGTGTTATGCATTTGTCAAAACCCATAAAACTTTACAGCACAGAGAGTAAGCCTTAATGTAGGCAATAAAAAAATAAATGATTGACATTGGGGGAATCCCATGTTGAAATGCAGACTGGCATAAAATAATCTAGCTGTATGATGAATGTTTCATGTACCTCATTAGAAAAGGTAGGGTGAAAATGGTGCTAACCTAAGTAAGTTTGGAAATCCATGTAAACTTTAAAACTAAAGACAAGAACAGTTCATAAGCGTTGTCCTCCAGTCGGCAAAGTTGTTTTCTAACTGGTGTATGGGTTAACAACTCTGGAAACGGTATAATTGTATTCTGGGATCAAATAAATTGGTAAATGGATTGAAGATGGTGAGAGCCAGATTGTTTACTGTTGGAGTCGATGTTGAATGTAAGGAAAAGGTGAAGACTAGAATGAGCCATGTGGCACTATGTTAGAGCTGGAGATATTAGTATGAATCTACATTTAGCCTAATATACATACAAATGGATAAATGTAGGAATATTTATAGACATATTTGTATACACAGGTTAGTATACACAAATATAATTCCAAAGTCTGTTGCTAAGAGATCCTAGAAGCAACAAGACATAGGCAGCAATGAGTACACCCAGGGCCTGGATCATGGTTTCTAATACCATTCTCCAATTAGAAGAAATCAGTGCTCCTTGGAGAAATGGTTGATTCCAGTACTGTAACAGGAAATATACAAGGTGATCCTGGATGTAGTGTCAAAATATAAATAAGTATTCAAAAAAAGAAAAAGAAAAATATGGTATTGAAGTATGCCAAATGGACATAGTAGCTGATTGAAAGAACTCCAATACCAAAGTTGGAAAATATGAGCAGCAAAATAAATAATGTAGTATTGGATTATAACCCAAAATATAAAATAAACACTCACAAGTTCATATTGATAAAAATAAATGACTAAATAATGAAAATAATAAATGAGTACAATAGATAGATTTCTCATTCAGTATACTAATTCCCAAAAGTTTATGTTGGTATTGCCCCCTCAAGGATGCGCAATATAACTTTTCACACTTAAATACGGATTGTGCATAGTGACTTCCTTCCAAACAACACAGTATGAAAAGTTGTGGGAGAACTTTACAATGGACAAACTTAACACAACCTGAGCCACCCGAAGATGGTTAGCGTCAAATGTGATAACTCCTGTTGTTAGGACGTATCCATTATATAATGTGATGAGAGCACCACTACCTCTGTGGTCTTCCTTCTCCAAAAACTTATAAATCCAGACTAATCTTGATAAAATATTAGACAATTGCCAGGTGAAGAATATTCTACAAACACCTGACCAGTACTCGTTAAAAATCTCAAGGTAATTGAAAACAGGGAAAGTCAGAAAAGCGTTGCAACTGAGAGGAGCCGGAGACAAGACGAAAAAGTGTAATATGGTATCTTGGATGGGATCCCAAAAGAGGAAAAAACATTAGGCAAAAACTAAGGAAGTCTAAGTAAAGTACGTACTTCAGTTAATAATAGTGTATCACTATCAGTTTATTTATTTTGTCATACATATCATACGAAAAGTACTTGATAACAAACAAGCTGTGTACAAGGTACATGTGTAATCTATGAACTACTTGTGTAATTTCCCTCTAAATCTAAAACGTTCCTAAAATGAAAAGCTTTTTTCATGTACCTGCTGGCCATTTGGGTGTCTTTCTTTGAGAAATGTCTATTCAGCTCCTTTGCCCATTTTAAAATTGGATTGTTTGTTTTTTTGCTGTAAAGTTGTCTGAGCTCTTTGTATATTCTGGATATAATCCCTTGTCAGATGCATAATTTGCAAATATTTTCCCCCATTCTGTAGGATGTCTTTTCACTCTCTTGATTGTTTCCTTTGCTGTGCAGAAGCTTTTTGGTTTGATATAATCCCATTTGTTTATTTTTTCTTTTGTTGCCTGTGTTTTTGGAGTGTTATTCATAAAGTCATTGCCCAGTCCTAAATCCTGGAGTGTTTCGCCTACATTTTCTTCTAGGAGTTTTAAAGTTTCTGTCCTAATATTAGGTCTCCAATGCATTTTGAACTGATTTTGGTATACGGTGAATGATACAGATCAAGTTTCATTCTTCTACAAATGGATAACCAATTTTCTGAGCACCACTTATTGAAGAGGTAGTCTTTTCCCCAATGTATGTTCTTGATGCCTTTGTCAAAGATCAGTTGGCTGTAAATATGTGGGCTGATTTCTGAGTTCTCTATTCTGTTCCATCGTTCCATGTGTCTGATTTTTATGCCAGTACCATGCTGTTTTTGTTACTACAGATTTGTAATATAGTTTGAAGTCAGAAAGTTTAATGCCTCCAGCTTTACTCTTTTTGCTCAGGATTGCTTGGACTATTCAGGGTCTTTTGTTCCATATAAATGCTAGGACTGCTTTTTCTTTTTCTCTGAAGGATGTCATTCATGTTTTCATGGGAATCACATTGAATCTGTAGATGGCTTTGGGTAGTATGGACATTTTCACACTGATTCTTCCAATCCACAAAGAAGGAATGCCTTTCCATCTCTTAGTGTCTTCGTAATTTCTTTCAGAAGTGATTTGTAGTTGTCATCATAGAGATCTTTCACCTCTTTTGTTAGATTTACTCCTCGGTATTTTATTTTTTTGGAGGCTATTGTAAATGAGCTTACTTTCTTGATCTCTCTCTTAGAGCCGACAAATGAATTCAGTAAGGTTGCAGGATACAGAATCAACATACAAAAATCAGTAGGGTTTTTATGCACCAACAACAAACTAGAAGAGAAAGAGATCAAGAATGCATAAGCTTTTTAGTTTGATGTGATCCCATTTGTGTATTTTTGTTTTTATTGCCTGTGCTTTAGAAGTCTTCTCCATAAAATGTTTGCCCAGACCAATGTCTTATAGTGTTTCTCTTATGTTTTATTCTAATAGTTCTACAGTTTCAGGTCTTACACTTAAGTCTTTAATCCATTTGATATGATTTTTGTGTATAGTGAGAGACAAGGGTCTAATTTGATTTGATTTTCGTGTATAGTGAGAGACAGGGGTCTAATTTCTGTCTTCTCTGTATAGATATCCAGTTTTCAAAACACCATTTATTGAAGAGGCTGTCTTTTTCCCAACATATGTTCTTGGTGCCTTTGTCAAAAATTGGTTGTGGATAACAGGATTCATTTCTTTGTACTCTGTTCTGTTCCGTTGGTGTATGTTTCTGTTTTTATGCTGGCCCCATGCTGTTTTGATTACTATAGTATTGTAGTGTATTTTGAAGCCAGGTAGCATAATGCCTCCAGCTTTACTCTTTTTGCTTGGGATTGCTTTGGCTATTTGGTGTCTTTTGTGGTTCCATATGCATTTTAGGATTTGTTTTTTTTCTATTTCTCTCAAGAATGTTGTTGGTATTTTGATGGGAATTTCATTGAATCTGTAGATCACTTTTGGTAGTACACTCATTTGAGTATATTAATTCTTCCCATCCAGGAACATAGAATGTCCTTCCATTTTTTATGTGTGTTTTCTTTTATTTCGTTCATCAGAGTTTTGTAGTTTTCATTGTAGAAATCTTTCACCTCCTTGGTTAAATTTATTCCTAGTTACTTTACTATTTATTTATTTATTTATTTATTTATTTTGGTGGCTAACTCTAAATGAAATTACTGTTCTGAGTTTGTTTTCAGCTAGGTCATTCTTGGTATGTACACTTAGACACACTACAGATTTTTATATGCTGATTTTGTATCCTAAAACTTTACTGAATTCATTTATCAGTTCTCAGAGTTTTTGGTAGAATCTTTAGGTTTTTATGTAAGATCCTAATATCTACAAACAGAGACAATTTGACTTCCTCTTTTCCAATCTGGATGCCATCTGTTTTTTCTCTTGCTTAACTACTCTAGCTTGAAGTTCCTGTTCTATGTTAAGTATGATTGGTTGGCCATCCTTGTCAAAAGTGAATGATGCATGTACTGATATTTTTTATGTTATTTTATACTTCCTTGTAGACGTAAAATCCTTTATGGAAATAAAATTCTATGATTTGTTTCTAAACGTACATGACAAGTCTATACTTCCTTATACTCTAGCTGCATACCTGGAAAATATATTAACTAGTATTGTGTAAGTGGAATAGTTTTTAAAACCCCTAGGCCACGGGCCGAGCCTGTGGCGCACTTGGGAGAATGCGGAGCTGGGAGGCGGCGACGCTCCCGCCGCGGTTTCGGATCCTACATAGGAATGGCCGGTGCACTCACTGGCTGAGTGCTGGTCACGAAAAAGACAAAAAAATAAAATAAAATAAAATAAAATAAAAAATAAATTAAAAAAAAAACAAAAAAAAACCCTAGGCCACTTGCTATGTGGGGAATCCAACAGGAAATCATTTTTTAAAAATCATAACATTTATCATATGTGGAATCTACTTCAAATAAGGCATACATATAGACTGATGAGCTCTAGAGTGGACACGTGAGGGCAATTATGTGATTTCTATAATTCTATCTCATGGATTATTATCTCATGATTTAAGCTGTATATGTTCCCCTTTTCATGAAGAAAGGCTTCCTTATCATGAAGTAAAGAATAACCTCGGAGAAAGATATTTTTTGAAAATGAGGATATCTTTCTTATAAAGAATCACATGATTTAATGAATACTGCAGTGTTTCTATTATCAATTAAATGAGAATTAGAATATTGCATTCTTTTCAAGTTCATTGTTTTAGAATTTTTTTCTGTTTGGAATCAACTGTTGCATAAGGAAAAAATGTTCAAATGTTGTAGTAACATAAATTATATTTCATTTACCCCTTGAATTTTGACAAGTTAATATTAAGATGAGTTAAAATTGCTGTAAAGTTTATGCTTAACAGGTGTGCTTACGCTATGTGTAGGAGTTAGAACTAAGGGTGAACCCCATCGCTCAGGATTGCTTCTGAAGAAGCGGTCGGGGGTAAAAAAGAGTTTAAGTAATTAAATCAAATCCCATCCTTTTCATTGTAATTATAGATATCTGCTAATCTTTAAAAAGTATAACTCTTAAATACTTTGCCAAAAAAGTCAAATCTCTACTTTCTGTAGTTAGCCGTCCTAAAGAGAGGGCAACAGCACAATTTGAAATAAACTTAGGATGTGAGTACATAGATCCAAACAAAAGACAAAAGAGAAGATGGTTCACAATGTCCGACTATTATATTAATAGATGCAGAAATGTATTTGACAAAATTCAACATCCCTCCATGACAAATACTCTCAGCAAATTAGGGAAAGAAGGAAAATACCTCAAAGCAATAAAAGCCATATATTACAAACCTACCACGAAATCATCTTGAAGGGGAAAAGCTAAAAGCTTTTCCTTAAGAACAAGAACAAGGCAAGGATGCCCACTGCCACCACTGCTATTTAACGTAGTATTAGAAGTACTAGCCAGAGCAATTAGGCAAAAGAAAGAAATAAAGGGCATCCAGGCTGGAAAAGATGAAGTCAAACTTCCCGTTTGCAGATGACATGATCCTTTATACGAAAAAAACTAAAGACTCTACTATAAAACTCTTAGAGTTGATAAACAATTTTGGTAAAGTTGTAGGATACCACACACAAAAAAAGTTTAAAAAAAAAAATTCAAGTTATGTCATTCTTTAAAACTCTCCTGTTGCTTTTCTCTTTGGAGACAGAAAATCTTCCAAAAGCCTGCAGGACTTTACATAATCTGTCCCTCCCCTAGTCCCACCACATCCCCAATATCTTAGACTTCACCTCTTACCACTTTGCCCTTCTGTCTCTTCAGCCTCCACAGGTAGCCTGCTGCCTCCAGCATTTGTATTTGCTGTTCTCTGCGCCTAGAGCACTGCTCCTCCCTAGATTTCCACAGGGTAAGCTAATCATTTTCTTCAGGTTTCTTCACTGACAACCCATGTCTAAAATGGAACCTCCTTCCCCTGCCCTGTCACTCTGTCCCTCTTATTTTGCTTTATAATTCCATAGCTCTCCATGTCACTCATTGCTCTCTGTGCTATGTATTTATATACAAGGGCACATCAAAAACTTCATGGAAAGATAAGTATCATGTATCATCTTTTTTTGGTTGCTGGCTGTTACTGTATTAGCTTTCAACTCAGTGTTCCCATGAACTTTTTGAAGTACCCTTGTATTTGATGGATTTTTGTTTAATGTCTATCCCTTTATTAGAATATAAGTTCCCATTATATCTTTACCACTTAGTAAAACACTTGGCACGTAGAAGGTGCTTAATAAACTTTTGGCGAATAAATTAATAATGAATGGTGTCCCTAGACCCAGTAATACTGTTTTAAAAACACATAAGCAAAGAATAATTTATCATTTAGTAAATATATGTGCCAACAACTCTAAGCTTTCTGTAGTTATTCAATAATAAATGTTACTATAGTTTTTATTTTGACCAGACTTGTTTGCAATTCATTTTTTATTTGAAAAGTTCAGTCATTGATTTACTCATTATACTTATTTGGCATCTTTCGTGAAAATAGCCCTGAACTCTGCAATTGAATAAAGAATAAGGAAGAAACAAGGGACATGTTACTTGCATATTAGACCCTCTAAAATTAATATCCAGAGCTTTTCCTTTGAACATAAAAAAATAAAAACATTTTTGAAATAATATGAATTTTTATTACCAAAGCTGGACTAAAGATTTAAATTTATAAAATTTTGGCAGTAGAAATTCACATTATCTCAAATATGTTTTAATGTATTATGTTGTAATGGCATGTCTTGCACTTGGCAATCTTGATAATACAGGAATCTCTCTTTGACTATATTCATAATCACATACATTGCCAAAGAAAGATCACTGTATTATCAGTATTGCCAAGTGCAAGACATGCCATGATGTTTTTTATATACAGTCAAGTACTATGATAGATTGTATAACAGTAAACATACCCTTTGGGAAGCAGTAAAATGACAGTTAATAGGACTATTCTAACAAATGAAATACTTTAACTGGTTAATTGCTTTCCAAACGTGTGTCATTTCACCACAATAGGAAAAGAAAACCTGGGCCGGCCTATGGAGCCGTTTTTCTGTGTAACGTGATATTTAAATACTCTTTTAGTTTGCCTAAGTACCAGACTAAAATGTTCATTTTGTAGGGCCAGCCCGTGACTCACTAGGGAGAGTGTGGTGCTGACAACACCAAACCAAGGGTTGAGATCCCCTTTCTGGTCGTCTTTTTTTAAAAAAACAAAAATAAAATAAAATAAAATAAATAATATAAAATAAAGCAAAATAAAGTAAAATAAAATAATGAAATAAAAATAATATAAAGGATTTTTTTTAAAATTTCATTTTGTAACTGAATAAAGTCCATATGACATCTCATAAAACTGTTATAAAATCACACATGTCGCAAATTCAGTTATATATATTGCTATTTAAATCATCCTTTGCATAAATAGTAATATCAGATGCATATTTCATCTGACAATTTTGAAGAGAAGTTTTTAAAGTGTAAAGTTAAATTATGGTCTCTGTATTTTTTTTTTACTTAATATCCTGTGAAATTACTATTGTGTGCCCTAATTTGCATTTTACTCCCCCCAATTTAACTATAGCATTTAAATGTGGGTAAGAGGTATAGTGAAAATAAATATAAAGTTATTATTTTACTAGAAATGTAAAGTATATTTTTCCCTTTTCTGAAAGCATCACACAGGTTACTGAACTTTTAGATGGAATCCGCATCTGTGGAATAAGCATCTGTGAACTCTCATGTGAAAAGGTAAGTGAGGTCATTGTCAGACATTGGTTGGTTTGCCTTGCAAAACAAAATATGGAATTTTATCTCAAAAAGTAAAACCTAAAATCAACACAAATTCACAATTACATTCTCAAAAGAAAATTGGATTTGAAGGTGAGATGTTTCAAGAAGATGATCATGGTGAGCTTTGATTTTATTTTATTCATGTGTTTGCAGTAATAAATGGAGAATGTCTTCCTGAGTGTACGGACCAATAGATTATAAAAATATTCCTCAGCGATTTTTTCCCCAATAAAATTGAAATGTGGTGTTTATTCTGTTAAAGGAAAACGTCTAAGGGATAGAACAATGACTTTTCCTGCCGTTTTTGTAAAAATCTGGTACCTTTGAGGAATTGAGCTTTTTATTATATTCATATTTTGTCACAAGGATCTTGGCTTGTGAAATAATTTAAATACACTAAGGAATGTTTTTAATTTAAATCAGTGATCATTAGTGAAGAAAATGAATTTAATAGGATCTGCTATACCAATAGCTTGTATTCTAAAAAGCAACTTCTAAAATGCTGCTGGGATTCTTCAAAGGACTAAGAGTAGGTCCTTGTTGTGTGCACGCATTATTTAAACCATGAAAAAGTTTTCAGATATCCATTGATTTATGATATGGGCTTATCCATTTGGTTATAAAGCCATAGATAACTTTATCATGTAATCATTGACAAATTGTTTCTATACAATAAATGGCAGAGTGGCTCCAGAACAAACACTAGAAAAAATGTTTGAGAGAAAAAAACTTAGTGTAAAGGGACAGTAATTTTTATTTTAACAGTTTTTGTGAACGATATAAAATATTTTTTTCTCCAACAGAAGAATCCCATTCTGATTTTCCATATGGATCATTTCCCTATATTGCTAGACCTAAACACTGGCAAACTGGTCATACAGGTAAGTCATGTTTTCAGACTATTTATATTAAACGGTGTTTTTTCTTCTAATTCATGACTTACTTTTTTCCTCTCTTAAATCAGCTTTTCTTGTCAAGTTGAGGAAGTTCAAACCACAATTTAACTGAGTACCCCAGATGACAGCAACTGATTTGAAGACAGAAGAGGATCAGAATAGAACTTTGTGTTGCAAACCACTACTTTCATAGATTGGTATTTTTAACTATTACAATGATGTTTATAGCTTTTACATACAATTTTGAAAAAGTAACAAAAGCTAAAGAAAGATATGTAACATTTCAGAACTGCCTAAATGTCTCATTTGGACACTTGTCTTGCAGTTTGACATCTTGCAGTGAATGATTCCAAGTTGCTTTCCTTGAGCCATCTCTTTCTTCACTTCCAGTAAACCACTCCATAGACTTGTCTGTCTTCATGAAATTGGTTTCCTTTCTTCATTTGACTGATGGTCATTGGCTACTGAAATAAAGTATGCAATTTAAGATTAATTTTATGTATCTGTATATTTTAAATACATATTTCAATGGTTGTATGTATCTTGGGTTATAGTAAATAATAGGGGGGAAATGATAAGAATGATAAATCACCTTAAAAATGTAATAAAAGATGTAACAATCTGTGAATCTCTGTTATTCCTCTTTTGAACCAGCTTGAAATAACTTCAGAATTGTTCTATGTTATGATATAAATCAAATGTTTGGGGAAACATGAATTAATAAGAATAGGCTTATTATTATTCATAGGGACCAGTTATTTAGCATTTGCCATGTACCATACATTATGTATGTTTTTTAGTTAATATGAGCAACTCATATTTAAGGTCGTCCATATTTTACAGGTAAACAAACAGAAGCTTAGAATGGTTAGTTTGTTGTTTAAATAGAGGTATTTTTAAAGGTTTTAAAATACAGGTTGAATATCCCTTTTCCGAAATGCTTGGGATCAGAAGTGTTTCAGACTTCAGATTTTTTTGGATTTTGAAATATTTGCAGAATACAGACCAGTTGAGAATCCCTTATCCAAAATCTGAAATGCTCTGATGAGCATTTCCTTTGAGCATCATGTTGACACTCAAAAGTTTCAGATATTGGAGCACTTCAGATTTCCAGTTTTTGGATTAGGGATGCCCAACCTGTAGTAATGCCTGAGAGGACATGTGCTGCTATTCCTGAATTTATCCCTTAGTCTAGAACTATTTAAAATTATATATAGCCTTAACACCAAGGTCATGGGTTTGGATTCCCGTACTGGCCAGCCGCCCAAATATATATGTGTGTGTGTGTGTGTATATATATATATATATATATATATATATATATATATATATATATATATATATATATTGTATATGTGTGTGTGTGTGTAATTTTTTTAGTAATATTTTACAGACTATGGAAAATTTAACCTAAAATCTATGCATTTATATAGCTTATAATCTGATAGAACTAGACATTAAGGAATCATAAAAATATAAGACTAAAATTGTTTTAAATGCTCCAAAGAAGTACAGGATACTATGAGTAACCAAAATAGGGGTTTTGCTGTAGCAAGTGACAATTGAGCTGAGACCCGAATGGTAAGTAGGAATTAACTACAGCACAGAAAATGAGAACAAAAAAGGCCAATGATGTTGCGGTTAAGAAAAAAGACTGGAAAGATAGATGGGCGTCAGGCCATGCAAGATCTTATAGGCCTTTAAAGGAAAGATTGTCTATCCTAAGAAAAATGGGGCACCATTGAATTAATTAAGAGATAATAAGCTTATATTTTTGTTTTCAAAAAAATCACTCTAGCTGCATTTGGAGATCTAATTGAATCAGTAGCAGAGTATTTTTCCGGTGTTACATTTCTGTATAACTACCTGAAAACCTATACAATAATTATGCCTTTAAAGTTTTCATAACATCTCCAGATATATAGAAGCTGTGAAGTACATTTTTAAATTCCATCATGGACTACTCCCTTTTTTTCTGGCCTTCTATTTAACTACTAGCAAAATTATGTTATTCTTTTATTGTTTTGAATGCCTGTTATACGTCAGATCCTAATTGTCTACTTGGAGAGAGAATGGCTTAAGAGCAAAGAAAAGTTCGTCCCTTTACTCCTGTTTCATGTAGAATACTTAGTTTCTGTTCAGCACATTGTGCTCAGTGGATGTTGAAATGAACAAGGCCTCTCTAACAGTGTTCATTCTAACTTTAAGTGGAGTTGAAGACCAAACTACTTAAGTATTTATTTATATACTTAATGAAGGACCGGTTTGAGCCCTTTCTCTGGCCCTCCTCTGAACACTGCGTATATTTATGATCTGGCTCACAGGACAGATGCCTTCTAATGTTAGCCTTCTTTGTCCATGTCTGACTCTCATTTATCATACTGTAAACTTTCAGAGATTTGGGACTGTCTCAAAACTGTCTTTCCAATGCTTTCCAGAGGCCCTGCCTTTTCCATCCAGTAAATGACCAGTAACATTTGCTGATTGCTTTAAGCCCACACTGGACTATGAGTTATATCATCTGTTGACTTGGTTGGTCTAGGGAGAGATTTAGATGTCTGTGTATATTGTGGATTGTGGAAGGCTTTGCTTTTTGTTTGTTTGTTTTCGGTGGCTGGGTGGTACAGGGATCCGAACTCTTGACCTTGGTGATACAATACCACACTCAAACCAAATGAGCTAACTGGCCAGCCCTGATTTTGAACTTTATATTTCAGAGGCAGTGGGAACTTTTGAAAGATTCATGGTCATTTAAAAGAAGATATTTTAAGTAAGTTGATCTGTTAGTGGTGTCTGAGTATTTAAAGGGAGGAAAAAAAACTGTTTAATCAGATTTCATAGTAATGCAAGGGTACTTCAAAATGTTTGAAGAAAAATAGAATTAAAAGATAATATGAATCTTGCCCTGAACTTTTCTAAGTACTCTTATACATAACTACGGGATTAGTAGTGGGAAAAGGGCAGATAGAAAACATATTGTAGGACCGGCCCATGGCTCACTTGGGAGTGTGTGGTGCTGATAACACGAAGGCTATGGATTCGGATCCCTATATAGGGATGGCTGGTTAGCTCACTTGGGAGAGCGTGGTGTTGACAACACCAAGTCAAGGGTTAAGATCCCCTTACCAGTCATCTTTTAAAAAACCACAGAGAGGGCTGAGCCCGTGGCGCACTCGGTAGCGTGCTGCGCTAGCAGCGCGGCGACGCTCCCGCCGCCGCGGGTTCGGATCCTATATAAGAATGATCGGTGCACTCCCTGGCTGAGCGCCGGTCACCAAAAAAAAAAAAAACCACAGAGAGAGAGAGAGAGAGAGAGAGAGAGAGAAAGAGAGAGAGTAGAAGAACTAAGGTGGTGACTTGTTGGATATAGAGGGAAAGAATAAAAGTATTTTCAGACGTCTGCTATTCAGAAGCCCTTTCCCTTACTTCTCTGGGCATAACAGGACTCAGTCAATGCCCAGCTCGTTTATTACTGCCTCTGAAAAGCTTCACCAAATCACACATCTCACAGAATTAATTCTGCAATTTTTTGTGCTTCTAAGTGTTGATCATATAATTAGCATAGCCCTTATCACATTATTAATTTATATTTCCTGATTATGCCTTAAGTATAAAGATCCTAACCATGGATAACTAGGACGGTGGTAATGACAAAAATAAATGAGAAAGTTCAAAGCAGGATCTATTTTTGAGGAAAACGTATTTGCTTTTAGATTATCTAATAGTTGGAATGGTCCGTGACTACCTTCATGACCCAGGCTAAGGCTTGGTATATTTTTTTTTCCCTTGACTTCACTCTAAAATGTCAGTTGTCCCAGGATAATACATAATAGAAACCCATGTTTCACCTGGACCAGCCTAGGTGTCATAAGGCGTAAGACAGCATAAGGTAAAGAGAAACAAAAGTTGTTAACTTAAAAATGTGCTGTTTATTCGGATAGAACTGGGTTCCCATCCTGTTTTTGTTATTGCTATTTTTTTACCTGGTAACGGTGTGACTTTTCTGAGTTTGTTTTTTTCATCAGTAAAACGAGCATCATAATGTCACTTCAAGATTTCTTTGGGGGTTGAGTGTTAAGTGAGATTACCTTTATAAACGCCTGGAACATGATTGGTGATTGTGATGTATGTAAATTTGTAAAGAATAATTCAGCTTTTCCTCACCCCCCAAAGTGAGATGTTTTGACAGTGTTTTCAACCCACCTTGTCAAATTGAAAAAACATTTTATTCTTAATGTCATAAACATGTTTATGTAAAACTTGTGTTTTGAACATGTTGTTTTTAAGAAAAAAATTTTAAGGGTAGAAAAACATGTTTTTACCTGAAAATGAAGAAGTTGCTTGTGTTTGAAACAAAACTAAATTTTAGTATAAAAGCCTGGAGCAGAGCATCAGCTCTTCTGTTTCTCTTGGAGAATGCTGAATTAAGTTTTCTGCAACCACAAATCATCAGGTAATTCCAACCTTATGTGGACTGAAGGAAGAAAAATTTGCTAGCAGAGGTCACTACTGGGAATCTGACGCTGCTTAGGCAGTGAGAGACTGAGCCCACTCTCGATAACATCATGTGTCCCTATTACCCTCCACTGTTCCCTCCCCCCGACCCCGATTAGTTCACTCTCTGTTAAGCCTATTGGAGGAAAATGAATATAAATTTTTACTGGTCAAATGTGTGTGTGATCAATACTTTTTCTTTGTGTTGCCTATACTTGTATTCTGAAACAAAAGCTTTTACAGTTAACCTTCAGTTAATACTGAGAATAAGACAGTGATGGGTAAATACTTGTTGCTTCCTGTATAGGACCTATGAATCCTAAATGAAGGCTTTTATCCAGGGGCAGGATGAAATCACAGTTCCTTCTAAAATCAACACCTGACTTTTCATCCATAGTCAAAGACCTGCTTTGTTCCCAAAGCACACTGACTGGCAGAGTCTCTTACTCCCTGGGTGGGCTCCAATTTCCTGTTGTGATGTCAAGGCCTAGATTATAGTGTTACCACTGTAAATATCTATCTACAGGAGCTAATGTGAATAAAATGTAACTGTTTCTGTTCTGCTTTCTGTACATATCTGTTCAGATTGTCTTTGGAATTCTCCCTCAACTCCCTCAATACAACCTTTCATCAAGGACTTGGTTCTTAATTTCACCACTCGACTTCTGTAGCAGTTTACTGTCACTGCCAAAGGCAGGATTTCATCGAAGCATAGTAGAGCATAATAGTTAGGAATTCTGGTTCTAGTCAAGGGTCAGACGTGGATTCAAATGCCATTCCACCACCTCGGGCAAATTACTTAACCTCTGGAAGTCTCGGTTTTCTTATCTGCCAAATGGAGATAATACTATTTACCTTATGGTTAGCTGTGAACATTAAATGATATTATGAATGTTAAGTGCTTGCTGTATTGACTGTGGCATTTTAAATATCCAGTAAATCTTACCTATTATGAGGATCAAAGAGTGTAAAGGCTAAAGGAGCTGGGAGAAAGGGGAGGGATAATAAAATGCAATTCTTTTAATTTAGCTTATGGTGGACCCTATTTACCTTCAAACATGAGTGAAAAAATAAACATTATCCTTGGAATTGTTGAAAAGGAAGAGACTATACTTGTTAGTCAAATTTTTTGAGTGATTGTTATTGCCAGGGAAGGGAACAATGACTAGGCATGACACCTACCTTCAAAAGTCTTAGAGTCTAGTTTCCCCCTTTAGTAAAGCTTCGGTAGCCACTGTTAATCTCATAGGGACGTGGTAAAAATAAATAGGTGAAATTCTGAAATACTGTGGGTCTGCTAATTTCTCATGACAGAGTTAGAAAGGATCATGAGAAATCTGTCAGTCCTATCTTCAGTTGGTTGGAAATCTGGAAGGCTTTATAAGATGTTAAAAGGATCACTGATAGTAGAATATTAATCTAGTACTGTTTTGAATCTAGAAATGTCAGAGTACTATATTTATATAAAAATAATTTGAATGAAAATTAGGGTGTGGTTGTATTTCCAATTCATATAATTATTTTCTAATTAATATGGTATTGTTTACAGCCACTTAAACCCCAACAAAAATGAAATATGCAAATAAATTATGGTTCTTATAACAGGTCAAGATTAAAAATTAGGTTTTCAAAGACTAAACAATGACATGGGAAAATGCTTTAAGATTAAAAAAAAAAAAAGCAGGCCTTGATATAGTATGGTTCTGATTTTGTTAGTAATAAAGTATATAAAAGGAAACAAATAGTTAGATGATGAGATTACAAGTAAATTAATTTTCTTCTTGAAATTCCCTTTTTTTTTTTTTTGGCGGCTGGCCAGTACAGGGAGCCACACCTGTGACCTTGATGTTACCAGCACTATGCTGTCCCAAGTGAGCTAACTGGCCTGTCCTTGAAACCCCTTTTTAATAAAATAAACATTTCAAAGTAATGATTCAGTCTCTTAAAATACTTAATTCTTAAACTGCTTGAGGCTTATGTTACATTAGGTTTCAATTTAATATATCACATTAATCCTTTTTGTATATGTACGCTACCACAAAACAGATAAGGACACAAGACAAAAAGTGGTAACTGAAAGGGGAAAAATTCCAAGACTAACCTAACTTATATTGTTGTAGTACATAAATTTTTATGTATCCATGCCTGTAAGGACTAACTTGAGCTCAATAACGAAAAAGCATAAATCCATTTCTGGTGTATCACTAAATCATACCTTGAGAATAGCTACAAGCTTGAGAAGGATCAACTATTATGTCCATTGAGATTGAGTTGTGTAACTCCTGAGAATGTTTTTCCCTCACCTCTACTGTATCACTGGATGATGATGATGTAGACAATCCCAGTCTAACATATCTTTTTCTTCTTGTTTTACCACAGCGTGAACAATCTACTAGTTTGGCACTAGGTCCCCGGGGCAATTGAACTTCAAGTCTGTTGTACCTTCTGACAGCTCCACTGTGAAGCACAGAGCGTTCTCGTTGCCATATATAATGGGTTGGTGCAATGGCCATAACCTATAGTGCAAAGCATACTTTTAGAATTTTAGTAAGATTTTAGTAAAACTAAGTACAAAAATTATAACAAAAAAGAACAGCTGTCTCTAAAAGTAAGATAAAAATCTAAGTTACTGATTTTTAAAAAAATCTCCAGATAAGGCAGTATTAGTAAGCAGTAGTCCCCCTTTATCAGAGGTTTCCCTTTCCACAGTTTCAGTTCCCCGGGGTCAACTGCAGTCTGCAAATATTTCATACAATAAAATATTTTGAGGGAAATGGTCCACATTCACATAACTTTTATTACAGTATACTGTTATAATTGTTCTATTTTATTATTAGTTATTGTTGTTAATCTCCCATAGTGCCTAATTTATAAATTAAACTTATCATAGGTATGTACATACTGGAAAAAATACCATTGAGTTCAGTTTTATCTGCAGTGTGAGGCATCCCCTGGGGGTCTTGGAAACGTATCCCCCTCAGATAAGTGTAAAGTGATTCATTGCTTTGGATCATTAAAACAGTAATTAACAAAGTACAGCTATCTCTTGGTGTCCATGGGGGATTGGTTCCAGGAGCTCTCTCAGATACCAAAATCCATGGATGCTCAAGCCCCTGATACAAAATGGCACAGTATTTTCATATAACCTAAACACATTCTCCCATATACTTTAAATCATTTCTAGCTTATAAGATCTAATACAATGTAAATACTATGTAAATAGTTATTATACTGAATTGTTCAGGGAATAATGACAAGAAAAAAAGTCTACATGTTTAGTACAGACACAATTTCTTTTCTGAATATTTTCAATTTGCAGTTGGTTAAATCCACGGATGGGGATCCCTCAGATATGGAGGGCTGACAGCATTTAAATTATTCCAAACAGGAAAAAGGACTGAAGCAAACTTGCAGACTGTATTTCTTTTTAATTCTGAATATTCTAAGTTTGGGAAAGATAATACTGTTAGCCAGAACAATACTTTGGAATGCGTTGGGTTAAAAAAATTTAATTGAGGTTCCCAACTACGTATGTATGTTAGGCTAATCTTAAAGTGTTTGCAGTTATGGCAAGGGATATGGTGAATAAGAACACATGTAAATTACTTAATCTCTCTTTTGCTCAGTTTCCTCATATGTAATACGGAGATAATGAGTGTCTATTTTGGAGGATTGTTGTGAGGATTAGATGAGGTATTATTTATAAAACACTTAGAGTCCTCACTAAGGCATTGTTCTGTAAAATCTGTTAAATAAATCATGGGCTTTAAGTTAGGATAGACTTAAGTTTCTCATTCTGGTTCTGTCACTTACTAGCTGAATAACACTGGGTAAGTTATTTAATCTTTCTGAGGCTCCATTTCTTCATCTGTAACATTGGGATACTATCTACCTCACAGGATTGTTCTAAGGATTAGATGATATGTGTACAATCCTTATCACTTAGTAAGCATCTGGCAAATGATAGCCATTTAAGAAGTAAAGCTAGAAAAAACTGTACCTATGTGCTGACCTCATGGAATCGAAAACTAAGCATTCTAATCAAAAACTCTAGTTGCAGTTATCAGCAACACAAAGTAAATAAGAATTGTATTATGTGAGAGCTAAACAGTGACTTTCAATTGCTTAGACTAGTGATTTGCAAATTGTTTTGAGAGCCCTAATGTTTCATGGAGGTGTTATTAGGGGCCCCAGGAGGGGGAAAGGGAAGATGGAGCAGGCAGAGCAGCTCAGTTTGGGGGATTGTGGCTACAATTTTGTTTGGAAAGAAAGCTTTTGCTGTTAAAAGTAAAAACCTTTTGAAAAAACTCCAGATTTAGACTACTTCTCCCAGAAAATGGGGTTAATGTGGTCTCCCTCAAGATAATGACATAATCCTATTTTTTTTCCTGGAACTGATTTTATAATCCTTCAAAAAAGTTTTCAACTAAAGACACGTAATAAAGTTTCATATATAAAAAAAAGTAGAAGAAAATAAAGATAACTCTAACTGTAAACATTTCTATAACAATATACAACTAGTTTCAAAGCTTCCTAAGATGAGGAAGTAGAATTCAAATTTCTTATTCCTTCCATATTTATCTACTGTTTTTTCTTCAACACTTCTATATCTTTATTTCCTGTGTCTGGAAATGTCCTCTCCCTTTGTCTTAGTATTATATTCCCTCAAGACCCAGCATAAATCACAACTTTCCAAAAACTCCAGCTTTCAAGTATTTTTTGGGGGGGGGCAGCTGGCTGATGTGGAGATGATAGATCATTTTTAGTGATTGAGGAAGATAATTAAGAATTAGAGGCCATTGACATTATGGACCTTCAACAACATGATTTTTGTAGGAATCCTATAGCAGAGTCTAGCAAGAAGAGCGGAGGGAAATTGGAAGCAAAGGACACAAAATGGAACGTTTGACCAACTGTTATTTTTGCAATAAGCTAGGTATTATAGTCTGTCCATATGCTAACCCAGGTAGAAAAATACATACCCACACGTGTTTATTTTTTAATATGTCTGTATATATTTTATACACTCATATGCAATAATCTTTCTCCCCTCTATCATATAATTAGAGTATTACTGTGACAAAAGCAGTGAATTAAAAATAAAAATGTACCAGGGTTGAGAGCTGAATTTTGGTCTTAATACTATCAGTTTTATGACCTTGGGCAAATCATACAACTTTCTGGGTCACATAATGTCTTTTCTACATGAGAAAACAGGTCACTTTCAGTCCTCATATGCTATGATTCATGAATGTGACTGCTCTAAAGCACTGGTAGCAGCTTACGTACTAGAAATGTTATCCTCCTTTTTACTTTATCTTAGTCTTCTGTCATTTTTAGTAATGGGGGGTGCCTTTGGTGAGTGTTCCTAAAATTTAATACTTGGCCCTCTGTTTTTCTCTATTTATACTCTACTTCTCTGTGATCTTGAGGTATAGCGTAGGTGCTAAAAGCACTGACTCTGGAGTCAGGCTGCCTAGATTTGAATACCAGTGTGCTGGCTTACTAATTATGTGTCCTTGAAGAAGCACTTAACCTTTCTGTGCCTTAGTTTCCTTATCTAGGATTACCTGGCTAGCTCTCAGAATTGTTGTGAGATGATGACTTTACTGACTACCCTGATTTGATCACTACACATCATAGACAGGGATTGAAATATAACTATGCAACCCATAAATATCTACAATCAATACGTTTCAATTAAAAAATAATTTAAACAAAAGAATTGTAAGAGTTCATACATATCCAGTACTTAGAACAGTGCCTGGCAAGTTCTCAAACAATATATATATATATATATATATATATATTTTTTTTTTTTAAATAACAAAATTGTAATTACATTCAGAATGTCAACAAAACAGCTGCAACTTTTTTTTTCGCAATTGCAGAGTAGTATTCAGTTAACAGAACAACAATTATTTTGTATAAGCTGCATCAGAGACAACCAAAGATGAAAAAAACTACCATCCCCATTTATAACTAATTTGTGCTAGGCACCAACAGGAACCTACTTTAAATTTCTATGCCAATTTATAACCCCAATCCTATACCAGGCAAGGTTAGTGGCTATAGAATACCACCAGGACAGGGCTATCTAAAGACACATTCAGTAGATTGTTAACTGTACCAAAAAAAAAGACACTGTACAGTTTAAAAACAAGTCTTACACAGCCTTATATTTCAATTTTTTTCTTTAAAAGGAGTGAGTTGTGTACAGGGGGGTGAAATGCTTTACAGACAAGAAAAAAAAACTGCTCTAGAACCAACTTATTCACCATCATCACGTTCCTCTTCCTCCTCACCCTCTTCATCCTCCTCGTCTTCATCCTCCTGTACTTGCTTTGTGCAGCCTTGACAACTCCCTTGTTTGCTGCATCAGGCTTTTCTTTGCACGGTATGCAGTAATATCCTTTTCATAGTTTTCCCTCAGCTTAGCAGCCCTCTTTTCATAAGGCTGCTTATCATCTGCAGCAGTGTTTTTCCACATCTCTCCCAAATTCTTTTTCACAACGCCAATGGATAGGCAGAGATCTTCTTTGACTTTTGGGCGATACTCAGAACAGAACAAGGCAAAGGCCGAAAGAGCCCTCTTGGGTGCACTGGGATCCTTGAACTTTTTGGTTCTCCTTTAGGGGGGATATAGGTTTTCATTTCTCTTTCATAACAGACCTCTGTCCGCCTTTGCCATGTCTTCAAATTTTCCTTTCTCTTTAGCAGACATGGTCTTCCACCTCTCTGAGCACTTCTTAGAAAACTCTGAAAAGTTGACTGAAGCATCTGGGTGCTTCTTCTTGTGCTCCTCCTGACAAGTTTGCATGAAGAATGCATATGATGACATTTTCCCTCTCGGCTTCTTAGGATCTCCTTTGCCCATGTTTAGTTATTTTTCCTCAGCGAGGCACAGAGTCGCCCAGGGCCCATCTGGCTCTCACTTGCCCTGCGCTGTCTCTGTGGACCTCAGTGTACTGCAATCCTCAAACAACATTGGCATTACTTTCGCCTTAAATCTCTTATCTACTTTATTAAGCTTTAAACATCACTTATATATGGTAACTCATCTACCATACCTGTCGATCATGCATTTAATTATCCAGTTCTCACCTTAAATTTATACGTCTAAGTACCATATTCCTTATCTTCCCAATAAACCCGCTTGCTTCTGTAACCTTACCTATTTCCATTAAGAAATCCATTACTCTTCCGGTTATATAAATTTGAAACTTCCAGATCCCTCTTCCATATGCCCTATATCCAAGGGGTCACCAAGTAATAACTGGTAATTTTGTAACATCTCGAACATCAATTTTATTTTCAGCACTGCTATTAACCCAGTTCACACCCTTGCTTCCTGAGCTAAGTCTAGCAGTTCCCAGTACAGTTCCTATATTGGCTCTCTTCTGCATACTGTCCTTGGGTTATTCTGTCCAAAAACACTGCTTATATTACATCACTGCTTTCTAAATTCCTAATCTGGAATCAAGTAGTAGCTAACAGAGGACTCACCTATGATGATTCTGTGGCACCTAGGCCAGAGTATGTAACAGGAATAGAGAAAAGCTTCCTCTTGATTAAACTACTATTCTCCATGATGCATGAAAGGGACTAGTATTGGAGTCTAACTCTCATTAGATAGGCATCCTCCATTATCTGTGAACCAGTCTAGAAACAAAGCCATCACCAACATACATACATCCCACCTTAAAGGCGCTGATGGCAAGAAGGTAACCTTATCTTACATGATAAGAGCAGAGTAAGCAGCGGAATAGACTTTACTCTTTTCTGGAGAAGCCCTACATGTATTTTTCAATTTAACCATACTCCATCTCATTCTCAAAAAGCATTTGAGACAGCTGACAAAAAGAGGGAAAAAAAAAAATTAATTAAACTGGGACCCAAAAGGAAAAATTGGGTAAAGGGGGAAAGCAGACACGCCAGTAATAAAACATAATAGAGTTGATGTGGTTCTGGATAATACCTGGCTCTTAGCTTCTTTGCAGCCAAGGTTAAAAAACGAAGAAACAAATTACAAAACTCGTTATCATCTCAAAGGAGAGCACATGTCCTCTCTATTAAGGACTGAGCTTAATTAAAGCTGGCTCTGCCACTTATTAACTTTATGGCCATGGACAAGTCATAACCGTTCTAGGCCAGGTTTTTCATCTGTGAAATGGAAAGAATACTTAATTTAATTCTCGAGAATTAAATTATTTAATTTAATTAAATAAGAATTAGATGCTATTTAATATCTGAAAAAAGATATAAATGCATTTTCTAAACTAGCCAATATGAGAGGTTTATATGGAGGCTAGATGTCACAGAGAAAACAGAACACTGGGAAGTCATTAGATGTCAAGTCAAGTTCTGGCTTTGCCACTTACTTGTATGATCTTGAGTAAATCCCAACCTACTTGGCACTCGGCTTCAACAGCTGTAAAATGAGAATGCCATCACTCTCACAGGCATTTTTGTGAGGATAATTTACATGAAAATATTTACAATTTGTAAAGCATTATGCAAATGTAAAGTATTATTAACGTAAACCAGTTTGTAGCTACCATCCAAACTGGGGTTTATTTTTGGATATGAGACTAAAACCATATTTTGTTTGGCAGTATGCCAATACCAGGCTTTCAATAACAAAAGCATATACTGCTTAACTAAATTTCTAACAGCATGTCCTGCTACTTCAGCAAACGTCAGGGCAGGGATGATGTACTTCTTTATAATAAATCCCCACAGCACTGAACTTGGAATGTTACTCATCGATTAGCTCTTAAATGAATACATAAGAGAACAAGATAAAATCTACTATGTAGTTGCCTTTTCTATCCACCAACACAACTCAAATGTACCTGGTGGGAATAGCCAAAACCCTGCAGCTTATCTACATGCATTGGAGTACGGGGCAGTGTAAAGTGAGCTCAGTGAATTATTATTTTTTTTCTTTTTGGGGCAACTGGCTGGTACAAGTATCCAAACCCTTGACCTTGGTGTTATAACACTGTGCTCTAACCAGCTGAGCTAAATGGCCAGCCCTCAGTGAATTTTTTTATAGTTTGTTTTTCTACTTCATACATATGGCATGAAAAAGAATTGGAACCCTTAAGTTCCATTCATTCTATCAGTCAGCAAGTACTTATTGTGTATCTACTATGTGCCAGGCACTGTTCTAGGCACTAGAGATACAATAAGAACAAAATTAAGAAACTGCCATCTTGGACTTTATATTTTAGTAGGGGAAATAGACGTTAGCAATATAAATATGTAAAAAAGAATATGTTATATTGTGGTTGAGTGCTATGAAAAAAATTGGAACTAAGAAAGTGAATAAGGGTAACAGCGAGAGGTAGTACATTTTATTTTAACGGCTTTATTAAGCTGTAACTCCAATACTATACAATTCACCCATTTAAAATTTTCAATACAACGACTTTCAGTATATTCAGAGTTGTGCAACAATCACCACAAATTTACATTCCCATCACCTCATAAAGAAAGATGTTCCATTCCTCATTCCCCTTAGCTCCTAGCAACCAGTTCTCTACTTTGTCTCTTCGGATCTGTCTATTCTGCACATTTCATATACATGACTGTTTATTTTCGCTTAGCATGTTTTTAAGGTTCATCCATGTTGTAGCTTGTGTCAGTACTTCATCTTTTAACTCCTAAGTAATGTTTCATTGTATGGATACACCATATGTTGTTTACCCTTTCATCAGTTGTTGGGCTCTTGGGTAGTTTCCACTTTTGGCTGTTATGAATAACGCTGCTATGAACATTCTATATACAAGTTTTTGTGTGGACATAGTTTTCATTTCTTTTGGGTATATAGCAAGGACTGGAATTACAGTAACTCTTTTTAACGTTTTTAGGAACTGTCAGATGGTTATCCAAAGCAACTACACCATTTTACATTTCCACCAGAAGTGTATGAATCTCCATATCCTTGTCAACACTTGTTACTGTCTTTTCGTTTATGTCCATCATAGAGCCTGTGAAGTAGTATCTCCTTGTGGTTTTTACTTGTATTTCCCTGATGGCCAATGATGTTAAACATCTTTTCATGTGCCTGTTGTCCATTTGTACAGCTTCCCTGGAGAAATGTCTATTCGAGGACTTTGTCCATTTTTTAATCAGGCTGTCTTTTTATTATTGAAATGTAAGTGCTCTTTATATATTCTAGATACAAAACCCATATCAAATAGGTGATTTGCAAACATTTTCTCCCATTTTGTGCGTTGTCTCTTCACTTGGTATCCTTTTAAGACAAAATTTTTAATTTTGATGATGTCCACTTCATATTTTATGTTGCTTGTACTTTTGGTATCATGTCTAAGAAACCTAATTCAAAGTCATGAAGACTTACTCCTTTGCTTTCTCCTAAAAGTTTTACAGTTTTTACTCTTACATTTAGGTAATCCATTTTGAGTTAACTTTTATATATAGTATAAAGTAGGGGGTCCAACTTATTGTCCTATATGTAGATATCCAGTTGTCCCAGCTCCATTTGTTGAAAATACTAGTCTTTCCCCACTGAATTTTCTTGGCATCCTTGTCAAAATCCAATTGAACATAATTGTGAGAGTTATTACTGGACAATTCAATTCTGTTCCATTGAGGGAGATAATACTTTATATAGGATGGTAAAGAAAGGTCTCTCTGAGGTAACATTTAAGCAGAATCCTGAATGTAGTGAGGAAGTGAAGCATACTGATATCTGGGGTAAAGGTATCCCAGGTAATGGAAATGGTAAGTGCAAAGACCCTGAAGTGGGAGTGTGCCTGGCATGTTTGAGGAACTGTAAGAAGGCCAGTATAGCTGGAGTGAAGTGAGCAAGGATAGGAGATGAGGTCAAAGACATAGGAGAGGAGAGTTGATAGGCAAGGTAGAGCCACAACAAGGACTTTGTCTTCTACTCTGAGAGAACGGGAAGCCACTGGAGGCTTTTGAGTAGAGAAGTCATGTTTTGACTTACTTTTTAAAAGATTTACTCTGGCTGCTGTTTGAAAAATAGACTACACAGGAGAAAGATGATAAGAGAGACTATTTGGAAGGATACGACAATAATCAAGATAAGAGATGACAAAGTACAGTGTGAGGGCTGGAGGTGGTAAGAAATGGTAGGATGCTGGATAGTTTTTCAAGGTATGGATGTTGAAAAAGAAAAAGAAGAGTCAAGGGTAACAGTTTTTTGGCCGGAGCAAGTAAAAGGATGGAGTTGCTATTTATTAATATGTGGAGGACCGCAGGAGGAGGATGTTTGGACGTCTGTGTGGGAGAATGAGAAGTTCAATTTTAGGCATGTTAAGTGTGAGGAGTGAATTAGACAATGAAATATGAACAGGCAATTTGACATGCAGACCGCAAAAGTGACTGAAAAAATTCTGGTGTCCTCAAAACCAAGTGAAAAGAGTGTTTCAGAAAGAAATGAGGGACTGTGTCAAATGCTGATGCTAAGTTAAGGATGAAGAAATAACTTTTGGGTTTGGCAATACAGACATATTTGGTGCCTTGACAAGACTCTATGGAATGATGGGGAAAAGACTTTGTAGAATAGGTTCAAAGACAATGGAAAGAAAGGAGGTAGAGACAGAGTTCAAGACAACTCTTTAAGGAGTTTCCTTAGGATGGAGGCAGCAGAGAGAAATGTAGTAATAGCTGGAAGTTTTTTTTGGTGGGTTTGTTTTTAATTGATGGAGATTTTAAAGCAATTTTGTATTCTAATGTCAGTGATCCAAAAATATAGAATCTGTAAAATGTGGAAAAAGGAGACAATTACTGGAGTGATGTCCCTGAGAAGGCAAGAAAAGATGAGATCTAGTGCACAATAGAGGGAATGGACTTGGACAGGACCAAAGATAATTCTTTCATAGTAACAAAGGGAGGGCAGAATATATGGGTGCACATGCAGGTAGGATAGTATATATGGTGGAAGAATGTTTAACATTCTTTTTAAATTGCTTCTGTTCTCTCAGTAAAGAGAATGCATAATAGTTATCAATGGAGTGTGAGGACAGAGATGGGACATATTAGAAGTGTACTAATTGTTTGACTTCATTAAATTTACAGTGTATAGTTAAAACAGACAATAGACAAGCAAATAAATATTTACAGTTTTGTTCAGTGCTATAGAAAGAAACAAACATGGTACTGTGTTAAAGGATAAAGAGATTATTAATCATTTAAGTGAACTTTCTGAAGAGGTAAAACTTAAGTTGCATTAATCTTTTAAAAATGTTGAGAAATTTTAAAAGTATAAAAAAGCATAAGAATAATATAACAAACATCTATATACCTACCACCCAGATGTTAATGTTGCTATTCTTGCAAGCCTGTTTTAAATTAAAACAAATAAGAGTGTCTAATAGTTTTTTACTAAGTACTCATCAAATCAATGTGTACTTAATGAATGAATTCAAAGAAATGTTAAGGAACAACCTAGTTTGCCCAGCAGGAGCTTTTTTTTTTTTTTTACATTTGGAGGAGCTTAGGCTGTAAAAATTTATTAATTAGAACTTTGCACTCTCAAAATTTAGAGTGAAAAGGAACCTTAGTTTTATTGCTAACCTAAAGCACGAATCTCCTCTGTAACAACCAGCTGCTTGTTTTTAAAAAAAAAAACATCAGCAGTAGGAATCTCTGCAAGAGTATCTCACTTTCAGATAACTGTTAGAATAATATTCTTTATACTGAGCTATTACTTCCTCTTTTAGTTTTCCATCCACAGATCTTAGTTCTCAGCTTTATATGTTGTCAAAAATACAAATCAAATGTATTTCCTGCCCCACTGTGGTCCTTTAAATATTTGAAAACGGGTAGCCAGCTTTCTGAATCTTTTCTTTATACTAAAAATCTCTGATATTTTTTCTTATTTCACATATGAAATTTTTCTTCTGAGACTCTCCTCTATTCTAGTTGTTGTCCTCTGGATATACAGTTCTTTAAAAGTGCGGTGTGCAGAACCAAATACAGTATTTTAGGTATAATCTTATGTTACGCCCTCTTTTCTTCAGTCGAAGTCTAAACTTTCTGTAAATCTCCTTACACAACTGAGTTTACAGCTGTCTAGAACATTTTAGTCATTTACAACTGCAGTGTTATTACTATCCTTAATAAGATATTTTACTATGTTCATACCACCCATTCCCAACATACTGGTGATCTTTTAGACAGGAGAAACACACTAAAATAAAAATACTTACTACAGAAATAGGCTGCTCTGAAAAACAGATATGACAATTTTAATCTTTGTGGTAAAAATTTAAACTGCAACACTGTAATACAAAAGTTGTATTCATGGCAATTTAATGAACGAGGTTAACAGTCTACCCTCACAAAGGCCAACAACAACAACAACAACAAAAACCAAAAAAGAAACATTAGAAGCGCATTCAAAAATAAAGATATTAGATAAACAGAAGACAATTTTAAATCCTTACCTCCTCACAGCATCGCCTGCTTACAATAGCCCTATAGTCAATTCTATACCAGAGCTGATCCCTTAACTTTAAAAAATCAGGATACAGTTTTCTCCAGTTTTTCCCTAAAGCCCAGGGAAAAATTTCACGCTTAGATTCTTCGTCTTCTTCTTCAACCGTATTAGCAAGATACCTAACAAAGAAGACCAACAACCCAAAAAAGAAATGGGTAAAGGATAGAAACAGTTCACAAAGAAATACAAATGGCTTATAAACAAATAAAAGATGTTCAACCTTCTCATAATTAAAGAAATGCAGATCAAAAATAGAGATAGAATGAATTTTACCTTGAGGAGTTCTCGATATTTTGCATTTCTAAACATCTTGAGCTTTGTTCTGGGATGTAGTTAAATAACTTGAAAACAGTCGAATCCTTTCAGGTACTGGTTGGTGGATCTGGAGCAATGATCAGTCTAGGACTAATTATTCCCCACTACCGAGACAAGACCTTCCTGAAGACTGTTTTCAATACTCCATGAATTATGAGTTGTTTTTAGTCTGGCTAGTGGAAACAGGCACTATTTCTAGCCCTATGTCAATGTTACGCACTGTTCCCCTAATCCTTTCTTTCTAGACTCAGGTAGTTTCTTTATACACATATGGAAATCAGCTTTCTGCTGAATACTTGAGGGGGACCAGACATGCATAGAAGCAGGAAAACATGGCCCATAATAAGGAAAATAATCAATCAATCAAAACCAACCGAAAACTGATACACATGGTATAGGTAACAAAGACATTAGAATAGTTTTAATTATTCCGTATATTCAAAATGTTGAGTACGCACATTGAAAATGTACTTTGAGAGATGAAAACTACAATGTGTATAAGGAAAAATACATGGAATGGGATTAATGGCAGATTAAATACAGCAGAAGAAAAGATTTTAAAGACATAGTAACAGAATATCCGAAATGAAACACACGGAGAAAAACCCCCCAAATCATGGATAGAGCATCAGTTAAATGTGGCACAACTTCAAGAAACCCAATAAAGGTAAAATTGGAGTCTCTGAATGGTGACAGGTGGAAATACCAAGGTCAAGGATATGGATCTCCTTACAGGCCAGCTGCCAAAATAAATAAATAAATAAATGAAATTTGATAAAAACTGTAAGCCCACAAAGAAGCTCAATAAACCCTAAAGTACAAGGAAAAAAATGAAGAAAATTACACCAAGGTACATTATAATCAAATTGCTCAAAACCAGTTACAAAGAGTAAACTTTAAAAGCAGTAGGAGAAAAAAAGAGACATATTAGATAACACACGAACAGAGGTAAGCATGGAGCAAATTTTCCATCACACAAGCCCCACGGATAACTTTCCAATAAAAATGGGGTGCTGGCTGATTAGCTCAGTTGGGTAGAGAACAGCCTTGTATAACCAGGATTATGTGTTCAGATCCTCATACTGGCCAGCTGCCAAAAAAAAAAGAAAAGGGAAAAAAAAAAAGAAAAATAGACAACTTTACAATGAAAATATTACAAAACACATAAGGGAACAAAGCACCATGAGTTGAAACAAGCTGAAGTCAGAAGATAATGAAATTAATAGACACAGAATATAGAAATAACTATGTCTATCGTGTTAAAAACTTAAAGTACTTTGACAATATGGTAAGGGGATAAGCATATTTGGAAAATCAGACAATAGAACTTCTATAAGTGAAAATGTTTATAATGAAACTCATAAGCATATTAGACATAAGCTGGAGATCAAATTAGTGAACTGAAAGACCAAACTAAAGAAATTATCTAAAATGCAGCCCAGAGAAAGAAAGTAAATGTTAAAAATAAGTGATGTGGAAGACAGAGTGAAGCATAACATGTTTAACTAGTTTCAAAAGGAGATAATAGAGGAGATGGGTAGAGTAATATATATGAAGAGACAGCTGGCTAGAATTTTCCAAGAGCTGTTCCAAGAGATGTTTGTTGAAAGACATCAATGTCTAAATCAAGGAAGCTCATCAAATCCCAAGCAGTTTATAAAAATGAAACCAGTGCCAAACTCCAAAGAAAAAAGAGGTCTTAAACGCATCCAGAAAGGAAGCAAATGATCCCAAGTGGATTCTTGAGATACAAAAAGGAATGGTAAGCAACGATATGTGAGGGTACTACAAAAAGTTCATGGAAAGATTTGTATTATCTTTTTTTAAAAAAAATTTAACCTGTAGGATCTGACACCGTTAATTCTATTTATCCATGAGCTTTTTGAAGTACCCTTGTAAATGTGTGGATAAATCTGAACAAATATTGAATATTTAAAACAATAATAATAATGTCTAACTTGTTGAAGGGCACAAGGCAGAACTCCAGAATTGTAAAGTAAGAGAATATAAGTTAGGTAGGAGGTGATTCGTGTCAAAATGCTCAACAGTCTTGTAATAATAACAACTAGATAACTGCAGAGAAGACATAGACTGCATAATTTCCAAACCAGTAGAGGAAAAATATACGTCCAAAAAAAAAAAAAAAAAAACCAGATAAAATGGGACTACTCAAAAAAACAAAAGGCAAAAGCAACAATATGGGGCCATCCCATCACTCACTTTGGATAGTGTGGTGCTGACAACACCAAGTCAAGAGTTAAGATCCCTTACCGGTCATCTTTTTTTTTTTTTTTCTTTTAAAGCAACAATACTGTTCAGTTGTTAAAATGAATTACAGCTATATATAAAGAGAGATATATAAATAAATCTGAAAATCATAACATTATAAAGCAAAAGAAGTAAGCCACAGAAGAATAATACACATGGATCTTTTATATAAAGCTAAAAACAAAAAAAAAAAAAGCAAATAACATTTTTTTGAGATATATACAAAGAATAAAGAAAAGAAAGAAGATAATTACTGTGGAAGGCAGGGGGCTCTGATTGTGAAACTATATACGCGAAGCTTCTAAGATTCTCACAATGTTCTTTTCTTAAGCTGAGTCATGGGTACACGAGTATTTGTTTTAATTTTATTCTTCCTTACACACTCCATATGGTCTTTTGTACATATTACACATTAAAAAATAAAAGCACATAAGAGTGTATATAGTACACTTCCATTTATGTAATGCACACATTGGATCATGTATAGAAAATTATTTCTAGATGGATACACAGGAAACTGTTAATAGGAGAAACAGTTACTTTTAATTGTATACCTTCTTTTGTACTTTTTCACCATGTGCATATTCATACTCACAGTAATATAAAATGAACACCTACACATTACTTTATTCTCCTTTAATGTAATTGCACATATTTTAATATTACCTTGTTATAAAGCATCTAATTGTTAAATCAACTCAGATTATATAATATGGATCAAATAATATCCTCTGAGAAATTACATATAGTAATTTCTTACTTTAGTTTCTCTGATAGCTCTTAGCAAAGAATGGAAAGAGCTAGAGGTTAGCCCCTTAACACGACTGCGACGATTAAAATATGGAAAATCTACAATGCGCTATTATGCTACATAAGGACCACACTATGATTCTATTCTACATTAACAATTTTTCAGGGTCAATATGACAAAATATCTGTATCACACATACGGAATTTGTCCTCTGATTTGAAACAGATTTCCTTTGTGTAGTGTCCATGCCTTTTTCACAACAATTCATTATGTTTATTCAAATAAAGGACTGAGAACTTCCTATACGTTACTCATTGAAGGAAGAAATAGAAAAGTAAGATACACATTCCTTGCCCTTCAGGAGCCGCCAGTTAAAGTAGAGAGGAGGCAAGTAAATAGGAAACAACTGTGAAAAAGAACATGGAAGAACAGTAATAGAAGTTTAGTGTCTTACCATAATATATAGTAAAGAAATGTTATAAGACTATATAGAAAGGAGAAGAACTTGAGCTTTAGAACTGTGGCTAAGAAAATATTTCATGAGAAGAAATATTGAGTCAGGCTCTACAAAATGTATGATTAGACATAAAATGGAAATTATAACTCATGTGATTTTTTACTATAGAATTTATAGTACAACATGCAATGCAACTTTACAGATGACTATATAGTGTAAGTTAAATAGTGCTTCACTGGCAATAACTTTATAAAATAAGTAAAACAAATCCAATTTCGGGCATATAGTAAAACTTAAACTTCTTTTGGTTTGTTTTTAATTCTCAGATGAAAAAACTACAAAATAGATATTCCATCTACACACAGATATTATACAATACTGAGACATGTAAATAGCAATTTAACTTAGTGGTCAATGGCTCAATTTCGCCATTGGTAAACCACACATGAATGTGTGCCCGGCTCTCATGCCTACCAACTTTTCTGATCTTGGAAAGTACTTAATCTTTCTAAGTCTCAGTTTCCTCATCTGTAAAACGGGGATAATAAAAGATGTGTTTTATAGGAAAGAGTACATGAGTTAATATATAAAAAAATATGCGTTGCCTTGCACAGAGTACTACGTAATATTATTATATTCTTCCCATTTAGCGATCATCACAAATTTTAAAGAGTTCATTTTTCCATATGTACTGGAAAATATTCTCCTGAATATCTGCAAACATCAGTTTCTTCTAGTCCTATTTCTTTAACTCTTTCATTTTGAATTAAATAGACATTAAGTACAAATTTATTCTTCAGTGCTGACAGCTACTATAGTATTCAACTTAAATATTTTTATATATAGTTCCCTAGTTAAGTGCTTAAAATTATATTCATGTATTCCCAACTGTAGCATTGTATCCAGGTACACAGTAGGAAAGAAAATATATCCTTAAATTACACAGATTCTAGCTGAATTCTGAACTATAGATTAGATAACCGTGTTATTAAAAACACTTAGATCAGAAAGCTAATATAAAGTCAAAGAAAAAAATGGAAAACAAACTATCTTCCGTTGTTAGAGTTCAGTGTGTTCAGTAAGACAGTCAGTGGATACTAAAGGGATTAAATATGAATAACTCCTATGTTATAGGCTTAGATTCACAAAGAGTATGTCTAGAACATTTTCCACAAGCTGTTCAATGTAAAAGGGCAATAATGATGTTTTTTACTATATATTAACTGAAAATTTCAAAAAGAATATTCAGCTTTAAAAAATATCTCAGTCATAAAGAGGGGAATTTGGGATAATTTATATGGGAGCCCTCTGAAAAATGTAAAAAGCACAATACAAATTCAAGTTGAATACTGAACAATAAATCTTAGGTAAACAGCATTATAAGTTCAATGAAAAGAACATAAAAATATTCTATTACAGTAAAAAACATAGCTTTTATAGAGGAAAGCCAATTCAAAATACACATCAAGTTGCAAACAGCCTCTGTTATAACTAATTAACATAAAAATCACTAAATAGCATACTTACAGAGCAATAAAGAAATTTATCCTGGCATACTCATTTATAGTAAATTTAGCCCTCTTGAAATAAACAAAGGTCATAGCCAAAAGATACTATAAGGAAAAAGTTAAAAAGGAATATTAATGTTGTGCTTTCATAAATAAAACTGCTTTAAAATAGTTAACTTAAAAAATTTCTGATGAACAATAAAACAATAAAGCACTATTTATCCTTATTATAGAATTAGCTATTTGAGTACTTATTTTTTTAGTTTCCTGTAATCCATATGAACAGTGACAAATAGTTACTTGATCATTTATCACAAGTAACTAGAATGGACTACTAAACTTTATTATAGCCAATAAGCTTTGAAAATCCCATTTTTTTCCTAACTTAAATTTTTAACCTATAGGGAATTTAATAATAAAATAAATAACCATATATCCTTCGTGTAGATTCCCCAATTGTTAATATTTTGCTACATTTGCTTGATATCTCTATTTGTGTTTGTTATGTGCATACATAAGTTTTTTTCTGAATCCTTTAAGTAAGTTGCAGTCATCCATACTCACTTTTAAAATAAACTTTAAGGGGCCGGCCCATGGCTCACTCGGGAGAGTGTGGTGCTGATAACACCAAGGCCACGATCCCATAGGGATGACCGGTTAGCTCAATGGGGAACATGGTGCTGACAACACCAGGTCAAAGGTTAAGATACCCTTACCGGTCATCTTCTAAAGAAATGAAAACAAACAAACCAACCAAAAAAAAACCTTTAAAAATTACTTCTAAATGACTTCAGGCATTAGAGTAATATGGCTCAATTTTCAGGGGAAAAACATTTTAAATGTATTATTAGGTACATATATGTATAAGATATGTCTAGCCTGATATTAGCACATATGCCAGGTTGTGGATTTTCAAACTGGAAAATAGTTGTAATCATAATGTATGAGAATCTCTCTCGTAAGATACTTATTCATCCTGTCATCATAGGACTGGCCATAAACATGATTCCAAGTATTCACAGTAATCTCCAGTAAAGGACGCTTGAAATAGTGCTGTTACAGTACTTCTGGTTAGTTACTTTTCAAACACTTCCCCCTGCTGTCCAACAACTTTAATGTACTTACTACTGTAAATTTTAAAACTTCACAATGCCACATATATTGGACATGTGCTATTAAAGCATTACTGTTATTTATTATTAAAGTGTTAGTAACATTTTGATTATGTTTTAAAAGATCCTTTTTCTTTTAGAAGTACATCATGATATATTTATGGATAAAATGTTAGGCTGTCCAGGATCTGATCAAGATAATTCAGTCTTTGAGGACAGGGGTTAGGAGAAACAAGAATAGCCAGGAGTTGATGATCACTGTAGCTAGACGAGGCACATGGAGGTTCTTTGTTCTATTCTACTTTAGGTTGCGTGTGTTTGAAATTTTCCAAAATGAAATTTCCAAAATAAAAATGATAAAAAAAAAAAAACCCTTCTCTTATTTTATCTTTGTCATCTTGAGATAAAAGCTCACATCGATACTAACGAGTGTTTATTTAATTTTTTCTTTTTTCAAACATTTGATTGGCGGCTATTTAATTGGTAGCTAACCTCCCTTTTCTGTTGGTTTCTATACTATTTAAGTGTGATATGAACTTATGCTGAATTTTCTAATATGAAAGCCTGGTCCAAAATGGCATTTACAAAGCTGAAATTGTACCTATTCAGCTAAATCTAAAGAACACAGAAAACATCACTTTCCTAGTATGTTAGACATTTTTTTTTATAAAACACTGATTCCTAAATAAATAACATGTTAAGCCATTTTACGCTTTACCCTAAAGATTATTGGGATTTGTTTTGTCTGAATTACTTACAAAATATTAAAATGTAACACAAACTGTCTTAGTGTCCTGAATTGTCAGAATTCTTTTTCTCTACAGCCTGATAAAAGGTAATAATTCTGATGAAAATGTATTCAGCCTAAACAATTCTTGTTTTCGATCAAACAGATATGGACTACAGCCACTTAAATCTAATCAGTAATATTCTACAATTCCTCAACTATAGATGAATCTATGCTGTTTGCTAATTCCAAATATTAATGTGTAAGAATTCTGCTTTGAAGGAGCAATGCAGGCTCTTTTCCTAACCTTAATTAGATAGAAAATTCTTACAAGGTCCCATTTAAAGTTTTGATGGACTAAACATAATGATGCTGGTTAATTATTATATCACTACCAAATTTACCTTGTCTGCAATTTTACAGCAGCAGTCCATCCACAAGAAATCTTGAATTAAATCGTCATCTACAACAAAAAATACCTATGACTTGTCTTTTAAAAATAGAATGTTTCCTTTTGATGAATTAATTTCTATAACCAGAGATTGTAAATGTTTAGAAATCAAACAAAAATGGCTGGAACAGTGTTATTTAAGGTGTAGTTTTTAGTTCTTGAGTATATTGCAAGAACTGTACAAAAAGCTACTGTCTTACCATCCATCTTCCCATTTGCTTTGCCTTAAAATATAGCTAAGACTGGAAGGGGAATGGTAGAAGTGTTTGGTTTATTCAATATTCAACAACACTTTTGAGAAATGTGTCCTGGGTAACTCTAGACTAGCTTTTCATTCTTTCCAAAAACCAATCTTAAAAAGTGGAAATGGAATCCGATAAAAGATAACTCAGTCTTTAAGAAATAATGACTTAATGAATACTTTGTTTTCCAGTTATGTTTCACTTTTTCTACTAATTTCATTGTTTAGTTTCCAGTGTATATTTAGTTTTCGATTCTTCTCTTCCACTTATCTCTGTTCCACTTATCTATCATTCAAATATATATACGAGTATCTACATAAAAAGGTTTATAACTCATTAGTATTTTATAATTGACACTTAATTTTGGAAAAACTGAATATTAGGACAAAAATATCAACAATCAAAAAAACAGTTTTAGGGCTGGTTGGTTAGATCAGTTGGTTTGAACACGGTGCTTATAACACCAAGGTCCAGGGTTCAATCCCTGTACTGGCCAGCCACCAAAAAATAAATAAATAAAAATAAATAAATAAATAAATAAACATTAATATATATAAATATATATATATGTAATAGTTCTTTTTAAAATTATATCTATCTATCTATACATAGTTTTAAAAAGAACATATAAAATACAAGTTAAAACCACTTATTTTAATTTTAAAGGCCTAAAATATAAAATCTCAAAATATATTGGTTAGCAGTCAGTATAATCTGGAAAATCTTTTTTTCCATTTCTCCCCTCCATTTTAAGTTAAGTACCAAAGCATAACTACTTTATATTCTTTTTTACACCCTAGAAATGTCATCAATGAGACAAATATATAGAAAATTCTAAGAACAGCTACTGATTTCCTGAGAATAATTAGTTTCTGCCTTGTTAATTCATTTTCTATGTCTTAAATTACCTATAATGTTAGAGACAAGTTTTTTCTCCTATTTCGCATGACCAGTTATGAGTACTCAAATAGTTTGTGGGTAATAATTTTGTTCTACTCTTAATAAAAAAGGAAACTTGTATTAACATTCTAGATCCTGATGGGACAGCATTTTTATGTCTTTTTCTACTTATATTCCTTACAATTTTTTCTGATCTCATCTTTTCATTTTGCTTTTCTTTAAATATTAACCAGCTTGCCTGAACGCATTTGGCCTTCCTCTATAAACAAGGAAGCTGGTTACCTGTATCTAGCAGACTATAATATCCGCTTGACTTCATTCATTCCTACAGATATTTACCAAAACCCATCTACCTTTATTTTAATCTCTCTATCTTACTACCCTACCTCAAAAAACAAAACAAAAAAATCTCTTTCTTGACTAGTTGAAGTACTATAAAGAAGTTTCTTTTTGCCTACTTGTTACAAAATTTATCAGCAAACAGCATTATCTCATGATATAAACAAGTTCAAACTCAATTTCATTATATGAACATGATGATAAAGCATAGTTAAGTTTTAACAACATTCCCAAGACGTAGTACTGAAACTTCTCTTGGTTGACCAACATTCCAGATTTGCTTCATTTTAGCAGTGAAAATCCTGGGAAACCCTGTCACACTGGGTGAGTTAGCTCACCTGAATCTTTCTGCAGTATTTTACTATAGGTCAAACAAAACCATGCGATGAACCTGAATTGCCCAGAATTTACATTTGACAGTTGGAATTAAATATTCTCCTCAAGCTACGTGAGTCTGAATTTTTAATCCATAAGCAAGCAAAACAAACAAAAAGCCTACATTAAAAAAGAAAGAAACAAACAAAAAAAACCACTAAATAAAACAAAACAAATTTGATTGCACATGGGAAATCTGACACAGAAAATTACAGCAAACTCTTTGTTCATTATGAAAATGATAAAATAGATGTTTACATTCTAATTTTGAAGGACTTTATAATTACTGCTAGTAGAATATTTTAAACCTACCAAATAATTTAAAGAAAGCCATCATTTCCTGATGCTGTATAACTAAACAAGATCCTTTGGGGTGTATAGATTTGCTGTTATTATGTTCATTTTTTTCAGATGCTTGCCAACTATCTTTAAAATCAGGGCGCTTTAGATGAACGAGTTTTTTAGGCTGATGTGATCTATTTGATCCTGATTTTACATGAACAGGGACAGTAGGTTGCATCTCACAACACATCTGATTGTGCCTCATTTTGGTTTCCCAAGATTCCTGTAAAAATAAAACACAAAATTATTTATCACACTCACTCATTAATTTTATAAAAACAGCTAATTGGATGATATACTACCAGATGGAGTCATATGAAATGTTACTGCTATTAAAATGTTATTTGTGACAATGACTCACATTAGAAATTGCTTTTTGAATTCAGTGCTGGGAAAAGCTATGCTTCCGACAGATAACTGATACACTTCCTCTTCCCAAATAATAAGATTCTGTATACCATTTTGCTTTGGCTACTATGGAACTCAAAACCAAATGTGAAAGTAATTATACAAACTATGCAAATTTATAACCTGTTTGTGGTGTTCTTTTTTCCTCCTTGCATAATTTTATGTTATATACCGCCTCAAATTTTTTAAAGAACAAGACAAACTATTTCCAGAACTTAATTATTAAATCAAGTATTATATTAAAAAGTAACCCCTCCACACAAAATAATATCTTCTTATTGGTAAAAAATCTTATTGGTATATTCTTTGATCTATTACAAAATTCACTTATTCAATAAGCATTTATTGGTATTTGCTGAAAAGTTGAAAACAAGTCTAGCAAAGAAATGTATAGTATATGTGCTTTGAAGGATTTTCATAAATTGGTCTAATTTTATTTTTATTTATTTATTTATTTATGTATTTATTTATTTTTTGTCTTTTTGTGACCGGCCGTACCCAGCTCAGCCAGTGAGCGCATCGGCCATCCCTATATAGGATCCAAACCCGCGGCGGGAGCACTGTTGCGCTCCCAGCGCCGCACTCTCCCGAGTGCACCACGGGGTTGGCCCAAATTGTTCTAATTTTAAAGTGTGAATGTATGACCCTGCTATTTGAGTATCTGATTATAAGTGTATATGAATATACAGTGTTATAATCTAATAAAATCTGAAACAAAGTTAATACATCAATATTTACAATATGCATAATCATTACTTTGTTTGGTGGTAAGCAGTTCACTTAATTACTACACTTAGTATTACTTTTATGATCAAAGTATTTCTGGGGTGATGGGAAACGAAGATATGAACAGCCCAATCAGGAAAACTACTCTAAGACCCTAATGAGAACCTCTGAATCCATAACTCACAGTGACCCAGGCAGACATGCCTCCCTTGGTGTTCAAGGAGTTAGGTACAGATTCTTCTTCCTGACCCTCAGAAACTTCCCTGCCAAAGGAAGAAAGGGAAAATAAGATTGGATGTAGTGAGGCAAGAACAGCACTTTCCAATATAATGAGAGCCACCTATGGAATTTTATATTTTTAGAGCCACATTTAAAAAAAAAAACAGGTAAAATTAATTTTAACATATATTTTATGGAACCCAATATATCCAATATATCATTTTAACATGTAATCAATATACAATTTAATGACATATTTTACATTCTATCTCAATGAAATCTGGTTTGTATTTTACGTTTACAGCATATCTCAATTCTGATGATAATTTTCAACAAAGTAAAATGTAGTCCTATCAAAAAAATGATGTAGTGTGTAAGGGAAAAATATTTTATATTCCTCCAGTTTTTTATTTAAAGCAAAAATTAAATGCTTCAGTTGTACCAGACACATTTCCAGTATTTAATAACTACACGTGGCTAGTCACTAGCATGTTAGAAAGTACAGGGCTACACTATGAAGAACTAGGCAGAGGGAATTTTAATCAGTCGTACAGGTTGCTTCTCTTCCCTGCTCTCCCTGCCATCTTTCTTCCTATATCCTAAGGTCCAGCATAATTGAAGGCAATTATGGAGTTCGGTGGGGGGGGGGGGCTACAAACACTATAGGAAGAGGAATAGGTGATAAATTGAGCCTGGAGACTTGTGCAAGAACTTTCTTCTTTCCTACCCACCTCATCTGGGAGATAGCTGGATGTCTCATCTGCATCTTTTTTTTTTTTTTTTTTTTTTTTCAAAGTAAGAGCAGCCTTACATCTAGATGGAAAAAAACTAAACAGTCAGGCTTCTCAAATGGGGGTATAGGGGATAGGCTCAGGGATGAGACATACCAGAATACAGAATAAGTATGCCACATCTTCCAGGAGGTAAGTTTTACTCAAAGGTAAGTAACTTAAAACAGTGTTTTTATGTTAAAACAATCAAGGATATGTAGTACCACAAAATAGAACGCATATTTTCTATTAATCATAAGGTAAGATGTCATCTTCACAGTAGATATCATTACACTATTCCACTAGACCTTTATTTAATTTTTGGAATACTTCATATAAAATTTGAGCAAACTGAAAGAGAAGAAATGTCTAAAATTCCCGACGTAGAGATTCATTGAAGTTAATAAGCAAATACTGGCAGGAAAGTTGTGGATAAGGAGCTTAAGGGGAGATGTTGTTAGTGCTACAGTTTTAGTCAAATTCCACCTTGAGGTAGCTTTTAATTTTGCGCTTAGTTTAGATATATCAAGAGAACAAGAGTTCTGATGGCAAGCATGAGGAAAAGAATGAAAGGAAAATTAAAATATGGGCCATCTCAATACGGGCAAGAGATGGGAAAAGAGGAAGAAATATGCTCACATATGGTAAAGTCCTTTAATGAATTTTTACATGGACTCTACCAACACTGAAAAATATCATTCCAGAATTGGTACATTCATACTTGAATAGAATGTTGTGGATTTTTTTTTTTTTTTTTTGTAAATACATCATCACATTAATTTCACAGGAATCTGAAATAATTTCTTCTCTCTAGGAATAATATAAAGGGTGGTGGTTCACAGAATCATACAATAGGAAAAGCAGTAGTCTGGGGATTCATCTGTCTATATGAAAAAGCTAATAGCAATGTCCTTAGGCAATTCAGTTGGAGCAGGCAGGTAAGCCTTAACTTAAAATTGCAGTTGCACACTGAGCACTTAATATATGCCAGACGCTGTGTTAAATGTTATACATGTATTATCTCATTTACTTCTCAAAACACCTGTATAAGGTGGGTTATAAAGTGTCTTACTTTGTAAGTCAGAAATTTGAGGTTTAGAGAAGTGAAGACATTTTCCCTTAACCACATAAGTAGTAAGTGATAAAACTAGGACTTGCATCCAGGACCGCCAGACACCAAAGTCCCAGATTCTTTAACCACTAAAGAACTGTTTTAAATATTAAATAAAGTCATGTATAAAACATTTGACACATAGTAAGCACTCCAATATTACTTACTGTCACCTTGCCAGGAAAACATAAACCTAGCTATGAGGCTGCTCTTTATATAAATTTAATTCTAGCATTAGCAGTGTAAATGTGCACAATAAGTGGAGACTCAGTGGTTAACTAAGCCATTACTGAGGGGAAAAAAGATGGGCTTATCATCTTTTTTGCTAAAATAAAATAGCTTTTAAAAAAGAATCCTTCAGATCCTTTCACCATCCAGCTGTCCCCCCACCCTCCAAAAAAAGAATGCTTAGTGAAATAACTATAGCATTTAATTAATCATCTATAGATTATAGAACACTTTTGACCTTAGCCAAGTGCTAGGTGTTATGGTGTTTGTAAAATACAGTCATGGACTGCATAACGATGTCTCTGGCACACAATGGACTGCATATAGGATGGTGGGCCAATAAGATTATGATGGAACCAAAAAATTCCTATCGAACAGTGACACTGTAGCCATCATAACATTATACTGCAATTACTTTATTTTTTAAAATAAATTCAGTGTAGCCTAAGTGTACAGTTTTTAAAGGCTACGGTAGTGTACTAGTAATAACTTAAGCCTTCACATTCACTCACCGCTCACTGACTCACCCAGAGCAACGTTAGGTCCTGCAAGCTCCATTCATGATAAGTGCCATTGGTATACCAGTTTTTATCTTTTATACCATATTTTTACCATACCTATTCTATGTTTTGATATGTTTAGATACACGAATACTTACCATTGTAGTACAAATTGCCTACTGTATTCAGTACAGAAACATGCTATGCTGTACAGGTTTGTACCCTAGACGCCATAGGCTACACCATATAGCCTAGGTGTGTAGTAGGCTGTGCCATCTAGGTTTGTCTAAGTACATTCTATGATATTTGCACAACGATGAAGTCACCTAAAGACACATTTCTCAGAATGTATCTCAGTTGTTAAGTGACACATGACTGCAATTTCATAGCACATATATTCAAATCTGATTAGCAATCCAACAAATTAGTGAAGAAAGGAGCATTATTATAACTCAATAATAAAGTGATAGGAATACATGGAAACCAGGTCTGAATAGCATTAAAGGAATGATGTTCTAGAAAATGAGGCAGGAAATGTGAACACGTGCCACCTCCCCCCCTTTTTTTTCAATGTGGCTTTGATTAGAAGGAAGAAAATGAACAGCAGCCAGAAGGGACAGTAATCAAATGAGAAGTTTTTTTTTTGTTTGTCTGTTTGTTTGTTTGTTTTTTAAGACAGAGGATAGTTAAGCATGTCTCAAGGCAAAAGGACAAAACCAGGTGAAAGTATCTGTTAAAATACTGGAGAACAGACCTGGATTTAAGATCTGATTCTGTCTCACCAGCTATGTGGCCTGAGGCTATTTAACTTCTGAGAGACTTGGTTTCCTCACTTATGATATGGAGATAATAAAAGTACCTATCTCTATTTAAAATCTGGTAGATAGCAAGTACTCTATAAAAAATATCTATGATTAGTCATTATGAATTATACATATTTTGTAGGGTTAATGAGAAAAGGAACTATATAGATAATGCCTAGCACAGTGCTGAATGCTTAGCAAAAACTTAGTATATAGCACTACCATTATTATATCATTAGCTCTTTTACAGGACACGTCTGTAAAAGGGTGTCTTTCAGGGAAAGAAGAGTCTGCATAGGTCAGCAAGCCCAATTTCGCCTCAACTACTACGTATAATTTAAACGTTAAGACCATTTTATGGGTAACAGAGATCAGTGGTTATGTCAGAGAATAGAATTTGTAAATAGACATGCTCTCAATTTTAACACAGCATGGCCTAATCAGTCTTTAAATGTTAAATTACTTCCAACGTCTTCTAAAACGTGGAGGCTAGCTGGCCTCCGGGCATACTGGATGTCACGTAAGAAGACAACACTGGTCAGTTTTGAGAAATGGGCTACGGGCCTAGCACTGAGATACCGCAGTTCGGATCTCACGATTCGGGTGCAGCCGCTCTTGGGAAAAAGGTGTGCTGAGTGGGACACAGGAGAAAGAGGCAGGACATACTCAGAAGACCACTCCCCATCCCACCAAGGCTGCCGGCGGGAGGCCGCGGAGGCAGGAGCTCTTCCACCGGGAGCATGATCCACAGGAGCCAAGGGCTGGGAGCCTCTCTCCCAACGCTAGGGCCGCCTGAGGGGCGCCCCCCGGTGGGACGCTTCGGGGCCCCGTTACCTCTCCTCTGTCCCCTCCCGCTTGGTCCTACCCCAGCTCGGGGCGGGCCCTCACTCCCTCCGGGCCCCTGGTCGCCGCGTCTCTGCAGCCCCAGGCCGAAGGAGCTGGAGTGTGTGTGCTCATCGCCGCGAAGTCACTGAGAAGGTTCGCCGGCGGAAGCGTGTGGGCCGCGGCCACCTTCTCACACATGGTGGGCGGCGGAGCGGACAGAGTTGCCGGGCACGACCGACGCTGGAGATACGCCTGCGCGGCCCGACGTCGGGGTGCGAGGAAAGGTACCTGCGAAAACCTGTGGCTCTGTGAGCTGGGGCCCGGAGGCAAAGTCGGCCTGGCACAGAGCCCTCAGGGACTCAGACGGTTGCTCGCAGGTCGCTACAGGGAAGCGACCCCCTCAGAGCTCTCCCGCCTACCAGGGGCCGAGCGAGCGCGAGGCCTGAGGGGCCACTCAGCGCGCAGAGCCGGCCGCGGGGTGCTCCGGGCCACGCCCCCACCCGCCCCCGGCCGCCCTCCCGGATGTCCGGCTCCCCAACCGCCTCCTGCTCCAACCTCGCCCTGCTTACTCTCTGGGCCGGGCACTGGCGAAATCCGCCCGAGCCTCCTCACTGCACCTCTATCCCTGGGCCACTTCTCCAAGTCGGCCTTGTGTGGAGATGGCGAGGCCCTCGGGGCTGGGCTGCAGGCCTCCCCTCAGCTCTGCCCCCAGCGCCCAGCACAGCGCCTGGCACACGCACTGGCGGCGCTCGGGCCCCGGACACTTCCAGACATGGAGGCGCACTTGGCAGCAGCCTTTATGATGTCCTTACACTTCCAGTGGTGTTCAAAATAATTACTTGAAATGAGGAAGAGCCCGCTTAACAAAGAAGAAGAAAAGGTGTGAATGCTGTGGGGTTTTGTGAGGAGAGGGAGATGTTATTCTATGGATTCCTCTACAACAGAATTTTTTTTTTTTTTTTTTTTGGCTTATCCTAGCGCTTGTCGAGTTGCCTCCGATGTAGTAGGTGCTTAATAAATACTTGTGGAATGAATAAGGATTTCTTTCCCCTCTTGGCACCCCTTCTCTTCACTTCCCTTCTAACGTATAACCCGCTTTCTGTCTGTTAATGTATCATGGCCTTTTTCCATGTGGCTATAGTCCTTCTAAACATTTTTAATGACTGCATAATATTCCAGAGTGGATGGATAATATTTAAACCAATTTGCTATTTGGATTGCTTCCAGATTTTTCTGCTACAATTATTACACTTAAAAAGCAATTTAGCCTTGCCTATTTGTGGTACTTTCCAGCAATGAGTTTCTCAGTCAGCAACACTGAAGAACACGTGTTCCCTTCTTTCTTGGACTCACACAGCAAGATAATGGCAAAATCACAAGTAAGACGAGGAGGCCATCTGGGAAGTAATTTTTCCTTGCAAATGCCTTTGATACTTTCTCCATGTTCCTTAAATGGGGGAATGGACCAGTCTCAACTGGTTGTAGAAATATACAGGAAAATGGTTGCTTAATGCTTCATTCCTCTGGCTTTTCCTGAGGATCCTTCCGTGGTTTGTTGGTCGGTTAGTCTGTCTCATTTCTTTCTTTTGCAAGGTATCTGGTTTTCCTGTGATTACTAATTTCCAACCTTGACTATAAAATATTGACTGGACAGTGAATGTCTACTACATGGAAAGTACTGTTATAAAATGTCAGGCAAGGGAAGTAAACAATGAGTACAACATGGCCTCCTCCTTCTAGACCTTTGTAGACAAATACAGACACAAATGATTAAAATACAAGGGACAATGAGTAATGCCATGAAAGCCTTGCATACACAATGCAAAGGGAAAGTAAGTTAGGAGAATGTACTCCTTAGGAACCCAAAACTGTCACAAAGGAATTTGTATTATGCAAAACTTGCATATAAACGTCAGCAAATACACATAAATGTTAACAAAGCTACTAGGGAAGCAACTTATTCCTTAAGTTCTGGCTTCTACTTAAGGATTACTACCAGTGAGGCCTTCATGAGTGTTCTCATTCCTGAGTTTTTTTCTATATTGGTGTGTAAGGAAAAGTGAATGGAAAAATCAGACCTAGTTTGAATTCAGGCACTACCATTTTACTAGCTGTATCAATGTGGGTAAATTATTTAATATTGTTATGCTTCAGTAAATGTATATGTGGGGTGATAACCACCTACTTCGTGTGTTTGGGAAAAATTTGATATTGTGGGTAAAGTGTCTAGCAGTGGATTGGTACATAGTAGGTGTTCTTTGTTAGTTCCCTTCTTGCCTCCTTTATTTGATCTGGGATTTGGATGAGGATAATTCAATAAGCATTTAACTGAACAGCCTCTGAACTGTCTGAAGTCCTTCCCCTCGTCTTATCCATCCAGTCCACCATCTCTTACTAAAAAGAATTATTCCCTTACTAAAGAAAATCACTGATTGCCCATAATCTGATCATCCTCTGTGCTGTGTCTGCAATGCCTCCAGTTTGTCCCTATTCTATTTTCCTAAATGCACCTCACCACTATCAAGTGAAAATTCTTTACTCCAGACTTACTAATATACTTGCTTTTCTCTGAACATGTCTTGAACTTTCCCACTTCATTGACATTGGTTACCTATAATGGGCTCTCTCCTGATTGCCCTCTCAACTTCTATCTAGTGTCCATCCTTTAAAATTCAGCTTAAATCAATCAGCCTATTATCATTAGAGTACTTAATAAGTGAATTGTTCTGTGCTGCTCTTGAATTCCTGTAGCATTTTCTGAAGTTCTCAATTGTTTATGTAATCTTATTAACAAGCTATCTTTTTAATAACAAATTTTGTGTAAACATTTTTACATAAGTGGGATTGTATTCATATGCTTAAAAAGGAAATACTTCATATGTACAAAGGAATATATGTAACGTATCCGTAGGCTGAAGCATAATAAAACAAAAACTCATGAGGCTACAACCCACCAACACAAATCTAACATCAAAGAAACAATATCAAAAATATTCTTGAGATTCTGTGTGTTCCTCCTCACATTAGTCCCTATGAAGTGACTTTCTTTCCTGTTCCTGTGCTTTTCTTTGGATTTAGTGCCGTAAGACAAGTTTTGTTTGTGAACTTTACACTCAACCCTTGTATTCTTCAGATTTGGTCATACTAATACATACACTGTGAATCATTTTCTTTGTTGTTTAGCACTCTGTTCTATGAATATACCATAATATATCAATCCTCCTGTCAATGGGCATGAGTCATTTTTTGATACTATGAATGCCATAAGTACTTTTGTACACAGCCAGTCATCAGCTGCAATGCCTGTGTAGGGCCATATTGACAGCTGACTCAGGTTCTGATTAGTTGGTGGTCTGAATCGTCAGTGCCTGCATTTTAAAGCCAAACATTTTGAATACTGTTCCTGCTTTTATAAACCCCAAAATACACATATGTAGTTTTTCTATAAATGTTTAAAAGTGAAATTGATGGGTTGTAGGGTATGCACATGTTCAACTTTACAGGATTATGAATTCTAAATCCATTTTCCAAGTAGTTTTAACAGGTTTGGGTTTCCTTTAGTTTACATCTTTCCAACTTCACATTTTCAGACTTTTCCCGAGCAGATTATTTTTAAAATTATATCATAGGGGACATCTTTGGATTCTTTCAGTACCTTTTCTAGGAAATGTTCTACCCAATCTCCCAAACAACTACAATGTAGGAATAGCAGCTATGTTCATGTAATATCCCTCCCATTTCTTACCTGATGGTCATAAGAGCCCTTGATTCAAGCTGGCCCACATTCCTTTTGTGGGATTTTGCATTAGAACCAAGAATTCAGGCTGGCTGACTGCTCTTTTATTTTTATTTACTTATTTTTTAAAAACTGAACCAACTACTTTTATTTTTTTGTTTGTTAATGTATATATTTTTATATTCTATGATGTTGCAGAGCATTTGGGGGGAGGGGAAGAGGGGAAACAGGAAGGAACTCTGGGGGAGAAAAGAGGAAGGGCAGGGTTGAGGCCTGTGGCAACCCTCTCATTCCTGCAGGGGAGACCAGGGGGCTTCCAGCAGTGTCTTGGTCATTGCTGGGCTGGGTGCAGATGTCAGGGGTATGTGGCTGAAGCTCTTGCCACCCCCGAACACCCCAACTTGGGAGCCTGGGGCACTTCTTGCAGCAGCTCAGGGGTCATCGCTGAGCTGGTTGTGAGTGTTGGGGGGGCATGGCCGAGGCCCGAGGCCCCCTACTACCCTGGCTAGGGCGAACCCAGGGCTCTTCCTGCAGCGGCTCAGTGGTCGTCAGTGGGCTGGTTGTGGGTGTCAGGGGGCATGGCTGAGGCCCCCAGCCCTCCCTCCTCCGTGGCTTGGTAGCCCAGGGGATTTCTGTTCTTTCTAGGTTTTATAGGTGTACTCCGGTGATGTGAGATCTTTACTAGTTAATACCAAACTTTGTCTCTGATCTGTGGGTATTTTGTTTTTTCTTCCAGTTCTGTGTTAGATTATTTGCTTTTCCTACCACTTAAACTCGGACCTGGAACTAATTTTTTGTCTTTTGCTTACTTCTAAAATTGGGGAACTTCCTGTGGTTACCTGCACTTGAGCTCTGTGGTTGAGCTAAATTGTTACTTAGCTGCTGATTCCCTGGGAAAGGCTTTTTGTGCAGCTCAGGTTTTAATGGTAAACTTTACAGGTACTTCTGACTCTCGTGAGATCTGGTACACATGCGTTGTGTAGACACTCTGATCTGCGCCTGAGTCTTTTCAGCAAACTGCACCCCCTGAAGTTCTGTATTCCTCACCAGTCTCCACCAAGTGGTCCTGCGCTGATTGCAGGGCAGATCAGTTGTCAATGCTGTGCCCCCGGTGGGCCCGTCTCCCCCACTCCCGATGCTCCAAACCCTTTCCATGGGACAGGCCATGCACCAGTGCCTTGCGATGACTCACCAGCCTCTGAGTGGCTCCCCACTCCTATGTGGATCCACAGGAACCCTATTAGTAGTCTTGCTGGTCTGCGAGCTACCAAGGCCCTATTCTCCCCTCTGGCCTCCAAACAACTTCATCCAAAGGGCACAGCTGTGTCTTTTGCTGGCTCCTGCTCCATGTGCTCACCAGCTCTAGCCTGGAAGCAGCCAGGGCTTGAAACAGGGCGGTTCTTTCTTTCTCTCATCGTGGACTCTCCTGCCTTCATGCACTCCGTAGGTCTCCCCTCTTTTCCTCTGAACTCTAGTGGCCTCAGCCTGGCTGTGGTTGCTTTTTAATAGTTGTAAATTGGTTGATTTGTGGGGAGAGTGATGATAGACACTGGCAATTGTCTATTCTGCCATCTTGACTGGAAGCCTGACTGCTCTTTTAAATGGAAGACATAAAACTCCAAGAAGGATCAGGAATAATCAAACAAGATAAAAAGAACTATATTAAATTTATCTAGAAAGTAGACCTTTTTGTTTCATGCTAAAAATATCTTTTTGTTCTGTGCTAAAAATATCTTTCTGTTGGTCTCTCTTTCCCCATACTTGCTTCTGCCCATAACATAATTCCCTGTTAAGTGAGGCAACAGCCTCTCCACTTTCAAGTTTGGATTCCTGGTTTGGAGTGTTTATATTTACTGTGTGAATTTTGAAAGATGAAATACTACACAAACTATAGCACTTTCCTAGAAACATGAACTGTCTCACTACAAAGGTGACTTTAAGATCAATAAGACAGATGACTACAGAAATGGGGAGGCCAGAAAGTAATGACCAGGATCTAGGAATGTTCGTTTCTCAACAGGCAACTTCCCCCATGTGACTGTCAGGTTCTACATGCAAAATGTTCTTTCAAGTAAATGCATACTTTGACTTCTTATATTTACCAGTATTCTACAAAATAAGCACCACGTTTTTGACAAAGAACCATTTATTTTGGCAGCACAGACTCAAATCAATTTTCTCTTGAGGCTTTTTCAAGCATTCTTGTCCTAAGAGACGAAAGCAACTCCGTGAGGAAAAATGAAAACTGGAAACTTATGATTTGTGGCAAGTTTCTTCAGGTCAAGGTGTCAAAATAATAATAGATGAAATAGAAGTAGTCATTTTTGAAACTCACTTGCCATTCCTTAAACAAATATTTGCATGCCTACTATGTGCCAGGCACAACTATAGAAGGAAGAGAAAAATCAGTGAACAAAAGAGAAAAAAAACCTCTGCCCGCATAAGCTTACATTCAAGTCACATACAATGACACTGAATGTATGGCTTTTAGGGGCAAAGTTTTGAAAGAACATTAAACATAACCTCATGGATCTCTATAAGGAATAATTGAGGCTCTATCAAAATTGGAATGGATTACAACTGTGTCAATTTGTCAGTGAGCATACCCAGGGTATAGGGAACTCATTTGCTAAAGGATTAGGATCTCCTTCCCAAAACAGTCTTTACATTATCATTACAGAAAGATTTTCATCTAGATCTTTGAAATGATTGATCAAATTAATTTCAGTTGGAGTTACCAGGCCCCAGCTGGAGATGGATTGATTATACAACACCTGAGACAATTATCATGAGATAGAGATTTGTGTTTCTAAATCTTCTTACTGCAGTCATACACCATGTAACAATTACATGTGCTGAGTTGGACCCTGGGCCTCACAAGATTTTCTGAGGTAATGAGTAGCTTTTTAATTATTAATTTGGTAAAATAAGTAGTTTCTCGAGTTCGCACAGACATAAGCTTTCTCAAGTGATTCTACCCTCTCAGGAATTTTTATTAAATTAAGAGCTAGACACAAAGTTCATGTTCATTAAGAATGATAAACAGTGTGTCAGTCTGTTGCTAAGTGGCAGCATTTTCAGAAACTGTGCCAATTATCAGTTTGAGAGTTATATATTAGAGGTAGCCTAATGTAAAGTTTCAATACTCTGGTTTTGTTTCCTGAGCTCATTTTTGTTCAACAAATATACTAGGAGGCTTAAGACTTCAAAGTTAATTCAAATTAAGTTTGTTACATAAGGAGCACCTTCTAGACATTTTCCCTGTTATATTTTTTTGTCTTCGAGACTTTGTCAATAATCAGTTTATATATGATAAACCATAACTTAGTGTGCCTTTTAATAAATTGGTGTCATAATCTGTCAGGACTTTTGGGGGAAGAATTTTGGCCTGTACATATATTAAATTACTCAGATGAAGCAGCTGTAAAAATTAACACGCATCTTACCCAGGTTTCCAACTTTTTGCATGTAATGTCTGAAAGAAATGCTGAACTGAACCTATAACCTCAGGCAGTCATTTTGTTCTCTCGCTCTCCCTCCACACGCGCGCGTGCACACACACATGCAGCCCCCTTCCACCCTCATACACTTGCAACCTTCCACCCTATTGATACCCAAAACCATGTGGTATTACAAGTACGATTTTATAACCACCGGGATCCCTAAAAGGAAAGAAGCAAAGATTTATGGCCGTTTTTTGTAAAGATAAGGGGTATTAATAAAACACTGGCAACCTGAATGAGAAAAGAAGTAAATTACAGTGAGAAATTAAAGAAGCTTACATTGTAAGTTAAGGAACTCAAAAGGTGGTGGTTGAAGGAAACAAGCTTTAATTTTTAAAATTTCCTAACAAGGAGATTTATTTAGAAATTCTGGCAATAAAACATACTGGCAAAATCCAATTTTAAAAGATCAAAATTGTGACACTGTATCTGTTTCACTTTTGTTGGCAAAACATTATAAAGAGAATAAAAATGATAGAAGGTACGTACTCATATGGAACCAGTAAAGTTGTATACTTATATGGAACCAGTTACCATTAACTTACTGTTTATTTTACAAAGTATGCTGTTACTTTAATATTCTTCTAACCACTTTTTCTCAGTCTTAGGAAATTATAAGCCTTTGAAAGCTACTAGCAAAAAGGGGGACAACCTATTTCTAAGTGGCTGCATTAGTAAACTAAGGCTTATAGTAAGTGTCTTCTCAGGTGCAGCTTTGATTCACTCATGGACTCATTAGGAAAAGAGGTGGATGAAGTTGTGCAGAAATAAGAATTCAGACTGACCACCCTCCTTCCCTAACATACTTTTAGCATAAAAATGTTTTAAAAAATCAGTCTTTTGGTTCAAAAGTTCTGATTGCCATGAAGACAAAGGGATATACCTGAACTTATAAATTGAGACATATTTCAGTTCCTAGGCTCAATATAATACACTTTTATATTCTTAAGTGACATCTCAAGATATTCCAGGCTTTGCCATGATGAAAATTTTCTTGAAAGGCTTGATTCTCCTGAACACCCATATGGAAAATTAACCACCTACTTTAATCTTTATAATTCTTCCTGACATAACTTTTCAGTTAAAAACAAACAAACAAACAAACAAAACGTCAGGAATGCCTAGGTATTCATTATAATGGAGGGACATCACAGCATGGATACTGTGTGGTTGGCTAGGCTCTAGTACCTGATGACTCACCACTTCACAAACCAGTCTCACTGATGATTAAAATTTGTCCCTGTGCAAAAGTAAAACAATAAATGTTAAAGCTTCAAATGCAAAGGATGCACTCTAGTTGACACTTTCCATTCAAGAACTAAAAGAATTTGAATATAATAACCTTGCTTAAACTCCCAAGTGGTCAACACATTATAACAGACAGCTAGTGTATTTAATGATTTTGAATGTCACAACACGTGGAATAAATTGTATATAGAAAATCACTAAAATGAAAAAAATTAGAAGGAAGAACCATATAAGTCAGTGGCAGTATAATCACAGGATATTTTTCTCGTAACGAATGAAGTTTTACTTATTTAATGTAGCAATGCAGCCGAGCAAATATTTTAGCAAACACCTTATTTGTACATGAATAAAAGCTATTATAGTGGTTTAAAGTGTTCAAGTAATTTTTAAACATAATAAATTTCTAACCTTTAAATTTAATGACAAATATTATTTGCTTAATTACTATTTTTTTATATGTAGTCTTGACCTAGGTTAATTTCTACAAAAACCCAGTAAGATCCACATTAATAAGGTTTAACTAATACTCAGAGTAATAGACTGCCCTTTCCCTGTCAAAGGCTTATTTTCTAGACCTGCTTCAATATGACTACTAAAAGAGTACATTTTTTTTTTTTTAATGTTCAAATGCTTATCCTATGAACTGTTCTTTCTTTTTTTTTTTTTTTTAATTTTGTTTTGTCGATATACATTGTGGCTGATTATTGCTCCCCATCACCAAAACCTCCCTCCCTTCTCCCTCCCCCCTCCCCCCAACAATGTCCTTTCTGTTTGCTTGTCGTATCAACTTCAAATAATTGTGGTTGTTATATCTTCTTCCCGCCCCCCCCCCGTTTGTGTGTGTGTGTGTGTGTGTGTGTGTGTGAATTTATATATTAATTTTTAGCTCCCACCAATAAGTGAGAACATGTGGTATTTCTCTTTCTGTGCCTGACTTGTTTCACTTAATATAACTCTCTCAAGGTCCATCCATGTTGTTGCAAATGGCAGGATTTCATTCGTTTTTATAGCTGAGTAGTATTCCATTGTGTAGATGTACCACATTTTCCGTATCCACTCATCCAATGATGGGCATTTGGGCTGGTTCCAACTCTTGGCTACATTTAAAATTCTATTATTAGAAAGTGCTCAACTTACACTCCAATCAGAAAGTTATTTAAATCACACTAGATGAAAGCTTATGTGACCTAACCTAATATATCATACACAGTTCATGAACACTTTCAGAAATCATTCAATATACATCAAGAACATAATATCTACCCGAATGAAATGTGTGTTCAAATGTCTCACTGTAAATTATTTAAAAAGGAATAAAATAATCAGTCAGGATTCATATCAATTAGACAAGTTATACTAAATGAGAAAACTACGTTTAAAATGTGCTTTAAAACATAATGGAATTAGAAAACAAGACATATGCATTTTAAAGAACTTTTGCACTGTGCTGAAAATGAAATCTCTTGTAGTAATACTATGCACCAATTCATAAGATCTAAGTTAACAGAACTCTCAATTTAACATTTTCAAAGACGATATTAAGGTCAAGAATTTCACATCTATGGTAGCACATATAGAAGGGCATTATAAATATGATGTCCATCCCTATGAAGCTTCCAAATTTGCCAATGCTCAATAAAAAGCTTTTAGAATCACATCCAATAGTGTCACATCCAAAGAATCACAAATCTGTGTCCTGTAATCCTGTAAGTACTCCTTCTAAAATCTTTTTGTTGACTTTTCTACTCCTTGCCATTTGTTAAAACTAACCCTTAAAAAAAAGAGAACAGGAAAAGAAATGCAATAAATTCTTGATCAGGTACAAAAATTATTGCTACTGTAGTTCACTACAAATCATGTCTATACAATGTCGTATGACCTTTGATTATGAAAAATCAGAATAAAAATCTTGAGTGACATAAGCCTTACAATTGTATACAATATTCACATGGCAATATTAGACAGTTAAGCACCCATAGTTGACAAAATGTACCACTGACCAGGATTCATTTAAATACATCCTTCGTATAGAGAGAAAGAAAGATAGTGTCAGCTTTCCAAGACTTGTCAAAAAAGGATTCTCATGTTTGTAAATCTAAAAACAAAACAACAACAACAACAAAACCCCCCAAAAACAAAACCAATGCAGGCGAGGGTGTTACCAAAAAGTTAAGCATGCCAAAGTTTTTCGTGCGAATTAAAAACTAAAGCCAAGTTACCACATAATCACATTACCAAATACTGGGTAATACTATGAGCCTTATCTTAAAGTTAAATGAAATGCTACTGCAGAATACAGCATCAAGTTAAAAGTTAGTGTGCACAAATCCAAATCAGTGGTATTTTCTGTATAAGCAAAATATTCACTACCAGCTGTAACGTTTGCCCAGCAAACTGATTAAAATCATGACATTGCACAGTTTGCATATTTTTAAAGACAATCAATCTCTAAAATTCCTTTTTATTGTAATAAGGCATAAGTTTTCTTAGTAAGATCACACAAGTACATAAGCAAGGGAAAATAATAGTTGGTGAATGTCTTTTAAGCTCTTCCCATATTTCACTTTTTAAAATGCTTAGGGAAAAAAATATTTGCCATTATTCTAGAAAAAACAAACAAAACAAAACAAGCCAAAATAATTAAACAACCAAGCAACACTAAAACCACATTACACAGTTGGATCATCATGCTTTCATCTGATTTAACTATGAAGTATGTCCTTAACAAATCTGATGGTTTCTTTACAGAATTCCTTTCTTCACCTTTTCTTCGGTGGATTAGCTGGTTGAGGTGGAGTGACAGGGCGTCCAGAATTCAGTCCACCATACTGGTACTTAGCTTTCTTTTCACATGGTTTCAATATCTGAAAGTAAATAATTTATTAACAATGTTATTCTTTCAAGTGCAGTAAGTTCAAGAAAACTGTTAGAATGGTGGGTTTTTTTCGATAATGGGCATATTGTAAAATATTGCCATTTCACAGAAATTGTAAAAGTGCAATAAAAATACAGAACAAAACAGCAAATTCCACAAACATTTCTCACATTTAAAGTGTGCAAATGTCTGAACACTGTTATTATGTGTCATTCCACTCATATTTTAGCAACAAAGGCCTGGGCACACTATTCCTATCAACTACCCAATCCCTAGATTTAAGTAATTTTTTTTTTTCAAATTAGTGATCTCTGTGGTGAGAAAAAGAACACCAGTTTAATAGTGAAAAGACCTAGGTTCTCATCATAATTCTGACATATTTATTTAGCAGGGTAATTAATCTTCAACAAGTCACAAACTCTTCAGACCTTATTTTTTAATGTATAGATTTATTTTTAAAAAATGCTTTATTTGTATATTTCACTACCATAAAGTTCACACATTTAAAGTGTGTATGTCAATGGGTTTTAGTTAGTTTACAAAGCTGTTCAACCACTACCATAATCTAATTTTAGAACATTTTTGTCACCCTATAAAGAAATCTTGCTCACATTAGTAGTCATCCCCCATTCCTGCTCTCCACCTCCCCACAACCCCTCCAAACCTAAGCAACCAATAATCTATTTTCTGTCTCTATAGATTTGCCTATTCTGGACATTTCATATTATTGACATCATATAATATGTGGTCTTTTGTGACTGGCTTCTTCCACATATGTTTTCATAGATTCCCCACATTATAACATGTACTTGATTCCTTTTTATTGCTGAATAATATTCCATTATATGGATATGCCAAATTATACTTACCCAATCATTAGCTGATGGACATTTGAACTATTTCCCTTTTTTTTTCTATTGCAAATAATGCTGCAATGAACATTCATGTACAGGTTTTTATGTGGACATCTGTTTTCATTTCTCTTGGGTATATAACTAGGAGTGAAATTGCTGAGTCTTATGATAACTCTCTGTTTAACCTTTCGATAAACTGCCAGACTGTTTTCCAAAGCACCTACCCATTTTATATTCCTACCAAACAATGCACAAAGATTCTGCTTTCTCCATATCCTTGCCAATACTTGTTACTGACTTCTTTATTATACTCATTCTGGTGGGTGTACCTAGAACTTTAACCTACATGAGAGATGAAAAATGTCATGATTTTACAGTAAAAATGTGTAGAAAAGATTTATGAAGTAATTCCTAAAACTATTCAGAACATCACAGTGCCTCAGTGAAAGAATATTTTAATCCAACTCCACAATGACAACTGTTGAAGAATTAGGCTTGGTTACTATCCCTAAATTATAAATGAGAAGTCAGTCATTTACCAATTGTACAAGCTGATAAAACAGTACAATGTAACAATGAATCAGAGGGATGGGAACATCCCACTACATTTAAAAAGAGAAAATAAAGTGTGTGCACGTCAAGGACATAAAATAACCTTTGCAAACACAAAGTATTAAGGTCATTTTAGTCAGTGAACAAGAATGACTCGTAAGCACCACACTCAAGCTAGAGCTGGCCTCTCTAAAATGTAAACGTTTCTCTGTTCATAAATGGGTACTTAAAGATTATTTACAAAGTTTTTTCATAAGTAAATATTTTACTTTATTTTCATCTGAGTTTATAATTCTCTCTCTCCCTCCAGTATCTGTCCCACTCATTCACCTTGCAAAAGAAAACGAAACGTTAAATTATGCATTGCCTTTACATTCTTCTAATAGGTAAGCCACAATCCAAAAGAGGAATTTACCAATTAAACATCTGAATCAAGGACGACTGACATACTTAAGTTCTCTAAAACCCTCATATTTGTTATATAACAAAAAGGCTGAAAACTCTGTGACTGAAAATAGAAATCTCCAATGAGTCTGAGTGGGAATCAATTCTGAATTTCAATATTTGCTCAAGGAAAGATCATAAATCTTCAAGAAAAACCCTCTGACAACAGTTTTAATTACATTTCTAGTTGCTATAAATTTATATTCATATCATACCTGAAAAGATCACATCAAAGTTTCATCTATGCTCATCATTCCACCAGCATTATCAAACTCCCCACAGTAAGTTGGGGCTGAAAATAGGGTTACCAATTGTCTTTTAGCAAAAAATTCATATCCATCTTCCACCACCTGTCAAAGGAAATGTCAAAAGAGAAAACATTTATTAATAGGCAATTCTCAAACATCTATACTAATTGAGATTAATCTGGCAAAGACATTTTAAAAACCCGGTTTTGTTTTGGAAGTTGTGGTTTTTATTCTTAAACTGCCTAGAGCATTAAAATTGGTGTGCCTTTCCTATAATGGCAGGCATTTATCTTAAATGGAATCATACATTATTACCAAAAGGCTTAAAAATCATACCATCTCTAAGGGTCCCCACGAGACAAAAACAAAATATGCTAATAGGTATAGCGACTGCAGGGAGCTGAGTGAAGGAAATGGTTAATGGACTTCTGTGGTTAGCACCCAAGGACATGTTCACTTGGTGAACTAGCAAACGAGTTAACAACCAAGAAATGTCAAGTACTGCAAACAATCCTTGAGAACGTTTGAAGTTGTGAGAAAACTTTCTTGGGATGTTGCCAGGAGGCGCATTATAGATAACCAAGTGCTTGAGAAGGGAGGTAACTGCCTTCTGCTCTTGAGAAAAGTATAACAGAGTTTGTGCATTAATGCTTATCTCGCATTCACAAGCTTGCTAAATGTAATAAATGCTGTAACAGCGGCTGGGTCGGGGCTACTCCCCTGAGACACCAGTGCCCCCCCCCCCCCCCCCCCCCCGCTCTTCACCTGCATCTCGTCTGCTGTGCCTTCCTTCACGTCTCTGATCATTTTAATCAACAGCTGGGACCCCCAAGTACTTCTCTGGTGATGACAGTATAATCCAACTATTCTTGCTTTGCTTTTAAATATTCTATTAGTATTATAGCTACATATTGAAAACATTACTAGGTTGAATTTAATTCACACAGATTATGCTCCTTAAATTACTTGCCAATAGATTAACTTTTATATGTGTTATCATTTTCTTTAATGATTTAACATGATTTCTAGACTCTGTTGTCAATTCCTGAGTGACTTAGACAATTAATGTTTCTCTTGGCTCCACAAATTTTAGAGGGAGGCAATAACATGTAAACATTTCATATTTATTTACTTAGGCAACATTACATTCTGAAGCCTCTTTTAGGTATCCTTTAATAAGCAAAATTATCCTACAATACTTGCTAATACAGGAAAGCACCTCTAAAATCACTTGCTTTTAAAAATAACTCCTACCTCCATACTGAGAACACATTCTGTTGAAATTACTTCATAGTACAATTTAGATATTAACATCTTCTGTTAAGACTGAGGCCACCTTATCTATCCCCAGTTCAGCATAGTGCTTGCCACTCAGTACATGTTTCTTAGATCTTGGATGATTTGTTCATCCTTTCACACATTTTTTAAAGGAAATACTTTTAGTTTGTGTTATTTCCTATTGGAGGTCTCTTAATTTTAGAGATAACATTCTTGAAAATAAGCAGTATAGGATTTTGAAGATTTCTGGAAAAGAAAAGACCAGGCAAACTAAAGTAGTTCAATAACCTGACTTAAATTATCATCTTTTTGGGGGGGAAAAAACAAAACAAACAAACAAAAAAAACAGTGAATGGAGATCTATGGCTGAAAAAAAACGACTATGAGTGGGTATTTCATAGTTAGGAAACTTAGCAGCTCTGCCCTGTTATCTAATAGAAGGCTTAATTTCCAAAACCATAAACACAATGTTTGCTGATAAAAAGACGACTTTGCCAAATGCAAAGGATTCGGGAATATGACTGTTTCAATTGAACAACCAGAAAATTCTGCTAGAAAATAGGTATGTGATATAAAAATACAGAGAATGAGAAGCCAGCCATTTTTGTTTTTCACTTAAGGTCACAAAAAGAAGTAAAACTAGCCAAGTGACATGAGGAATAAGACCCAGAGAAAAAGTACTGTGGAACAGCGTGTACTTAGTTTAATAAATTTGGCTTTAACAAAGTAACATGGAATCTTAAATACATTTTTAAAAAATCAAATACTTTTAGTAGCCTCAAAGGTAGCCTAAGATATTTTTAAATGCCTTTCAATCCCATTTGTTTATTTTTCCTTTGGTTGCCCGTGCTTTTGGGGTCGTATTCATGAAGTCTGTGCCCAGTACTATTTCCTGAAGTGTTTCTCCTATGTTTTCTTTAAGAAGTTTTATTGTTTCAGGGTGTATATTTAAATCCTTAATCCATTTTGAGTTGATTTTAGTGTACGGTTAGAGGTATGGATCTAGTTTCATTCTCCTGCATATGGATATCCAGTTATCCCAGCACCATTTGCTGAAGAGGCAGTCCCTTCCCCAGAGAATAGTCTTGGTGCCTTTGTCAAACATCAGAGATACCATCTAACCCCAGTTAGGATGGCTAAAATCCAAAAGACTCTGAACGATAAATGCTGGCGAGGTTGCGGAGGAAAAGGAACTCTCATACATTGTTGGTGGGACTGCAAAATGGTGCAGCCTCTATGGAAAATGGTATGGAGGTTCCTCAAACAATTGCAGATAGATCTACCATACGACCCAGATATCCCACTGTTGGGAATATACCCAGAGGAATGGAAATCATCAAGTCGAAGGTATACCTGTTCCCCAATGTTCATCGCAGCACACTTTACAATAGCCAAGAGTTGGAACCAGCCCAAATGCCCATCATCAGATGAGTGGATACGGAAAATGTGGTACATCTACACAATGGAATACTACTCAGCTATAAAAACGAATGAAATCCTGCCATTTGCAACAACATGGATGGACCTTGAGAGAATTATATTAAGTGAAACAAGTCAGGCACAGAAAGAGAAATACCACATGTTCTCACTTATTGGTGGGAGCTAAAAATTAATATATAAATTCACACACACACACACACACAAAAAAAAAAAAAAAAAAAAAACGAGGGGGGGAAGAAGATATAACAGCCACAATGACTCGAAGTTGATAGGACAAGGAAACAGAAAGGACATTGTTGGGGGGGAGGGGGGGAGGGAGAAGGGAGGGAGGTTTTGGTGATGGGGAGCAATAATCAGCCACAATGTATATCGACAAAATAAAATTTTTAAAAAAATGCCTTTCAATCAATATATTATGTTTTAGAGTACAAGCACTTGACATGTTAAAGAAGTATTAAAATAGGTTATTGCTTATTAATTCATTTCTTCAACACAAACAAAGTGCATGCTACAATTGCTAGTAACTGTACAAGGCAACAGAGATTCAAAAATAAAAAAGCCATAGTCCCCTCCTTAAAGAGTGTACAATCTACATGTGAAAAAATCCTCAAAACTCTAAATTGTAGATCTGCTTTTATAATGAAAAATTGCAAATATAGGCAAAAGTAGATAAAGACTTCGATAAACTCCTTTAACTCAACACTCATCCTGATTCAATAATTATCAGGATTAGGCTACATTTGTTTCATTTATCCATTTCTAGAAAAACATGGACATTCTTTTTACATAATAATAATGATTTTTATCACAGCTAAAATAATTAACAAGGACACTCGTATGTCTACTACCTAGTTTATAATCACATTCCCCAACTGTTTCAAAAACGTTTTTACAGTGTGTTTTTTTCTTATCAAAGTCCAAACAAGACCCACACAATTCATTTGGTTGTTATCCATAATATATAAGAACCATATAAAAATCTAGACTATGTCTACAAAGCTTGGAAAAGCACTGAAAATTGTTAGGGTTTCATTGTACTAAAAATGTGTTCTTTTGAAACATTTCCTCTTATAGGGTGAGAAAAGGTTAACAAACCATTCATTAGGTTGTTAACTGGGAGACATAGATATTGGCTTTGCCTATCCTACTGCTTTTCTTGTTACATGTCATTTAGCTTTCTTGGACCTCAGTTCCCCCAAAAATAAAAAGAGGAGGGCTTGTGGGAAGTTAACAACTGTTGTTAAAATATGCAAGAGTCATATATTTCATACCTGATGAGTTTGACAAATCAAGTCTAAATCATGACAATTCAGAAATTTACTGACTACATCACCTCCAAAAGTGAAGGATACACCATGATCATTTTCTCCTCAGCCTTGCACATCTTTATCTGGGTCAGACCACAGCAAATCCCAGAGCAAAACTTTAAAGAACAGCAATACAACAAGGAAAAAAACCAAAATTTATATAATAAAGCATACTTTTTTCACGTTTCAATTCTTCTCCTGCCCTCTTACCCTTTACTAAACAACCCCTTGCCCCCAAGGTATCCCAATTTATCTAACTTACACACTCTTTGTTAAAGCAACCATACAGATTTTGCTAGTACTCTCTTAAGGGAGTAATTTCCAAATATATGAAATAAGTGTACAGCACACTCTGAACACAACAATAAATGAAAAAGGCTGTTAATCTTTTGTGTATAGTTTCTCTACCTGAAGAAACAATTGAACCAGCAGCATTTCCTGAATATTTCATCCTTTCCTTACAGAGTGACAGAGTCTGATTCTAAGCACCATAGTCTATTCCATTAGTCTATTCTACTTATCCCTGAGCCAATAACACACTAGAGCTTTTTAATGTCTTTATATTTAATTGGGCTAGAATCCTGCTTAATTATTTTCTTCAGGATTGTCTTGTTATTTTGATCATTTGTTCTTCCACATAAACTTCAGAATCAGCCTGAATTAATTGATATGGAATTTAATTCCATAAAACCTTCAATTGTGATTTCATTAGAATTTGATCTATAGATCAATTTGGAGAAAAAAACATTTCCACTGAGGCCTGGTAATATGGAGAAACAAATCAGATAGATCCCTGACTTTAGTAATGTTTTGGGTCTAGAAAAAGAGGTCAGGACTAAAAATATCTACCTGGGTATCTTCAGTGGAAATCTTGGGAAGAGACTCAAAGTCTAATTGCAGTGAGATTAAGAGCAGGGTGGATGTTGAGATATGAAGTAGTTTTCTAAGAACCATGGTGGCTGAGGGAAGACTTTTTTTTTTTTTTTAATAGAATCAGTCCGTTTTAAGAATTTTCTTTTTCAAGAATCCAAATAGTTGATAATACAGATTAGCAGGAAAGGAGATCTCATTTTCAGTCATAGTACAGCTTGTCTCAATAAAATTATCCTTTGAAGACCTTCGAAAAACCCTTTGAAGAATTAGTGGCAATGTACTCTTAATTTCTCTCATTGATATTTCCTAAGCTCCCACTATGATGTTTAAAGAAATCCAACAGCACAAAAATCCCCTGGGACAGTGAGTCTCAACTCATAAGTCCTCTCTGGTTGAAGAGGAATCTATAAAAAACACATACACACACTATTTATAATAGTGTACTCATACTCATGACTACACTATTTGATGTGCAATCATGAGTAGCACTTAGAGTGATATTATCAGGCTTTCAGTACAATGAGCAAAACAATCCAATGACACTTGAAAATAAGTGATAAAATGCATGTTTTTAACAGCCCAATTTAGGGGTTTAGTCATGTTTTTCTCAGACACTGGTCCATGAATATTTTTCAGTGCTTATCTAAGAATCTTTCAATCTTAAGAGTGGGAAATGAACCTAGTGAACACCCAGCACAATACTTACTTGAGGAATAATCAATTCCCCTTTACAAAATTACCAATAAATAATCCTCTTATCAGTAAGCTAAAGGGCCATTCTTTTTTTCATATATAGTATATTGCTAAAGTGGGCTCTGTAAAAATAAACCCTCATAAACAATAAGATTTAGGGAGCTTCCAGGTTGGTGAACACATTGGTATGCTGGGAAGGTAGCATGCCCAGAGAGCACAGGGAAGATCTGGGCTATCCCTCCTCTACCCCTAGTACCTTTCCCTATGTATCTCTTTCGCTTGGCTATCTCTGAGTTGTATCCTTTATAATAATCCAGGAAATTTAATTAAAGCACCAAAGGAGGGGTTTGTGGGAACCTCTGAATCTTCAGTCAGCCAGACAGAAATGTGGGTCAACTTGGGACCCCATTTGTGGCTAGCACCTGAAGTGGGAGTCTTGTGGCAGTCTTGTAGAATGGAGCCCTTAAACTGTGGAGTCTGTGCTAATTCTGGGAGATAAGGTCAGAACTAAATTGAACACCCAGGTGGTGTCAAAAATTGGGTATGTGATAAAAACGCACACATTTGGTGTCAGAAAACTCCACATAGAGAAGTATTGATGTTTTAAGCAAAAGCTAAACTGAGGAAGCAAAGCAACTTAACTTCATTCAATTCAACAGGTCTTCATAAAGTTAGGGTAAGCAGCAAATGTGACTAAAACTTATTTATAAAGTTATATTAGGCTCATTTGTTAATCAACAAAGCATTTTACGCACAACTGAAATTTACTTTTGCTTTGACTTGCTTAACAACTCAACGTTCTTTACGTCTAAATAGTCAATTTTCATAATTTTTTCTCAAGTTTTCCCATACATTTTTCACAATTTTCCTAAAATTGACCACACATTTCTAGAGCCTTTAGAGTTCTGAAAACGTGAAATACAGATGATGCAGAAAATAACAGAAAACTACTAGATAATTTAAAAGAAGGTCACTGTATCCTTGACTAAGAAAAAAAGACTATTTTAATTAAAAAAAATCCTATTGACTAACTTAAGTTTTTAAAGGACGTTACCAATGCCAATATGAATGAGGGAATCTAGAAAGATAGGAAGGTACAAGGAATAAAGAGCAAGTCTTTTCAGTGATAAAATAAGTGTGACAGAATCAAATTATATAAAAATTTTAAAGTTCTGTATTTTGTGGAATGATTATTACAAAATAAAATAAAGTAGTTAACTTATTAACTATAAAAAAGAGCTCTTTTAAATACATAAACCGTTCCTACTTTCACTAAGTATAATTAGGTTCAAATATGCCAACACTTTACACAAATTAATTAATGAAATTATTATGTACTTACCTGTATCAGGGACATCCGTGGGTCTTATAATTCTCTGAATCTGTTCCATAGATTGAAGATCTGGTGACAGTCCTATAAAGGAAAAAATGAGATGCAGGCTTGACAGCTAAACAATTTTAAGTCACTCAAAAAGCATTTAATCATAAGTAGATTCACTATGTGAAAATGGTTACTTCAAGAGTTCCTTTGGAAAATGTGGTACATCTACACAATGGAATACTACTCAGCTATAAAAACGAATGAAATACTGCCATTTGCAACAACATGGATGGACTTGAGAGAATTATATTAAGTGAAACAAGTCAGGCACAGAAAGAGAAATACCACATGTTCTCAATTATTGGTGGGAGCTAAAAATTAATATATAATTCACACACACACACACACACACACACACACACACACACACACACACACAAAAAAGAAAATCCGGGGGGTGGGGGAAGAAGATATAACAACCACAATTACTTGAAGTTGATACGACAAGCAAACAGAGGGGACATTGGTGGCGGGGAGGGGGGAGGGAGGAGGGAGGGAGGTTTTGGTGATGGGCAACAATAATCAGCCACAATGTATATCGACAAAATAAAATTAAAAAAAAAAAAAAAGAAAAAAGAGTTCCTTTTAATGTTATCTTAAAGGTCAACATTTTGAGTTACTATGAATCTCACTTTGATATGATAGGGAATTAATGACTACGTCATCTTCTCCATTTTTACCTACCAGAGAAATGAAATTCCCTTATATTTCAAAAGATTTCCCATGGAAAGAGGCCCACCATTCTATCTTTCCAAGCATTCCCTGTCCTTCACAGGAACATACTCAATTGCAACCCTTCCTACCACTCTTGCTACTTCTTCCCATCTAATCTTAAACACTTTAACTTCCACCTTAAAATGCCTCACTTGGTCCCCTAAGACTTTCTTACATCCCACTCCAACATGCTCATTATCTTCAGGAACGCATAAACTATTGGTCAGAAGGATACACAAGAAGAAACACATAAAAAATTCTTTGCAATCTGTAAAGTGGTACATAAATATATGCTATTGTTTTTCTCTTGTAGGCAACCCAAGTTTCATCTGAGGGAATGAAAGCTAATCATTCATATTCCATACTACCACATTTCTATTCTTAGCTATACTAATGGACAAGAACTAACATTCCTTAAATGTTTAATATTGGAAAACATGTTCCAATTAATAGAGCAAATTATGTTCTGTCAGAGGACAGTACATCTATCTTTTCAGTGTTTTGCCACTTTAATTCTCCGCATGTATTGACAAAAAACTAATTTTCTTACACTGTTTCCATTCAATTACTTCCCAGTACAAAAAACCCAATATAGCAATTAAACTATTCAACAAACTCCTTTGCTCAGTATTTAAATCTCTATAATCTGATCTTGTCATTCCCCAGCATGTACTCGACATTCTAGTTGGGCCTGTCCTTGCACATTCCCTAAACTAGACAACATACATAGACTGTCAAGTCCGATTCACATCTCCAAAGTCTATTTATCCTGTAAAATCCATGCCTCCATAAACATTTGACCAACAATTATCTCCTTTTCCTGACTTCTGATAATAATTATGGTCTCCAGAAGTACTCATAATTATATCCCTTTTATTACTCAATTATCTGTTTCATAAATACGTTTTATCAATGGGTTTTTTAATTCTTCAACACAACCAGATCATACACTATCTGATACAGATTGAACTGTGTCCCCCAAGTTTTAAATCACTGAAGCTTAATCCCCATTAAACCTGTTGAGGGTGAGAAATCCTACTATGGTAATTGAAATGTGGGCCCGTCTTGAAGAGACGATTTGATCCTAAGGACCATGTCTACTGAATGGATTAATAATGGTGGTCATGGGATGGTTCTGAGGGCTTTAAAAGGAGAGCATGTGAGAGTCTCTCTGCTCTGCTATTTTATGCCACGTGAGACCCCTGTGCTACAACCAAAGAACACCCTCACCAGATGTGTTCCCTGGACTCTTGACTTCCCAAACTCTGAAACTGTAAGCAATAAATTTCATTTACTTTACAAATCACCCCATTTCAGGCATTTATGTTATAAGCAACAGAAATGGACTAACACATTATCCATATGTTTCCATGGCATCTAGCCAAGCGCTAGACACATATGTTAATTTTTTCAAGTGAACTTTTATATATTCATGCTAATTTCACAAATCATATAAAATAACTTACCATCCTACCAAAAAATTTTAGGACCAAAGCAGACATATTGCATGAAGCCTCAAACTCAATTATATTTGGATTCTGATGAAAAGTATTCAATATAGGCAGAAAGATAATGATCCTCTCATTTTTACTGAGAACAGGGGTATCTTTCTTTCAAAACGTGAAGCAAAGGCGAAGACATCTTTTCCAAACAAAACTCTACTTACACTCTTTATTTGTGAAACTCTCTAAAGATAAATATTAAATGTTCATTATTTATAAATAATCATAAATTTCTAAGTATGAAAAGAGATTTTAGCCATGTTTAAAACAGTTTTAATCACTTGAGTTCTCATACAAGTACTGCTTTGTTTCTCCATAGCATATGAATTATCACATTGTCATAGGTCTTTTCTGGTTTCCTTTTTATTATTATTTATTTATTTTTGGTGGCTGGCCAGTGCGAGGATCCAAAGCTTTGACTTTGGTATTATGACACTGCTATCCAACCAACTGAGCCAACTGGCCAGCCCCTTCCTAGGTCTTTTCTGAATAATAAAAGAACAATAAGAAAAATCCATAAGGCAAATTTACTAGCCTACCTCCATGGAGAGAAGATCTTCTCATCCACAATGGCAGCTATAGGCAGACAGTTAAAACAATCAGTGAAGGTCTTCCACAATTTAATATTAAACCTTCGTTTGCCTAGAAAAAGAACAAGCAGAATAGAATAAATAAAAACCCCAAAATTGTTCTAATTAGTTCTCCATCTTATGATTGATTTCAATTTTCTTCTTTATACTTATGTAGCACTTTTTCCATAATGAATAATTGTAATTTGTATCCTTTAAAAAAGGTAATAAATAAAATAAATAAGAATAACAATAAAATAAACTTTTAATAAAGTTACAAAGACTTCAAAGATTGTGCTAGATGTGTTATAAAACAAATATATCAAGCAATTTTGTTTTTTACGATCACTATAATATGGAAAATTTGAAACAATTGAACAGGCTACTAGCTCATTTTTTCCCTTCAGCATGTGCACCAGTTAAATACATGCCAATTAAGTAGACAGAAGTGGAAATGGTGCCTCGGGAGACTATCCATTGTAACTCTAATGCACTGAGTAACACAGTCTATAAACTTACTGCTAAGAAAAGAGAATTTCCAAGAGCTTAACTGGTATTCCCTTGTGAGTGAATTACAACTTGGTGCTATAACAAATATAAATAGAGACACAAAGGCTATAATTTTCCTATAGCTTAGCATAAATAGCTAAAAGAAAGACATCCTTAAATTTTAATATCTTTTTGGAGTTACTTGATTGTCCTGAATTTGCAAAAAGTTGCAACTTCTATGCAGGGGAAAGGATGAAAGACACAAGTACTAATTTTCCTATGCTTTTATGCTATAGCCCATCTCTTATTGAGTATGTATAACTCAAAGCACTGTTTATGAGCTGCTCTCCCATACATTATTTCATTTGATGTCATTTCTTTCCACAAGGGTACTCATGACCGTATTTTATCCTTTAAGAATACACCTCTGTTTCTGATGTAGCTTTAGAAAGAAGTAGGTTTTAGTTTGATGTACTCCAACCAAACTTCCTCTCTACTGGTCCGATTTAAACAATTCCAACCACACACTACATCTCAGAAATAAAAATGCAATATAAAATCAAATATAGAATCACTCTCATTTGAACAAAAGCTACATGAGAATAGAAGTCATCTGTCTCATGTATTGCTGTATTCCCAGCACTTAGAATAGTGGCAGGCATATATAAAATGTGGAGGACATTTGTCAAATTATTATATGAATCAGGGAGATATGGGTTCAAATAGGACTCTACCATATGGTAGGATGGAAATAAGCAAAAGTAGACTTTAATGAGGAATTCAGCAGTAAAAAATGAATTCACTTTGAAAATAATTGTGACTCCAAATTATAATTAACTAAACAAATAATCATTACCATACTTAGAAAACAAAACCAAAATATCAAATGTAGTAAGATTATTTAGTTATTGCACTTGGAAACACTACTACACAGCAGGAAATCAGTGATTCATACTGATGAATAAAAATACAATAAAATAAGGATATTCCAGAGTATTCAACACTCTTTCCTCTCTAGATTTGTAGGCATAAACTAAAATTTTAATAATAAACTTTTAAAAAGTTTCACAGAAATTCTCAATAGTTCTTGTAACAGGGCTAATAAAGAGCTTCTGTCATATCACAAGAATGGTGACAGTTAAAACTTAATGGACACACACAAAAAAGTAGCCACTGTCTATAATGACCTCCATTGTCAGCTGGATATTTTTTTTCCCCAGGTAAACTAATTAAAAAAGGGTGTCTTTAGGCACATAAACTGCCATCAATCTGAAACACCATGACCAAGGAAATCCCAAGGAACCAACTTAATTAGTGACATGTATCCCAGTTTCAGGTCTTCTTCCTGGGCCTATGCCTGGTAGATCATATTTTCAAAATACTCTGAATTGGAAGAACTCGTTTAAACCAGAAAATTATTAGGAAATGTTTCCATTAATCACTTTCTAAGTTTTCATTTTCACTTACATTCATCAGAGAATCCATAAATGCGATTGATGCTAACACACTCATGGTTTCCTCTCAAGAGAAAAGTTTTCGGGATATTTGGTTTAATAAGCCAATAGCAAACAAATGGTTTCCAGTGACTGCTTTCCTCTGTCCACATAATCTCCTAAGAAAAGATAGTTGGCTTCTGGTGGGAAACCTCCATACTCAAATAAACTCAGTAAATCTGTACATTGTCCATGAATATCTCCTAAAAACAGAAAAAAAGTTAGTTTTAGAAAAATTGGTTAACTGTTGTTACCGTCTTCTATGAAATGGTCCCCAATGTTCATACCCTTGTATAATCTTTTCCCCTTGCGTGCAGGCTATACCTAGCAACTTGCTTCTAACAAATAGGCTACAGCAAGAATGAGATGGGCTGTCACTTCCAAGATTAGGTAACAAAAGAATGTGACTTCCACCTTGCTTGCACTCTTACCTTCTTCCATGCTCACTGATGAAGCCAGCTGTCTTATGGAGAAGCCCATGTAGCAAAGAACTGAGGGAGGCCTCCAGCCAACCTCTCATTTGAAACTGAGGCCCTCAGTCCATCAGCCCACAAGCAACTGAATTAGACTTCAGATGACTGCTGTTCCAGATTACAACTTGACTGGAGCCTTGTGAGAGACCCAGAACCAAAGGACCCAGCAAGGCTGTGCCAAAACTCCTGACCCAGAAATACTATGAGATGGTAAATTAATGTGGTTGTAAGCCATAGAGTTTGGGGGTAATTTGTTATACAACAATAGACAACGAATACATTATCTTATCTGGTGATTTAATTTAGGTCACTTTGTTATACTAAATAAGAAGAGAAATAGCAAGAACTTAGAAATATGTAGTATACATAACTTCTATTACCTTCAAGTTATTTCTATACTAAAACCTTTTAAAGAGTACCAGTAAAGAGCACTTCAGATCATTTTAAAGATCACCTATAAGCAACTATATTTGCTTTATTTACATTCATAGAAGAGACTGATTGTTTCCACAAAATTTGCAATTACTCCCTGTTAATCCATTCAACAAACATTTATTTAGTTAGTAGCTTATTTGCTGGGCACTGTACAAAGAAGCACCAAGCACATGATTTAATAAACAACATTTAGAAAGAGATCAGAAAGTATTTAAACAGCACACTAAGCACGTGCAGTTTACATGGTGTGAATGTGGATCGCTAAGAAATATGCAGGAGAAAGAAAATTTTTGCATGCAGCAAACTATCCTTGTTCTTGCAAAAGCTGACAGTAAGTCCACAAAAGCTATGTCATACACACTAGTAACTACTACAAAGAATACCTGCATTATCAAACCAAAAGCCAGATACATTATTTATATCATTTCCTAATGTTATGTGAATTAGAGAAAAAAATGTGACTTTCTAAGCAGCAATATTTCTAGTTACAAAAATGAGATCACTCAAGTTAAGGTCATAAGTTTTTGCTTTTAGCTGAAAGCCACTGGAAGACTTAAAAGAACCAATACAAATTGCAAAGTAATGTGTCTTCAAAATTAGTTTAAATGATCATAACAAAGTAAGAAGACCACAGATATCGCCATATTGACTCCTAAAATTCTACACCTTTTTTTTCCAACCAGTGTACTGGAATTCCCATTTCTCCACATCCTTGACAACACTAAATATGAAACTTTGACGTTTTTGTACTCTGACTAGAGCTGGGGACTTGTTTTAAATAGCATTTCACTGATTACTAGTGAGTCTGCGGACCTTATGAATACCGGTCATCTGAATTTCTTCTAAGATTTGCCTGTCCCTATTTTTTGTTATTTTTCTATTATATTATCTTTTTCATTTATTACAAGAACTTATTATATATAAAGAATAGCAATCTTTTTATCTGTTGTATAAGGACCAAATATTTTGTCTTTTTTTATGACAGTGTACATTTTTATATTTTATTTAATGAAACCTAGCAATCGTCTCTTTAAAATAAAAAATTTCAAAACATTTTACCTAAATTATCCTCAAGGTAAATATGGAAGGGAAAACATGATTCAGAGAGTTGTTTCCAGCTTTATCCATTTACGTACCACAGATTATCGCTGGTGCTTCCGATTCCAAAAGAACAGGCTGGCTGAGAAAGACCTCCCGAGACTTGATACATAAGCCCCGAACTTCCGCTTCAGTCGTCTGTACAATCTTTCCTGGACGACATCCTCGTACTGATAAACAGTGAATAAAATCATCAGTTCTCTAAAATTTACCCATAAAAGAACAACCCATAAGAAAGCATCATGCCCACATTATTAAGACCAGAAAAGTCACACAGGCAGCAAACTACCCTGTTGGGTCCTATGGCTCACAGTGAACTTATTCTATGGCCTTGGGCTCCTGTCTCCACTGTTGCTGGTTCCTGATGACGCTCCTCGTCTGCTGCCAATGAAATACAGTTCTCTTCTTTGCTCTCCAGTGGCCAACCTGAGGTCCAGCAGCCCATGAGAGTGAAAAGTTTTCGGGGACAGCACCCCTGAATGTCTGGCCAACTTTCTCATCAAAACAAGTTTGCATCTCATACGAGGCCAGGATAGCATTACTAAGAACCAGCAGCTATGAAGAAAGGGAGATGAAAAAGTAGCTGCCAGTAGGTGATTTAGTTTCGCACATTTCCTTGGAATATCATCAGCAGTCCCAAGAATTTGAGATACTTTCTGATCAAATATAAAAATGGTGTGAGCTATTTATTAAACTCTAATTTATCACGGTATTCAAAATAGGGCATTATATTATGACCTCTAAAGGCTATTTAGATAAATCATTTTTCACATAAATGAGCAATAAAATCCATAACATAATGTGGCTTTCAGTAACTTTAGAAATAGACAGGAGTGGAATAGTACATGGGGAGAGGCAAGTCCCTTATTTGCCCTATTGAACTGAACATGTAATCATTTCCTCTCATCATCTCTACTGGCTCTTTCCCTTTATTTTTAAATATACTGCTAAGCTCTCATTCAATTGAAAAGGTATTTTAAAACAAACAAACAAAAAAACTATACTTCTATATACCCCTACTGTTTCCCATTTACAATTTAGTCCATGCATTTCTCACTAAACATTGCTATGATTCCTTTGTCAGGTAAATGAGACAGGCTTAAAAAAAAAAAAATTCAGGCCCCCACATTCAAAAGCTATATATTCCATTAATCCCATTACATATTAATATAAAAGTAAAAAGGAAATAAAAGAGAAGACAGAGACAATGTGCTTTAGCAAATATCCTGGTTTATAAGACTATCCCTGAAATCAAAAACAATGATCAGTAGAACTGCCTTTATTACGGGGAACTTAGCATAGCTTCTACGTTAGTACTAGCTCTCAAGCATTAATCACCTACTTCTTACGCACATTTGGATTTTTCTAAGACGAAAAAGGACATCCTGCCTTATATCTTGCATTAAGTATCTGGAATACTAGCTCAGATGCAGGAACAGATCTTAATCTTCGCATTAGTTTTCAATGTGGAAAATTTAGGTTTAAGGGGAAAAGAGTATTGACCTTGAAGAATTAAAAATCTCTGGTTGCTTTCAGAAGACAAATACAAAGCTAAATGTGATTATTCAGAAACTTTTTATTAACTCATTCAAGAAATATTTGAGAGCCTACCGTGTACTAGCTGTTCAGAGATAAAAGTAATGGACAAGACTTTAGGCTCTTATAAAATATTTCACAATTTATGTTGTGACTGTGTAGTAATAAAACACTAGGTTACCAAAATTTAGTTGTAACTTGATGGTAATTATTACTAAGTAAGTAAAAAAAACAGTGTGGGTCACTTCAATGTGTGAATTTAAAGTGTCCAAATTACAGCGATGAATATGTTACCTCATATTTTATTTTCTCTGTAAATTATGTGTTTAATTTTGACCTCCCGAGTGAGTATTTGTGGAACAATGACTAACATTTTTACAGAGCTATAAAATGCTTTAATTTAAAAGTCATGCTAATCCACACAAACTAAAAATTTCCCAATAAACCGACAACGCACTGCATAAAAACCTCTACTATTTCACTGATTCTAAAATGCACATTTTCCCCTAATTAATTTCTGTCAAGTAGTCAGATATCTTGCAATCAATAGCTTCTTACAACTATAATTGGCAGTGGCTTTTTCTCTCTTGGTTGCACATAAAATAAAAGTGCATTTCATAATCAATTACATCATAAGGGTTGATGAAATGCAATTAGAGAAGCTAAAGGTTCTTGCAAAGTTTAAACCTTTGACAAGTAACCAAATGTTACAAATGAATCAGCCAGTGTCTGGGATAATAAAGTAGGTGTCTCAAAGCAATCCTAGCTATCTTCCTATTTTCTTATGTACTCCCAGATTTCTAAGAGCACTTCAAATTTCTCACAGTCATCTGAAAAAAAGAAAGAAAACAGGGTGACCTGTAACACAGGGCAACCAGATTGCTGTTACAATATCTATGGGGGATTCCAATATTTGGATATATGAACCTAGACATAATGTCTTATTGAATTATGAAAATAATATAAATCTGCATACTTCATTGGGTGCAAAGCACTTTCACATCATAGATGTCATTAAATCCTTTTTACATCCCAGGATTAGAAAGGGAAGTTTTCATCTCCACCCTACAATGATTGAAAGAGATTCAATGATTTGCCCAAGATCACAGTGCCCAGGTTTTATAAGACTGGAGGGAGTGAAAAGCAGCAGAGAAAGATTTAGAACCAAAGTCTTTGAACTCAAAGGCCACACTGTGCACTTCACCACATAAAATTTTTGGATTAAAAATTTCCTGAAATATAAATTTCAGCATGTAATAATTCCAAGCCAACCCCACTGTACCAAATATCACTGTTCAGAAAATATTTTGAGGTATTACATATACACAGCAACATATACTAACTCAACATGTATGTCAATGATTTTTTAGTTATGTTTATACTTGAGTAACCCCCATCCAGATCAAGACAGAATGCTTCCTACGACACCCTGAAGGAAGGGCCCTAACCAATGATAGTAATGACCAACGATATACAGTTCTCTTATTTCTTCCACTACAGATTAATTTGACCTGTTTTTGAATTTTAGATAAATAGAAACATACAGTATATACTCTTTTGCTCATTATTATTATTATTATTATTTATTATTATTATTATACCTGAGATCCATCGTGTAATTGTGTTTAACAATCATTTGAAGTATTCCAATTTATGAATATACCATAATATATTTTTCTATTCCATTTGGGTCATTTCCAGTTCGAGGTTATTACGAATGTTATGAATATTCATGCACATTTCTCGAATATGTATATAAAACGAGTACAATTGCTGGGTCACAGAGAAGGCTTAGTTAAGTAGTAGACACCACCAAACAGTTTCCCAAAGTGGTTCCAACAATTTACAATCCCTCCAACAGTGTTGCTACATATCTTGGCCAAAACTGCGTATTATCGGTATCTTTAATTTGCTATTTTCCTGGGTGTCATTTTAATTTGCATTCTTCTGATAACTAAGGTCGCTGAGGACCTTCTGATATGCTTAATATTAAGGCCATTTGGATATGCTTTTTTGAAAAAGTTCATTTAAATTTTTTGTCCATTCTTATTAAAACTGGATTGTGTTTTCCATCTCTTAGTGCTGTCTATTGATGAACAGAAGTTCTTTAATGAATTTAAATTTAAAACAATATTAAATTAATGAATATTTTCTTCTTTGGTTAGTGCTTTTTGCATCTTGTCCAAGAAATCTTTGCCTTTTCTAAGGGAATTTTCTTCTTTCCTTCTAGATAATTTATTATTTTAGCCCATTTCATTCTATAATCCACCACAAATAAATTTTGTGTATGGTTTGATGTAAAGGTTCAGGTTCATTTTTACTCACACAGATATCCAATTGATTCAGCACCATTTATCATCCTTTCCCTCAGTGAGCTGCAGCGTCAGCTTTGTAGAAAAATCAGGTGAACCTACTTGAAATGGTCTGTTTCAGAACACCACACAGTCCACTGCTCTGTTTGTCTATGTTTACATCAGTACCATTGTCTTAGTTACTGTAGCTTTTTATAAAGAGTCAATTTCTGGTAATATAAACATTTTAATTTTTATCTTTAAAATTGTCTTGGCTAATCTTGTGGGGGTTTTAATTGGGAATGAATAGGTAAGTCAAGGGATAATTGACATTTTAACAATTTTAAGTCTCCCAAATCCATGAACATGATAGCCTTCCTTTTATTTAAGCTGTCATTTATTTCTCCCAGCAATGTTTTGTAGTTTTTAGTGTGGCGATCTTGCACATTTTTTATTAAATTGATGGGGGAGGGCTGCTACTGTAAATGTTTTCTTCTTTCACTTTCCAATTGTTTGAAGTTAGTACAGTAGACCCTTGAACAACTCAGGGGTTAGGGTCACCAATCCCATCCCCACATAGTCAAAAACCCACATAGAACTTTTGACCCCCCCAAAAAACTTAACTACTCACAGCCTACTGCTGACTGGAAGCTTTACCAAAAAATTGTTGGTTAACACATATTTTGCATGCTATATTTTGTATTATATACTGTATTATTTTTTCTCTTTTTATTATTTTGAATTATATACTATATTCTTTTTTCTCTTTTTAATACTGTATTCTTTTAATAAAGTAAGCTAGAGAAAAGAAAACTTTATTAAGAGAAAATCATAGGGAAGAGAAAACTGCAAGAGATTACTTTTTACTAAGACAGGCAATTTACTGGTGAGATGAACTTCTCACTCAGAGATGAAAAGCACATGGCAACACTTGAGCTCTGCAACACTTGAGCTCAGCACCACGTCATCACACCATAATAGGCTGCAAAATTATTACAGTAGCACAGTATGTACTACAGTTCACTTTATGCAGTTATGATTTATTACTGAATCTTTATGTTTGTTTACATTTCTCTGGACTCAGAATGGCACAATGTACAGTTTGTAAGTGTGTAAGTTTTGAATATTTTTAACTTTTTATAATAGATTTGTATAAATTTTATGGCTGTAATGTTGAAATAGACTTATCTACATACATTCTATGCAGTCATGACATAGCTAAATTTTTCTTAATTTTTTAAAAATTTTTGATATTTCTAGGCTATGCAGTTTGTGAGTTTTTAAAAACTGTCACAAACCCGGACATATTTATTGGAAAAAAAAAGTATGAATGGACTCAGGCACTTCAAGCACATGTTGTGCAAGGGTCAACTGTATAGAGAATTATAACTGGTTTTTGTACACTGTCTTTGTACCCTATTGTAATAGCTTGTAGATTTCTTTGGATTTTCCAAGTATACAATCATATCATCTTCAAAAACAGTTTTATTTCTTTTCCAATACTTTTAACTTTTATTTTTCTTCTTCACTGAAATTGGCCAGGAACTCCAGGATGATGCTGAATGGAAGTGGTGCTACTGGTGTTCCTGAATTGGGGGGAAAAGGCATTCAGTACTTCACTACTACGTTTGATAGCTACAGTTTGGTACATTTCACCTTCTTGAGAAAATCTGGCCTCTGTAAGAATTTTTATCATGAAGTGGTGTTAAATTTACCAAATTCTCATCCATTGAAATAATCATGTTTCCCCCCACCCCCTTTATACTGTTAATATGATTTACCTTGAATGATTTGAGTGTTAGGCTAACCTTGGATTCCTAGAATAAACACCACCAGTTTGTGACTTACTATTTTTCTTATACCAGGGTACTTCAATAAGTTTGTGGGAAAATAGAATTAATATACAAATCTTCACATGAGCTTTCTGAAGTACCCTCATATATACCAGGATTCAATTTACTAATATTTTGCTCAGGACTTTTGGGGCTGTATTCATGAGGGATATTGGTCAGGGATTTCCTTTCCTTGTTATTTATTTATGACATTTTGGTATAAGGGTTTTGCTGGCTTCATAAACAAGTTGGGAAGTTTTACCTTTTTTCCTATTTTCTTTAGAGACTGTATAAAACTGGCATAACGTCTTTAAATGTTTACAGTCACCAGTGAAACCATATAGGCCTGGAATTTCCTATTAAGTAGTACTTCAAGTACAAAAAGATATAAACATTTAACAGATACGACTATTCAGATTTTCTATTTTTTGTGTTGGTTTAGCCAAAATGAATTTTTCATCTAAATTGTCAAATTTATTAACATTAAGTCACTTATAATATTTTATTGTCCTTTAAAAAACGTACATGCAGAACTTTTCCCTGAACCACCTGAGAAGAGCTTTCATACACATCATGATCTTTTACCCCTTTATACACATCATGATCTTTTACCCCTTAATACATCCGTATATATTTCCTAAACCTTCTCTAACATAGCCACAGTATAAGTTACCAGATTCAGGGAATTTAACATTAATACAAATCCTTAAAGAATATACTATAATTTTATAAACTCTCCTAATCATGTCCTCTATACCTTTTTCTTTTCCTCTACTACAAATCAGTCCAGGATTGCATTTTGCATTTACTTGTTCCATCTCTTTTGTCTCCTTTATCTTTCCTGATATTGGTAAATTGTTTTCTTTTTCTGTTGTTTTTTAATCAGTCTTTCTAGAAGCTTTTTAAATCAGTCTTTCTAAAAGGTTATGAATTATACTAAGCTTTGCAATTATTTCATTTTAAAAAATCATACGTCTACTTTTTATTTCATTGATTTGTTTTTGCCTTTATTTCATTTTTTTCTATTTTATTATAATTTGTTATTCCTCTATTGTCTTAAAATAGAACTTTCCATTTTATTTTTACTCATATACACATTTAAACCTATATATAACCTAAGCATTACGTTTTAGCTGCAACTGCACAAGCTTTGACGTATTTTTATTATTTAGTTCAACACGTTTTACAATTTTTGTTGCTATTTCTTCTTCGACGCACGAGATATGTAAAAGAATATTAATTTGCACCTACTTGAGGATTTTTCAGTTATGTTATTGATTTCTAGCTGATTACCACTGACGTCAATTTATCTGTGATTTCATTTCTTTCAAATTACTGAAATTTGCTCTATGGTACAGCATATGGTATATTTTAGTAGCTGCTGCATGCATACTTGCAAAGCATGTATATCCTGAAGTTGCTGGGTGAAGTGTTCTGTGTGTGTTACCCAGGTCAGGCTGGCTGTGTTGTTCAAACCTATATCCTTGGTTTTTTCCTGCATGGTTACTTAAAGAGGTACGTTAATCTATTACGGTTGTGGTTTTGTCAGTTTTAATCTTGTAGTTCTGTCTTTTGTTCCTTTTTGTGTTTTAGACCCGTATTATTAGATACATAAAAAAAAATTAACATTATCTTTTGGGTGAATTTATCCTTTCAGCATCATACAATACCTTTCTTTATCTCTAGTGATATTTCTTGCCTTACAGTTTTTTCGAGCATAAGTATAGCCAACCCAGGTTTCCTTTTTTTTAACATGTGCATGATACTCCCCTCCCTCCTTTTTTTTTTAACTTAGTCACATGTGTCCTTCAATTAAAAATATGTCCCCTGAAAACAGTTATGTGGTTGGGTCTTCTATGCTTTGTCTTCAATCCAATGTTTGTGCTTTTACATTTACTATACTTACTGGCAGTTGCGTTTAAGTCTACCATTCTGTCATTTGTTTTCTTTGTCCCATCTGTTCTGTATTCCTTTATTTCTCTCTTGTTGAACTGCTTTGGGGTAATCAATTATATTTTATTATCCCATTTTCTCCTCTCCTAGCTTTTTAGCTATATATTCTTTTATTTTCCACTTAGTGGTTACTCTAGAGATTACAAGTGCACTTTTGACTTATTACCTCCCCACAGCGTTTTGCTCTACAGTTGTCATATATTCTTTCCACATATTTTAAACCCCACCAGCCACAGATACTATTTTAAACAGTCAGAATTAATTTATATTTATTCACATTTATCCCTACAGTCATTCAATACTTTCTGTAGGTCTTTGCATTTATCTGGTATCATTTTCTTTCAACATGAAGAATCTCCTTTAGTATTTTCTACAGCCAGTCTATTCACAATAAATTTTCACAGCTTCAGCCTGTCGTTATTTTGCCTTCACTTTTGTTGACTTTGTTCACTGGATTAAGAATACTAGGTTAGCATTATTTTTTCCTTTCAGCACTTGAAAGAGGTCACTGTATTGTCTTCTGGCTTCCACCATTTCAGGAGAGAGATCAGCCATTATTTTTACTATTGTTTCCTGAAGGTAATGACTTCTTTCTTCTGGCACCTTTTAAGTTCTCTTTCTCTTTGATTTTTAGCAGTTAAGACTATAATGGGTCTCAATACAGTTTCCTGTGTATTTACCCTGCTTGGATTTCACAAAGCTTTTTAAATCTGTGTTTTGATATCTTTCTTGTTTTGGGAAAATTATGGGTCAATATTTCTTCTATCCCATTGTATATCTCCTGTCTTTCTGGGACTCCTATTATACATGTTAGACCTTTCCACTGTGTCTCAGGTCTCTCATGCTTTTTTCTTTATCTTCTCTCCATTTTTTCCTCCCTCAGCACTAGATACCTACTAAACTCTTTTTTTTCTTTTTTTTTTTCCCTCTTGGTTTCTGATCAGTTCAGTTCTGTTAGCATGCCCCATAATATTTTGCTGCGTGAAATACTAGAGTATGGATGAAAAAATTATGAAAGATCTAGATGACATCTTCCTCCAAAGAGAACTGCTTCCTTTCAGTAAAAGAACAGAAATGACTTACCCGCATTTTCTTGACGGCTGGTCTATTTCAGTTTTGCCCTCCATCTTAGGAAGTGGCCATGATGAGGTCTTGAAGGAAAACTCAGGGTGTGATAAGGCCCCTCCAGCTTCACAGGGTTTGAACTTCAACTTTTGACTCTCTGGAATGAGGGCAATGCCGAAATGTCTACTCTGTTCTTCAGCTTTCCAGCTGTTTCCTACTGGGTTTCTTAGAATGTTCTCTTGCACGTGTGTACGTCTGAAGCCAGTCAATGACTTTAAAGAGACCTGACTGCAGATTTTAAGTTTAGATTCTATGTGGTTCCCTCCTCTCCTGGACTTTGGTTTCAACCACTTTAGCGGCCCCAGACTTCCACCTTCCCTCCTTAGCACAGTTAGACTGTCAGTTTCTTTTTGGTATTTATTCCCTTATGCCACAAACTAAGAAATGCCTCCAGGAAAATAGCCAGGGTGACTAGTGAGCTCATATTGTGTGCTTCCCTTCTGCTCAAGATCAAACCCCTTGATAAATTTGTGTTGTTTGCTCTTCCGCATTGGAAAGGCTGCTGAAGTAGAACAGTGAGGTACAAAAAATGTGAATTATTGGGTATACGCTTGAAATTTAGATGATTATCTAAAGAATTTTAATGAATACCTTGCCCAGGACTAGGCACCATGGGTCCGAACCCCATTATTTTACCTGACTTAGTCACAAAACTCTGTGGGATTGCCAAGGTTTCCTGACTCCTAGTAAGGTAATCTTTCTACACAATGTTGTTTACATTAGAAAGGTGGAAAAAACACACCCCAATTCAGTGAACTAAGGCCTAAAGGTCAAATGTGGCCCAGTTTCAGTTTTTGCATTGCTTGTGATGTAAGAATAATTTCTGCATTTTTCACATGATTGGGAAAAAGCAAAACAAAAGAAGAACAATACTTGTAACACATAAAAATTACATACAATAAAAATTTTAGTGTCTATAAAGATTTCTACTGGAACACAAGCATTCTCATTCATTTCTGTGTTATCAATGGGCACTTTCATGCTACCATGGCTGTAGAGTACTTGTGACACAGAGCACATGTTCACACTGCTTCTCAGCATACTACAAATTGCCAAGATGCAGTTATACTCTCACAGTATCTTGAGTGTCATGCATTTTTCTGTACTGCAACATTTTATTTTTATTACCCCTGAATATTCATGTCAAAGCAAGAAACGCAAACTTTGAATGTTGTGCTTTTAAGACAAAATGGAATGCCGATTATTTTGTTATTTAATTGGAAGTTAAGCATTATGTTTATTATGCAACAACACTATAGCTGTGCTAAAAGAATATAATATATATTGACATTATCAGACTAAGCACTCTTCACAACATTTCTACTTCACAGGAATGCAATGGTTGGAAAATTTTTTTTTAAATTTAAAATGGAATATCTCATCACAGCAGAATTTCCTCATAAAAATAAAAACTTTTTAAAGACTATTAGCCTTTCTGTAAGAACGGTGCTTGAATAGTTGGGAACAAAATTAATAAACAATTAAAAATAAGACGAATAATTCTGAATGGTTTTCCTCGGTTCTTGGTATGTTGACACATATTACCAATACTTCTAGGTGGTTGTTTATTAGAGGAGCCGATGCTGAATCTTAAGCAAATGGAACATTAGCCTCTATGAATAGTATTTGTAGAACTACAGGGAAGAATATTTTCAAAGCTGAGTAAAACTAACTCCATACAACGTGAAGTGGAATTTGCTAAGACATGTTACAACTGATGGTGGAGAAAATACACATGGAGCAGAAAAAGATATAGTTGACAAATTTTTAAAAGTTTGTGAAAACGTATAAGGTGTTTAAAGTCTATGGTGCAGTTACTCTGTGGAAAAATATCTTAATCTATCATGTGTCACTGAACCAGTAGTATCAACGGTGAACTTCATTTGCTCTCATGAATGCAACCATTTTCAGTTTTGTGAATATTTGCCATAAAATAAAAGCTGACCATCCCCACCACACAGTTCGGTGGCTTCGCAGCAAAAGTTTGTTGTGATTTTTATGTGCTCAGGGCTGATACTGAGATTTTTCTTAATGAGAAGAATCATCCTCAGTCACTTTTACCAAACACAGAATAGGGTTAGAAATTAGATTTTGTTGCGAAACTGACGTTTCTTCATGAGTTGAACCACAAACTGTAAGGAAGCAAAAGCAACTTATAAGTGAAACTGACATTGCCCCTAAGTCATTTTGACAACTAATACTGTTCGAATCACAAGCACGCTGCTGTATACATTTCCCATGCTGCAACAGGTTAAAACAAGTAAGGTCTTCATTCCCACACATATTTGCAGCAGATATGTTTTTCAAGCTCAAACTATAGCATTCTTCAGACGTTGATTCAAGGTCAGAAGAGATGTGCACGTACCAAATCCATTAACTGTGCACTTGAGGAGCTTCCACCTAACCCTCTACTGAAAGTGAGTAATTTGCAATGTAAGGACATGCTAAAAGGTAAATAAGGCACAATTCTATAAATACTCTCCAAGTGATGAGTATGCTCAACTGCAGTCATTTACTTGTGGACTGATATTCGCCTCTGACAGCACCTATCTGTATGAAAAGAGACCTTCAAAGACGAAATACATGAAAGCTCATTACAGACGAGCATCAACAGATGATACTTGTGATCAGTTTTGATGACAGAAACACTGAGCATTGAACCACAATTAAGGAAAATGTTATCCTCTCCCCAAAGAATTCCATTCTTCTCATGATTAAAAACAACTGCCTTCAACCATTATATTTCAAATTTTGTATTTGTTTAAAAATTATTCCAATGCAGGTTTGTCTTTTAAATTACAAAGGGTATATGATATGTTTCTGTGTCTGTGTGTATGCGTGTGTATCCTAAATTTTATCTTTCACTAACTGTAGTGGATTGAATTATGTCCCTCAAAACTCACTGAAATTTGAATTGTTTCCCCCAAGGTTTATGTATTAGAAACTTAGCCCTCACTGGGACTGTTAAGAAGGTGAGAAATCCTATTATGGTAATTGAAGGTGGAGCCTTGAAGGGGTGATTGGATTGTAGGACCGTGCAGTAGTGAATGGATTAAAAATGGTGGTCAGGGGTGTGGGTCTGAGGGCTTTAAAGGAAGGGGACAGTCAGTCTGTCTCTCTCTCTGCTCTCTCTGTTTCCACCGTCTTGCAATGTAAGACCTCTCGGTCACTGTCTCCACCACCAGATCGACTTTGCACTTCCCAGCCTCAGAAACTGTAAGCAATAAATTTCATTTTCTTTTTAGATTACCCAGTTACAAGCATTTTGTTATAAGCAATGGAAACGGACTAATACACTAACCATCTGCTTTCTCCAGCAAGTTCTTATTTATAACCATCTTCTCTAAAACAGAAAGGATGACATGAAAAAAGAACTTATTCCAACACCTATGCACATCTGCCTCATGAAATCATAGTAATCTTCATTAATATTGATATTTTAACTCCCACTTCCTCTACCCTCCCACCCCCAAGATTCACTCAAGGTTACATACTCATTAATGGCAAAGTTAACTTAAATCTAGTTTTCCTAAAAATTTTTTCTGGCAATTTTTTCATATCTAGAATGAAAGTCTGCCTTTAAGGAACAGAAAGAAAAGTAAAATTTTACAACTGGCTAAAATGTGGAATTTTCGTTTTCAGTGAAAGAATTCGGCAGCTGCCATAATTTCAATACATCTTACGTCTCCCTGATAGAAATAATTAATGTAGATTCAGAGCCTATAGATGACCTTGAGGAGCTATATATATAATATCTCAGATTATCTGTAATACTGTGTATGTACATGAATATTTTTTCTGAAAAGGCTGATGGTTTTCATGAATTCTCAAAGGCATCTCTGATTCACCATATGTAAATAATCATTCCAAGAATACTGGTAAACAACCAGTATAATGAGAAAAGTGTTTAAATGTAAGAGGTGAAGGCTAAACATTTCAGGATTAGAGGAAGGAATGTCTTAACCCTAAAGAATGAGCTCTATTTTTTTTTTTTTTTTACTGTTTTGACATTTGCATTGATGGTGCAAAAACAATGGTAAGCAAAAGTGGCGGTACCTTGGGTCGGCCCTGTGGCTCACTCGGGTGAGTGTGGAGCTGGTAGCACCGAGGCTGCGGGTTTGGATCCTATATAGGGATGGGTGGTGCGCTCACTGGCTGAGCGAAGTGCGGAGGACACCAAGCCAAGGGTTACGATCCCCGTATTGGTCAAAAAAGAAAAAAAAAAATAGTGTTGGTACCTTAACACATATCGTCAGTGGTACCAAACTGTATGGGTAGTCACACAATGTTCACTATCATTGTTTCTCCTTGAGGAGAAACAAAATAAAAACCAGCTTCAATTAAGAATGCCCTTGATGAAGAGGTAAAATCAATTTTATTCAGTCTCCACCCTTGAATACATATCTTTTTAATATTCTATATGATAAAATGGAAAGTACCCATAAAGCACTTGTGCTGCCCACCAAAGTACAATGGTTGTCTCAAGGAAAAGCACTCACGTGCGTGTTTTAGTTCCAAGCTGATCTGGCCACTTTTTCCCACAGAACACCTTTTTTATTGAAAACCACAACTGACAAACTATAGTCATCCAGACTTAGATAATTAACAGATACCCTGGAAAATGAACAAAGTAAGCCTGTCATATCAAGGAAAACAACTGATAGCATTTACTGCCAATGATAAAATTCAACTTTTAAAACTAATTAAGATTTTTGAAACCTTGTATCTAGCGCCATGAACCTATTATCTTCTCCATACTTAAGGACTCTTCTGATGAGATCTTGTAATATTAACAAATATTATTTTTTTGATATATGGTATAATAAGATGTATCAACATTTGGACATCTGCGTAATTCAGCCAATTCCGTATTTTCCAAATGACGGATGCATGCCACAAAGTCACGTGTAAAATCCATTTAAAGTACAAGATACATCAATGGATTGTAATGAAAGAGAACAAAAAAAACTTTCTGGTATCACTTCAGATTCTACATTGCAACCAACTCAAAAAAAATTCCATTTGCCTCTTTTTGGTATAATAGAGAATACCTACAATCATCTAAAAAGGCTATTAAAATACTCCTGCCTTTTTCAACTACATATCTGTATGAACAGACTTTCTTCATGTACTTCAAACAAAACAGGATATCAAAACAGATGAAGCAAAGCGGAGATAAGAATTCAGCTGTCTTTTATGAAAAATAATAAAAAGATTGCTTAAATGTAAAACAATGGCATTTTTCTAACTTTTTTTTAGAAAAGTTAATTTTTCATAAAAGCATATTTTATGCTAAAATGTAATGTTACTTTAAATGAATTAAATCGATATTTTTAAGTTCTCAGTTTTAATTTTTAACAGCATCGATAAACTCACGTAAATAAAAGCTCTGTCCTCAATTCTTTAATTTTTTTCTTTTTGTGTGTGTGTGTGTGTGGTTAAATATATTGAACACAAGAATTGACCTCCAATCTTTTTAAAAAGTATGGGGAAGTTGATTGTAAAGGGGGCCCAAGACTCAAAGTTTGAGATCCACTTCCCTAGTCCCTAGCCAAGTCCCTAGCCAAAGAAAGCATGCAACACATCTCCTAAAATCACTTTTCATCATGTTGTTGCGCCTAGAAACCTCTTCCTGTCAGCATCAACAGTGGTATGTCAAACCAGACAATAAACTCTGGATAATGGGAACAGGAAAGAAATTTTCTTATGTACTTACATATGAATGAAAATGGTGGTTGTATACGATAAACACAAAGTGTAGGATACAATATCAGTAAAGCACCTGCAAAAAAGAGCCTTCTCAAAGATTAGTATGGGAAAGGTCCAGTGCTCAGCCGCATAAAGAGCCCTCTATTATCTATTTCGGAGCTCAGGTGTGCACTAAGCAATAATGACAGCTAACAGTTTCTGAGCTTTTATGTGCCAAGAATTATTTGAAATGATTTGCCTCTTTAATCTTTACAGAAACATTATGAAGTAGGTACTTACTATGATCCCCAATATGCAAAAGAAACGGGCAGAGCTGAAATTAAAACACACACAGAACCCGTATCCTTAACCCATTACACAACATGAACTCTCACTGTAGCAATACTTACTGATGTTTCCTGAGTAAGCACTTAATTGAGTAAATACCTGATATCATTCAGGATTCACATAACTTTTGAAGTTTGAGTCTAAAATTCACAAAATCTATTCCTTCCTGTCATAAACTCTAATTTAATCTAGTGTTTCTCACTGACATTTGCAAATTCCTCACTAAGAAGTCTGCTCCTTTTCTGTCACTACTTTGGCTCAATTATTTGATAAATACACAACACAGACAAAACCTACAAGCACCTATTGAAATTCCTTCTCAATTTAATATTGAAAAAAAATTAATGAGCTATTATAACTGCAAGATATATAATATTAGACAAAGCTATGCAATATCAGACACTTTTAAACTTCTTTATTGTAAAAAGTATTAACTTTTGATTTCTCTAAATCTTGAAAATAGGAGATAAGATTGGGGGGAAGTTTAAAATTACTTAAATACTCAAAGCAAGAAAGTGTTTGGGTCACCCTGTAAACTGACCAGGTGGGAACTTCTGCTGCTCAGAGAAATTCTGATTAACATTCTTGAAATGAAATTCCTTTATGGTAAAACAATCTGTGAACAAGATGTGTCAAAACCACCAAATTACATAGTGTGGGCATGCATCAAGAACCAAAGGCAACGTTCCCTCCAGGTTGTGCACGTAACATACACACTTCTACCTGTCCTTGCACAGATGCAGGTAAATTTGGGAAGGGAGTGGGCGGGTTGAGGCCAGTGATTTTCAGGAAGGTTATGCACACCCTCGTTAATCACTGTGCTACACACATAAGTACAGAGGCAGAATAAAGGACAACTACCACTGACCTATTTTCTACTGCCTGACAAGTACACACCTTGACCAAGGATTCACTACCTCTATCAAACCAGGAAAAAATTGCCTACTGCTTATTTATACTTACTACTTGTTATTTATACTTATTTAACTTCAGAACAAGTTTCTATACTTTAGTCTTCTACTTCTATTTAAAGACCAAACTCTGTCTCCATTATAATATTTTCATCTTGTCAATCCTATGGAAAATTTCTGTTATAGAGTGTTATTTTAGAGAACATGGTTTAAAAAATTACATTTTATCTACAATAACCACAACTTCAGAGGTGACCTGATTCAATCTTCGAAGTAAGGTGATGTTGTGTAGGGAGAAAGAAGAGTTGTGACCTTGATCTCTTTCCCCTTCCTACCATCACTGATCCTCATTTTCTGGGAAGAATAAGCCTTGAAATGCCTTTTTACAGCTGCCAGAGAAGGAGTGGTCGCAGACTGAGGGTATAAGTTTGTATCCAATCAAAACTAAATCCTAGAAGACTCACTGGGAGTCCATCCACCACCACCACACCATTAAGCCTACTGACATTTATGAACCATTCTTCCCCTTGCCCCCCTACATCACAAGACTTCCAGGATAACCTAGGTTTCAGAAACAGTGCGATTTTGGTCAATATTTCTAAATATCTTGACATTCCTATATTATTCTACTTCTGTTAGAATTGTTTGAGAATGCATGCCATTGGAATGCATACTGTTAAATGATAAATGTGGAGAATAAGATATGAGAGGAAAAAACCTAATAGATGTAATTTATTATCTTAATCACTAATCCTAAATCTTAATGTAGCCCTGTCTCTACACTCAAATTTAAATAGATTTCTAAATCACAATGACTCTTATCTTGGATTTAGAAATTTACCAAAAAAAGTCTATTTCTGCATTCAGAAAGCAAAATAAAAACAGCCCTTTGTGGGATTACTCAGTTGGTTAGAGCACAGTGTCCACAACCCTAAGGTCAAGGGTTCAGATCCCCAGCACCAGTCAACCTACCACCCCTAATAATAACACCTCTGGGCTACTTCAAACTGTTTCCCTCACTTGATGGAACTAATTACTAATTGATGGAAAAAATTATCCAAATCAGTTAAATAATATGCCACCACCTTTACGCCTGCCTCCTCTAGCCTCTCAGCCAGAAGAATCAATAAAAGAGATAAAGTATGCCTCAGGTGATCTCCTCTACTCCTAAACCTGCACTTTTCTAACAGGTCTGGTTCTGGATCTACATAAAACACTTCTTGTGCAAGTCGAGGATGTCAGAAGCAACTAGTACTTCCTTCAAACTGCACAACCTTTAGACTGCTGGGTCAGAATTAAACAATCAGTAGAGAGGCTTTAAAAAGTCTGGCTGTTCCTCGAAACGTTCACATCAAGTTACCATATGACCCAGCAATTTCACTCCTAGCCATATACCCAAGGGAACAAAAACTTGTACACAAAAGTTGATGGCAGCATCATTCACAAAAGTCAAAAAGGCAAAACAACTCAAATGTCATCCACTGATGAATGGATTAAAAAAAAAGCGGTATGTCCATACAATGGAATGTTATTTAGCCAAAAAAGGAATGAAGTTCTGATACATACTACAACATGGATGCACCTTAAAAACATTAAAAGAAATCAGACATACAAGACCATATATGGTATGATTTCATTTATATGAAATGCACATAATGGAAAAATCTGTACAGAAGAAAGTAGGTAGTAGTTGCCAATGACTAGGGGGATGTCAGGGTGGAGTGGGGGAAGGAGACGAAGGGAAAGGGGGAGTGTCTGCAACTAGAATCAAGGTTGGGGTTGTGTTGAAAATACACTAAAGCTGATGGTTGCACAACTCTATGGATATAATAAAAACCACTAAATTATAAATTTAAAATAGGCGAACTGTATGGTATGTGAATTATATCTCAATAAAGCTGTCATTTAAAAAGTGGGGCTTTAATGTTATTTTATTAATCTATTTCATTTTTCTTTCTTTCTTTTTTTTTTTTTTAAAGATGACTGGTAAGGGGATCTTAACCCTTAGCTTGGTGTTGTCAGCACCATGCTCAGCCAGTGAGCGAACTGGCTGGAGTGTGGAATTATGGAAGACTTTTTTTCTTTTATATTTTTTTATTTCACAAGTTTTCCACAAGAATGCCTTATTTTTACAATCAGAAAAAAAAGCAAATCCTAAACACTCAGTTTCATGTTATCAAATAAGTGATATACAATAGACCTGTATTAATTATCATCAAATGGTAAAGCCCAGTTTTAAAATACTTGGATCAAGTCTATGATTGAGAAAAGAGCTGGCACCATCTTAATCACTCGGCAGTGGTTTTCTATACTAAATTCCTCCCAAATGCATCAGATTCAACTCATCTCATTTCACTTCCTCCAAAATAAACTCAGCATTTATACTTTGAACAAAGTTCCCCAGGTAATTCTGCTATATTCCAAACGCCCATACAAACTTTTTTCAAAATCACTGATCTAAGTAAAAAGCTTTTACTGGATGTTCCATGAAACCCATATAAACCAGCTTCAATTTAAATAATCAGTCAAAAGCAATATGATAAGCAATGAGAATGTGGTAGCAGAGTCTCCACAGGACATAAAGTGGTAGAAGTCTTTGGTTTTCAGTTCTAAGTAAAACTTTCTGCAAGAAAATATAGTGGAGGATTATGCACTATCTGAATAATACATCAGTATTTTTGTTTTACTTTAAATAATAGCATAAATTTATTTAGACATCCTAAAGGCACTTCGAAAATACTGCATCAATGATATGCCCAAGTAAAAAAGAAAAACATGATTCAATTCAACATGTCACTGAAAGTGTCACAGCTGATCGGCAATTTGATAGGGTAAAAAGGAAAAATAACCAGGAATATGTTGTGGATTTACAATCAGCATTTGAAAATGCGATCAAGTCCTGCTGAAGTTTTTCCTCTAATGTGAAGAAATTCTGGCCAAATTCTGGCTTCTACTTCCATTTAACACTAAAAATAAAAACCGAACCGTAGCTACATGGGTACTTCAAAATGTTCATGGAAAGATTCACGTATTTTTCAATTCTATTTTTCCACAAACTTTTGGAAGTATCCTCGTATTCTGCGAGGTAGCTTTACAAAACACCAACACTTGAATCTCAGTTAAGTTTAATTAGAATGTAACAGCTTTGAACATAAAGACAACCAAAAATTTTTTTCTTGGAAGATCAAAAATAATTACTAGAAAATCCAAATCTGCTTTAGACAAGTCTTTGAGTAGGTCTAGATTTGGTAAGGAGGGGAGTATCACGGAATATTGCTGAGTCTCGGGGAGGCACTGTCAAACTAAATATGCTCCCACAGGATCAAGAAGCAAGTGATGAAACTCTTTACTGAACAAGTGTGTGAACCAAAGAGGAGGCTGCAAAAAGGCCCAAAGTCACTCGTTCAAACCGGGGAGCTCCTTGAGTGACGAGATTGTGTCTTATCCTTGGATTGCTGGTGCCTGGCACAGAGGAGGTCAATAAACACTTGCTATATTAGAAGAGGAAAATATGTCTAGACTGGAATTCTCACGAAAAAAAAAAGAAAAAAGATTGTCCAAAACCACAACCGAACATTTAATTTGAAATCACAAAAACACTTAGGCTACTTTTCCCAGTGTCTTTTTTCCCAATAACCCTGAACGAACCAATAGTGAAGTTTTAAGTATCTGTAATCATAAAAAGCTGTGTCCGACGTAGGTTAAAGATCAAACATTTTAACTCGCATAAATCTGTGTTTTAGGCCTATAAAGTACACAAATATATGTAAAATAAAATATGAAGTTTAGATACAAACACCAAATTTAAAAATATTTAAACTCACAAGTGAAGTTTAAAATGTATTAAAAATAGTGGTAGGCCTAAACTTTCCCAAATGTGAACAAGAAATAAAAATTTTAAAATAACTGTATTTCCCTCACAGGACAACATACAATTACAAAATATAACTTTTTTCAAAGCGGATTTCTCACAGACTCAGCAAGATGTTCCCATCTGTTAAAGATACAACGTCATAAGCAGTGAACACTGACTGCAGGCAGCAGGGGCCTCCCGGGCATATATAACTTGATAGTAAAGGAAAAGGTAAGTAAGAGTTCCTGGTAAAACTTTTGCTTCCTATTCAGTTTTATGTCTGCTGGAAAGTTTTCACATCTGGAGGGAATATACCGAATTTATTTACACAATGGGTACACACAGAAATGATGTTTTAGATACCAACACACTAGTTGAACAAAGGAAATAGTCCCTCAACGACCACCACCAAATCATAAACCTTCTTTGAGGATTTTCCAAAAATATAAGCACATACTGTTTCAATGTGAAAAGCAATTTTTTATCAGGTAATTTGGAGGAAAATAACAGCAGTACATGTGCAATCCTTCGACGGCATCTGACAAAGAGGACTCGAAATTGTTTTAAATGGCTTAAAATTCTTTTTTACACACTCACGAAACAATGAATGATGACGCATATTTTAGGATAAAGGGACTCTTTGGCAGAAGAACGCGTTTAACTTTGAACGACGTCCTACAGTGAATCAATACATATATAACTCCTGGCCTCTCCATCCCTTCCCACCTTTCCTCCCAGCAACATAAAACTACTCAGTGGAAAACATGAGAATAGGGTAACTTCACATGCTGCGAAGACTCGTAAATATCGCATAAACACGAAAGGCTTTAGAACCTGTACTAAGTTTGTACAGAAATTAAACTCTGCTCAAACCTGTTCACTTTTCAAACCGCAAAGCCAATCCCTTCGGCAAACCTATCTATACATTTCTTATTTCTCACGTGCATCTTCAACCCGATCAAAGGTTTTCTTTTATACTTTTTTTCCAGCAAGTAATAGATACGAAGTAAACTCCCGCTCATTTTACCCTTTCTTTAAGAGCCTGTTCTACGGCGTCGTATGAAAATGCAGAACAGATACAAGTCCTCTTGAGGAGAAGATTTTTTACAAAATTCACTCCGGAACAACAATCGCAGGCAACCGAGGGCGATGCACCCAGAGCACAGAGAAGAAACGCACCTTCCGGGGACATACACTAAGCCCAGCGGCAGGCAGCCTCGCACCGCCCTCCCTGGAAGGGTCAGCAGAGGCGAGCGCGGAGGCGACGGGCGGAGGCGACGGAGCTCCGGCCTGTCTGCAGGGCTGCCTCCCGCAGAGCACTCCTCACACACGCGGGTCCGGTCGGCGCACCTCGGCCCCCGAAGGTCTACAGGACAGGGAAAGAGTTTAGAAACATTCCCAGTTTGGGTCCTGTCTTAATCCCAATATCTCAATTGTGTCTAGAAAGGCTGAGGCCCTGACAAGGATGTATTAGTGAAAAGGAGGTCCCAAGAACCTAAGACACGAGCCCAATGTCACGAACCGCGTGTTGCTCAAGGTGGACTCTCTCCCGACATCTTAAGACTCACCAGACGAAACCTGAGTTGCAGTGCAGAGAAATAACACAAGCTAGTTTCTAGTGGACCGATCCTCAGTGGCCCAAGTGTCCACACATACCTGCAAATCCACAAGAGCTGCCTTGTGGGGTTGAGGCTTCAGGTGTTTTGATTTTGTATTTGTTTATAGTGTAACGCAATCAGACGAAATTAGGACAGCCTTCAAATATTCATACATCACAATAGCTTAAGAAACTATTGGTTTTTAAAGTGATAATCATACTTTTAAGAATATAAAAATTTTATACACTTATTTAATTTAAAATTTTGAAAAACTGCGAAACTTGTTTCCTAAGAGTCTGTACCATTTTCCAGTGCCACCAGCAACATGTGAGAGTGATAAAAAAAGCAAAATTTTAAGTAGTCACAGTAATGGTAAAAATGTAATCTAGGGCATCTAGATATGTGTGAGAAACTTTTCTTCCATTGATTTTAAAAACATGGCTTTTTCTTCCCCGAACTGCTTCCAGGGGGCCACACCAACCTTCTAGTCAACAATAACTCCACTTGGCCTGGGGCTTCAACAATTCCAAGTTTCCAGATGAACACTCACAAAAAGCCCACAGATAAGAAATATAATCATACATAAGATTGGTATAATGTCCATCCTAATTCTATTGCTGACCAGTACCTGAATTCTGACAATGCTCCCTATATCCTTAAAAATAAAACCAGGTGAAGGTTGAAACCCAAAGAGATTATTTTGCACCTGTTTCACTTGAACCAAATGCTGGCGAGGGTGTGGAGAGAAGGGAACAGTACTGCACTGTTCGTGGGACTGTAAATTAGTGCGACCACCATGGAAAACAGTATGGAGGTTTCTCAAACAACTACAGATCGATCTTCCATACAATCCAGCAATCCCACTTCTGGGTATATACCCAGAGGAATGGAAATCATCATGTCGAAGGGATACTTACCCTCCCATGTTCATCGCAGCTCTGTTTACGATAGCCAAGACCTGGAACCAACTGAAATGTCCGTTGATGGATGACTGGATAAGGAAACTGTGGTATATATACACCATGGAATACTACTCTTCCATAAAAAAGAATGAAATTCTCCCATTTGCAACAACATGGATGAGCCTGAAGTGTCAGGAGCCATTTTTAACAATAGCCACCATTTTAACAAATAACAGCCATTTTATGTAAGCCTTTCTCTTCCTCCTCAGAAAAGCCCACGTGCGCCAAGCCAACACCTCTCCCACCTCCTCTTCTCATACCACGCCACTATCACCCCACTGCTTTTCCACCTATCATAAGGTGCCACACTCTGTGACAGCCCGCCCCTTCTTCACTATGTATATAAGCAATCGCCTGACAATAAAATTTTGAGGCTTGATCAGAATCTTGTCTTGCCTCCATTCTGTGTGTCTCCTGTCCCTCCCCCTTTTCACCAGCTATAGGTAGTCCTCCTCGAGCCCACGTTCTTACCTGTCCCGCAGACCGGGACATTCTGGCGCCCAAACGTGGGGCCCGAGGCACGGAACAACGTTGCTGGCACCTACTCGGAAGACACCTGGCCAGGCATACCCTGAGCTCCTGAGCTCGTTTCGAGCCCGTGGGTGATCAATCCTCGGGACAAGACTCGATTTTGATCGTCGCTGGACTAGCTGCCCCAGCGGACATCGGACCGGTGAGTAGGTGATTATCATGGGACAGGAATTGAGCTCTCATGAGCTCTTCCTTTTTTTTTTTTTTTTTTTTTTAATTTTATTTTGTCGATATACATTGTAGCTGATTAATGCTCCCCATCACCAAAACCTCCCTCCCTTCTCCCTCCCCCCCTCCCCCCCAACAATGTCCTTTCGGTTTGTTTGTTGTATCAACTTCAAATAATTGTGGTTGTTATATCTTCTTCCCCCCCCCGCCCCAGTTTGTGTGTGTGTGTGTGTATGTGTGTGTGTGAATTTATATATTAATTTTTAGCTCCCTCCAATAAGTGAGAACATGTGGTATTTCTCTTTCTGTGCCTGACTTGTTTCACTTAATATAATTCTCTCAAGGTCCATCCATGTTGTTGCAAATGGCAGTATTTCATTCGTTTTTATAGCTGAGTAGTATTCCATTGTGTAGATGTACCACATTTTCCGAATCCACTCATCTGATGATGGGCATTTGGGCTGGTTCCAACTCTTGGCTATTGTAAAGAGTGCTGCGATGAACATTGGTGAACAGGTATACCTTCGACTTGATGATTTCCATTCCTCTGGGTATATTCCCAACAGTGGGATGGCTGGGTCGTATGGTAGATCTATTTGCAATTGTTTAAGGAACCTCCATACCATTTTCCATAGAGGCTGCACCATTTTGCAGTCCCACCAACAATGTATGAGAGTTCCTTTTTCTCCGCAGCCTCGCCAGCATTTATCGTTCATAGTCTTTTGGATTTTAGCCATCCTAACTGGGGTTAGATGGTATCTCAATGTGGTTTTGATTTGCATTTCCCGGATGCTGAGTGATGTTGAGCATTTTTTCATATGTCTGTTGGCCATTTGGATATCTTCCTTAGAGAAATGCCTACTTAGCTCTTTTGCCCATTTTTGAATTGGGTTGCTTGTTTTCTTCTTGTAAAGTTGTTTGAGTTCCTTATATATTCTGGATATTAATCCTTTGTCAGATGTATATTTTGCAAAGATTTTCTCCCACTCTGTTGGTTGTCTTTTAACTCTTTTAATTGTTTCTTTTGCTGTGCAGAAGCTTTTTAGTTTGATATAATCCCATTTGTTTATTTTTCCTTTGGTTGCCCGTGCTTTTGGGGTCGTATTCATGAAGTCTGTGCCCAGTCCTATTTCCTGAAGTGTTTCCCCTATGTTTTCTTTAAGAAGTTTTATTGTCTCAGGGTGTATATTTAAATCCTTAATCCATTTTGAGTTGATTTTAGTATACGGTGAGAGGTATGGATCTAGTTTCATTCTCCTGCATATCGATATCCAGTTATCCCAGCACCACTTGCTGAAGAGGCAGTCCCTTCCCCAGTGAATAGGCTTGGTGCCTTTGTCAAAGATCAGATGGCAGTAAGTGTGTGGGTTGATTTCTGGATTCTCTATTCTATTCCATTGGTCAGTGTGTCTGTTTTTATGCCAGTACCATACTGTTTTGGTTATTATTGCTTTGTAGTATAGCTTAAAGTCAGGTAGTGTTATGCCTCCAGCTTTATTTTTTTTGCTGAGCATTGCTTTGGCTATTCGTGGTCTTCTATTGTTCCATATAAATGTCTGAATAGTTTTTTCCATTTCTGAGAAAAATGTCTTTGGAATTTTGATGGGGATTGCATTGAATTTGTATATCACTTTGGGTAGTATGGACATTTTCACTATGTTGATTCTTCCAATCCAAGAGCATGGAATATCTTTCCATCTTCTTGTATCCTCTCTAATTTCTCTCAGCAGTGGTTTGTAGTTCTCATTATAGAGATTTTTCACCTCCTTGGTTAACTCAATTCCTAAGTATTTTATTTTTTTGGTTGCTATTGTAAATGGGCAGGCTTTCTTGATTTCTCCTTCTGCATGTTCACTATTGGAGAAAAGAAATGCTACTGATTTTTGTGTGTTGATTTTGTATCCTGCTACTGTGCTGAAATCATTTATCAATTCCAAGAGTTTTTTTGTAGAGGTTTTAGGCTGTTCGATATATAGGATCATGTCATCTGCAAACAGGGACAGTTTGACTTCATCTTTTCCAATCTGGATGCCCTTTATTTCCTTCTCTTCTCTGATTGCTCTGGCTAGTACTTCCAACACTATGTTGAATAGGAGTGGTGAGAGTGGGCATCTTTGTCTAGTGCCTGTTCTTAAAGGAAATGCTTTCAGCTTTTCCCCATTCAGGATGATATTGGCAGTGGGTTTGTCATATATGGCTTTAATTATGTTGAGATACTTTCCCTCTATACCTAACTTATAGAGGGTCTTTGTCATGAATGAGTGCTGAACTTTATCAAATGCTTTTTCAGCATCTATAGAGATGATCATATGGTCCTTGTGTTTGAGTTTATTAATATGGTGTATCACATTTATTGATTTGCGTATGTTGAACCAACCTTGCATCCCTGGGATGAATCCCACTTGATCGTGATGAATAATTTTTCGTATGTGTTGCTGTATTCTGTTTGCTAGTATTTTAGTGAGGATTTTTGCATCTATATTCATCAAGGATATCGGCCTGTAGTTTTCTTTTTTGGTTATATCTTTACCTGGTTTTGGTATCAGGATGATGTTTTCTTCATAGAATGAGTTTGGGAGATTTGCGTCCGTTTCAATCTTTTGGAATAGTTTGTAAAGAATCGGTGTCAATTCCTCTTTGAATGTTTGGTAAAATTCTGCTGTGAATCCATCTGGTCCTGGGCTTTTCTTTGTTGGGAGCCTTCTGATAACAGCTTCAATCTCCTTTATTGTTATTGGTCTGTTCAAATTTTCTACGTCTTCACGGTTCAGTTTTGGGAGCTTGTGTGTGTCCAGAAATTTATCTATTTCCTCCAGATTTTCAAATTTGTTGGCGTATAGTTGTTTATAGTAGTCTCGAATGATTCCTTGTATTTCAGATGAATCAGTTGTAATATCGCCTTTTTCATTTCTAATTTTTGTTATTTGAGTCTTCTCTCTTCTTTTTTTTGTTAGCCATGCTAATGGTTTGTCAATTTTATTTATCTTTTCAAAAAACCAACTTTTTGATTCGTTGATCTTTTGAATTGTTTTTTGGTTTTCAATTTCATTCAGTTCTGCTCTGATCTTAATGATTTCTTTCCGTCTGCTAACTTTAGGATTGGATTGTTCTTGTTTTTCTAGTTCTTTAAGGTGAAGTGTTAGGTTGTTCACTTGCCATCTTTCCATTCTTCTGAAGTGAGCATTTAATGCAATAAATTTTCCCCTCAATACTGCTTTTGCAGTATCCCACAGGTTTTGGTATGATGTATCATTGTTTTCATTAGTTTCAATAAACTTTTTGATTTCCTGCTTGATTTCTTCTTGGACCCATATGTCATTAAGTAGAATGCTGTTTAATTTCCATGTGTTTGTATAGTTTCCAGAGTTTTGTTTGTTATTAATTTCTAGTTTTAATCCATTGTGGTCTGAGAAGATACATGGGATAATTCCAATATTTTTGAATTTATTGAGACTTGATTTGTGACCTAATATGTGATCTATCCTGGAGAATGATCCATGTGCTGATGAGAAGAATGAATATTCTGAGGTTGTTGGGTGGAATGTTCTGTAGATATCTGCCAATTCCAATTGGTCTAGAGTCTTGTTTAGATCTTGTGTTTCTCTACTGATTCTTTGCCTAGATGATCTGTCTAATATTGACAGTGGAGTGTTCAGGTCCCCTGCTATTATGGTATTAGTGTCTATTTCCTTCTTTAGGTCTAATAGAGTTTGTTTTATAAATCTGGCTGCTCCAACATTGGGTGCGTACATATTTATGATTGTTATGTCTTCTTGATGGATCAGTCCTTTTATCATTAAGTAGTGTCCCTCATTGTCTCTTTTTATGGTTTTTAGTTTAAAGTCTATTTTGTCAGATATAAGAATAGCCACTCCAGCTCGTTTTTCTTTTCTGTTTGCATGGTGAATCTTTTTCCATCCTTTCACTCTTAGTCTGTGTGAATCTTTATGGGTGAGGTGGGTCTCTTGTAGGCAGCATATAGTTGGGTCCTGCTTTTTGATCCAGTCAGCCAGTCTGTGTCTTTTAATTGGGGAATTTAAGCCTTTTACATTAAGAGTTGTTATTGAAAGGTGTTGATTTATTCCTATCATTTTATTGGTTGTTTGGTTGTCTTAGGTGTCTTTTGTTCCTTGCTTTCTGATTTACTGTTTGGTTTCTGTGTTTGTTGGTTCCTTAGGTTGTAGATAGTGTTTTTGTTAGCTTGTTTTCTCTTCATGAATGCCATTTTTATTGTACTAGCGGGTTTAGATTTTTCTTAGGTTTTTATGGCAGTCGTAGTTATTTTTCAGGAACCAAACCCAGTACTCCCTTGAGGATTTCTTGTAAGGGTGGTCTTGTGGTAGTGAACTCCCGCAGTTTTTGTTTGTCTGAGAAATATACTATTTGCCCTTCATTTCGGAAGGATAGCCTTGCAGGGTAGAGTATTCTTGGCTGGCAATCTTTGTCTTTTAGTATTTTGAAAATATCATCCCATTCCTTTCTAGCTTTTAGGGTTTGTGATGAAAAGTCTGATGTTAACCTGATTGGGGCTCCCTTATAGGTGATTTGACGCTTCTCTCTTGCAGCTTTTAAGATTCTCTCTTTGTCTCTGAGTTTTGCCAATTTGACTATGACATGTCTTGGAGAAGGCCTTTTTGGGTTGAATACGTTTGGAGATCGTTGAGCTTCCTGGATCTGAAGATCTGTGATTTTTCCTATACCTGGGAAGTTTTCTGCCAGTATTTTGTTGAATATGTTTTCAATGGAATCTCCATTTTCCTCCCCTTCTGGAATACCCATGACTCGGATATTTGAGCGCTTGAGGTTGTCTGATATCTCTCTCAGATTTTCTTCCATGTCCTTGATTCTTTTTTCTTTCTTTTTGTCTGCTTGTGTTATTTCAAACAGCCCATCTTCAAGTTCAGAGGTTCTCTCTTCAACTTCGACAAGCCTGCTGGTTAAACTCTCCGTTGTGTTTTTTATTTCGCTGAATAACTTCTTCAGTTCAGCAAGTTCTGCTACATTTTTTTTCAGGACATTGATTTCCTTGTATATTTCCTCTTTCAGATCCTGTATACTTTTCCTCATTTCATCATGATGTCTAGCTGTGTTTTCTTGTATCTCATTCAGTTTCCTTAGAATTATCACTCGAAATTCCTTGTCAGTTATTTCAAGGGCTTCTTGTTCTATAGGATCTAGAGTATGAGACTTATTAACTTTTGGTGGTGTACTTTCTTGATTTTTTGTATTTCTGGTGTCTTTTTTTTGGTGTTTATTCATTGTGGCAGGGGGTTTCACAGTCCACCGGTTTGAGACTAATGACTAACTAGGATGTTGCTGTGGTTGCCAATTTGGTATGGCTCCCGCCGTGACTGCTCAGTTGGCCTCTAGTGTCTTGTGTGTGTGGTTGCCTCGGGTCTTGGGCTTCTCCAGGGATCCACCTTTCTGGTCAGCTTGTACTCTGCTGGGCTGGTGGATCACGTACCACAGGGTGTGTGATCTCTGTTGAGCTTTCACTTTCTGTACAGGACTTCTCCCCGTTCCGTGTGCTCTGGCCCAGGCTGTTAGATCGTGCAGTGGCGACCCCACCGGGTGTGTGGTTTCTGTCGAGTCTCCGCCTCCCTGGCCGCCCATCTCCCCCCTCTATGCACACTGTGCTGGGCTGGGGCGTGTCTTCTGCAACCCTCGTCTATCAGCTGGGCCTTCAAGACCCTGCTCAGCACCGCCTCGCCCAGGAAGTCTACCAGGTTTCTGCTAGGCACAGACGACCGGTCTCTCTGGGTGCCTTTGTAGCACTGTGTAGATCTTTCTCGGGTCTTGTTCACCTTTGTATCCCCCCGGTATAAACCGAGTCTAGTGCCCGCCTGCAGCCTGCTCTCCGGCAGGTTCAAGCGGACCTGGGAACTCTCCTACCACACTATTCCCAACCAGAAATTCGTTAGGCTTTTTTCCAAACTGGTGGTCGCAGAGATGGTATCTGCCTCCCAGTAACAGGAAGTTTACCGGGGCCGGAGTCCAGGGTGTGGTGGAGTGACAGTCGGCCCGCCCGTACTTCCTAGCCCTCCCAAAACTGGTCGGGACGCCCCACACCCCCAGCCCTGCCAGAGAACCGCGGAGGGAGTGGGAGAGGAGGCCGGCCCACAGGCTCCGGAAAGCCCGGCGCCAGGCCAAGCAAATGGGCTCAGTGATGGCCGAGCAGGGCGGAGCTGCCAGCACCTGGGAAAATGGAGGCAGCACTGGGGCAGTGAGTGGCCTGGTGGTGCAGGCGGGAGCCGCATGGGCATCCACCCCCCGAACAGAGCTGTGCCAGGGATCACTCACAGTGCTGTGCCAGGTCGGGCGCTCGCTCTGTCTCTGGTTTGTTGCCTTCCGTGTTCTCGGCGCTGCCGCTTCGGGCTGTTCAGTCGCGGCGCCGCTCGGGCGCTCCCAGGAATCTTCTTTAATGCCGGCCTGAAACCTCGAATCCTGAATAGGGCAGCTGGCCCCCTTCAGTGCGGCCCCAGCCTCCCGGATCCTGGCTGCATCCACAGCAGCCCTGGCGCCGTGTTCCCTGTTTCAAGACTCACTTTTGCAGCTAAGAATCAGTTCTTTTCCTGCTCCACACTTCAAAGCTGTTGCCTGTAAATGAGGCAGCCTCTCCTGCCGGGGGCAAAGTGGCGTTGAGCCCCCACGACCGGCCAGCAGCAGCAGTCCTCCCTTAAGAGATGGCCAGAGGAAGGTCCACAAGTTTCCCGGCTGCCTGAGGCCCAGTGGCCACCTTTTCCACCTCAGCTACTCCGCGCCAGCCGCCGCAGCCGCCGCCATCTTGAAAACCACGAGCTCTTCCTTAAGGGGCTTAAGGATTCCCTCAAGATGCGCAGAATTAAGGCTAAAAAGAAAGATCTCTGAAGTTTTTTCAATTTCTTAACTGATGTATGCCCCTGGTTTCCTCAAGAGGGCACCATTGATCATAAATACTGACAACGGGTTGGTGACTGTCTCAATGATTACTATCGTACTTTTGGCCCCAGCAAGGTCCCCGTGTCTACCTTTTCCTACTGGAATTTAATTAATGACATTTTACAAACCCATTCTCAGGACCCGGATATCAAAAACATAATACAAGTGGGGGAGACAGCCCTTAAGGATGGTTCTCGCCCCCCCTCAACTTGCCCCTCTGTCGTAATAGGCATGCCGGAGGGACTTAACAGCCATGATGCTGATCCCCCTGAAAAGACCCTTCAGACAATCTGCCCTGAAACTAACCCCTCTAAAAAAACTCGTAAAACAGCTCCAAAATTATACCCCTCCCTCACTTCCTTCACCCCTCATAACGATCAACTTCCCCCCGAGGACCAAGAGACCTTAGACGAACAGGCAACTCATTATCATGATAACGAGGATCCCTGGATCCCTGGCAGCTTACTGCGCCAGTTCTTCATCCGCCGCCCTCCGCTCCCCACCAACCCCCCCCTTACCCCCTCTCTTGCACAAGACTGCTGGCTATGTTTAACCGTTGGTATGCCTCTACCTACTGCCATTCCTATGTTCAATGCCTCGTATATCCCCTTTAGTGAAACTGCCAATTGCTCACTATCATCCCCCTTCAGAGTACAGCCCTCAGGTTTCAATCTCTCTGATTGCCTCCAGGGACCTTCACAAAATAATTCCTATGACGTTGATGTCGGATTTGTCACCTTTTCCCATTGTCATTCCATAACTAACATTTCCACCCCCATCTGCCCTTCTCCAGGACAGGTATTCATTTGTGGAGGCAACCTTGCCCATACCTTTCTCCCTATTGATTGGACAGGCCTTTGCGTTCCAGCGAGCCTTCTCCCTGACATTTCTATCATCCCCGGAGATGAGCCCGTCCCTCTTCCTAGCCTTGACCTTATAACAGGACGCCACCGGCGTGCTCTCCAAGTCATTCCATTGCTTATAGGCTTGGGGATTACAACCGCTGTGGCCTCTGGCGGGGCGGGGAAAGGGGTCGCTCTTAACACCTATAATAAATTATCTCATCAGTTAATTGATGATGTTCAAACCCTCTCTGGAACTGTTAATGATTTACAAGATCAAATTGATTCTTTAGATGAGGTAGTTTTACAAAATCGCAGAGGATTAGACCTATTAACTGCAGAACAGGGAGGGATCTGTTTAGCTTTACAGGAACGGTGCTGTTTCTATGCCAACAAGCCTGGCATTGTTTGAGACAAAATCAAGAAATTACAAGAAGACCTCATCAAGCGAAGAAAAGAATTGTTCGAAAACCCGCTCTGGACTGGACTTAATGGACTCCTCCCTTACCTCCTCCCTGTCTTGGGCCCCCTTCTTTGCCTCCTTTTACTTATAACCTTCGGTCCCTGGGCGTTTCGCCATCTCACCAACCTAATTAAGAAACAAGTTGATGCCGTCCTTTCTAAACCTATCCAAATTCATTATCAATGGCTGGCATCAAAGGACGCGGGAGAAGACTACTATGGCTCCCTCCCTACGGGGACAACATGATAACCAGAGGCATGTCTACCCTCTCCCTTTAGGGAGGACAGGGTATGAGCACCGGGGTGAGTGTAAAACAAAGTATTACAAGGGAAGGTCACAGAACTCCGACCTCCTCTGGGTTTCCCTGTGAGCACGCCTGGCTTGCATAGGGGTTGGTATCTAATCTATCAAAAATCAATTTCGGCTCTGCCCCTCCCCCCAAAAGATACCAAGAGCCAACGATGGTGGATTCAAAAAATCCACGGGGGAGCCAGGCCCCTACTCCCTCGCCCGGTTAATGCTCGCCTTCCCTTCTGTCTTTGAACAGAAAGGGAGGAGATGTCAGGAGCCATTTTTAACAATAGCCACCATTTTAACAAATAACAGCCATTTTATGTAAGCCTTTCTCTTCCTCCTCAGAAAAGCCCGCGCGCGCCAAGCCAACACCTCTCCCACCTCCTCTTCTCATACCACGCCACTATCACCCCACTGCTTTTCCGCCTATCATAAGCTGCCACACTCTGTGACAGCCCGCCCTTTCTTCACTATGTATATAAGCAATCGCCTGACAATAAAATTTTGAGGCTTGATCAGAATCTTGTCTTGCCTCCATTCTGTGTGTCTCCTGTCTCTTCCTCTTTTCACCAGCTACAGGTAGTCCTCCTCGAGCCCACATTCTTACCTGTCCCGCAGGCCGGGACACTGAAGAAACTTATGCTGAGTGAAACAAGCAAAGCATAGAGGGATAAATACCACATGTGCTCACTCTTAAGTGGGAGATAAGAGAGAAAGAAGGAATGAAAGAAAGACCACAGTGTTGCGTTGGACTTGTAGAGGGAGAGAGCACACCTAGGGATACTTTTCAACAAATGGTGCTAGGACAACTGGATAGCCACATGCAAAGGAATAATGTTGGAGCCTTACCTCACTCCGAAACTTAACTCAAAATAAATAAAGGACCCAAATGGAAGAGGTATTATTATAAAACTCCTTGAAGAAAACATAAGCGTAAACTTTCAGGACCTTGGATTTGGCAAAGAATTCTTAGGTATGACACAAAAAGCATTAACAACAAGAGATAAAATAGATAAATTGGACCTCGCAGAAATTAAAATATTTCGTGATTCAAAAGACTCCATCAGGAAAGTAAAAAGACAACCCACAGAATGGGAGAAGACATTTGCCAATTTTATATATACTGTCATACATATAGAATTCTTTCAAATCAATAATTATAAAAATAATAATCCAGTTTAAAAATGAGCAAATCATCTAAATAGAAATTTCTCCAAGATAGACATACAAATTGTCAATAATCAGAGGAGAAGATGTTTGGCATTATTAGTCGTCAAGTAAATGCGCATCAAAACCACATTGAAATACCACCTCAAACTCAATAGGACAGCTAGAATCGAAATATCTGATAACAACAAACATTAGCAAGGATGTGGAGACATTATACCACTCCTACCCTACTCACGGCAATGTAAAACATTGCAGCTGCTTTGGAAAACAGATTGACAGTTCCTCAAATGTAGAGGTACCTTTTGGCCTACCGATTACATTCCTAGTATACACCCAAGATAAATTAAAAATATGTCCCCATAGAAACTCGTACATGAATGTTTATAGTAGCATTATCCATAATAGCCAAAAGGTAGAAACAACTCAAATGTCTACCACATGATGAATGGATACACAAAATGTGGCACATCCATATAATGAAATATTATTTGGCAATAAAAAGAAAAGAAGTACTGATACGTGTAACAACATGGATGAACCTTGCAAGCATACACTAAGTGAAAAAAGCCTATCACAAAGACCACATATTATCTAATCCCATTCAGATAAAATCCAAAACAGGGAAATGGATACAGACAGAAAGCAGTGGTGTATTCGAGCTGGGGATTGGGGATTGGGAGATGGGGGGTGACAGCTAAAGGGCACAAGGATTTGGATTTTGTTTAGGTATTGAAAGTGTACATCAGTTAACAATGGTGAATTGTACACATCAAAAGGGTGAATTGTATGGTATGTGAATTATATCACAGTGAAGTTGTGAAAATTAAACTAAATTGAATGTATTTCTGTGGATCAAATTCTAGATTCTCTATTTTGTTTCATTGGTCTATGTGTCTGTTATTCTTCTAGTACAAAAGTACTTCAAAATGTTCATGGAAAAAAAGAATTAAAAGATAATATATAACACCAAGGGCAGTGGTTCAGGTCCCTGTATCGGCCAGTTGTCAAAAAAAAAAAAAAAAAAAAAAAAAAAAAAAAAAAAGATAATATAAATCTTTCTTTGAACCTTTTGAAGGACCCTCATGTAAACAATCTCAAAACCTGTCCACAGCCATCCTTTTTACCTTTAGAGTCAATGAGGGGCGTATGCCCGGAGCATTTCCACTCCAATTCTCCTCTTTCTGTGCTACATACTTCCTTTCACACTCATTTCGCATTCCTGGCCTGTATCAACCGTCTGTTTTTAATCAACAACACACACGCACAGCCCCAACCTTGGTGGAAGGAGTTCACTAAACATAGAAGATAAAACATAAATTGAACATATATGTTAAATTCCTTATCTTATAATTACAAAACCGGTGTCATGCCTGAGTCTGGTTTTGATGCTTGCTTTGTATCTTCAGACTTGAGGTAGGTGCCTGTGCAGGAGCAGATACAAGCCCATGTGTGAAAAAAACTGTTCTAACACAGAGCTTTCCCAGCCGTGCTCAGGGCGAACCCAATGGTTCTTGTGGTGGGGTGTCAGAGCACACTGCTCCAAGGAGGAAGAAAGGACGCTGGGTGGACAGGACTCTGGGATTACAGTCCTCACTTCAACCAGACTGCTCTGCCTTCCTATGTTCATGGATTGCATTTCTGTGCAAAGCTTGAGATGGAGTAAGAGGTTCCATGTCTAAAATGTGGCAACCATAGTTGACTAGTTAGATATGGGACATATTGTGGAATCCTGTCATCTACTACTCGTGTCCAATATTGCCTTCAGCCCTTTGCTTCACTAACTCTAGTTACTACAAAGCTGTCAGCTGCCCAAAACAGACACACTGTGTTAGAGGAAGCTAAACAAGAAAGGGGCCATCTGCACAGGGTTTCCACCCACCCTGCAGAGGTCTTCACCTTTAGCCAACCCTCTATGCCAGACAGTGTGTAGTGGCAACATAGGCCAGCAATCACAGTCTCGGGACACCTGGCCCCCGATGTGACAAGCATTCAGAAACCAGGGGTGGGAGTCTGAGGCAGAGACACCATCCAGATCACTTTTCAAGGCAAGTCCACACTAACACTTCATCAGCAATGTCTGAGGTCACCCATCCCAGGGCTCTCTTCCTCCAAGTTCCCCTCATGTAGCTGCACTGTTACCTTCCACGGCTCATTGCTTTTCCCGCCTGTCTCAGCTGTCAGTCATCAGTCACAAACTCTCACTCACATAGTGGGGTTCACAAGAAGTCCACTGTACACAGGGGATAGGACACCAGCACCAGCTGGCATCAGGACAGCTCCTAGCATGGGATGCTGGTGAGGGCGCACTGCTCCTAGAGTGGACCAGAGACACAGCTAACCGGAATGATGCAGGGGCTGGCTGCAGGCTTCCTGAAAGAGGTGTGGGGTCCTAAGGTAGGGTGGGGTGTCACCCGTTCTGTATTCCCTCCTCTCCCCCCTTCTCTCCCTCTGGTCTTTTCACCCGTGCTGACCTCTGGACTCAGGGCTCTGAGCACCAGCCTGCCTGGGGATCTGTGGACTTGGTTTTGCATGTGGTCTCTCTCATGGACTCTGGCAGGTACTCTCCACTGGATCGTTCCAATACCACCCAATGAACATAGCAAAGCTAATCAGACAAAAAAGGAAGGTTCCTGACTAAAATTTTGTAAATGTTCCCTCTCAAAGGATAAATTTCAAAATTGGTGTGTGCAGGAGTCTTCCCCAACTGGATGCACCTCAAACTCCTCGAAATTGAGTCAAGGACCAAATCCATCCCACTCTTCCAGTTGCTTTTCCATCCAAGCCACAATTTTCATTCATTTTCCTCCCACTCAAAATCCAATCGGTGATGCCTTCAGTTGTCCACCTCCAACCAAAGATTCACCTCCTTTAGACACCACTCCCATCCTGTTGCAGGGGTGACAGCATGCCCCCAGCCTCTTTCCAGGGTCCTCCTAGAGCTGACGATAGGCAATAGCTAGAATCTGTGAGATCCCTTCTTTTCTGGAGTGTTAAGTTCCTTCTAATTTACTCTTACAGGCTCCACTCACATCCAAAGTTACCTGGGATAGCATCTGCTCCCCCTACATCTGTTGGCGGTGTTGTTTCACACATTTGTAATATAGTTACATTGTACTGGCATATTGCCTTGTCCTTTTTGGGGGGATCTGCAGATCTCCTAAATTATTTATTTAATTTGCACACACGAGAGTGGGCACGTTGTGCTGAAAAGTTCTATGCATCCTGACAAATGCATAATGTCTTGTCCATCATTAATTACAGTCTCATACAGAACCGAACCAACCCCCTAATAAATCCCCTGTGTTTACTCTATTCAATCTTTCCTCCTTGCCCACCCAACCACTTGCAACAACTGATCGTTTTACTGTCTGTATAGGTTTTCCTTTTCAGAATGTCAAATGAATAAGATTATACACTATGTAGCCTTTTCGGACTGACTTCGTTCACTTAGTAATAGGCATTTAAGATTCATCCATATCTTTGTGTGTCTTGATCATTCCTTTTTGTTGATAAATAGTGTTCTATTGTATAGTCGTACCCCAATTTGCTTATGCATTCACCTACTGAAGAACAATAGAGTTACTTCCAGTTGTGTCAATTATTAAATGAGCTGCCATATACATTTATGTTCAAGATTTTAGTGTGAACATATAATTTCAAATTAGCTGGGTAAACACCTAGGAATATGTTTGCTGGATCATGTGGTGAGACTGCTCGGCTTTCTAAGAAACGCACAACCTGGCTTCCAAACTGACTGTCTATTTGCAGTCTCACGAGCAATGAATGAGACTCCTTGGTGATTCTGACTGTAGCCGTCAATGGTTATCGTCTGTTTTTGGTTTTGTTTTGGATTTTGGACTCTCTAATATGAAACTAATATAGCTACTCCAGCTTTCTTTTATTAGTGTTAATATGGTATATTTGTTCAATCTCTTCACATTAAACCTATCTGAGACTTTGAAATTTAAAATTAATTTCTTGTAGACAACATGGGCATGAGTATTGTTCTTTTTATTCACTCTGACAATATATGTCTTTTAATTGGTGTATTTAGACCATTCACACTGAAGTGATTATTAAAGTAATTCTATTGATATCTAGCATGTATGTGACTGTTTTCTATTCCTTCCATATGTTCTTTGTTACATTTTACTCTTCTTTTTCTGACTTTAATGAGCTTTAGTGCAATTCTATTTTATCTCCTCTCAGCATATAAAATATACCTCTTTTTAATAAATTAGTGCTTGTCGTAGAGGTTACAATATACATTGTAATAATTCCACCTTAAAATAATTCTATACTGCTTCTCATTTAGTGTTTATATGTAATTTTTAAAAGTTTACTCAAGAAAGAAAGAATGAGTGAAGGAAAGAATGAAAGAAACAACAATCACAGGAATACACTGGAGTTTCAAAAGGAGAGAACAAAGTCGTGGTTCTTAGAGGCGGGAAAGGGAGAGGGGAAGGGGCTAGTGAGGAACTGGTCCAGGGTCACAAAGAATGACTACATTGTGTAAAGGTGAGCAACCTAACTATCCCGATTTGATCATCATGTATTGTACACAGTATTGATATCCTACTCTGTACCGCACAAATGTGTATTATCAATTATGTCTCAATAAAAATAAATAAACAAATAAAATTAAAAAGTATACTCATTATTCTCTCTCATTCTTGTATCATTGATGTCATTTATTTCATTTATCTGTATAATCTAATCACCAGTGTTACTACTATTAACTTAAACAGTTATCTTTTAGATCAGTTAAGAATAAAAAAAGCATTCTGTTTTACCTTCATTTATTTCTTTTCTTCTGTTCTCCATTTCCTTATGTAGATCCAAATTACTGACCTATATAACTTCTCAGTAATTTTTAGAAAAAATAGACAGAAAATCAGCATGAACATAAAAGTTCTAATGACTATTAAATGCAGTTAATCATTTGAAAATTTTAGAACATTTTATTACAAAAATATTCAGCAATCTAGAAATATATGGGAACTTTCTGAATTTATTAAAAAAACCTACAGAAATCCTAGAGCTAGGATTATGCTTAAAGGTAAAATATTAAATGTTTTCCACCTAGGGTCAGGAACAAGGGAAGAATATCTGACTTCACACTTCTGTTCAACTGTTTTATTAGATGTCCAAACTATTGCAATAGGGCAAGAGAAAGAAATAAAAGACATACGGATGCAAAAGGAAGAAATAAAAGTGCCATTATTGCAAACAACACAATGGTCAATGTGAAAAATTCTAAGGATTATAAACAAAAAAATGCAAAATGATATTAAGTTAATATCCTGTAATTCTGAAATATGAGTTCAATGTAAAGTAAATCAATTGTATTTCTCTATACTAAAAAGAAACACATGGAAATGTTAAAAAAAAAAGTGAGCACCTTATCAATAGCATCAAAAGACATAAAATGTTTTGGAATAAATTTAATGAAAGATATGCAAGACCTTTGCACTGAAAAATAGAAAACATGGCTGAGAAAAATTAAAGAAGACCTAAATAAATGGGGAGATATTACAATGTTCATAGATTAGAAGCCTCAAAATTACTTTATTCTATTCGTTATAATTCAATGTTATCATAATTTAGTCTGCTGTTCACTTTCTCTAGCTTTTGGGATTCCATTCAGCCTCTGGGAGATCCTGCGTCTTTCTGTTCCTTCTCATTTCTTTAGCACTTCCTTCCCTTCTGGCACAACAAAATGTTAAACCCGTCTTGTTTTTCTTTTGCTCCAGTCCTAGAGTTAGCAAAATCCATAAAATAAGCAAGTAAATAAATTTGGACTTCCTCAGAATTAAAATGAAATGAACGAAAAGACAGGCCACAGACAGGAAAAAAATATTTGCAAATCACGTGTCAAATCATTGACTTGTATCCAAAACATATAAAAACTCAAAACTAAGAAGGCGAACACCTAATTTAAAAACTGGCAAGACTTGACAGACGGTTCACAAAGAGGATGTACACGTGGCAAATGAGCACAAGGAAAGTTTACCCGAGGGAAAGACAAACACTACCACGAGGTCCCACAGCACATCTGAAAGACGAAACTAAAATCACTGACAGTCCCACGTGTTGGGGGGATGCACAGGAACAGGGACACTCCTGCAGTTCTGGTCGGAAGAAAGAATTATACACTCCCTCTGGGAAACAGTGTGGCACTTTCTTACAGCTAAACACGCTCTTACCATGTGACCCAGCAGTCCCATGCCTGGTGCTTACTGTAGGGAAATGAAAACGCACAGCCACAAAACAGCCCACGTGCGAGTGCTTGCAGAGAGGCCTTGTTTGTGGTAGCCGAGACCTGGAGCCGCGTTCACCGGACGGCTGCATGAGCAAGCTGTAGTCATTGTATGATGGAATAGCACTCAGCTGTGACAGGGACAGCCCATGCACACAGGGGACAACTTGAGTCAAAGGTTACATGCGGTGTGATTCCATCTGCACAACATTCTAACAGAGACGAAAGTATAGCAATAGAGAACAGAGCAGTGGTTGCCAGGGGTTATGGTGGGGTGACACTGTGACAATGACGGGACAGCACAAGGAAGTGTTATAGAGTGATAGAACTGTTCTATGTCCATCCTGTGGCGATGTATGTTAAAACTCACAGAACTGTACACCAAAAGCATACAGCCATTTTACTGTATAACAAATAATGAAAGAAACAAGGACAACTGAGAAGTGGTGCCAGGGCTAGGGCAGGCAGGAGGAAAATGACTCAAGTGAGCCTGGGCAGGTGACGTCCCCAGGGTGCATCTAGCAGGCCTGAGTGTGGGTGAGACGAGGTCTTTCAGGTACAGCAGCAACATACTCAGTACGTGCCTTGGCGTGGTGGCAGGGACGGGTGGTGTTATGTCCCCAGCATCAATCTGCCCAGCTCACTAACTTGGTAGGTGTGGACATGGGTGTCTGTAGGAGCCCAGGCAGCGGCAGTTTCTGGGGAACATGGTGGCAAATGTGTTGTCAAAGCACCCCCAGTAGGTTGGGGAAATGTTGCCTGTGGAGAAAGTATGTCGGGGCGATATCATGCGTATGTGCACAGGGTGACAGCAGGGACCCGTTTCCTCGGGCAGATGTGAAGCCACCAGAGTCATGTGGAGCTGGAGGGAGGGAAGGAGGGAGGCTGTCAGGAAGAGAAGAGGATGTGGGGCCAGATGCGAGGCTGTCACCTGAAGGAACAGGCACTGATGACAACGTTTCCTGGGAGGTGGGCCCTGTCGTGCACACGCTCCATGTTTTCCTTCCCATGCTGTCCCCACCGCAGTCCTGGGAGGTGGGACTGTCCTCGTGCCAGCTTGTGCTGCCTGAACTGGAGAGCAAGGTGACAACGGTGCCTCCTGTCAGAGGCTGGGGCAGAAGGTCTAGACAGATCCTCCTCTCCTCCTCCCCTCAGGTGGTGTGTGTCCCCCTGTGGATTCTCATGTCCTTCCTCTGCCTTGTGGTCCTCTACTACATCGTGTGGTCTGTCTTGTTCTTCTACTCGATGGACGTGATTGCGGAGCAGCGAAGGACGCACATCACAATGGCGCTGAGCTGGATGACCATTGTCGTGCCTCTTCTTACTTTTGAGGTGAGCTTTCTACAGGAAAGCTTGTCAGCCACCAGATTGTCACTCACTGTCTGTGAGTGTGAGTGTGTGTGTGAGAGAGGAGGAAAGTTGGGATGTGTGTGAGTGTGTGTGTCAGAGAGAGAGAGAGAGAGAGAGAGAGACAGAGAGAGAGAGAGACAGAGAGAGACAGAGAGAGAGAGAGACAGAGACAGAGAGAGAGAGAGAGAGACAGAAAGAGAGAACATACAGCAAGTTACAACTTAGATCACTTTCCCAGGGGGACACTGGTCCTCACAGGTACCTGAGTCAGCTGTGCTCTGCTTGGGTGGCAGGACTGTGGTGATTTCATTCATAAGCTGGTGACAGAGAAGGGTCATCTCTGGGGGCTCTGGAGCACTGAAGAGAAAACCGATCATTTCTCTCAACGTTGCTTGGACATGGCAGGTTCCTCGGAAAGACGGTCTGAGTGGCAGCCAAAGGCCCCTGAAGGACTGAAAGGGCGAAGCTGAGGGACACCGGAGTTCCTATAATGCCTTTCTCTGACTGGACTGAGAATGCACTGTGAATTATTTCCCGTTCAAGGCATAAGAAGAGCCAGAGGCCGTACACTCTCAATCCTAGTGGACATTCAGTGACTCTGAAAAAAAAAAAAAAGAGAATTTTAGCTAATGGTCCTATGCAAGCGACATGACATACATGTGTCTAAACCAAATCAAATAAATAGCAGTTCTTTGCTGAAAGCCAGAGCTATGGATTCCTTGGGCATTCTCTTCACTACCCTTCCCCTCCCACCCAACGGCCGAAGCCTTTTACAGAAGTCATCAGCAGCATGCATACGCTAGCAAAGGCCACTGCGATATGTCACTCTCAGGCTTAAGAATTCGCTTAAGATAAAAGACTTTGCCACGCACGTGAAACACACTGGCTGTTTCACTGAAAACACTAGGAGTGACCTTTGGAGACATCAAAAATGAATCACATTTCAATTCTAAGCCTGTACGTGCACGTGAATGCAGGTTAAACCGAGCCCAATAATGAAGGCTTTGTAAACATGTTTAAAAGAATGGTGTCCACAGACAAATCCCAAATCCAGAAATGATTAAGGATTAGTGCTCTTGGACTGAAAGATACCTCGAAAGGGTCTCTTTCAAACCAACTTTGCACTCCCCTTTTAGTAACAAAGGCCTGGCCTTTAGAGAGGCTACTACTTAGTGGGAAGAGGACATAGAATCCTCTCAGCATGGAGATTTTCCACTGTTCCAATCCATCTCCTGTGCAGAGTGAATATTAAGAACAAATTTGTCCTCAATGGCTAGAGAGCGGGTATCACCAAAGAAAGGGTTGTGTCCTCTCATCTGTGATTGAAAATGACAATTATTTGGTTATATCCCCCTCCGATCCCACAGCACCCCAGACTCTCATCTGTTTTCAAAAACACGTTGATGGGTATTTTTGTATTGCATTCCTTTACTCATGTCTAGTTAAACAAGTACGAACTTTCCTCATAGTAGAGTCTCTGTAAAGCAGGCCTCAGAAATGAGAGGGTCTCCGACAATAAGAACAGGATCTATGAGGAAGAAATGGAAAGTAAAGACAACCCTGTTGTGATCGGTGGAGGGATGCATTGGGACCAAGCAGAGCTCCACATGACAGTGCAAAGCCCAGGCGAGCATGTGCCCATCCAATCACACATCCGTGCTCTGAGTACCACCGCTCTGGTCCAGGAGCAAGAGGAGCACTTCCACCGTACTCAGCGCAGCCCCACTCTGGGGACAACTGGAGCAGTTGGTAATAAGACACACTCTTTCTCTGGGCCCATATGAGCAGATGGAACCCACCAGCACAAGTGTTTGGAAGAGTTCAAAGCAGGAAAGAGATGTGGGGGGAAGAGGGACACCAACCAAGACTAGATATCCCACCCTGGTAGGGACCACCATCTTCTGGGAGGTACAGTCACCCAGGGGTCCAGCTGACCCAGACAGTCCTGGTGATACGAAGTTCGGAATAACTGGGGACTGGCCCTTGAGCAAACCAGAGAGGCCAGCAACAGGCCTCCCCTGTCTTTAGGGGTGGGAGTGGCCATGGGATCAAGGCTGCTCAACTCATCCAGTTTCTGGCCCCGTGAAACCATGTGTCTGTCAGCACATGGGAGACTTTTCTGGGAATCTGAACCACCCTTTCTACAATTTTAGAAAGGATAGAAGCTGGGGTGCCCAGCCACCGGATCCCCCCCAACACTTGGCCAGGGCTCAATCTCCAGACTGGCCATGAGCCACCTATGTGACATCACATGACAAATAAAGAGGACGATGACGTCGGCAGCTGGTTGCCCCACTGCCGAGATTCTAGAATCCTGTGGACAGTATTTCTTGGGCATCGCCATTCAGAACGAAGGCAGTTTGTACTTACTGGGACAGTGGTTAATGTTGTGGGGTACAAACTGCTCCTGATGTCACTGTAGCCTCATGGATAGTCAGGATACTGAAGACAGTGAAAATGAGCTCGCCTCATCTTCTGGTGGAGAGCCAGCAAGCGGGGTCCCACCTGATCCAAACCTGGATCCAAGGGAGGTATCAGACGGCCCAGGTGACCAAGCCGTGGGACAAGATGCAGACTCCCAAAAGGATGAACAACCAGCAGATCAAAACCAACGTACGTCCAGTGTAGAAGAAGACAGTGACCCCAGAACACTCTCCTTCCCGAGGAGGCTCTGGAAGATTGTTGAGGATGACACTTTCAAGTCTGTGCGCTGGGATGACGACGGACACACCGTGATCATAGAGCTAGACCTTTTCCAGAGGGAAATTCTTCGCCGGAGAGGCGTGGACAGGATTTTTGAAACAGACAGCATGAAAACCTTCATTCGCCAAATGACCCGCTATGGATTCAGCAAAATACGCACAAAAGCCTCTTCAGTTCATTCTCCGGGGAACAAGAAAATTATGGTAAAGTAGAAAGTATTCCTCTTACCCCTTTATTCTTCCTCAAAAATCTTTATAGGACGCCAAGGTGAATGACATACTACAAGAGTTTCATTTGCGGGGACAACGTTTTTAACATGAGCTATTATTTATTGAAAGATCTAAGTATATTAAATTACCACCCCCTTAGAAATACTCTGTGGGTAGGAGAAGAGACTCTGAGAGCCAGGGAATGTCAAATATACATACTGCCACCCTCACTTATGCATTGTTTCTCTCTAGTGAGGTCATGCTATAGGGCACAGTGACACTTGCCAGCACCTTAAACTTTTCCTTTCTCCATCATCAAATAAGACCCTTGTGATTCTCAGGGAGAAAAGCAATGGTCATCTAATCTCAGAGTGACTAAAATGTTTCCTTTTGCTTCAGCTTTACAGCAACCGCAATTTTCAGAGAGACCAGCCTGGGCTCCTTGAGAACATTCATAGAAAAGGTGACCTCGGAAACACTGCTCCTCCAGCAACCTGTGCATCAACCGCAAAGAGAAAGAAGCTGGTACCTACGAGACATTCCCTGCGAATCCAACACATTAATGCCAAGAAAGAAGCCAACAGCAAGACCCAGGGGGAGGCCCCAAATGTCCAGGGACCCAGTAACCCTCAGTTCTCCATCTTCCCTGGGGGTACCTGGTCTAGGGGCACTGTTGCTAGACATCCCCTAGGAAATTGTTCCCCTCAAGAGCCAAATGATCCAAGCAGGGAGGAAGACATCTCTGTGAATGTTAGGTTTGAGCCCAGGGCTGACACTGGAATGGAAGGTGCAGGGGACCCGCTCCCCAACCTCCCACTTTACCCGGGAATTGGTCTCCCGATGTCTCTGTATAACATCTGTTATTCCACTCTGATGGCTTCCCTCTTAGAAATGTCTACCAGTGAGCCGCCCAACGAGGAGCAGTCGGAGGGCTGATTACACGTGTGCATTCTGTGAACAGTTAAAGGACAATCCAGGTCCCTAAACTCACAGGCCACTAAGGAATGATAAGAAGGGCCATTTACTAATGGTGAAGCCATTTTTGGTTTTAATAAATCCAACAAAACCCCATGTTAGCAAATAAACCATGTAAATGAGAAGTGAGACTCCCTGTCGTTTCTAAACTTCTATAACACACACATCTCACTGACATGAGACTAAAGATCCTGCCCTAGACAGGCTTTGTCCCCAATGTCCTCTTCCATTTGAGGCAGCATAATTTCCACACACTCATCAAAGGATTTTGCTGGGGACTATGGAGGGCTTGCCCAGCAAGATCCGGTCCCCTGAGCCTTGCCTGCTGCTCAGGAGACAGAACAGCCTCACTCCTGACCTTGGGAGCATCACCTTACATTATTCCCGTACCGTGTGACAGGAGATTCCTTCCTCATCGCTGTCCCCACACTGTTGACAGGAAGTTTCTGTTCCACAGCTGAGTTTCCCAACTCAGCACACAGGGGCCCTCCAAAGAGGCTGCCTCATCTATCAAGGGAGGTACAACCACTGTGTCCTGGCTCAGAAGTGACCAACCACTCAAGTAGATGCCTGGGGGGAAAGCCCATGATCCTCACAGCTAACCACCACTAGAAACTTTGCTGGGAAATCACATAAATTTACTACCTTTATGTAGTAAACATAAAGGTTTACTACAAAATTATAACACTACTGAACACTTTGAAAAATCAGTCTCACTCAATGAGAGTTGTATCTTGCCTCCTTCGTTTGGATCTGCAGAAGCTCTGTGCAGCGGGTGACACACGGGCTTCGTGAACCATTGGCCTTCATGAGTGGAAGATGCATGTGCAAGAGACCTAGAGGAATCTGGAAGGATGGACAGCTGCATGTTTCTAAGTCTGATGTACTCTTCCTCCTGGATAAGTCAGGCTATTGATGGCTGGTCACTGCTGAGCAACCATTCAGTGCCTGGACCCACACTTTGCAAAAGGTCACAAGGATGCTGTTCAAAGAGCTGATCAGTTTTGACCAGAACAAAGACTGGGGAAACATAAAGGAGCTCCAAACACTTCACAGTTAACTTTGACACATTTATGTCTACAATCCAGACATTAGTAGGAAAAATTTGGCCATCAACACCCCCTATTCCCTTCATGTGAGCACAGAAACCCGTTTCTGTGAACGCCATGTAGTAGAAGCATGGTACAACACAGGGGTAATTCACACTTAACCTGATCTACATGCACATGCGCCAAGATGGCGAATCAACAGTGCCATGATTTAGCTGGTTTCTCAGCCATGTTCCTCTCAGGAACCCACACACATCATACCTTCTGGCCGAAAGGGATCAGGTGCTCTGGGATGTCAACCTGGAATATATACTTTCCCCCTTTGCTACATAAGGGCTCCAGTAACCACCTGGTTTTGGAAATCACAGTCAGGTACTTCTGCTGGAGGATGGTCAGAATAATTTGAATTTCCAGTTCCACAACCTCCCCAGAAGCTAAGTTTTCCGGACACTCCAAAGATTCCCCAATGTCACTGAGCCATGTACACAAAGAGAGAAACACACAGGTGGTTTTCCATTCCATAAACAAAGGCCTGCCAGTGTGACAACTTGGTTATTCAAAATTATGGCCGCTACAGACTTTGATGACATCACCAAAAGGACAGGAAGGGCAGCAGGGCCTTCTCACTGAGCACAGATGATGAACCAAACATGTTCCGGGAATCCTGGGTGAGGCAGAGGGAGGGCTCCAGAAATGAAGAGGACAGGGCTTGCTCCTCCGTGAAGCGAAGCAAATAACATGCAGGCGCCAGCAAGACTGCTGAGGGTAGGAGTTTGAGACTAGAAGGGCACCAGCCACTGCCCGGGAACATGGAGGCAACAAGGCGCTGAGGCAGTTCACCAGGGACAGGTGCGGATGTGGACCCTCCACCACCCACGGAGGTGAAGTGATTAGCCCAGGGTGTCACTGGTGGTGGGGACAGGGCAGGCACGTGAAGCCAGACAGGCAGCCGACGTGCACAATCTGCTGTGCTGCCTCTGGTGGTCTCTGTCCCCAACACACGCTCACCCACACACACACACGCACAGCCCAGCACCACATGACATCACGGACCTTACCCAGCCTCACAGGTCAGAAGAGGGAACCGAGGACCAGAGCAGAGAAATGATTTACCGGAGGTGAGGCAAGCTGGGCCTGCAGACCCCAGCCCAGGGCCCCTTGCTACCCCCTTGAAGGTGCATTGCTTAGGAAAACTGCAGCAAACACACAAACCAGTTCAAGCCAAAAGAGAAGCCCCCAAACTCCCCAGCCAGATCCAGGGTGGCAGCACTTGGAGTCGTCAGCACAACGATCAGCACATCGTCACTTACCAGCTACCACTCCTCGGCCAAACTTTTCCCCTTCTTGAAGTAAGGCCTGAATCTGAGCAGGCGTCATCCCAAGCCACCCCTGTAGCAGCCCCCACCAGGCGTCGTCTTCCCAGTCCCTGTTAGCAATGTAGATGGCGATGGTATGGTTCTGGTGGCTGCCCAGCAGGGGACACCAATGTGTCTCCAAGGTCTTGACCCCGTTTAAGACAAAGCCAGAATAAGGCTGCCGGAAGGAGAGGCAACAGATCTTCATCTTCCGCAAGCTCTCTGGGCCTCGGTGGCCTGTGGGAACACAGAAGATCGTCACACACCAGTCCTCCAAGCTCACGGTCAGTGGGCCCGACCTTCACCCTATTTCCCAGGTGCCCTGAATCCACACTGACCTCGATGGTTCACTTCTTCCATCTGTCAGCACAGCAGGCCCAAGCGAAGACTGGGACTGGGAAGGCTGGAATTTGGATTACTCAGATCCACCTGATGGAATGCTCGGAGAGCTCATGGACTATGGCAGGGACAGCTAGAGAAAGGCACAGGCAGGACAGCGTGTGGTCAGTGCTACGACAGAGGTCATCAAGTCCGAGGGGAACACAGAGGAGTGTGGGCTAGTGAGAGTCGGGGCTGGATTCAGCCCTCTGGCAGCACACAGGGACAGTCCTGGGCTCTGCTTCTTCTCCTACTGCCCTCTCCAAACCCAGACATCGCCGATACTCTCAGCTCCCTGGCTGTGCCAGCTCCAGGCACCGCAGGCCCTGAGCTTCTTGGCTCCTACCCCAGGGCTGCTGAGCACAAGTCCTTGGTATCCAACCTCAGCTCAGCCTAGAAATGACGTGTGACCTCAGGTGGCCCCGTCAGGTGTCTCCTCCCGACTCCTTCAGGGGCCACCCTGTTCATGCCCCTTCCCCTGTCCCAGACCTGTGACCTTAGAAAGAAATAATTAGAACGAGAACAACTAGACCAGTGCACACACACCTTCTATGTGACAGTTCCTGTGGTGGGCACGATCAGTGCATCACCGTGTTTAACCATCACTGCCAAGCCCACTGAACTGCTGAGGACAAGGAGGAGCTGGGGCAGAGCTGCTGGTTAAGCTGGGCTGTGAGAAAGAGCTGGGGGAAGAGGAGCTGGGGGCGGGGCTGCAGGAGGAGGAACTGGGGGCGGGGTCACAGAAGTAGGCACTGGGGGCGGGGCTACAGGATCAGGAACTGGGGGTAGGCCCCTGAAGGAGGAACTGGGAATGGGGCTGCAGGAGCAGGTGAAGGGGGCGTGGCTGCAGATGGAGGAGCTAGGGGCGGGGCTGCAGGAGGAGGTGAAGGGGGCAGGGCTGCAGGTGGAACAGCGCCCCGCTGTGGAGAGATTTACAGGAGGAGCTGACCTTACAAGAGCTGTAGAAGGAGGAGCTGGGGTGGAGCTGCTGGAGGGAGCTTAGGCACGTCTGTGCTGCACCGTCAGGGAAGGGTCTGAATGGAAACCCAAGAACTCAGCGACCTATCCCGACCCCCTGTGTGTACCCCAGAGGGCACTCCAGAGGGCATGGAACCTGCAAGAGGAGCAGTAGCACTTGCCTGGGGTCCACGGGGCCATAGACTGAGGTAGGCACCGCAGGGCTGAACCCACCAGGCGGGCTCTGCTTGCTCCTAGCTTCTCTGTAAATCTCCAGTGGTCATCAGACTGCCATCAGCCCCCTGCTGAGAACCCTGCCAAGCCTTCTCCTGGTGCATTTGGACCCAGCTCGCTCCAGCATTATCGCCTACCACACTGTGCTGGGTCACATTGTGCTGCCTGGTCACTGGTCCCCGACCCAGCCAGCCCTGCCAGGACGTCTTACTTTCTCTCAGGCCATTCCCACAGCCTGGAAGCAATGCCTCCTCTCGACCTGGAAGACCCTGTCCTCCTTCAGGGCCCAAGTTTAAAGTCACATTCACTGCCCCTCCCACCCCCAAAATGTTAGGTACTTTTGTCTCTGAGTTCGGGTAGCACTTTCTGCCTTGTCCCCCGTCCCTCCATCAGGTTCTTGGAACCCAGGGTTGCAAGAGTCGGGCCATCCAGCGTGTCCAAGTTCCTTGAGGGTAAGTCCTGTGGGTCACTCATTGCGGTAAGCTGGGTGCCCAGGAGACAGAAGCTGGGTAGTAAATGTTGGATCAACAGAGGACGGCTTGCTCTTCTATTCTTGTGAGATGCACCTACTCTGTCCCTGGGGACGTTCGAGGACATGAGTTGAGGGGGACAAGTTCCCTTCTCCATGGGACATAGGTCTCAGGGTTGCGAGGGACCCGAAATATCAGCTGCTCCAATTGACATCCATGCCAGTGTCCCCTCCTGGAATCCTTTCCCCACTCATGGTTGCCAGCTTATGCCGAACCCCCAGCTCCTCCCTGGAGCAGTGTCAAATCATCAGTGAGTGTCCTCTGACTGGTGGGCTGATGTCCTTGCTCCCGTGTCCTGTTGGTGGAAGAGCTGGAACTTCCCTAATGAGCTGGATACAATACATGGCTTCTAGTGGGGACAGCCATGGCTGTGCTGTAACAGCACTTCCTCTTCTGACGCTGCCCGCTGTTCCTCACTTTCATGGTCGTGCTGAGGAGCAGGTGCCATTCACATGTCCTGTGCAGTGTCACTAGTGTGGGGACAACAGCAGAAGTCTGATCTGTGACAAGGAGTGGGGGCTCAGGGCAGCAGCCACAAGGCTAGTTCCCCGCCATGGTGGTGGGTGACCCTGGGAAGAACCACTTCGCTGGGTCGCAGGTATGCATCTCAGTCTTGATTTTCATGACAGGTAACAAGTGAGCTGCAGACGTGGCAACGACCTGTCTTCTGACCTCCATGTCACACTGTCTTCACCTGCAGCTTCCCATCCCCTCATTCCCACAGTCCTGGCAGGTCAGCCTTCACCCCCTCACAGGCATTCTGGAGCCCCCAGGCAGAGGCCAGAGAACTGCAGACAGCTGGGGCCTTCCCTGTCTCCTGCCTCTGCTCCAGTTCGGCCACTGTGCCTCCGGTCACCGTACTAGCACAGACTCGCCTTCCCCGGACTCCTGGGGTCATGAGTGAGTCCCCTCCTCAGGCTCTGCTTTCTTCTCCACACCAGGATTCCCTCCCCACCCTGCCACATGTCCTCCTTTCCAAGTATCACTCTTTGCAGCCAAGTGTCCCAAGAGGACATGGCCTCCTTTCCCAAGACCACAGCACTTGCCATGTCCCCGGGGAGCATCTGCGGAACTCAGTGTGCACCCCAGTGGCCTTCTGAGCCTTCCCGCTGCGTTTCTGGTCCCTTTCCTTGGCACGGCCGTGGGAGACCAGCCTCCCTGGTCAGGCCTGTCCCCAGGAATGCCACTGCTCCTCTCTTTCCTCAGCATCCCTGCCTCAGCAGTCCCTCTCTAGTGCAGATGCTCTCCTCCCGAGCTGATCCTTCATGCTCAGGGTGATTTCTACGTGACTTCGTTCCTTCTCTGTGCCTGTCACCACTTTCTCTTCTGCTGCCTCCCTCCTTCGCCTTTGAGAAGGTGGCCACCTTCCTCCCTTTGTTTCTTTGCCTCTGAGGCCCTGGGTGAGGGTGCTCTCCTCCAGGGACGGTTCCCCTTGGCTCCTGCCACGTGTGCGGGGACACCGCCAGTTTGGCAGGACCTTGACCCAAATCCTTGGTTTCCCTTCAAATACTGCTTGGTCGGTTTGGTTTTTTCTTCTAGGAGAGGCCTCTGGCCCATTTTTCTATTGAGTGACTTATCCGGACGTAGGGCCTTGTAGGAGCTATTTATGAAGTTTGGAAACTAATCCCGCCTCGGTTATTAATCTGCAATAATATATTCAAAATAAAATAATTTATGACTGGGTTTATTTAAAGTTTTCATAGGTGCATTTACACTATTACACTGGTCTTTATTCTTGTTAATTGACAGGTGCATAAATAGTGGCCCAGGATGATCCTTGAGTGAAGACACAAGGAAAAAAAATATTACTGAGATGAGCACTTGGTGGAGAGGGGATCCCTAACGTGATTTCTTCTTCTGGAATTACAGGTGCCCTCCTGTACCTGATGTCACAGCTTCACCACGTTCCAGATCTTTGCCTTCAACTTTTCACAATCGTGGAACGCTGATCATCACCATCTGTGCATGAAACAACAGCTGTTTGAATTCCCATGATGGGAAGTTTTGTTCTAAATCTGGGAGAAATAAGAAAATGTACCTCATGATTTCATAAAATTTAGGGTACATGTACACATTGAACATAAACTTAATAGGTGAACATTGAGGGGCTATTATAATTCAGGCACATTGTTAGAAATGACTGACCCCAACATCATTAAGGCAGAGACCTATCTGGGAGTTTAATGTCTAAAGGTAGACCCAGAGAAGTAAATTGTTACTTACTGTACTCTTTAATAAGTATAATCATGTCCAGTAAGAATACTGTTAGGGGAAGGGACACAGCAGTGGAAGGGAAACGTGAATTATAGACAAAACCAAAGGACAACTTTCCCTTTTTCACAGTATTTACATATGTCATCCCTAAAACGTAAAATGACAAAATGGAGAGTTATTCCTTAAATGCCTTTAGCATATTAGTCAGTACACTTTGTACTTTCAGCAACCTTATGTGACCTTGACCACATGGAAGTACCATTACCCCAAATCATTTCCCGTGCAGTGCAGATGACAGAATACAAAATATCTATATGGCTCTGTCAGAATCAAGGGTGTGTATATATTATTTAAGCTCCTTGTCCAAGATAATTCTGGCTCCTTGTCCGTACTAGTGTGAATATGCAGTAAATTCTCAACCATGATTTATGATAATGCAACTATAACAGTCAAAAGATAAAGATTTGCTTTATTTCTTTACCTTCCCAGGAACCCAGCAGATTTTTTTTTTTAGGGGATTGAAATATAATGAGACAGTGAAAGTGAAGTGCTGCATCATTAGCTCTGAGATTGCAGAAAAGTATGTGCTTCATACAATTAATTTAAATAGCTTGGGAGCAAAGAGTCAGAACACAACTCTTGTATATAGAACATAAGGTGAGAAACCAGGAAGCTGAAGTTTCAGGAGCCGAAATGAAAAATAGGTTATATGAAAATAATAAAATAAAAATATGACAAAACAAAATGTTTAACGTTAGAATAGTATTTTCAAAAAATAGGAAAGATACTACAAGAAGTTTTTTTTTGGCATCTCTCTCTCTGTCTCCCTCTCTTTTTTCCCTCTTTCTCTTACAAATGCTTGTTACTGTCATCAAAATCTTCAAACCTGTCTGTCCTTACTTTCCTCCCGTACAAGTGGGACTACCTTCTTAATGTTCATATTACACCACCCAGAACCTGCTGGTCTACTAGAGCAATGAAATGGCTTCTACAAAGTGCAAATGAGGTGCAAATTTGGAGATGACAGCCTGTAAGGATGGGGTGTCCTCCAGCGAAGGTACACACTCGAAATCTATTATTGTTGTCTGCTGTCAGTAGGGACAATACATGATCCATGAACCAAAGTGTGGAATGACCTCACTGACTATCACTCGCAGTGACCTACATGGGAATTCCTACCATCTGCCCACAAGATTAGGTTCTGTAGTTACCATATTGGACGGTGATGGCTAGACATATTGGTTCCCAAAGTGACAATATTCCTATCAGAAGAAACAATAAGAGTCAAATTGAACTTTAAGCTGTGGCTCCCACCTGGGCACTTTGAGCACCTCATGCTGTACGACCAGCAGGCCCAGAAAGATGTTATGATCCTTGCAGTGATAATTGGTCCTCATCGTCAGGAGGAAGCAGGGCTGCTCTCACACAGTGGGAACAGTGAGGGATATGTTTGACAATCGGGTTATCTGCCTGAATGTGTCTTGATAATCCCCTGCCTAACTTCGATGGTATCTGGACAACTGTAAGTGCCACATGCTGAGAAGGGCACAGGGACCAGGGGCTCCTAACCCTCAGGGATTGAGGTCCATATTACTCCACCAGGTAAGTCACTGAGAACAGTAGAGGTGTGGGCTGAGACAGAGGGGACAATTGACTGCATAGTAGAAAAGAGAGAAAATGATCATCACTATGGCTCAGAGGACAGCTGTAACAAAGGGCCCATAATTATCAACTACTCCTTCTCAGGTGAGCTTCTTTAGGAATAGAACAGCAGGAATCCTTGAAGAGTTAGTCTCAAATCAGGTGAACTTTCTATATGAAGATAATAGGTTTAAGTGGTCCAAGAAATGGACTACAGTGGATGGTGTGATGTCACCCAGATCCCCCCTTTAAAACTGAGGCACTCAGTACCCAAGCTGCCAACAGTGTCGGATTTGATGACTGCCAGCCAAGGTTCTCTCCAGGAATTGCCCTCAGTTGACGGGAACTGCCTTTCTGGAATCAAGTTCCTGCCAGTGACTAGTCAAGGGGGCATTGGGAGGGAGCACAAGGGCATGATCCCCTCGCTTCAGTTAGGGTTATCTGCACGGCCTTCACAGCTGCTTTCTGTTTTCAAAAATTCCTGTGACCATTGTGCACTGAAATGGAAGCAGATGTGAATGGTAGAATGAAATGCAACTTAGACCCTGAGATTTCACTAGGAGAGGCTTAAGCCATGGGCGGGGGAATCTGTGTGCTTGGCCAGAAACTCTAGAAATAGAGATTCATGAGTATTTGTATTGGGCTCAGTCAAAATCCAGAATCTCAAGTCTCCTGTGTCCTGATACTTGTTTTAGAAAATGAGATAAGCTCCATGACCCACTGTGTAAACTGTAACTTAGTAGTAAGAGGATGCTTTCATCGTCATGATAGCAATAATTGATGCACCCCACAGTAAGCCAGTGTATTTATTCATGGACAAGCACTAGCCTCTGTGGTCAAAACTCATGGGTTATTTTAACGCTCCAGTGAGAAAATGCCTGGACTTGCCCATGGTTCTACAGCACTGCCTAAGGATGGCAGAAGACATTCAGGACATTGAGGGGCTTCACCAACACTGGCCACTGGTTGGTTGTAGAGAAAATAAGAACATTTGACACCTTCAATAGCGCCCTCTGGAGCACTGGAGGATAAGGGCCAGCCTCGAGGATTACGACAACCATGCACAGTTACTGATCTTTTACCATGCCAGGGAGTGGTCTAGGTGCTTCAAGTTCATCACAGTTCTGTGTAATAGAAGTTTTAGCCCTATTTTCTGAAGCTTCCATGAGCTGTCCTACTCAATACTGAAGAAACACACCAGTGACTTAGTGAGGTTGGGAGCTGCCAGTTTAATAAACACACACACGACTGTATGGACCACACATTGCTTAGATGCTCTACTGATAAACCCTGGCCTAGTCCTTGTAAATGCCCCAGGAGTTATGTACTATGCTGTACATGTTTGGCAGACAAGTAAAATGGAGTACACGGAGATTGGAAGCTTGCCCATGATCGCACAGCTATGAAGTGGCAGAGCCAAGGTTTATGTCCAGGCTGGCTGGCCATAGAGCCCCTGCTGTCAGCTGTGTCCTTTCTCACTAAGTAAGTCTGGCTACACGAATCTCACTTCAAAACAAGCACATTGTTAATTATAAATTTTTGTTGTACACACAAATTTGCTCTTTGGAACCATATGGAAAGAAGTTCCTAAGTGGCCATACACCCCTCTTTTATAATGAGCTCCTCAGAGCAAGGGTTGAATGCCATGTTGTCAACTCCTGGTGCCCACCATTAGCATCGGAACCCAGGAGGAAATCATGTATTTCTTAAGTAAAGTTTTACTCAAAGATCCAATAATCTTATTGGATCAACATTATTTGGACTTCAATACACATAACAGGCTTGGGCCATGGCAATTGTGTGTAGGCACAAAAGGCTGCTGTGGAGGATGCTGGGCCCCAGAAATGCCTCCAGGAAAGGCCGCTGGGGTGCACTGGCCATTCTAGCTACCCTGGGCAAGCATTCTCCACACCAGTCATGTGCCAACAAGGACTGTCCTACAGTGTGCCTGTTTACAGCACTGGGCTTGTCTCCATCCTGGAGTGGCACACAGGGGACTGCCTCTGGCATTTTCCTGAGACTGCCTGATTCATGACACGGTACAGGGCTCCAGCACACCTCAGCCCCTTTTTGCTCCCACGTCCCTCCCTGGCCTGACAGGGTGGTTCTGATGGATCCAGTGAGCACTCTCCTCATGCCTCCCCTAGGGCAGCAGATGCTCACCACAGCCCACTTCCCTCAGGGACACCAATGCTCTCTCCTGCCTGGCTCCTTTCCAAATCATAATGTGAATCTTGGGGTATGCTGGGAACGGGGCAGTGTCCTTCGGTGCAATGCATCCACCATCTGCTACAGCCTTTAGTCTGCTCAGACTTTCTATGTGGGGACACCATGGCCCCAGCTGGTTCTGTCGGTGGCTGACAGGACACCCCTCCCCCACCTCTCTTGATCAACCTCAGAAAGCAAAACCTCCTTGTTACCCAGTTAAGGTGGTCAGTTAGTCTAACGTTGGACATTACCTGGAGGATCATAATCATAGAGATTTGTCACTCATTCACATGGCAATGGCTATTGTATACCAAACACTAGGAGATGCACCAAAAGACTATGTCTTCTCCTGCCAGTTCTCCCTGAAATGCAATACCATGGAAGGGGATCCCTAACTGGGAAATTTCAATGAAAGATAACTGCATGTGAGCATCAGCTCCAAATCCTGAGCAGGACTTAGTAGGGAGCCAGAAAGAGCCAAGACCCAAGTGGGTGGACTGAGGCTGTATATCCAAAGGAATGGAAATCAACAGGTGGAAGTGTCACCAGCACTCCCACGTTAATCGCGACTCTCTTCACAATAGCCAAGAGCTAGAACGAACCTATATGTCCTTCCACAGATGATTGGATAAAGAAAATGTGGTATATATACACAACAGATTACTGCTCAGCCATAAAAAGAATGAAATTCTGCCATTTGCAGCCACATAGATGAACTTGGAGGAAATATGTTAAGTGAAATAAGCCAAGCACAGTGAGAGAGAAAGACCACAGCTTCTCTCGCATATGCTGAAGCTAAAAAAGTTGATCTCACACAAACAGAGAATAGACTAGTGGTTACTAGAGAGTGGCGGGGGCAAGAGGAAGGGGACACAAAGCACAGTGTATCTTTGAATCACTAGTCAAGACGATATTGAATGTTTCTTCTTCTTTTACCCCTTTTTAAAAAAAGATGACCGTTTAGGGGATCTCAACCCTCGACTTGGTGTTGTCAGCACCATGCTCTCCCGAGTGAGCCAACCGGTGATCCCTATGTAGGGATCTGAACCCGTGGCCTTGATGTTATCAGCACCACACTCTCCCGAGTGAGCCACGGGCCAGCATGATATTGAATGTTTCTGACACAAGGAAGTGACAAATGCTTGAGCTGAGGGATGTACTAAGCACCCTGATATGATCATTGCACACAGTACCCAATTATCATATCATACTCCATAAATCTATACAATGATCGTAGGTTGATTAAGGAAAATAAATTTGAAAAAGGAGACATAGAGTAGAACATTGATTCCCAGAGGCAGAGAAATAAAGTGGGTAGGGGAGCACCAGGGAAATGTTGGTGACTGGTGCAAAGTTGCAAAGTTACGGGTAGATAGGAAGAATAAGTTCTGGTGCCCTAGGGTGACAGTAGCTAATAATATTGTATAGGATATTTCAAGATAGCCAGAAACGAGGATCTTGAATGTTATAACCACAGAGAAATGATAAATGTAGCGGGTACAGATGTGCTAATTATTCTGATTACATATTTACACAATTTATGTATATAATGAAATAAGAAATTGTACTCCATAAACAAGTATAATTGAAAAAAAAAAAAAACCTAAAGTTAAAAAAACGTATTTTTTAGAAAAGTTTAGTTTTACGAAATTATTGCAAAGACAGTACAAAGAAATCTAATTTATTCCACACCCAGTTTCCCCAATTACTATCATCTTATGTTAGTATTTTACTTTTGTCACGATTAATAAAAGAGAAGACACTAGAGGAACTTCAGGGCTCTGGTACCTATAGCCAGAAGAAATAAAGCCCAACTTCTATCCTGATTAACATAAATCCTCCCCGTCGATATCTAATTACCTCCGCTTCCCTCACTCTGTAGAACACGTGTGGTTCTCAACAAAAAACTTACCAGTGACACCAAAAGGAAAGAAAATATATTGTCTAAATAGACAAGGAAAGCATCGGAACTACATTCAAATATAGCACAGATTCTGGAATTACCAGCCAGGGGATTTAAAGTAACTATATTAAAAATGTTTTAAAAAAACGGGGGCTGGCCAGTTAGCTCAGTAGGTTAGAGCACGGTGTTATAAAGCCAGGGTGAAAGGTTTGGATACCCATTGGACAGTGGACAAAAAATAAACTTAGTAAAATAAAATAAATAATTAATTAATTGTTAAAAGACTTTACTGGACAATATAGACAACATGGAAAAACAGATGGGTAATGCAAGGATAGAGATATTATGTTCAGAAAGGTCCAGAGTATGGGAAACTGGACAGAACACAAGGCATGCTTTTATTTTCAATAAATATACTCGAAAAAAAGAAGTGTTGTGGGCGAAATCTATAGATTTTAAAAGACTTAAGGGACAGAATTAATCACAATGTGTAGATCCTATTTGCAAATAGGATCAAAGAAACTCCACTGAAAAGAAGTATATGAGCAGCAATTACATGTGACACATAATTGGACAGTTGTTTATATTAATGACTTACTTAAATGTTTTGAAATGAAAACCACGCTGACTTTAAGTTTTATAAAAGAGTAGATATCTTTAGAAATACGGGCTGATGCACTTAGAGATGAAATCCTATGGTGTCTTGGATTTGCTTCACCTTATTCCAGCTTCTCAGATGCAGAGGACGTAGGGGGATAGTTGACACCAGACTGGCCCTGCACTGAAGATTGTTGATGCCGAATTTCTGGTATATATTGGGTTCTCTATACTATTTGCTGTAATGTGACATGTACTTGAGACTTTTTGTAATAAAATATTTTTTCTCACAAATAAGATATTAAATTTGAAATCCTAAGGAAAATAGATTATGTTTAAAAAAAAAAAAAAAAGTACCTCAGGAATAAATTGGTTTATAAAGGAAGAAAATCCTTTAAGCAAACAATGCAAAATAAAAACATTCTAAGCTCAAGCCATATTCAAAAGTTCCTGGACAAGGCAGTTTTGCAGGTCAATTCTACAAATTTATCAGGGAAAACTCATCACCACCTTAAGTAAACATTTCTAAAATATGCAAAGAGTTGGGCAATTATTCAACTCATTTTCCCAGGGTAGATGTCTTCCAATCAAGCACCAGAAGAGGACACCACCTTGAAAATTCAGGACAACTGAGACAAGCTCACACGGAGAGACAAATATCTTAAATAAATTATTGGCATATTCAATACAGCAGTGAATTAACAGGCTGTGCCTAAGGAACAGAATTGTGATTTAATGTAAGAAAATATTTTTAATTGTAATTTCCCACATTAACAAGGGAGCAGAGGGAAAGAAAAACAACATTTGTTCACATCAATGTGTATAGAAAAAGCTTGTGAAAGAAATTCAACACAAGTTCATGGTAAAAACTTTTAGCAACATTACAATAGAAGGGGACTTTCAACAACTCCGGGTGCTAAGGAACGGCGCTGTCCGTGCTGTGGTCTCGCTCTCGCCTCGCGAGACTTGGAGAGGCTCTTCCCGCGTTTTTCCCGCCAGGCGCGAGGACGCGGCTGAGGCGAGGAGGCTGCCGCCATGGGCTTCCTGTAGGTGCTGGTCCTGGAGAACTTCAAGTCGTGGCGGGGCCGCCAGATCATTGGCCCCTTCAAGAGGTTCACCTGCATCATCAGGCCCAACGGCTCCTCTGGTAACTGGTCACCTCTGGGCGGGACCTGAACTCCTCCACCAGGCCCAGTTGGCAGCACTTTGCCTGAGGGGACTGAGGGGACGTGTGGGCGGCCATGCAAACTGGACTACAGGAGGCCCCGACCCGGCAGGGAAGGCTCCAGCCTGAGTCCGGGGCCCCAACCTCCACCAGCCTTCAGGCCGGGTCCTCCCCCTCCCCGCACCCTCGGGCTGGCTTAGGTAATACTGGATTTGGTCTTGGCTGTTCACATTCTTTTTCCTATATGAAGGCCAAAACTCAATATACTACTCCTCCATGACTAATTTAATGGGTGATATTTCATTTATATTCACTTGAACTCTTGTTAGATTTTTTTAATCTCACAGAATTACTGGCACATGAAGATAGATTTCATGAAGCCAGTTCATCACTTCCTGCTATTTCCACCTTTGTTAGGTCACCTCCTGAAACCATGTGGTGAAGTTGATTTTAATATATTGAATCCAACAGATACAAAATAATATTTTATTGTGTAATCAGTATAAAAGGTTATTAATGAAATGTTTTACTTTAAAAAAGAGAAAATAACACACTAATTGAGATAGAATGCTAGATAATAGTGGTTATGAAACTTTAAACAAAGAAAATAAAACATTTGATTGGGGGAGGTACAGATAGGAAGAGGTGTAGATCAGGAAAGGTTTTCCAGAGAAGATGGCGTGTGAGCTGTACTCAAAAGAGTAGAGTGTGTTTCCAGGGTTTTGTGAAAGTCTATTTGTACAACAGCTAATATTCCAAACTGGCCAGCATGTAGTGCCTATCTAGGGGAACAATAGAATATAAGGTTGGAATCCCCACATTTAGTATACTTGGGTCAGAATTGCTTCTTATATTGCCTTCCTTGCATAGGCCCAACACATTGCCATTTCAGAGTGTTAGCATTTGCTGGTCCTGGGGCTTAGAAGGCTTTTCTCCCAGGGTTTCATATGACTACCGACTTGATGAATTTTCCTTCATCGTTGATAAATGCTCCCTATTACAGCCAGTATATTACCAGTCATGCCAGTTCTACCTCCTTAATAGCCCTGTCCTCTTCCCTGTATTCCCACTGCTATCACTTCACTTTAGGCTCTTACCATCTCTTTTTTTGGATTATTGCAGTAACCTGTTTGCTGAGTTCTCAACATTCAGGCTTATCCTACCTTTACCGACTTGATGAATTTTCCTTCATCGTTGATAAATGCTCCCTATTACAGCCAGTATATTACCAATCATGCCAGTTCTACCTCCTTAATAGCCCTGTCCTCTTCCCTGTATTCCCACTGCTATCACTTCACTTTAGGCTCTTATCATCTCTTTTTTTGGATTATTGCAGTAACCTGTTTGCTGAGTTCTCAACATTCAGGCTTATCCTACCTTAAATCCATGTGGCAAAGTGAAACCAGAGTAATCTTTACTTGTTCAATTTTATTTTCTTGATAGATGAAGAAAAGTCATTTGATAAGATTCAGGATCCATTTCCATCAACAAGATTTTCTCTGAATGCTGTGACTTTCAGCTAATTATATTTTCCCAATTCCCTATGTTGAATGTTTTACTTTTCTCACCAGGAAAGTGTTTCTTTCAAAATATTAATAATTCATAATGGCTGCAGAATTCTTAAAAAAATAATCTTTTATTATTACATAAGCAGTATATATCTTTGTAAAGAATTAGAAAACAAACAAAAATAAAGAAGTAAAACGTGGAGGGGAAGGGGGAGAGGGAAGATTGGATACGCGCATAAAGAATAGGTATGGTTTGTAACAATGAATATGCTAATAAAAAATAAACAAAATTTTAAAAAGGAAAACGATCATATTACCACAATTCAGAGATTACTACTCTAATACTTAGGGCCATAGCCATAAAGACACTTTTAATGCAAACTTTTAAAAAAATGAAAATGAGATTATCCAGTACATACTGTTTTCTGACTTATTGTTTTCAGGCAGTTATCTTTGCCTTTTTTAGTAAACGACCATTTCATCTGCTGCACACCTCAAATTAAGATTTCCCAGCTGACTCCAAAATGTTCTTTGACCAAAACTTTTTCAAAACTGTAACCACATATTGCATCTGGTTGTTGCATCCCTTAACTCTCTCTTTATTTGGCACAGTCTTTTTATTTATAACACTGACTTGTTGAAAAGATTAGAAAAGTTTTCCTACAAAATATTTAGGTTTGTCTGATTGCTTCCTTATGGCTAGACTCCATCATAGGAGATATTGTGTACTTCACATTGCATTAAGTTTCAGTTGATTATGTAGCACTTCCATGAGGGACTCCATTTCGGTTTGGTCTCCTCTGCTGGGGCCTAGTGCTGGCGGCTAGTCCAAACTATGTCCTCCCATAAATTTTAACAGTGCAATTCTACAGATTTGTATTTTCAACCTACTACTTAGCAAAGTGACTGATAAATAGGTGTTCAGAAAATGCTTGTAGGATGAACGAATTAATCTAAGGAGGTAAGAGATTGAAAGTCGAAGAGTCCAGATAAGGAGGTTCATAAAAGAAAGGAGGATTTGAACTAGTAGAAGGGTGGAAAAGAAGCAGAGGAACGGGAGAGTCATGTAGTGTTAACAGCAAAAGTGACTTAAGGAATGATAGTGTAATTTTTATATCTTTGAATACTTGATCCATCTTTATCAAGTGATGACAGCCTAAAGATAACTCTTTCAGCCTAATTTTCCTGATGTTGGTTCTAAATTATATACAGTAGAAGTCCCCAATCTGATCATTATAAAACCTGCCTTTATTTGTTCATTCATTTTTTCGACATGGTTGTATAGCTAACACTAGCTGCAGGTAGGCACTTAATAAATGTTTTCTGTCCATCCTATCTGACCTTGCCTCTCTGTTACTCTCTATTTCATCACCCAGTTTATCTCCTTATGCTTATTACAATATGAAATTGTCTTTGTTGTGTACTGTCTGTCTCTTGACAGAATATAACCTTTATTAGTCAGGGACAATATTAATCGAATGAGTGAATTTGGGTGGAGAAGTATTTATTTTAGGCAGATTTTAAATAAGGATTGATCAAAAAGAGTTTCTGTTTAGTTATGTTAGAGTTAGACTTAATAATTCAATTCCACGAATGTTCATTTTGTCCTACATGCACTGTCTTACAATAACTAGCCCAAAAGCCACATTTTTAAGCTATCGGTTAACTTTGGTTAACTGAGACGTGGCTAAATGAATTTGCAGCATGTTAACCACTTCTGTTTTTTTTTTTTTTTGAAAGATCCTAAATCTCTAAAACTAAGCCATATTTCTAGTGACTGACAGTATACCTTTCTCTTTGTTCATGTTACTTTCCTCCTTCTGTCACTGAAAATTTTAAAAATTGTTTGTGGATATGGGGGAGGAATGTGAGAAAGGTGAAAATAAATAAATACAGATGGAAGTAGCTGCATCGATATTGCATCTTAGAAATTAGAGGAAATTACTGGTCCATGGTTGGATAACAAATTTACCATTGGAGTGGGGAATCCCCAAGGCTATCCCCAGGTTCAGTGATTTTCAGAGAGGACTCACAGGATTCAGCACATTGTTGTACTCAGGACTATTTATTACAGTGATAAGATACAAAGCAAACACAGCAAACGGAAAAGGCACGTGGGGCAAAGTCTGAGGAAACCAGGTGCAAGATTGTGAGTCTTCATCCACTGAAGTCACACAGTGCTTAATTCATCCAGTAACAAGTTCGCAGGTGTGAAATGGTGCCTACTCAGGAACTCCACTGAAGACTCAGTATTTAGAGTGAGATGGTCACACAGGTCCTCTCTGCCTGGCACATGGCAAAATTCTTGACTCTTAGGAAGAAATCAAGTGTCAGCATAAATCATACTGTTCGCACAAACATTTTAGGCAAAATGAAGTATTCTGATCAGGGAATGGTAGATACCCTCCCCAAAACCCAAACCCAATCCCCAGATGCCAGCCAACCTTGTAAGCAGGACTTTCACAGGATAGCATTCTCAGGCCTGCTATATAATTTTTTGTAGCACCATCTCATACCAGTCATAAATAGTCTAGCAATCTTAGTTTGTCCGTTGGGAAGACTCTGAATTTAGTTAGCCTTTTTTTTTTTTTTTTTTTTTAGTATGTGAGGGCTTAGTGCTGCACTGACGATGCTTTAGGTGATAGTTTCCTTATTTATAAAATAAGAATAACTGACATCCATAGACTTTAAATGATTATCTGGGGCGTAATGCCTAAAAATGGGAGAGAGCTGGGATTTAGATCCTTAAATTTAGATCTCTTAATGCTCTACCATAGCTGCAGAGGAGAAACAAGTAATCTAAGTAAAACTTGTCAGTCACATGCATTTTAAACATTGACAAGACAGAACTATTTAAGCATGTATATTGGCTATATTTCACTTCCAGTCGTGTCCTGATTTCTTTAGCTCTGGTCAAGGCTTTTTATCATTAAGAATGAATGATTTTTTCTCTTTCCTTCCCCAGGAAAATCTAATGCAATGGATGCAGTTAGTTTTGTATTGGAAGACAAAGCAGCTAATTTAAGAGTGAGAAATATTCAAGAACATATTCATGGAGCACGTATCAGAAAACCTATTTCTTCTTCAGCAAGTGTAACAATTGTGTATGTGGAGGAAAGCGGGGAAGAGAAAACATTTACAAGGATTATCCGAGGTAGTTTCTGTAGATTTTTGCTTTTGTCATTTGATTGTTTAGGATTAAGTCAGATTGCCTGTTCTTTTCATTCTTTGAAGGGTGATCATTGTTGTTCCACTGGCAAAGTGAAGGAGAGGGTTTATTTCCCCCTGTTCAATAGAAAATCTCAGAGGCAAGGAACAGAATCTATTTGATGCTCCACTAAGACTCTTCCTTAAGCAGACATAACAAGGGTACTTCAAAATCTTTCTACAAAACTTTTGATGTGCCCTTGTATTTGATCAAATCCCCCTTCTGTCAAATAGCATTTTTATATCTGGATATTTGGATCAGATACAAGGAGACTACCTCAAAGAGAGAAAAGTTATAAAAGTTCTTCCTGAGGTTATGTTTATCTGCTTTGCTTATGATGAACTAATTAGATGCTTATTTTTGGCTTGTATAGACAGTTTTTCTTACCTTGAAAAGCAACTCGAGTGAAATGTTTGAATTTGTATGTTGTGATTTCTTCATAAATTCCCTGTTGTCTGAATAAACAACATTGAGAGTTGTTTATTAATTTATTTTTTTATCTTATGCTTGGATTTCACAGAGCCTCTATAATACATGTTTTTTTGTTTGCTTGTTTGTTTTGTTGTTATTGTTTAATGTCCACTGGAACATTTCTAATGTATAAATGCTATCACAGATGATTTTAGAAGTACTTATTATTTTATTCTTGTGCCTTCACAAGTAATTTAAATATTTCACCACTTTATCACCTACATATATTCATTGGCTAGTTTTCTCACTTTCTTTAGATTTTTACCTCAAAAGTTTCCATATCAGTAAGGATTCCTTTGCCCACCCTACTTAAAATTGCAAAGCCTATCCCCCCTCCACAGAAACTTCCATTCCACATTCCCAGCTCATTTTTACTCCTCAGCATTTACCACTTTCTCACATACTATTTATTTTTCTTGCATATCTTATTTTTGTTTGTCTTCCTGATTAGGATATAAGCTCCTTGAGATCAGAAATTTTTATCTGTTTTGTTCACCGCTGTAGAACAGTCCTTATCATATACAAGGGTCCTGCAAAAAGTTCATGGAAAGATTTGTATTATCCTTCAATTCTATTTTTTCCATGAACTTTCTAAAGTACCCTCCTAATAGACAATCGGTATTTGATAGCTGATTAAATGCATTTATTAACATGTATATGATTATATTATTGCAGCACTGGCCATTTCAATAACAAAAATAATTTTATTGAACTTCTTTGGTTGTAGAGATATGTCTGATATTTATGTTTCCTGTAATAGTCTTTATCCTTTTATATTAGGCGGATGCTCAGAATTTCATTGTGATGATAATCCTGTGAGTCGTTCTGCTTACACAGCAGAGTTGGAGAAGATAGGCATAACAGTCAAAGCGCGACACTGCCTAGTTTTTCAGGTAAGTAGCTGTAGTAGTTGATTGGATTCATAGTTGGGAAAATACATCACTATATTTTATATGTTGGTGTGCTTTACTGTTTTTAAAAGGAAAGTGTAGAGTCGATTTCAATGATAAAACCCAAAGAAAGGACCCACTTTTTCGAGGAATTCAGCAGCTCAGGAAATCTAATAGGAGAATATAAGGAAAAGAAGAGAAAGTTACAAAAAGCTGAAGAGGATGCACAGTTTAATTTTAATAAGAAAAAAAGTGTAGGTGCAGAGTGCAAACAAGCACAATTAGAAAAAGAAGAGGTAAGATGTCATGAAGATGTAACCAAGTAAGTGTTAGATACCAAAACTTTTTGTCTGTTAGAGTTGCTAGGTATTGGCTTGGGATTACCAAGAAGATTTCTTTAATAATATAAGTAAAGATAACTTTTGGATATATCTTTCACTATTTGGGTTCTTAATCTCAAATAGGTAGGACAACCTCAACTACGAAAATGTCTGATTTTCTCATCTAGAAACACACTTGATAGGTTTATATCTTATGTAGCAGAGGCTCTGAAACTTCTGGATCTTGAACCCCTTCAACACTTGAAAACCACTGAGGACCACAAAGAGTTTTTGTGCATGTGGATTTTATCTACCAATCCTTATTTTATTAGAAATCAAAACTGGAAATTTTAAAAATAGATTTAATGGTCCATGTAAAAAGCAGCAATAATAAACTTATTACATGTTAACACAAATAAGAATGTTATGAAAAATAACTATATTTTCCAAACAAATTAATTACAAGAACAGCATAGTTTTACATTTTTATGGTCTCCTTAATGTCTAGCTTAATAGAAGACAGCTAACTTCTCCTAAATACTTAGCATTAAATCTTTTTTGTGCTAAGGCCAGGCAGTTTTAGCCACCATTGGTTTTTACATCATCAGTGCATGTCAACACACTGAAAAAGGTAAATGATGTCTTAGTATTATTATGAAAATAGTTTTGTCCTCTGGGGTTCTCTAAAAGGGTCTTGGGGACCCCTAGGAAATCATGGCTGCACTTTTCAAGTGCTGTGGTATTTCTTGGTGCCCTTCACAATGCTTAGTAGGAAGGGTCCTCATGAAGTTCATGGAAAGATTACTATTATCTTTTAGCTCTATCTTCCACGAACTTTGTGAAGGACTGTATAGTGCCTTGTCTATGGTTTGTAATTGTTTGCATTTTCGAGTGATCTTATTCAAACGCAAATCAGATCTTGTCTTTCCCTTGCATGAAAGCTTCCAGGGCAGTGCTTCCCGCTGCACTGAGAATCTAGTCTCCTTTCCTGCCTACTGATCTGGTCTCTATTCACCTCTCAATCGTTAACTTCCTCTGTTTTGACACCCTATTGACCTTTCTTATTTGGTGAATACATCAAGCTCCCTTTTATCCTGGTGCTTTTTCTATTTCCTCTGCCTAGAGAGCTGTATGCCTGATTTTTTCATGGCTGGTTCTCTCGTTAACGTCTCTATAAAAATGCCGTTTTCTTTTCTCAAGCAGCCATTTGATGTCCACCACCCCCAGCCCCTGCTCCAATCTCAATTAGCATCCCCTCCCTTGTACTGTCACATCAGCCTGTATTGTTTCTTTTGGAACATGTATTGCTATACGAAATGATCTTGTTTATTATTTGTTTGTGTGTTTATTCTCTGATTCCTCTTCCTCTACCCCGCCCCATTCAAATAACTGGAATATAAGCTTTACAAGAGCACGGACCGTCTGTCTAGTTCTTCACTATATTCCCAGCAGCACATAGAACAGGGCCTAGCACATAGTAGATACTCAATAAATATTTAAGGAAATAAAGGAGAAGTGGATATGTTTCTTATTCGTGATGTTTCTCTGTTTTTTATATTTTTTTAATGTGTATGTGTCCGTTGTCAGTAAAAAGGGGTGGTAGCAGTGACAGTCAGACTGCAATAGTCACAGTGTAGTGAAATAAGTTATAAAATTACAGAACTTGAAACGTGATCAGGGCAATTAGAATAGTCCAACTTCCTAATTTTTTACAACATCCTGGAGGATGACCATTTAGTTGTTACTTGAAATTCTTCATTGATTAGGAGCTCTCCTCTTGAGGCACTTCATCCCTTTATTTCTTTATTAATAGCATGAATATTAAGGAAATTCCTCCTTTTCACCTATAATTAAGAACTATAGTCTTATTAGTACTATCTGTAGGAAAATCACTTCCTGTAGCAGGAATTTTACCTGGAATCCTTGAATTTAAAGTTGCTAGGGACCATACAAGTTACATGATGCTCTTCCTTCAGTTTACAAATGAAGAGGCTGATGCTAGAAATGTTAATGGACTTGCCAAACTCCTCAAGACAGAAATGGGATTAGGAGCCGGGTTGGGGTGACGCTCCATTGTTCTTACCAGCACACCACTGAGTGCATGAATACAAAATTCATGGTTTCCTGGTTTAATTTAGAAGTGTATTCAGCAACCTTCCCCAAATAATGCTATTTTGGGCAAGAATACTGTTTCTTAGTGACATAAATGGAAATTCATTAGAGATAATTTATTGGTACAGTAGTTGGGTTTGTGAAAGGTCAGCTTAAATATACTCACTTTTTACTACTGTTGAATTGTACTTTTTTATAGGCAGAACATTACCAGAGTCTCCTTGAAGAACTGAAATTAAACATGATACAACTACATCTTTTCCAACTATATCACAATGAGAAGAAAATTTGTTTTCTGAAATCTGCATTAGAGCGTGTGAAAAGGGATGTGAGTGTCACAAAACAGTCTTTCTCATCATGCAAACAGAGTTAAAGCCAAGAAAAAGGAACGTAGAATGCTAACCGGACAACTACAACAGACAGAAAAAGAAGTAAAGTGAGTTTTTATAAATAGGTAGTATAGCTGTGTTTTATGTTGATTGATAGAAAATAAAAAATAAATGACACTTTGAAAGTTGACTTTTTAAAATAAGCTTTTAAATTTGGAATACATTTAAATGTAAAGAAAAATTGTAAAGATAGTACAGAATTCTCCACCCTGTCTCTCCTATTATTAACATCTTAGTGTGATATATTTGTCAGAATTAATAAACCAGTATTGGCCCAATATTTTTAACTTAAGTTCATACTTTATTCATATTTTCTTAGTTTTTGCCTAATGTCCATTTTCTGACCCAGAATACCATATTACATTGAGTTGTCTGTCTCCTTAGGATTCTCTCAGCTATGACAGTTTCTCAGACTTTTCTTGTTTTTGATGCCCTTGACAGTTTTAAGTATTGGTCAGGTTTTTGCAGAATGTTCCTCGGTCGGGATTTGTCTGAAAACTTTTCTTATAATTAGACTGGGGTTGTGGGATTCGGGGAGGAAGACGACAGAAATAAAATGCCATTCTCATCATAAGGCATCAGGATGTTAAAATGTGATATGTGTCATAGGACATATCACATCCTGTACCACATATCATAATATCAACATGATATCACGGTTGACGCTGACACTGATCACCTGACTTTGTCAGGATTCTCCATTGGAAAGGTCTTCTTTTATTTTCCCCCTTTTCATACTATATTCTTTGGAAGGGAGTCACGAGGCAGAGCCCAAACCTGAGGAACGGGGCGTTATGTTCTGCATCCAGGGCAGAGCATCTACATAATTTATTTAGAATTCTTCTACAGAGGAGATTTGTCTCTTAGTTATTTATTTATTAAATTATTTATTTCTATCAGTATGTAAATGAGGATATTTTATATTTGAGGTTATAATCTAATACTGCATTGTCTATTTTGTTGCTTAGATTATGGCAGTTTAGATTATGAAGAACTCTGAATTATCTCCTGTGTCCCTTCGACATATCCCCATCATTGTGATTTTGGTTTGGAGGAAATTCCTTACGTTTTTCGCACTACAAGATGTTCCAGGCTCATTTCGTAGGGGCCAGTCCTAGAATCAGCCTGCTCTAGCCTGTGTGAGCTTGCCCAGGAGTCAGTAATTTCTTCAAGGAGTTCTGGTCCTTTTATTGGTATTAGGAACTATACATCTGGGTGCTAGGTGTGCTCTTTCCTTCTGGATGTCTTTGTTTCTAGGCTTTCTCAGCTAACAGAACTGGGAAATATATGTGTGTATAGTAACTCTTGTAAATACACATACCTAAGTATTTCCATATATAGTCATCTGTATCTTCATTGAACTAAACATGAGTTCATACTGTCTCTCAATTTTAACCCATTAACACATGGATCACTCTAGCCTTCTCTTGCTTATGTTTAACCCCCCATTTCAATGGTGAGAAACCTGGCGTCCACCATCAGCCATCCATTAGCTTAATTGTTCGATTCCAGTAATCACGTATAGCAGTATCGGAATTGTTCACCCATACCTCCAAGGGAAGCAACTTTATAACTGGAATACAGTGCTTACGAACAATTCCTTTTGATTTTAGTTTTAAAGACTCTGCTCATTTCCAAAATTACTTAGGTGAGCCAATTTCCTCCCACCCATTTGGTAAGGTTGTTTATACATTTGTAATTCTTTTGTCACATTCTCTTCCATTTAGGATCCCTCAGGCTTTCAAGTGGTTTTTTAAAGGAATTTTCTTACATTAAGCTTCACTCTTGATGCTCTAAAATTCTATAGGTTTTAACAAATTCATAGTGTCATGTGTCTGACACTTCAATATCATACAGAGTAGTTAAACCATAGTAAATGTTTAGTGAAATCTTTCATTTGTGTAAGGGTTTGTTGTTTGGAAATGCTTCTTTATTACAGCCAACAACATTTAAAAGATCATTTCAGTTATCATAACTCCTTCAATCTCAAGGTTCTTGCTAGAACAGTAACAAGTAATTGTGAACATCATATTTTAGAACAAAGAGCAGGTTATTGAAATTAGAAGTTAGTAAGAATCAAATTTTGGTCAACGTTACATTGTATACTAGTAACAATATCCAAGGTTTTCTATGCAGTGCTTCTGAAATTATGAATGTAAATTCTGCCTGAAAAAAAAAACTGAATTTTTTTCCTGCAAAGATGGTAGAGAGGAAGGAATGGGTTGGTGACAGTGAATTTTTATATAAAAATATTCTCTTAAGGATTAAAAAATATTATGGGATTTCTAAATTTGCCAATTAATGCATTTGAAAATGAAAATTGGTGCTCCATTTCCTTGGTCTAGTTCTCTAAATAATAACTAGCTAGCATGTATATGCCTTGGAAATCTTAACTTTATAAGATTTTTCACTGAAACTTGAAAAAACTTATCATTTATCACGTGATAATTTTATCTTATAATTTGTGTAGTGGTTCATATATCACATTTCCATTTTATAGCACATGGCTTTTTTTATAACATAACAAAGTGATATAAAAAAATTCACCTGTCATTCATCTGAATTTCTTAACATATATGTGATCAAAATCTCTTTTTAATTAGGACATGATAAGGGCTCATCATTCTCGTCAGATATCATGTTTCTATCATTGTCGTCAGGTCTATAGTGCCTCATGCTCGTGGAGCTCCTAACTCAACACCAAAACAGGAAAAATATAGGAAATAGAGAAAACACACTATGTAAAAAGGCAATAATACACGGTATGGATTGTATATAAAATTTAATTAGCTTTGAAAGTGTCATTCAATTGTGGAGGAGAGGAGCAGAGGGACAGGCAGAGTATAAAGACAATGGGCTTCAGTGTCAAAATTGTCACGATTCAAACCGTGGCTCCATCATTTACTAACCATAAAGGCAATTTGGAGGTATTTACTCTCTGTGTGAAGCCTTTTCCGATCCTATATCCTTTTCTACCACATGCTTCACCATACCACTGTACTCACACTGCACTGTACTTATGTTATCAAATTGGTACTCACCTATTCAACTAATATTCCTTGTATGCCAAGTTCATAAACTAGACTGTAGGATCTTTGACAGCATAGAGCAAACGTCTTTTTATCCCAAAAAACTAACATAGCTTTAGATATATAGTATAATGAAATTCAAAAAGAGTTCCTTGAGTCAGTGAAGATTAGAGGGAGATATTGCTTTCAAAAATTTGATTATAATAAACTTTTCAGTAGGAGTTCTTGTATTTAAAAAAAGTGATTTTCAGAATTAAGTAATGAACCTAGGTTGTTCAGCTAGATATAGAATCTCATTCTTTTATTTTCTATGAACATTCAATTAATTTACTGTCATTCTCAACCACAATTTTCTACTATACAAAATATATTCACAGAAAATATAAATAACTTTTTAACAAGACAACACATCTTTCTCTACTTGCTTAGACAACAAACGTCAACATCGTAGTACCAATTTCTATATAGGAAAATTTAAAACTCAGGTGATTATAAAAACACTTCAGGAAATTAGAGCTTTGTCTTAAATGCACAAGTGCATACTTCATTAACTTTAATTTATGTGTGCATCTTTATTTTATTAAAAAACTTTTTTTTTTCAGCTCCCAAAATGTCACCAATACTGTATGAGGCACTGGCAGGGACGGAAGAAGAAAGTACATTTACTTCTTTCCCTTTTGAAGCTCCCAGCCTGTTGACGGACACAGAGATGCAAATAAACAGTCACAGCACAACCTGGTAAGTGATATAATAAAGCTATTATATTATATTATATTATAAATTATAAAAACAGAAAGAAATGCTGGAGTAACTGTCTTTTTTTTTTAAACCAGAAAATACTTGTGAATTCTGTTAATAAAAAATTCTAGGTCGCTGCTATTATAGTATTATAGTTGCCTTCCCTTTTAAATGGCTTTACTTTAATGACTTTGTGAAATAAAGACAGTGACTATTGTAGATCAGCTCTGAAAAGCAAACACTGATTTTAAAAAGGAAATGCATCACAGGGACATCAGCTATGCCAGTGCATTCAAACTGATTTTAGCAAATACTAAAACTTTACCTGGCACTGCAATGATCTAAACAAAATTATAATGAAATTACCTGTAGTTAGACAGTAAAATTTCTCAGAGAAAGTTTTCATTTTGGGCTTCCTGAAACAATATAAATTTTAATTGATTATGAATATTCATGAGATACAGGGCTGATTGTCACCACTCTTGCCCAAGATGTGAAGGCCAGATCCATACTGGCAGCATGCTCATTACCACAAATTGCATTTGGACCCCATGTCCCCCACCAATAATCCCCAATCTCCCTCCCCCTCCCCCTGGGCCCCACTCCACTTTGTATCCCAAGGTATGTTCTCTCCCTCTGCAAGTCCACCGAACCACTGTGGTCTTTCTTTCCTTCTTTCTTTCTCTCTTAGCTCCCACTTTGAGTGAGTACATGCAGTATTTATCCCTCTGTGCTTTGCTTATTTCACTCAACATAATTTTCTCCAAGCTCAACCATGTTGTTGCAAATGGGAGAATTTCATTCCTATTTATGGCAGAATAGTATTCCATTCTGTATACATACCACAGTTTCCTTATCCAGTCATCCATCAATGGACATTTAGGCTGATTCTATGTCTTGGCTATTGTGAACAGAGCTGATATATTGTATAGACATGATTTCCATTCCTCTGGGTATATACACAGAAGAGGGATTGCTGGAACATATGGAAGATCTATCTGTAGTTTGAGAAATCTCCATACTGCACTCCACAGTGGCTGTAAAATTTACATCTTTTTATTATAGCCAGTCTAACTGGAGTGAGGTGATATCTCAACGTAGTTTTAACTTGCATTTTCCTGATGACTAGCGATGTTGAGCATATTTTCATGTACCTGTGGACCATTTGTATGTCTTCCTTTGAAAAGTGTCCATTGATCTCCGTTACTCATTTTGTAATTGGCCTATTTGTTTTTTTACTGTATAAATGCTTGTGTTCCTTGAATATTATGGATATTAATCCCTTGTCATATGCAGAGTTAGCAAAAATTTTCTCCCATTCTGTGGGTTGTCGTTTCACTGTGCTGATTGTTTCCTTTGCTGTGAAGAAACTTTTTAGAATGAAATAGTCCCATATGTTTATTTTTTCTTTTGGTGCTTGTGCTTTGGGGCTCATGTTCATAAAGTCTATGCCCAGACCAAGCTCCTAAAGAGTTTCACCTATATTTTCCCTTAGTAATTTTACAGTCTCACGTCTTATACTTAAGTCTTTAATCCATTTTGAGTTGATTTTAGTATATGGTAAGAGGTGCGTATCTAGTTTCATTCTTCTGCATATGGATATCCAATTTTCCCAGCACCACTTGTTGAAGAGGCAGTCTTTTCCCAAGTTTAGATTTTTGCTGCTTTTATCCAAAATCAGGTGGCTGTAAGCCTGAGGTGTGATTTCTGGGTTCTCAATTCTGCTTCACTGGTCTGTCTGTTATTACGGTAGTACCATGCTGTTATGGTTACAATAGATTTGGTGTATAATTTGAAGTCAGGTCAGGTTATTCTTCCAACTTTATTATTACTATTATTATTTTGCTCAGGATTGCTTTGGGTATTCGGGGTCTTTTTTTGTTTCATATGAAAGTTAACATTGTTTCTTTAATTTCTGTGAAGGATATCAATGGTATTTTGATGGGGATTTCATTGACTCTGTAGATTGCTTTGCGTAGTGTAGACATTTTCACAATGTTAATTCTTCCAATCTAAGAGCATGGAATATCTTTCCATCTTTTTGTCCATTCTTTAATTTCTTTCAGAATTGGTTTGCAGTTCTCATTGTAGAGACCTTTCACCTCCTTTGATAACTTGATCTCTAGGTATTTTATTTTTCTCGTGGCAATTGTAAATGGGCTTACATTCTTTATTTCTCTTTCTGTTGGTTAATTATATGAGTATATAAATGCAACTGATTTGGGTGCATTTATTTTGTATCTTGCAATGTTACTGAAGTTATTAACTAGCTTTAGGAGTTTTTTTGATAGAGTCTTTAGGTTTTTCTCTATATAGTATCATGTCATCTGCAAATAGACACAGTTTGACTTTGTCTTTTCCAATCTGGATAACCTTTATTTCTTTCTCTTGCCCGCTTGCTCTGGCTAGTACCTCCAATATGATGTTAAATGGAAGTGGTGAGAGTGGGCACCCTTGTCTTCTTCCTGTTCTTAAGGGAAAGGCCCTCAGTTTTTCCCCATTCAGAATGATACTGGTGGTGAGCTTGTCATAAATGGCTTTTATTTTGTAGAGATGCTTTCCTTCTATACCTAATTTGTTGAGAGTCTTTATCATGAATGGATGTTTAATATTGTCAAATGATTTTCAACATCTATTGATAATCATATGGTGTTTGTCCTCGAGTTTATTGATGTGATGTATCACATTTATTGAGTTTGAAATATTGAACCATCCTTGCATCCCTGGGATGAATCCCACTTGATCATGTTGTATAATTTTTTTAATCTGTTGCTCTATTTTGATTGCTACAATTTTGTTGAGGATTTTTCCATCTACGTTCATCAAGGATATTAGCCTGTAATTTTCTTTTTTTGTTATCAGATTTTTGGTATCTGAGTTCTGCTCACCTCATAGAATGAGTTTGGGATAGTAGAAACTGTTTCTTCTTTTTTGGAATTGTTTGAGGAGAATAAGTATTAATTCCTGTTTAAAAGTTTGATAGAATTCAGCTACAAATCCATCCAGACCTGGATTTCTTTGTTGGAAGACTGCTGATTTCAGATTCAACCTCATTTCTTGTTATTGGTCTGTTAAGGTTTTCTGTTTCTTCTTGGATCGGTCTGGGTAGTTTCTATGTGTCTAGAAACTTATCCGTATCTTCCAGATTTTCATATTTGTTTTCATACAGTTTTTTTAATAGTCTCTAATGAGTCTTCATATTTCTGTCATATTGGTTGTAATGTGTCCCTTTTCATTTCTGATTTTTGTTATTGGGGTCTTCTCTCTTCTTTTTTTGTTAACCTAGCTAATGGTTTGTCTATTTTATTTATCTTCTCATCAAATGAACTTTTTGTTTTGTTGATCTTTCTTATTGTTTTTTGTGTCTCTATTTCATTTAGTTCTGCTCTGAAATTAATTATTTCTTTCTGTCTACTACCTTTATGTTTGCATTGTTGTTCTTTTTAAGATTCTTTGAGGCATACTGATAGGTCATTTATTTGAAGTCGTTCTGTTCTTTTGATGTCAGCATTTATTGCAATAAATTTGCCTCTTAGTAAAGCTTTTGCAGTATCCACCCTGGTTTGGTATGAAGTACCTTTATTTTCATTAGTTTCAAGAAATTTTTTGATTTCCTGTTTAATTTCTTCTAGGAGCCATATGTCATTCAGGAGCCTATTGTTTAGTTTCCAGGTATTTGTATAGTTTCCAGAGTTTCCCTTATTATTAATGTCCTGTTTTGTTCCACTGTGGTATGAAAAGATACTTGGCATAATTTCAATTTTTTAAAAATTTGCCTAGACTACATTCATGTCCTAATATGTGGTCTAACCTGGAGAATGTTCCATGAGCTGATGAGAAGAAAGAATATTGTTTAGTTGTTGGGTGAAATGTTCTGAACATATCTGCCAGTTCTAGTTGGTATAAGGTGTAGATTGAATACTGTATCTCTTTGTTGATTTGTGGCCTGGAAGATCTGTCCCATATTGAGAGAGGGGTGTTCACATCACCCACTATTAAGGTATTAGGGCCTATTTCTTTCTTTAGGTCTAAAAGGGTTTGCTTTATATATCTGGGTGCTCCAGTATTGGGTGTATATATATTTATGATTGTTGTGTCTTCTAGCTGGACAGATCCTTTTAACATTATATAGTGGCCTTCTTTGTCTCTTTTTTGTTTTTGGATTAAAGTCTATTTTGTCTGATATGAGAATAGCTACTCCTGCTCGTTTTTGGTTTCCATTTGCTTGGTATATCTTTCTCCGTCCCTTCGCTTTTAGTTTGTTTCTCTACAGGTGAGATGGGTCTCTTGAAGACCGCATATACTTGGGTCTAGCTTTTTTATCCAATCAGTCAGACCATGTCTTTTGAATGGGGAGTTAATCCATTCACATTTAGGGTAGTTATTGACAGGTATTATTTAATTCCTGTCATATAATTGCTTCTTGTTTAGAAGATTTAAATATCTTTTGATCATTATTTCCCCTTTTCTTTCTCTTCTTCAAGGTTAGTTGGAAACTTAAGGTGGCATGACAGCTAACATCATACTTAATGGTGAGAAGCTTTCCCACTGAGATCAGGAAGAAAGCAAGGATGTCCATTCTCATCACTGCTTTTTAATATCGTACTGGAAGTCTTAGCTAATGCAATACAAAAGAAAAAGAAATAAAAGATAGACAGATTGGGAAGGAAGAAATAAAAGTGTCTTTTTTCAAAAATGACACGATTGTTTATGTAGAAAACCCAAAAGGATTTAAAAAATGGTTGCAACAAAAAAGCAGTTATAGCAATGTTTCAGAATACAAGGTTAATATATAAAAAGGAACCACTTTCTTATATACCAAAAATGAACCAGTAAGATTTGAAATTAAAAATACAATACCATTTACATTAGCAATCCCCCAAATTAAATACCTAGGTATAAATCTTATAAAATATGGACAAGAACTGTATGAGAAAAACTACAAAATGCTGATGAAAGAAATCAGTGAAGAATTAAACTAATGAAGATATTTTGTGTTCATGGATAAGAAGACTCAAGATTGTTAAGATGTTAGTTCTTCCCAACTTGATCTATATACTTATTGCAATTCCAATCAAAATCTCAGCAAGTTATTTTGGGGATACTGACTATCTGATTCTAAAGTTGTTTTGAGGAGGGAAAGACTCAGAATAGCTAACATGGTACTGAAGGAGAAAAACAAAGTGAAAGGACTGGCACTACCCAATTTCAAGACTTACTATAAAGCTACAGTAATCAAGACAGTTGGACACTGGTAAAGAACAGACAAATCATTAAGTGAAACAGAAGGGAGGGTCTAGGAATAGGCCCACCTAAATTAAATTAGTCAACTTACCTTTGACATGAACAAAGGCAATGCAATGGAGCATAGATAGTTTTTTCAGGAAATGGTGCTGGGACAACTGGACATCAACATGCAAAAAAAAAAAAAAAAAGAACTTAGACACAGACCTTATACACTTCACAAAATTTAATTCAAAATGGATCGTAAACTTAAATGTAAAGTGCAAAAGACTTCAACAGACACCTCACCAAATGGCAAATAAGCACATGAAAAGATGCTCCACATGATATGTCATCAGGTAAATGCAAGATAAAACAACAATGAGATACCACTACAGACCTGTTAGAATGGTCAAAATCCAGAACACTGACAGTCCCAAATGCTGGTGAGGATATGGAGCAAAAGCAAGTCTCATTTATTGTTGGCAAAATGGTATAGCCACTTTGAAAGACAGTTTGGTAGTTTCTTATAAAACTAAACATACCATCACCATGCAATTCAGCAATTGCTTTCCTTGGTACCAAAAGAGTTGAAAACTTCTGTCCACAAAAGCCCTGCCCATGAATGTTTATATGTTTATAGTATCCTTATACAAAATTGCCAAAATTTGGACACAACTGAGATGTCCTTCAGTAGGTGAATGGACACATAAACTGTTGTACATCCAGACATTGGAATATTATTCAGCTCTAAAAATAAATGAGTGATCAAGTCATAAGAAGACATGGAGTTAATTTAAATGTGTATTACTATGTGAAGAAAGCCAATCTGAAAGGTTATCATACGAACTATGTAACATTCTGTAAAAGGCAAAACTACGGAGACAGTGAAAAGATTAGTGCTTTCAAAATGCAAATATTTACTAAGCACATTCCTGTATTTAAAAAAATAAATACATCAATTCTTGATTGCATGTTGGCAAGTCTATATCCTAAGAGGGGAATAAAAGAATGAATAGAAACACATGCATGTGCCTACCAAAAGCTGTGTGTTTCAATGTCCATAGCAGCACTCTTTCTAATAGCCCCCGAACTAGTAAACAAAACAAAAACCAATTTTTATCAATAGTATATTGAATAAATAAATTGTAGTAAATACATAAAATGTGACATAGTCCTTAATATACTAATGAATATGCTACTCATAATTCATGAACTCACATACATAATATTGAGCAAAAGAATCCAGACCCACAAAACTAAACCTCATCAGTGATGATGAGGACTGGTGTGGTGTTAACTTTGGTGAGAGGAGATGTGATGTGGCTGCGCCGAAGTTCAAGGAGGACCACTTGGGAACTGTTAATGTTCTCCTTCTTTGTCTGGATAATGTTTACATGAACATTTTCACTTTGTGAAAATTTATTGAGAGGTATATTTGAGATTTGTGCATTTCTTTATATGTATGTTATACTTAAAATTGCACCTCAAAAGAGTGGGATACAAAGAAACCAGATTGTATCTGAATCTGTACCTGCTAAGTGTCAATAACCACAAGTATCTAATGATAACCATACCTGTCATAAACCAGTAATATGTATTGTGCCATCAGTGAAGAGAGATTTAAATAATTCTGAGGAATCAGAAATGGTTTCATAAGGGAAATGTCAGTGTAGCTGATTGGATGGAAAGAGAGACAAAATGCAAGGAAATCAGTTAAGGCAATATTGCAATACTTTAGGATCACATCTTAGTATTTTAATGGGCTGAGCATTGTTCCTTAGGCATTAAGTGCTGCATAAATACTTGCTGAATGTAAACAATATTGGACTGAATCCCTGACAACAAGCTGAGTTATCACACAGGGGAAGGAAAACACACGCTTTTCTCATTAGTTATTATTATCATTAGTTATTATTAGTTATACTAATTGCCTCATTAGGAAATTCTGGACTTAAGCATAGGTTTTTAAGATTTTGATTCTTATTAAATAAAAATACATTGGGAAAAATTGTTTATATTGTCATTAGCATGTTGCAAATATGGAAAGTTGTAAATAACACAAAAGTGACAAAATACTTGCAAATTGCATGTTGTGAAGATTTCCAATTAAATGAACTCCTTGCTGACTTATCTTTGCACTTATACGTTTTTGAGAAAAGTATATAGTATCTTAGAAATGCAAATTTAAGAAAATATGAGAAGAAAAATTTATAGTACTCAAGTCTAAGGTAACCTACCTACCACAGATTAAATCTATTCACTTACCTACTGAAACAGCAACTATATGGAGGGTTTAATTTCATTTCAGGCAGTATTACTCAAAGAACAAACAGAAAACCCTAGTAAGTCCACTAAATGTGGACTTCATCAATCAGCTAGCAAACACAACTATGTCTAAAGCAAGTCAATGATTACTTTTATTGTGTTGGAAAGCAGAAAATCAAATATAAACAAATATGGACTTCTTCAAGAGTACCAAGTCATTTGAGGCCAACATAACTTTCCATAAATATTCTTTCTCCCTGTGAAATATACCATTGATATCACAACTATAGACGACTGCAATCTTCAAAGGAATTTGGAAAATGATGCCACTTTTACCAGCTAAAGTGTGAAATATAAATGAGGGAGTGAGCAGATGTAGAGTCAAAAAAAGAATTAAATAAATTAAAAACTTCAAAATTAATTCTTACCTCATGTAATGGAGACTAACGAGAAACCGTAAAAGAGACATAAAGAAGGAGACCAGAGGGTGAGACTGTATGCAAACAGACAGTTACATCATCAGAAAGACAGACCTCCTGTGCCATTCTCACCCCCTCCTACTTACCAGCTTTGACACTTTATGCAAGTATGCACCTGCCTCCTTGCACATTTCCACAGATTTCCTCCACTCTCTAAAGAGCCGTGAAGAACTCCCTGAAGAGAGATGGTGGGGAAGAAAAAAAAATCTCTGTTCAATTGCCCGCAGTGGCAAACAAGTTAAATAAACTTTTTTTACTGTAATCTCCAGCTGCAAGTAAACAAGATCGAATGAGGAGTATAGGAAAAAAATAGCAGCAATAAATGTAGGAAATACATTACCTGCATATTTAGTGAATTTTTTCTGAAGCCTTATATTTGTGTACTATAACAAATTTACTTTCTAGATTTTCAAGTCAAAACTCTACTGAAACTCATGCATTCCCTAAACCAGGATAAAACTCTTACAGTAGAATCAATCACCCAAGTAGGTCATGCAGGGTAGCTTGAAGAGCACTGAACTTCAGTTTATAACTGTCAATGTAATTCTCACCGCAGCCTTCCAACACATACACGGCAGAGAATTTAGGGCAGAAAGCCTCCAGGGCAACAGGGTACTGTCCTTTTTGGACTGGCTCATACCCAGGCTATATCGTATTCAGCTGGATTAAAAAAAAAAAATTATAAGAAGAAGAAGAAGAAAAAAAAAAGGCATGTTAGCAGAGACTGACAAAGTGTGAGAGAGAACTGCTCATTTTTTTTGGTTGGTGTGGGGCCCCAGTACCTAGAACAGAGCCAAGAGGGCATGTGCTCAGAATGCATGGTATGACAGGCAACGCACGTAGCCTTGTTCATCACACGGTTGCTGTGTGACCATAAGCAAGTCATTTTCCCTGTGCAACTTTAGTGTCCTCTTCATAAAGTGTGGTTGGTAATTAATCCTCTTCCAGGGATGGTTTCAAAGATGTAATTAGATAATGCCTGTGAAAAAGCACTTTCTGAACCCTAAAGTGCTCTACAAAGGAGGGGTAAAAGATTGAAAAGCTGCCTGTGGGTGGTTCCTTCTCAAATATGCCCAGATATTAACACTTTAGTTGTGAAAAAGGAGTGCTGATACCTCTCATTGGCACTTTTTACTGTAGAAGCAATCTAAGTAGAAAGAAAACATTTTTCCTTGAGACTCAGTAAAGGTAGCTATATTTTAATTGGACAAATTGTGCACATCAATATTTATTTTCCCTGAATTGGTCCTTTGGAAAAAATAATTAAGATGTTCAATGGAAAAACTTGAAAGTCGGAGGAGCCCTGTCTCGGTTGTGCCGTTACCTCTCTCTGTGTGACCTTGGATAAGTTACTGTTTTCCCCACCAATAAGTTCAGTACAGCAAATATTTATATAGCCCCTAATGTATGCCAGGTTCTGTGTTAGGCTCAGACTGAGGAACAAAGAAAGGAGCAAAAGACGGAGTCCCCTACAGCTAAGAACTTTACAATTTAATAAGTTTTTCACCTCCCAAACAGAAATGGTAATCACTGCACTACTCACCTGTCAGTTTTGTTAGGAGGCTGAAAAGAAAGCATAGGATAGCGCTTGGCAAAATTGAAAAGTGTCCATAAATGCAACGTGGTGTTACCAACAGACATCAAACTGTCAGCAGCATATAGAGAAGTGGAGAAGGGATTAATATTTATAGAGCTTCTGCTCCATACAAAGAGATATACATATGCTATTTTATCTACACAACAAACTGGCTAGGTGGATAATAATTGCTGCTTTTCACTAATGGGAAATATGATACTCGTATCAGTAAAAGCAACTTAGCTAAGAAAATGAGAACCACGAACCAAACTAAAGGCATTCTGACTGCCAAGACTCTACAGAAACAGTTGATGTAAATTGTGCATTTCTTCAGAACCCCACATATATTTTCACCAGGGAAAGGAGTCCCCAAAACTTAAGGAGCAGCAATTTCAGTATAAGGAATAACCAAGAACATATTTTTCAAATTATTTTTAAAAATGTAAAAAGGCACAAAGAAAAGGAACAAAATGAAGTAAATTAATATGGCAACAAAAGGAATCAAAAAAGGTATCTTCTTTCTTAGCTCCCTAAACACTACTCATGCCTAAAATATTTTTTTAAAGCAAAACTAATAGTGTTCTCTGATCCTTAAATAGTTATAATGGGTGGCGAAACTGCTCATTTCAGCACTCACATGGTTAAAAGAATCATTTAGAGAGGGCTTCATGAAATCAAAATTTCTGTGATGCTTTCTGTGTGGATAAGTATAACAAGCAAAATACAAAAGGGAGCTTAAAGCCCAGATATATTAAAATCAAGAGGTAAACTTCTAATATCCTCTCTCCAATCAGGTAAGGATTTACAAAATATTTTAACATTGTTGTTATTTTGCCTAACTAGAACTCACAGCTAAATCCACCTGCCTAAAAGAATGTTGAATTATACTGGTATAATTTTCAAAATTTATTTTCAACCTATATAGCAGAATGAGATAAACTCCAGGGGTATGCAAAAGCAGGAAACTGCTTAGAAGCTGCTAACAGGGGCACATGTAAATCAAGCAGGCTGGAATTATAAATATGTAATGACTATTTAGAAAAAAGTTTAAAAATGATCAAATCTCTTGCTGATCTATATGGATACATGAATGAACACTTCTCTCTCAAAGCAGGAAGAGAACTACTAAGATTTATCTAGCATCTAAGTGCTAGACCTGAGGTAAATGCTTTTTATACATTATCACATGTACGTCCCACAAAAAAAGAAGCCTATGAAGCATGTGATATTGTCTTCATGTTCTAGCCACATGATGGAACTCCCAGACGGAACCGAAATTCAGAATTTAAAGAATGACCTAAGACCACACAACTAATAAACAGCAAAGCCAGGATTCGACTCTGAGTCTGTCTCTTCCAACTACCCTATTCCATGTCAGGTACCACAGAGTGTCACTTCTCTGTGTGCCATTTGCAAATATGAAAGGCTTGAAAGGCAATGAAAAGAATTCTAAATATAGGTGCATTCATTCATTTAACAGATAATCATTAAGCACCGACATTCTGCCAAACCCAGTGGTAGAAAGCACAATGATGAAGGAAACATTGACCAGTGGGGAAATGGAACTCATATCAGTTAAAGCGACTTAGCTAACAAATTAAAACCAAAGGCAGAGTGACTGTAAAGTCTCTACAAAAACAGATGCTCTCCTGGAGTTTACAATCTGCATTATTTTAGTTTTTGAGCACAAGCCTTCTCAAAAACCCTCCAAAATTTCAAAGTAACTCCACATAAATTAAGATTCTACATAGAGAGTCAGATATGCCTACTCTTTCCCTTACCAATTGGTGACACAGGCTAAACAGAACACACTGAGCCAAGTTGTGTCATCTATGAAACAGAGATAATAAAATTTGCACTATTCACCACAAGATGGTATTGTGAGGAATCCATGACATAATGCGTGTGAAATTATCACAAACGTTCAAAGGTAGACAGATGTATAGATGCATATGTACACACACACGCATACGTACATGAGAGGATCATCATTCTGCTCATTAAGGCAAAGGCAAGGAAGGTCACAATTCTACCTCCTCTTAAAAATATCTGGTGGCTTCTGGGTGGACGATAGGTTGGTGGAGTTAAGCCAGGAGAATGGTTAGGAAGATGTTGAAATCTCTAAACTAGAGTTTTTGCTGAGTTACCATCACCCATGACTGAAAATAAGTGAATACCATAAACATTTACCATGAGCACAGGAAATAGTATGCCCAAGAAATTAAACTAATTGAAAAGCCAGAATACTGAGCAAGGAGAGGAGGAGACGTGGAGGTGAATAAAGTCGTTTCCTTGGCCTAGGCTTAGCAGACTTCAGATTGAAATGATCTCCACCCCCCCCCATCTCCCACCTCTCTTATGACCCCCAAGTGCTCTCAATTATCTTTTTTGTTGAAACTGGGGGGAGAAGTGTGATTGCTGCCCTTTCAGTAAGTGAAATGCAAGCACCATCTGTGGGATGCTGAAGACTGACCAGGGATAGCATTTACTTAGTGGGGGGCAGGAGTCTTATCCAACGGAGAATTCATTTGCAGCTTTCAGTCCTGTCCTTGTCATCACAGCCATAGCACTCTGAGTATCTCCTCTCTGCACACATTGCTGCTTTACAGTGAGGTACTATTTTGTTTCCCACAGGAAGATAGAGTTATTCATTTCAGTGGTATCATAATACTGAGCAGCTGGTCACTGCTTCTCACTGTCTCACTTCTCACACACTTCTGCTTTATTGGCCACAAGTCCCATGGCTAAACACTGTGAAAACCAGAGGAAGTGTGTTATAAAAGCAACTACACAATGAACAAAACACATAGGCCCTCTGGAAGTAAGTGAAAAATCCACAATTCATCTTTCTGTCCTTTTCCGAAATAAACCTCCCCCCACAAAAGTTATGCTGATATACAGCCTTGTATTTGAATGATCTCTCTAATATTTTCATAGTTTTGACATCCATCCACCTCATATGACTCATGACAAAAATGGTGTGCATTGTTAAGGAGATCAGTTATACAACCAGAACATGGAAGTTTCATGAACTATTCAAATTCACAGAGCAATTTAATAATTACTGGTACTTAAAGGCAGCTTTCCTGACTCTGAGATGGCCTGCCAGCTCATAGACCAGGTCTAAAGGCTTTCTTTAGCTGAACCAGTCCCTTGATCATACCGTAGTGTAGGCTCCAGAGCAATCTTTGTTCAGAATCAAAATTCCATATGCGTTTCTTCCCACTGAAATCCTTTCTATCATCTGTGAGCTTTTCACTGATATTAGGATGATGATAATATAATAGTAACAGTAAAAACAATAATAATCAAGCAGCTGTAGCAAAACGATTAATGTTAAAACAATCTCCTCAACAGCAGCAGCAACAAAAGAGGGTCTGCATCAGGTTGGTTGAGCACGCAGGCTCGGGATCCCACTGCCCAGGTTTGGTGTACTAGTGCCAATGTGCTTTGACTATGTGAGATTAGGCAGCTTACTCACTCTCTCTGTGCCTCTGTCTTCTTTTTCTTTCTTAACAGTCCTTTGTTTCGGGGGGGTAGGGTGGGATGAAGGGATTATAACACACAATGTAAGAATTTTACTATAAGGACAAAAAGAGAAAAAACATATTAAGAGCTTAGAAAATTATCTTGCATATAGTAAACATTCAGTAAGTGTTGCCTTTAATCATTATTTAAAAATATGTATATGCATGAATATTATTATGTTGTTAAATATTATTAGTATTATTATTGCTATTACTATCATTGTCTTAACTACTTTGTGGTTCACAATAGTCCCCCAAGGTGCGAACTGAGAAAAGCTCTATAGATACACAGCTATTAAAGGACTGAGTTGGAATTGAAATCGCATATGCCTAATACCAAAGTCCCTAAGGCCTTGTGTACTAATTTCTATTCCTGCTGTAACAAATTGCCACACATTTAGCAGCTTCCACAAACTCAAATTTATTATTTTACATTTCTTTTTTTTTTTTTTAATTTTTATTGAATCAAAATTGATTATACAAATTTTGGGGGTTCAACATTGAGACATGTTGATCAAACCAATATTACTAGCATATATATTGTTACAAATCATAATAATTATTTATGCCCATTTATTTATTTATTCTCTCCCCATCCTGCTCTCAATCCCCCTCCCACCTCTGATAACCCTAGATTTCTTCTCTCCTTCTGAAAGAATACTGGTTACTCTGTTAATTTGCTGCCTAGATGATCTGTCCAATGTTGAGAGGTGTGATCAGGTCCCCCAATGTTATTACAGAGCAAATGCTTCTTCTGTCACTCTGAAATGGGCTTTGTGGAGAAAGATGTCCTGTTCTTTTCTTTATCTCTGCTGGTGACTCTCCTTCTGTCAACGCACTCCAGTGCCTGGCAGACCATCTGCATGGTTGCTGTGGCTTCTAGCTGCTTTCACAGCAGCCATGGTTATAGTGGTGGCTGTGGTGGGCCACCCACATGGAGGTGATGTTTTTGGCATGCTCCTTTGCTCTGGTAGTGTGCCTGGTTGTGGGGAGTGTCTGGTCCCCGGATAAATGCCTTGGATCCCCAGAGGGGCCCTGAGGCTCTGGAGTGGTGTGCCTGGTTGTGGGAGGGGGGGTCAGGCCCCTGGCTCCATCCCTTGGGTCCCCAGGTGGGCCCCAAGGTGCTGATATGGTGTGCCTGTTTGCGGGAGGGGTGTCCTGCCTCTGGCTCCATACGTTGGGTCCCCAGGCAGGCCCCAAGGTGCTGGCATGGTGCCTGTTTCTGGGAGGGGGGTCTAGTCCTGGGCTGCATACCTCAGGTCACCAGGCAGACACTGAGGTGCTGGCAGTGTGAGTGGTTGTGTGTGGCGGTAAGGTCCCCAGCTACATGCCTCATGTCACCTGGCGGGCCCCAAGGTGCTGGTGGTGTACCTGGGCCAGAACTAATTTTTTTTCCTTTGCTTATTTCTAAAACAGGGGAAATTTCTGTGGGAACCAGTACTTGAGCTGTGTGGTTGAGCTAAATTGCTGCTTTTTTGCTGTTTCCCTAGGGAAGGCTTTTTGTGCAGCTCAGGGTTTAATGGTTGTCCTTATAGGTACTTCCAGCTCTCCAGAGACCTTCTGCACCTGGGTTGTGTAGAAACTCTTATCTGGGCCTCAGTCTTTTCATCAAACTGCACCCCATGCAATTCTATATTCCTGAGTGGTCTCTTGTGAGTGGTCCTGCACTGACTGGGGGCAGATCAAGTGTCCTTGCTGTGTCCCAGTGTTATCCCAGTCGGTCTGTATCCCCCACTGCCCATGCTCTAAAGACTTCCCATGGGACAGGCCAAGCACCAGTCCCTTGTGATGAGTCACTGGCATCTGAATGGGTCCCCTTTTTCAGTTGTTGTGGCTCCTTGCTATGTGGGTCCATGGGAACCCTATAAGTGGTCTTGCTTTCCTCGGGGCCACCAAGGCCCTCTTCTCCCCTGTCACCTCCAAGTAACTACATCTGAAGGGCACAGCTGTGGCTTCTGCTGGCTCCTTCTCCATGTGCTCAGCAGCTCCAGCCTTAAAGCAGCTGCAGTTCAAAGCACTCAGAGGAGTTTTTTCTTTTTCTCACTGTAGATTCTCCCACCTTCATGAACTCCATAAGTCTCTCCTGCTCTTCCCCTGAGCTCCAGCAGCCCCAGCTTGGCTGTTGTTACATTTTTATAATTCTAAATTGGGTGATTTATGGGACAGAGTGATGCTGTAGACTGTAAATTCTGCCATCTTGATGGGAACATTATTATTTTACATTTCTGTAGGTCAGAAGTTCAGCACAGCTCTCACTTAGATAAATCCAAAGTCTGTGAGGGCTGCATTTCTTTCTGGCTCAGGGAGAATCCACTTTCTTGCTCATTCACGTCTGGGCAGAACTCAGTTCCTTGTGGTTGTCAGACTGAGAGCTGGTCCCAAACTCTGGAGGCCAAACATATTCTCTGCATATAGCTTCATCATCAAAATGAGCAATGAAAGATCAAATCCCTCTCATGCCTTAAACGCCTCCTGCCTATTCTTTCACATCTCTCTGGGCAGCTCTTCACCTTCCTCTTTCTCTTTTAACGGCCCATGTGATTACTTTGGGCCCACCCACATCATTCAAGATAATCTCCTTACTCAATGTCCATGGCCAAGTTCCATCTTCTAAGTTCCTTTGGTCATGAAATGTAACACATCCATGTGTTCCAGATATGAGAGTGTAGGCATCTTTCATGGGACGTCATTCTGCCACCACGCTGTGGCACCTCCAATTTGTGCTGAGACCCTACTGGAGTCAGAGCAGTAAAACTGCTAGTGACAGAAAAAGAGGAAAATAAGCATTATAAGCAGGAGGCTAAAATTAATCAACCTTTCTTAAAGGCAAAGCTAACTGCATACTAAATATAAGACCATGGTGAAAGAGTGTAGGTACAATAGATCAGTGTGTTTGTTTCTTTAATAGCTTATTGAGGTATAATTGTTATACAATGAACTACACGTATTTAATGTGTACAACGTGATGATACCTTCATACAATCAAGGTATTCAACATCTCCCAAAGGTTCCTTATTTCCCTTTGTTTCTTTGGTTCTTTTTCTTTTTTTTTTTTTTTTGGTTTTGGGTTTGGGTGTGATAAGAACACTAACGTGATGCTATGGTCAGAATGTTTGTGTCCCCTCCAAAATTCATGTTGAAAATACCCAACACAACTTAAATAATAGGTGCAGTCTTCATGAGGTGATCAGGCAATGACAGTTCTGCCATCGTGGATGGAATTAGAGACTTCATAAAACAGCTGTTGGCAACTAAATAAGCCCCTTTTGCCCTTTCGCCTCTGCCATGTTAGGACACAATATTTATCCCCTCTGAAAGATGCACCAACAAGGCACCATGTTGGGAGCAGAGACAGGACCTTCTCCAGACACTGAACCTGTGGCAACTTGCTCTTGGACGTCCCAGCATCCATAACTGTGAAAAATAACTTTCAACTATTTATAAGTTGTCGAGTCTCAGACAGCACAAACAGATGAATACTCATTGTGAAGTGCACTGTTGTGTTGTTAACTACACGGACTACGTTGTAAAGCAGATGTAGAATATGTCAATTTTGTAAGAAACAAACTAGAAATTTATTAAAGTGCTAAACTGAAGAAAGTGAAAATAACTGAAAAAATGGGTAAATATTAACTTGACATTGTTAAATAAGTTCTTAGTTTAAAAGAAAAGGAAGAAATTATAAAGAAAAAGTTAATAGATTTGAACAAATAAAATTCGTATATGAAAATCATGGCGAGCTTAATAAAAAGACAAATAAGCTGGAGAAAAATATGGGTAGAGGAATTAATGCCACAAATTTATTAATATCTCCTAGAAATCAAGAAGATAAAAACTCCAATAGGCACATAGACAAGGGTCAATAAAAGGACAACCCATAAGTGAATAAATGTCAGTGATCAGTAAATACACACAAACAATTCCACCATCATATCTGTGTGTGTGTATGTGAAAAATGCAACCACAGACCATTTTTCAACTATCAAATATAGGCAAAGATAAAAATTTGCCTCGACAAAAACTTTTTCTTGGTGGTACAACTTCTAAAGCTTTATCCCAAAGAAAGAAACAGAAAAATGCACACACACAAAAAATGTATGTGCGGGGCTGACCCTGTGGCGCACTCGGGAGAGTGCAGCGCTGGGAGCGCAGTGACGCTCCCGCCGTGGGTTCAGACCTTATATAGGAATGGGCGGTGCGCTCACTGGCTGAGTACTGGTCATGAAAAAGACAAAAAAAAAAAAAAAAAAAAAAAAAGTATGTGCGTACAGATAAGGAGATAGGTACAGGAAAAAGAAACAGATATGGGTAACGAAAATTATTTATTTATTTAGTAATAGCAAAAAAATGAAGAAAAAGGTACCCATGACTAAAATTATTCTTTGTGTTTACAATGAATGTCTCATGTAATCATTTTTAAATATTTTTAGCCAAATGTGACCATATTTTGGTATTGAAAACAATCAAAAAATCTATTCAAAGGTTTGAAAATAAAATAAAAATAAAAATGTGGAGATTTTTCTAGAAACAGAGATTTGAAAAGTAATTTGAGAAAGACATTCAATTCACAGTGAACCCAAAAGAAAACTGGAGCACTACCTGACTTTAAACTGTACTACAAAGAAATAGTAACCAAAACAGCATGATACTGGCATAAAAACAGAAACACAGACTAATGGAACAGAATAGAGAATCAAGAAATCAACCCATGCAACTACAGCCATCTGATCTTTGACAAAGTTTCCAAGGCCACACACTGGGGAAGAGACTGCCTATTCAGTAAATGGTGCTGGGAAAATTGGACATTCCTATGTAGGAGAATGAAACTAGACCCCTAGCTCTCACCATATACCAAAATCAACACAAAATGGATAAAAGAATAAAATATACATCCTGAAACAATAAAACTCCTTAAAGAAAACATAGGGGGAACACTTCAGGAAGTAGGGTTGGGTACAGACTTTATGAATATGACCCCAAAAGCACAGACAACCAAAGGCTAAATAAACAAATAGGATTATATCAAACTTAAAAACTTCTGCACAGCAAAAGAAATAATCAGCAGAGCAAAAAGTCATCGAACAGAATGGAAGAAAATATTTGGAAAATATACATCAGACCAAATACTAATAACCAGAATATACAAGGAACTCAAACAACTCAATAGTAAAAAAAAAAAAAAAAAAATAAGTAACCCAGTTAAAAAATGGGCAAAGGAGCTGAATAGGCATTTCTCAAAGAAGATATACAAATGGCCAACAGACATATGAAAAAATGCTCAACATCACTCAGAATTTGGGAAATGCAAATCAAAATCACACTGAGATATCATCTCACTCAAGTTAGGGTGGCTAATATCCTAGACTGAGAATGACAAATGCTGGAGAGGTCATCTAGTAAAAGGAACCCTCCTACACTGTTGGTGGGACTGTAAAATGGTGCAGCTCTTATGGAAAATAGTATGAAGGTTCCTCAAAAAATTGCACATAGATCTACCATATGACCCAGCTATTCCACTGCTGGGAATATGGCTAGAGGAATGGAAATCATCATGTCAAAGAGGTACCTGCACTACCATGTTTATTGCAGCATTATTTATGATAGCCAAGAGTTGGAAGGAGCCTTAATTCCCATCATCGGATGAGTGGATAAGTAAAATGTGGTATATCTACACAATGGAATACTACTCTGCTATTAAAAAAAATAATGAAATACTACCATTTGCAGCAACATGGACGGACTTAGAGAAAATTATATTAAGTGAAAGAAGCCAGGCACAGAAAGAGAAACACTGCATGTTCTCACTTACTTCGGGGAGCTAATAAAAATAAATAAGTAAATAAACAAACGGGGTTGGGGGGAAGAAAGAAGACACAACAATCACAACAACTCCCTGATTTTGTTAAGATGTGAACAGATATGATGTTGACGTGGGGAGGGGGAAGACGGAGGAAGGAAAAGGAGGAATTGACAAAGGGACACAAAAATCAAGTACTTTACTATATTGTATATTGATAAATTAAAATAAATAAATAAATAGAATTCAGATATAAAAATCAAAAAATAAAAGAAAACATAACATTTTGGAAGAATGAAAGGAACAAATATAGAACCATTGGGGAAAGTACAATCTAGTATAAAGGCTAAAACCCAAAAGAGAAGCAAGCATATAAATATATCTGGCTTCATGGAGATTAGGGCAAATATGAAATTTAGAAAAACACTATCTTGAATTGAGTTAGATTTAGTCATTAATTTTTATTTAATGAGTCAGAAGTAATCATGATTTTTCATTTAATGAGTAAGATTTATAGTCCTATATAAGTTTGAAAATACTAGTCATTAATAGAAATTGGCTTTGTAAAGACATATGATCACTCAAAGACAATTTGATATTGGAAATGAAGCATGATTACTTAGATCCAGCAGAAATTTATAATACTAAATTGATAGTAACATTTAGCTATAGGAAGAAAATGTAAATTTCACATACGGTTCACACTATCAGTAATGAATAATCAACTGAGGAATAATTGCAGCCCAAAAACATCATTATTCATGTGCTTTGCCTCTCAGAGTATCTTTGTACAATACTGAGTGTATGAAGACTTGATCAGAAATGGGGAACTGGTCACTTCCCATTGGCACCTGAAAGGATCTAATAATCATCACTAAAGGAAGACAAAAGACTAAAAGTGATCAGCTAACAAAGTGAGATCAATAAAGTATATAAATTAAAGAGTATATGTTTCCCTTCCTTCAGGATATTTAAATGTAAAGAATGGGGCTCCAGTTTTCAGAAAGATTAAACAGAAAGGCAGTTTCCATGTGTGAAAACTAAAGGTGTTTTGGTCATTATCCCTTTCCTCTGAGGAACATTTCATTTTCTCTATAGTTCCCCTTCTGAAACTCCATTCTTTAACAAAATTTTTCAGCTGCGTTCCTAAAAAGTTATTGCCAGTAATCTGCCACTTGGATATCGTTTACATGCTTCACGATTATAAGCTGTGTGTGAATCCCCATATACTGGACCAAACTTACATTTTTCAAGCCTTAAAGCAAGAGTCTTACCGTCCAACAGAAACAGTACACTACATATAAGAAGAGTAATTGATTAGAAAATTTTGAATTTTCTTAACTAGTGTTTCCTTTTTCCTTCACCGTATTACTGAAGGGAAGCCAGGACCCCTGCCTGGATCCTCCTTTTGTCACGTACTGTTTAAGATGCTTAGGGAAATCCAATGAATGGAAAGGACAAGTTATTTCCAAGTCCAGGAATTTGACCTTTTCATTATTTGGAAGCTTCTAAATAGATATACTGAGAATATTTCTTATTAAGTATATAATTATAATAAGTTGGAGAGTTATGTGGGTTATGCAATGGACAACTCTTGGTTAGGAGGCTCCAGAGAATTTCCAATTAAAGACCTATAATAAAATTTAGCCTGGAACTAGCATCATTGTAGAATATACTACCAGAAGTTCAAAGGACTAAAATGAAGAAATTAAGTCCACAAACATATGGAAATACGTATTTTTTTAACTATATTTAAGCCACAGAGAAGACTAAGAATGTTAAAGGATTCCTATACACTCAGTAGTGCCCCAGTTAAAACGTCAGCAGTCCTCCCCTCTGATACCCCCCCACACACACCGTTTGCTGTAGTGTAGCCATTCTTCCTCAGCCTGCAAAGACTGCAGGGCTGGAAGATTTGTTATGTTTTCTGCATATTCCAAAGGGTTAGGGACTGCTAGGTGATAGCACTCATAATAAAGCATGCTCTCATGAATTCACACTAATAACTAGAAAACCAATTCAAATCGCAGAATTGGAGAGATTAACGAGAATGCAGAGACATACAATAAGCAAATCAGTCCTACTTCATCAAGCAAATGTTTTTTGCTATACAATAACAAAGATAACTGAAGAATGCACTGGAATGGAGCCTAGCAGTCTAATAAGTACTTGGCTGTGACTCACTTGCTAATCAGAAAGTGAGACATGACAAGTTCTGAAGCAGATGATGCCTGATTTGAGGAGTGGCCTTATTGTTTACTGATTTCAAGTTCATCTTAGAGGGCTACATTAAAGTTCAAAAAAATATTTCTGAGGGAGGAACCAATAAGACACCGTGAATTTAACCTAAGCTTCTATTATGCCTTAAATTTACTTTATTGGTTTCTCTGTAATCAAAATATTACTTTTATTGTTTTTTATAACAAAAAAGGAATGCAAATTAAAGCCGTCAAAATGTTGATTTTTCCTACTCATGAAATAATCTGCCAGCATTTTCTAATAATGGAATCTTACTAGTTGTGTGCCCTTGAGCTCAGTTTTCTGTACACTTTAGTACATTCTGCTGTAAAACATGAATAATAGTGTCCACCTTGTAGGATTTTTGTGAGGATTAAATGAAATGCACTGCAGGTTCATTGTGTAGCAAAAGAGGATTGGACATGTAGGATCAGTGATACCTACCAGCATTTCTTTTCATGAGCCTATATGAATGAGAACTTTTATTTTTGATCGCAGGAAGAAGGAAAAAGGTGATCACAGTTACTGGAGGAAGAGGAAATCAAAGTGGGGAAATAGAAAATGCTATGAAATCTATTCCCCAAGTAACTTAATTTCTACAAAAGCGGTACAAAGTCAAAGATAAGGGATCATTTTGAAAAGGGACAGAGACTAAATGTGCAGTTAGCCACACTTCAAGACTCAAGGGACACAAAGTTGGGGAGAACTTTGTTTCTCTATCAAATGAAGTGACAACATCAAGCAGGAGTGTAGAGGAGACAAGAGGCATCAGCAGTGCCAGCCATGACAGAAAGAGAGGGAAAAATCTCAAGGAGACCATTGACTGCAGTGGCCATGGGGAGGTACCTCTCTCAAAACATTTTGGAGGAACAAATGCCCAATAGGATGCTAACACCAAAGAACACCAAAGAATATGAGTAGACTCTTTCTGGAGCACATGAGAAATACCTGTTAAAAATTCCATAGAATAATGGAAAAGTATGGCAGGGAATTAGAGAGAGCTGACGAGACACTGAAATCTGAAGCTTAATGTATCTTTATGTGCAGTTGACAGTACCTGGGTTACATGAGTCACATGCTCCCCATACTTTGGTGCTTGTTTTTTTGTTTGTTTGTTTTTTACCCCAACTAGAGATAACTTCCTGAAGAAGAGATGTATATCTTAAGTATTTTGTATTCCCCACATTACCCAGCACTATGCAGGGCACAGGTTAGCTGTCTAATATATTATTGTCTGTCACAGTGCATAGGCCAGAGGACTTGATCAATAAATAAATAAACGGAGAGGATACTTTAGAACGAATTGACAAACAAGACATAAATAAATCACCAAGAACAGATAGAAACTGACTAATCAGGGGACTCTGGGATTGCTGGCTAAAAGATTTAATCTTTCATTAGAATTGGACACTGTACCAAATCTTTGGCACGATGTCATTTTGTTTTTTAAAAGACTTGAAAAACAAACAAACAAACAAACAAACAAAAAAGGGCTTGGAAAGTGAACTTGGAATTGATTTGCTGCTTCAGAGTTGAAAATTAGCAAATTATGTGGCAAACAGTAGTAATGAAATAAGCTGTTTTAAGTTTAGAAAGATAAAATTAGCCAAAAAGTGAAATAAAATTTGACTAAGTAGTGTTTATATTATGAAGAACATGGGACAACAGGGAAACCAATGGGAATAATTTATGACAACTTACAGAAAGTCGTGGGAGAGTTCCAGGCCAGCAAATTCACCAGATTAGAGAAAATGTTTACTCATGAAGAGAAAGCTTACTTCAGTAGAGGAAGCACAGACAGGACTATATCGTTCTTCTTTATTTATACAAATGGCAATGTTGAAGTATATGACGGATAGTGACGAGACAGCCGTATTTAATACCTTCATAACTGATTTCAAAGAGGGAGAGAAGCATGAGTCAGCTTTCACCACATAGAGGAGAGAGAGAAGCAGCAATCTGCCGGAGAACAGCTCCAGTCGAGTTGGGGGTCCTTGAAAGAGGGATGAAGAAGCCGGCGAAAATAACAAACACAGGCAGAGACCTCGGTTCCTTTGAAGCACGTTCTCATCCTGCGGGCTGTCAGCTCTGTAGCAGCCAAAGCAGCTAAAGCAGCTGAAGCAGCCTTCAGATTGAAAACAGCATTTTTATTTGTTACACAACATGGGGGGGGGGGTAATGTGGGCCTTTTAACTACATAAACCTTTAAAATTATTAAACCATTAGTTAAACGGAAACTTTTCTTAAAATTACGTCAGTTCTCATGAAATCAATAATCCACAAAGTTAAATAAAACTCGGTGGTCAGTCAATTCTATCTGGTGATTATATCTGTTGTGGTCAATTAGTCCATGACTCACTGTTCTTGACGTTTTTGACCATTGTGTTTCTTTTTTTCTTTCCCTCGTATTAACCTTAAACTTATTACTACCGGCAAGCATAAATTATATGTCTGACTCAAAATTGAGACAGCAGCGATTGCGGTTTCAAAGTTTTAAACAAACATTATATAAATTTTTAACTTTGATTTAATGATTCTCATATTTCTATAGGCATGAACCTATTCTTTATTTGGAAAAGGAATAAAAGATATTTGAACAGCTTTATCATGCATGTACTTAATATAGCGGCTGTGTGGCCCAATGTAAAGTGTCAACGTGCACAGCACCATCCCTCACAAATCCAGGTGCATTCTAAATTCCATCTACAATCTTTATTTTTAGGAGGGAAAGTTGTGCACCATATGTTTTTGTCCCAATATCTTACTAAGATGTTTTTATTTAACTTAGGACACCAATGAGTAACAGGGTTTCTACGCATTCTTTCTCATAAACTTAATTCTTCCTGCAGTATCTTTTTCCATTAATTCCAACCATTCTCTTACCATTAATATAATCCCCTGTAAATGACATTTGCCAACTGAAGTCATATTTAGGACGTCCCCTAGGAGGGTACCAATTTTTTCCTTTTCCCATTTTATAATCCATATAACCATTTACCCAGATGGTGGGAAGAGGATGGAGATTTCTATTGTTTATTAATTTCTGCGGTAAAAACAATTGCTCATGGCTACTCATAAGGTGTTTTTAAAACATCCGTTGGTGTAATAAATTGACTCAAAAGGGACAATTTGGAATTGTTCAATCTTCCCGGATCTTTTGTGGGATAATCTAATTTTATGACAACAACTGTTTGTGTGTCATTTTTTGCATCTTTTGGAAACTCAGGAAACTGCCACGCTGACCAAAACATCAAAAGAGAAAGCAAAGGCAGCACCACTATGCCAAGGCAGAGATCTTTACAGTGAAAGCAAGTGCTGGTAGCTGGGGACCTGCCAGCAGCTCTCCCTCCGGGGCCTTGCCAACTCGGAAAGGGCAGCCCAAGCTATTCTTTTCAAGACCCTGCCATGGCATGGACCGCACCAGCAGTCCAGGAAGAGGAGACAACATGTACAACAGATGGAGAGACCTACTGTTTGTGTAGGAGGGAAAAGGGTGGAGGTGACCCCATTAGACTTGTATTTAAAAAAAAATAATTTTGGAAATAAAGTATGAAGAGAAGTCACAAGAGACAGAGATATAAACAGAGATTAGCAACATAACTAGAAGGTGAAAGCAACAGGTTTTAAGTGAAGTTTCAAGTGATCATTAGTCAAAGGCTGAAGGGACATGAAGTCCGGCATGAAGAAGTAACAACAGTTTAGATGGAAACCTGAAAGCACAGAAAACAAAAACAAAAATAGACAAATGAGATGGCATCAAACTGAAAAGCTTCTGCACAGCAAGGAAAACAATTAAGAAAGGAAGAGACCACCCACAGAATAAAAGAATATATTTGCAAACCGTACATCTGATAAAGGGTAAATATCCAAAATATATAAGGACCTCAAGCACCTCAATAGAAAGAAAACAAATAACCCAATTTTAAAAATAGGCAAAGAACCTGAACATACCTTTCACAAAAGAAGGCATACAATCGGCCAACAGGCACACGAGCATCACTCATCATTAAGGACATGTAAATTAAAACAACAATGAGATATTACCTCACACCTGTTAGAATGGCTTTTATCAAAAATATGAAAGATAGTAAGTGCTGGTGAGGATGCAGAAAAAAGAAACCTCTTGTTCATTGTTGGTGGTAATGTGCAGCTATTATGGAAAACAATGTGGAGTTTTCTCAAAACCTAAAAATATAACCACCATATGATCCAGTAATCCCACTTCTGGGTACATATGAAAATAATTAAAATCAATATGTCGAAGGAATATCTGCACTCCCCATGTTCATTGCAGCATTATTCACAATAACCAAGATTCTACACAATAGGATACTATTCACCGTTAATAAAGGAGGAATTTCTATATCAGTTGCAATAATATACAAGAACATGGAGGACATTACGCTAAGTGAAATAAACCAGGGCCACAAAGACAAATATCTCATGATCTCACTTTTATGTGTAATAGAAAAAAATCAAACTTACAGACTAGAGAACAGAATGATGGTTACCAGAGTCTGGGTGCAGGGGAGGGGAAGGTGGAGTTCTCAGTCCAAAGCGTACAAGAATACACTTGATCCGTACCTCTCACCATGTACCAAATCCAACCAAAAATTGATTAAACATTTTGATATAACAACTGAAACCTTAAAACTCCTAGAAGAAAAACAACAACAAAAACAAAAACATAGGGGAAACACTCCAGGTTTTAGGACGGGGCAAAGTCTTTATGAATTAGTACAGCCCCAAAGCACAGACAACAAAAGAAAAAATAAACAAAGGGGATTATATCAAACTAAAAAAGTTCTGCACAGCAAAGAACAAATGAACGGAGTGAAAAGACAGCCTACAGAATGGGAGAAAATATTTGCAAACAATGCATCTGATGAGGGACTAATGTCCAGAATATACAGGAACTCAAACAACTCAAGAATAATAATAAAAAATACTCCAATTTGAAAATGGGCAAGAAAAATGAAGAGACATTTCTCAAAATAAGACTTACAAAAGCCCAGCAGGTATATGAAAAAATACTCAACTTCACTAATCCTCAGGGAAATGCAAATCAAAACACTCTGAGATATCACCTCACCCCAATCAGACTGGCTATTATACCAAAAAACATAAAACAAAACAAAACAAAAAACACAGAGAATATCAAATGGTGGTGAGGATGTGGAGAAAGGGGAAACCTGCACTGTTGCTGGGACTGTAAATTAGTACAGCCATTATGGAGAACAGTATGGCGGTTCCTCAAACAACTCCAGATGGAATTACCATATGATCCAGCAATCCCACTACTGGGGATATATCCAGAGGATTGGAAATCATCAGCACGAAAGGATGCCTGCACTCCCATGTTTACTGCAGCTCTATTTACAACAGTCAGGTGATGGAACCAACCGAAATGTCCGTTGATGGATGACTGGATAAGGAAATTGTGGTATATGTACACAATTCAATACTATGCAGCCGTTAAAAAGAATGACATTCTACCACTTACAGCAACATGGACGAGCCTGGAGAAAATTATCCTAAGTGAAACAACCCAGGTACAGAAAGAGAATTACTGCAGGTTCTCACTCATTACTGGGAGCTGAATCCATAAATAAACAAATAAACAATAGAGAGAGACAGAGAAAGAAACAATAATCATAGTAGTACATTGAACTTTTAGAAAAAGAGAAAAGAACCATGGTTACTAGAAAAGGGGAAGGGAGGGAGAGAAGTACAGGGGCTAATGCGGAATTGGTCAATGGACACAAAGAATGATTGAGCATTGTCATGACGACTAAGCTAATTATCCTGACCTAACCATTAACATTGTACACTATTATTGAAAACCATCCTTGTTCTCCACGTCTGTATAATAAATTACTTTTAAAAATTTTTAAAAATTAAATAAAATTTTTTTCAGATATACAGGTGGAATAAAGTTTGGATCTTTTACACAGCAGGGTAAATATAGCCAATACAAAATGTATCATATTATTTCAAAATTTAAAAAAAAGATGAATCTTATGCATTTAAAATTTGAGAGTTTGAGGAATGAGACCAATAAATTATACAGGAAGGAGAGTAGGTAGAGCAAGCTATAACGAGTTTGGCACATGTCACATGTAATTAAAAGTGAAAATATTTGATTGCAAGTTGGGAATATAGGTTAATAAAATATCACGTGTGTAGATATATAGACTAGCATTCGGGATAGGTAAAATCTCATGGATGTCCATTTTATACTAAATATTTCGAACACTTCATATATATCACAGCATTGAGAAGTTTCTTCTCAGTCTATCATTTCACTGTTTTTAAGACAGAATATTATTATCTGTCATCTGGGTTATTTGGAAAACCTTTTACCATTCTCTCTGCTGTCAGTATGTTTACCGTCCAAATCATTTGCACTCTGTAGTCCAGTGTTCCCCAAGCTGAAGAAACACTGCCTGCTACCTCCCCTATGGGACATTTATGTCTAATGTCAGCAGTCTCTGAGCATGCCCTGGACGCCAGAAAGCTTGAAAGTATACTTTGTTTTAGGGAACACAACATTTCTCAATTTTATTTGACATTGTAACACAGTTTTTTTCCTTAGTAATATTTGTAATACCCCCCCAAAATTAACTTTGGAACATAGTCCACTAAACACAGCAATAAAAATGCCACTTTCTTCATATCACTCTTGGATTGAAAGGAATATTTGCTAGTTTCCTACATTTTAAGGAATCAAGGCCAAATGCACATATTTTTCATTCAACACTCCAAAATCGAACACAAATGTATCTTTAAAATCTAATCCCAATCCATTATAAACCTTATCCATTCTTTTGCTGGGAACATGGCACTTTGAGAGGCTACTTTGATACAGTGGTTTACTAATACCAAAGATATTCCCACACGAGTATTTTAACAGAGTGCTTTTTGATGTAGATTATTTTGAAATAAATCCATAAAGAAGCCATTAAACCTTCTGTGGCGTGTTAAAAATCTTGATTCTCATTTGATTTTTAGAATAGGGCTTTTAGGTACATACATATTGGGTCAAAAGCCCTTGAGTAGGAGGTGAGGGCTTATGGCCAGAAGGCAAAAGCCCATCTAATCAACTCTAATCACTGCTTAGGTATGGGATTGTGTACTTTAATGATTTTAGAACTAACAGGTGGTTGTCATACCAATAATGTTAAGAGATTTTAAGAATTGCTGAAGGAAAAAATGTGAAAAAAATATTTGCTAGGGGCAAGCTGTCTGTTGGGAGAAACTTTAGAAATAATTGTACTTATATTTTATCATAAGAGTATAACTTTTGCTTAAGGAGAGGTTACACTTTAGACAATGAGCCAGTTTGACCAACTTAGCTTTTCACTAATTTGAAATGTCACATTGTTAACTTTACTGATGCTACTAATTTCCATTGCTTAAGCTATATGCAGCTTTTGGAACACTGCCCATGTCCTTCTGTCCTTTGTAATGATTTAATCAACTGAATTTTCTTCTGAAACCTCCTTGTCTTTACAGTAAAAAACAAAAGCCAGCTTTGAATGGAGGCTGTACCCACTTTTCTCTGGGATACAGACCCTCTGGGCTTCTCAATGTATTCATGCTGCTTTGAGTAATCCTTTTTGTGTCTCCGTTACACAGAGAGAAGTGTAACAACCTTCAACTATTTCAGTTCCAGAAAGCATATGTTTACCTCATCCTTTAGCCTCACTTAATCTATAAACTCTACCTCTTTATGACCAAACTTCATCCACAGGGTGGAGAGTGAAATGAGAAGCAGATAGGGGTGTGTGAGGCAAGAAATGTGCTGAAGAATGAAATGGTCTGTGGGCACCTGCTAGCAGACAAACCAAATAAGCTAAGTGTTTGCTTATTCTCTTCCTGTGAACATATATCTGGCATGTCCTGTCTCTCACTTTTTCATCTCTTATTTAAAGCCATCATTTGGGAATGGAAATAGATGGACTAAATATTTGGCCTAATAATGGTATTTTTCCTACTTGTATATAGGAGAAATTTGGGGGGGTAATCTTTCTGATTTTGCCAATGCTATTTCATTGAAAGTGACTATTGAAAAGAACGATTTATGGGGACAAAGGGCAAAGAGTTAGGGCATAATATGTTTACTTACCCCAGCATCAAATTACACAAAAAATTCTCAGTAACATTTCTATTATATACCTTGATAATGAATAGCATACATATTTTATTTTATTTATCAGATTTTTTTAATAATAAATAAAACATCAGGAATGGCAGCAATGGAGGTTAGGAAGGTTGGGGATACATGTTGCTCAAATCAATCTGTGTTTTTAAACTGCTACCTTAAAGGCTTATCTTGGCTTTGTCACATCGAAAAGAAACATGAAGGCAACTCCAGTAGCCTTGAAAAATTATGCAATTCTCTACTGGAGCACATTGAACACGTGGTGAAATAGGAGAAGAATATCACACAAAACATTCTAATGTCCCAATCAATCCCATTTGCTCACCCAACTCCTCAAAACTCGTCTTTGCAGAACAGCTGATGCTCCTTAAATCTCTTTTCATTCTGGAAACATCAGCCCCCTTTCTACAACCCATTGCCTTCCTACTAAATTATTTTCTTTCATGACTACTGCATCACCTTTCTTATGTAAACCAATCACCCCTTTCTTTCCTCCCTCTAATTCTGTCTGAGAGATTGAGATATTAGAGATGTCTCTTTGTGCGAGATAACTTCCATTATCTGATTAGTACAAGGTCCAGAAAGTGAACACGGCTTTTCCTTTGCACGCATGAGAAAAGCCTATGAATACTTGCCATATGATATTTTTGTCACTGCCACATATATTTGTCAGAGGCATTTTGATACAAATGTATCAAAAAATTATAGTATCACAATGTCTTGCTTCCCATCATGATATCCTTAATGCACTTCATACGCTAGTCAAGTGCTTTCAAATACTGAATCTGTTACATTTGAACATAATTCCTATTATTGCGGGCCCTACCAATCCACCGTGATTCTAAACTACTATACTCTCATTCATTCATTCCACAGATACCTACCAAGGGCTTACAGATGTTAATCTAGGTTTTAGGGTAATTATATGCCATTGAGGTGAGGTGGGAAAATAAACAGAAGGAAAAAAAATATAAATGACATAACTTATGGAAAGTACTTAGCACAGTATGTGGAACATAGAAAGAAATTTTAAAAGATTTGTTTCCTTAATCCCACCCATTCCCAATTAATTTAACAAATGTCTATTGAGTTTCGACTGGAGCAAGCAATGAGCTAGAAACTGTGTGAGGTTATGAAGATCAATTACATACAGACCTTACCTTCAAGGAGTCCTCAATCCTTAGTGTAATAAAATAAGATAAGCAACCAAAGTCTAGAATACAATGGTTTAATGTGATAAATACTGTTATGTGAAGAACAGATAATTTCGTTTAAACCAAAAAGAGAACAACAGCACTCCTACAGATGGGGGCTAAAGAATTATTGTCTACAGCATTTATTTGATACTTATATGGCCTCATGTTATTATTCTTTTGTATGTATGTAGTTGTTAATCCACAATTCGTTAATTATAAGATTTTAGAACTTTAGTGAAAAATGATCTGAACTTGAATTCAAGAATAATCTGGCCAAAGTTTGGCCGTGCCACTTAACTGCTCATGGTCCAGTTTCTGTCTTCTCAACCTAAATGACTACCTCACAGATGTGTGTGTAAGTATTATATTAATGAAATATAATAAATGTGAAAATGCCCAGTACTGTTAAAGACACAAAGTGGGTGCCCAGTAAAAGATTTAAAATGTTTTTGTCTGCCAATGCTTGGTAGAGTAACCAGTCATTAAGAGTGTTTATTTAGGAGAAAATATTTTGCTTGGGACATAGAAAGATCCCTTAATAAAGAACTCACAGAGTTTATTAGTATATATATTAAATTCTCAAATACTAGACATCACATTTTGAAACTTGAAAGTATTATTGGAGAAGATAAAATACATTTACAAAATGAGACATGATTATGAAAATATCACACCAAAATGTATAAGAAGACCTTAAACTTGTTCGGATACATTTAGGATTGGGACTCCCTTTAGAACTTTCACAAGAAAGTTGGAAAAATTTAAAAACAGTACGATATATAGATAGATAGATCAATCGATCATTGGAATGGCCATCAATGGATTTAGACTAACTGTCAAATACTTCAAATAAATAACTATGAAAGAAGCATCAGTGTCATTGTCATCTGTACAATAGCAGAATTCTTGCAACTTCTACTGATAATGTCAGGTTCACTTCAGGGTTGAAAATATGGAGTACAATTAAATAACAGTGCCATAAACTCTAATTCATTATCACTGGTCATAGAAATGTATAGAAAGTTGATCTGACCCCATACAGAATTTCCAGTTTTTTAGTGATATTTATTTTATTATAATTTTTATTGACACAAAGATCACCTGAATGTGCTATACAAAGTTGTGCAGCCTTGCGCGTACACATTACATGATATTTAAAAGAATTATATTTCACAAGAGTCCTCAGGGAAGAATGTTTCCAAAAGTTCTATATGTGTCAGAGTTCTCTCGGTTGACGCATGTGCTCACTCATATGTGGGAGCTAAGAGAAAAAGGAAGGAAGAAAAGAAAGACCACAGTAGTGCGCAGGTCTAACAGAGGGAGGGAACATTCCTAGGGCTATAAATTGGAGTGGGGGGAGATGGGGAGTGGGAGGGAGGTTGGGGGATAATTGGGTGGGTACAAGGAGTACAAGAGTAATTTCTGGTAATGGGTATGCCCCCAATATGAATCTGGCCCCCACATCATGGGCAGGAGGGGTGATAATTAGCTTTGTATTCATGAATATTCTAAATTAATAAATAAATAAATAAGACTGGCTATTACCACAGAGACAGTAAAAAAAAAAAAAAAAAAAAATTCTTAGTTGCAAGGAACAGAGCTTTTCACAAATTGGCTTAAACGAAAAAACAAGTTAATTTGCTAACACAGTCAAAAATTCCAGGTTGGCCTGCCTGCAGACTTACAAGGATCTGGTGACTTACATTATGTTAATAGGTCTCTTTCCTTTCCTCTCCCCTCTTTGACCCTCCCCTCCCCTCTCCTCTTCTCTCACCTCTTTCTCTCCCTCCCAACCTCCATTCTTCCCTCCCTCTCTCCCACCCAGCTTTACAGCTTCCACAGCTGTTCTTTGTTTTGTATGTTGTCCTCATTGTCTTGGATCTTAAATGGCTTCCTCAGTGTGGTTGAGCGTAATGGCCTCAAACAACACCGTTTACACAGTGGAGTGAGGGGAACGGCGGAGGGGGAGGGAAGTTGAGGATAATTGGGAGGGGGACAAAGGATACAAATGCAATTTGTGGTAATGGGAATACAGCTAGTATGAGTCTGGCAACCCCATCATGGGCACAAGGGGAGACAATCAGCTTTGTATTCATGAATATTCGTAACCAATAAAAATCAGTTTTTAAATGTAAGAAAAGAAAAACAATGCTACAAATGGAAGAAAAGACTGGTATTTATTAAAAGTTAAGTTTCCAATGGCCATTTCTTAAAAAAATAAAATATAAAGACTAACTTAAAAACATGTTTGCAGCACAAATATATTTATAAAGAAATTCCAAAAAAAATATTGAGACACATAGTCCAGTAAAAATAACAAAGGATATATCCAAGTATTGTGGGTTGAATTGGGCTTTAATATAATATCTGCTGGTCTTAAAAATGGCAAGAGAAATTTGGGCTCACAAACACAGAGGGTAGATGGCCATGAAAAGGAGGCAGAGATTGGAGTTTGCTGCCACAAACTGAACAATGCTGGGGGCTACCAGAAGCTGAAAGAGTCAAGAAAGGTTCCTACCCTCAAGGCTCCTGGCCTACAGAACTATGAGAGAACACACTTCTGTTGTTTCAAGCCCCCCACTTGTGGTAATTTGTTGAGGCAGCCCTAAGAAATTAACATACCAAGCAATCAACAACAAAACAATTGTAAGTGACCGATAAATATTAAAAGTCATTTTGAGCATCTTTTTCTGAATTACTAGCTATTTGTAATTTTGTCTGTAGCTTTGTCCCAATATATTTCATTCCCCACAAAGCAGCCTGAATTTTCTTTTTTAAAAAGTACATCAGGTTAAAGCAGACTAATGCTAAACCAAAACATAAGAAGCTTAAACAAATATCATGTAACAGAGGACTAGAGGCACGTTAGGACAGGGACTCAACAGTATCGGGAAGGACTTGGCTGCTCTAAATCCATGAATCCACTCCTCCATTTTCACATTAATATGATACTCTTTCCTACTCCTTCTGTACTTATCACACTACTCCATGTCTACAGCTCAGGGATCATCATTATCAAAACCCTCTAATGGCTCAAACTCTTCTCGAAATGTTTCCTTCCCTCTCCTGTTCCGATGGCTCCATGCTCTCCCTGGAAGACTCAGCATTCTCTGCAGAGTCACTCTAAAGTAATGGCAGTGTTCCTCTCATGCTCCTCATGTCCTCAGCCTGCAGGGTGTGGTGTGTCCTCCTTGATGCACATTAGTGCTTCATGACCATTTTCCTCCCTTTTCTCTAAAACAAACAAACAAACAAAAAATCTGCTTTGAAGTTTATGCCATTACACTGTGTCACTAGCTACCCTTCCAAGTTGCAGTCATCCATGGTATCCCACACTAATTCTTTGAGGATTTTAGCTCCTGAATCATGGTCAATCTCTGCAGCATCATTTTTGTTATAACTGTTGACTCTGTCATTATCCATTCAGATGACACTTCCAATGTCCTGGCCTCTCAGTTCTTTGAGCTCCTTGACTCCAATAAGTTCATCTTCTACCCTTTATCCACCTCGTCCCGTGATTATTCCTTATACTTCATCATTATTAGTAATTACACCCCATTCTTAAACTCAATTCCAGGCATCTGTTCACTGAAAACAATCTCCTATCCCTGCAGTATAGTATTTCACATCCATGGGACTGCAATCCATTGAACTTACTTTTTCACTATGCCTCAGTTCTCCTCAGTTCTTGATTTCCATATTCATCAAACTAAAACTCCATGGTCATTCATTATAATCACACTCATTTACATTCATGTCCTCCAATATCAAGTAGCCCTTAGTGTTTTTGAATAATCATATTTTTCCTTGGTCTATTCAGTTTCTCATATCCCTAAATAATAACTTCACATTTTTTCTAAATTTTATTTTATTTTATCAATATACAATGTGGTTGATTATTGTGGCCCATTACCGAAACCTCCCTCCCTCTTCCCTCTCCCTCCTCCCTCCCAACAACCTCCTTTCTGTTCGCTTATCATTTCAACTTCAATGAATTGTAATTGTTGTGTCTTCTTCCCTCCCCTCCCCCCAGTTATTTTTGCATTTATTTATTTATTTTTAGCTCCCACAAGTAAGTGAGAACAGGTGATATTTCTCTTTCTGTGCCTGACTTGTTTCACTTAATATAATTCTCTCTAGGTCCATCCATGTTGTTGCAAATGGCAGTATTTCATTCTTTTTTATAGCAGAGTAGTATTCCATTGTGTAGATATACCACATTTTCTGTATCCACTCATCTGATGATGGACATTTGGACTGGTTCCACCTCTTAGCTATTGTAAAGAGTGCTGCAATGAACACTGGAGAACAGGTATACCTTAAACTTGATGATTTCCATTCCTCTGGGTATATTCCGAGCAGTGGAATAGCTGGATCATATGTTAGATCTATGTGCAATTGTTTGAGGAACTTCCATATCATTTTCCATGGAGGCAGCACCAATTTGCAGTCCCACCAACAATGTATGAGAGTACCTTTTTCTCCGCAACCTCGCCAGCATTTATCATTCACAGCCTTTTGGATATTAGCCATCCTAACTGGGGTGAGATGGTATCACAGGGTGGTTTTGATTTGCATTTCCCGAATGCTGAGTGATGTTGAGCATTTTTTCATGTGTCTGTTGGCCATTCGTATATCTTCTTTTGAGAAATGCCTATTTAGCTCTTTTGTCCATTTTTAATTGGGTTACTTGTTTTTGTGTGGTAAGGTTGTTTCAGTTCCTTGTATATTCTGGATATTAATCCTTTGTTAGATGTATATTTTGCAAATATTTTCTCCCACTGTGTTGTTTGTCTTTTAACTCTGTTAATTGTTTCTTTTGCTGTGCAGAAGCTTTTGAGTTTGATACAATCCCATGTGTTTATTTTTCCGTTGGTTGCCTGTGCTTTTGGGGTCGTATTCATGAAGTCTGTGCCCAGTCCTACTTCCTGAAGTGTTTCTCCTGTGTTTTCTTTAAGAAGTTTGATTGTTTCCAGGTGTATGTTTAATTCTTTAATCCATTTTGAGTTGATTTTAGTATATAGTGAGAAGTATGGGTCTACGTTTAAGAAAGCTTGTCCATTTACAATAGCCACAAAAAAAAAAAATACTTAGGAATTGAGTTAAACAAGGATGTGAAAAATCTCTATAATGAGAACTACAAACCACTGCTGAGAGAAATTAAAGAGGATACAAGAAGATGGAAAGATATCCCATGCTCTTGGATTGGAAGAATCAACATTGGGAACATGTCCGTACTACCCAAAGTGATATACAAATTCAATGCAATCCCCATCAAAATTCCAATGACATTTTTCTCAGAAATGGAAAAAGCTATCCAGACATTTATATAGAATAATAAAAGACTATGCATAGCCAAAGCAATTCTGAGCAAAAGAATAAAATAAAATAAATAAAGCTAGAGGCATAACACTACCTGACTTTAAACTATACTAAAAAGCTATAATAACCAAAACAACATGGAACTGGCATAAAAACAGACACACTGATCAATAGAATAGAATAGAGAATCCAGAAATCAACCCACACACTTATAGCCATCTGATCTTTGACAAAGGCACCAAGCCTATACACTGGGGAAGAGACTGCCTCTTCAGCAAATGGTGCTGGGATAACTGGATATCCATCCATATGCAGGAGAATGATACTTCACATTTTCTACAGTCTTCTAAAATGAACGTCTCTTTCACTGTCTCCACTCTGATAATGTTGTTGCTTCTTAACTGACTGTGAAAATACAAGCAATCAAAGAGGTTCATCCACATGGTTTCACACTACATACTCTAACCTACCAGCATCTATGCCTGTACAGTATGTCTTTCATCCTGTCACAATGGATGATCTATCCATGTCCCTGTATTAGGCCTTCTATACTACTTCCACTGTATCTATTCAAGAGCATTACCCCAGCAATTCCCTCTTAAACACATCATCATTTTCCTCCATAATGGATCATTTAATCTTCATTCATACTTGCTACAACAGCTCCCATTTTAATAAACACTCTCTCAGTATGTTACATTATTCTCCAGAAACTGTCCAATTTCTCTGCCCTCTTAACAGAAAACCTTCTACCAGGTCTAGCTTCCTCTCCTCTGCTTTCCTTCTCTCTTAAAGGCACTCTACATGTACATCCTTTCCCCTCACCCACCACCCAATCCCTGGCAAAGACTAATCTTTTCACCATCTCCATAGTACCGCCTTTTTCAGGATGTCATATAGATGGAATTGCATAGTACACAGCCTTTTCAGATTGGCTTATTTTGCTTAGTAATGTGCATTTGAATTTCCTCTATGTATTTCAATGGCGTCATCACTTTTGTCTTTTTAGTGCTGAATGGTATTATATTGTCTGAATGTACCAGTTTATCCATTCATCTACTGCAGGACATATTGGTTGTCTACACATCATGGCAATTATGAAAAAAGCTCCTGTAAACATCATGTGCAGGTTTTTGTAGGGACATAAATTTTCAACTCATTTTGGTAAATACTGAGGAGTATGACTGCTGGATTGTGTGTGAGTACGTTTAGTTTTGTAAAAATACCACCAAACTTTCTTCCAAAGTGTCTATACTGTTTTGTATTACCACCAGCAATGAATGAGAGTTTACGTTGCTCTACGACTTTGTCAGCAATTGGTGTTGTCAGTGTTCTGGATTTTGGCCATTCTAATAGGCGAGTAGTGGTATCTCATTGTTGTTATAATGTTCATTTCCCTGATGACATGTGATGTTGAGCATCTTTTCATATATTTATTTGCCATCCATACGTATATCCTTTCTGTTGAAGGTCTGCTCAGATCTTCTGTCCATGTTTTAATCAAATTGTTAGTACTGTTAGTTTTTTTTGGACCAGTAAGGGGATCGCATCCCTCAGCCCCGTGTGGTCTGCACCATGCTCAGCCAATGAGCGCACCGTTCCTCACTATATAGGATCCAAACCCACGGCATCAGTGCTACCAGCGCCACTCTCCCGAGTGAGCCACGGGGCCAGCCCATTATTGATGAGTTTTAAGAGTTCTTTGCATATTTTATACAATGATCTTTTATCAAATATGTCTTTTGCAAGTATTTTCTCCCAGGCTGTAGCTTGTCGGAATTTTTGACACTGTCTTTTACAGGACATAATTTTTTAATTTTAATGAAGCCCAATTTATCATTCTTTCTTCTTTTGTGGGTCATGCCTTTGGAGTTGTATCTAAAAAGTCATTGCCATACCCAAGGTTGCCAGGATTTTCTCTGATGCTATTTTACAGGATTTTCATGGTTTTGCATTTTAAATTTAAATCTATGATCCATTTTCAGTTAATTTTTGTGAAGGGTCTCTACTGATTTTTTTGCAGTAGATGGACAGTTGTTCCGACACTATTTGTTGAAAAGACTATCTTTTCTTCAAAGATCTGTTGACTATATTTGTTTGGTTTTATTTTGGGACTCTCTCTTTTGTTCCATTGATCAATTTGTTGATTACTTTGGCGGTACCATACTACCTAGATTACCATAGCTTTACAGTAAATCTTGAAGTCAGGTAGAATCGGTCCTCTGACTTTGCTCTTCTTCATTGTTGTGTTAGCTATTGGGGGTCATTTGCTTCTCCATATCAAATCCATGACTTTTCATGCAAGTGTGCTCCATAACTCAGTTCTCTGTCTTCTTTTCATATCTATTTACAGGAATTCCTTGATAATGATGTTCAGATCTTGGACTTTTAAATTGCATCCAAATGTTAACAACTTTACAATTTACATTCTTAAAAAAGACTTTTCTCCTGAACTTATGTCTAATATTTCCACCACCTGCTTTGCTGGATATCTCTAGCTGACTGACTAATAGGTATCATAAACGTAAACACGTCTAAAACTTGATTTGCCATTGAAAATCTGTTCAACTGCATAATTCTTATCTAAATGGGTAATAGTTCTATTCTTTCCAGTTTTGAAGGTCAAATATGTATTGAATTGTTTTTAAAAATATTTTTGGCTTCCTTCCAAGATCATAACTTCACAGTTGCTACTTTAGTGTCAGACATCATCAGAGTATTCGAAGGCAGGAAATAATGGTGAAAAACTTATGGTCAAAACCTTGTATTTTATAAGAAAGCAAAAACATTTACTAAAGCACCCCTGCCCAGCTAACTTTCATTTATGTGTTATTGGCGAGAACTAGCTTGCATTGACAACCTAGATGCAAAGAAGATTTACAAATGAATAACTGGGTTTCTATGACTTATTTAGATCAATTATAGATCACCTATCCTATCATATCTTTTAATCCTTAGATGGACTTTAATATACCAGCAACAAAATCTAGATGTTGTTTATTTCTATCGAATCTCACATATTTGTTTGTCATAGTCATAGTGTTTTTCCCTCATGTTTCTCAAGCAAAATTAATTCCTGAATGAGACATTTTGTATTAGCTGTTCCCTCTTCCTGATAGCTCTCCCTTCTTTTCCTCATGTGACTGTCTCTTTCTTGTATTTTAATCCTCAGTTTACACTTGACTTTCTCCAATAGACATTTCAAGTCTACACAAAATAAGTTAGCTAACTAATCAATGACTATTGCATAACCCTATTTTAATTTCCCACAAATTTCTTACGTCTCTCATATTTATTTGTTAGTTGATATTTTAAGTTCTCTCACTCCAACCAAATCCCGTGCTAGAACTGGAATGCAAAATCCCTGAGAGTAGTCATCTTCTCAGTATTGTTTATAGTCTATCCAGGGAATGTAAAAAAAAAAAAAAACAGCCATATAACAGATAATTCTTAATATTTACTGAACAAAAATATATTAAAATACTAAGACACAGTGACTTAAGAGATGGGAAATTTAACAATGTAAATTTCTAGCATTTGCAAGTGTGTAAGGAAATAGGAAGTGTATGCTGTGGGTGGTTATACAAATTGGCAACATATGTTTATAGGGTAATATAAAGGAAAAGCATAAATATGGCATCTTTCTAAAAAATATTCTTAATTTCAGTAAGAGTATTTCAGAAGTACAGTTTTGAAAAGAGACTACACTTAACTTTATAAATTTTTCTACATACATCTTAAGTTATATGCATTACTATAATAATAAAAACACTACACATTAGAAAAAACATAATTTCAATGAGTTCAGAACATAAAAATAAATATTAACTGACCAAGAAGTATGAGTTTTATTGTGACAAAATATCAAAAGGAATTGTGCACCACTTAAAGTTCAAAAGGGTGCCAGGTGATATTGCTAAAGAGAATAACTCAAATCCTCTAATTCATAAAGTGCAACTCATGTTTGCCCCAGTAAGAGAAAGAAAAGACTTAATGATTGAAGCCATTTATCAGGAGATAGGTAAAATGCTGCTATTTAAGGTTGCTGGTGTAAAGGCATACAATATTCCTGGCATGTGGGATTGAAATATGTCTGAGCCCTCAGCAAGATTCAACAACATAGACTCCACCAAAGAAATAGATTTACTGACCTCCTCTGTCATATTTGGCAACATCGTTATAATCAGCCCCAAACCACATGGAATGCATGTTATGAGATTTTCAATGACTAATCAAAACATTTTTTAATTGAAATTCAAGGGGATGGAAGAAAATGGTTCATTTTTCTCACCTTTAAGCAAAATATATACTAAAGAACTTGTGAAAGAGAAAATCACAATAGATACGGTTTCCAGTATTCTCAGAATTGAAAAAAATGAACCATCTGAAGCAATATGGGAATTACCTGACTTATTACAAATGTTGTTTTTCTCACTTGCCTATATTCCATAAGAGTAGAAAATATATTCATCTTTATTGTCCTTTCCCCATCACTTAGCACAATGGCTGATACACAGTAGGTATATAATTTTAAATTTAAAAAGTTATTTGTAATTAGGGTCTAAACTGTGTTTATATCATCGCACAAAGAATGAGTAAAAAACTGGCAAATCATAAGAAGTGTGTGTGTGTGTGTGTGTGTGTGTGTATTTATCACAAATTAAGAATAAAAACCTGGTGGGGAGAATATGGTTGGAGAAGAGTGTTAGGATGGTAAACTGATGATTTCTCAAAAAGAAAAAACAGAGAATATCCACTTTTCTAATCCATAGAATGAAGGGGGCAAAGAGTAAGGAATCAAGTATTTGTAAAAAATACTTCTAGAAGACTCATTTGACTGAAAGCAATTAGAAAAAGGCTTGATGTATCCCTGATAATACCTACACTCAAAACAAATAATACCAAATCTACCCAAACTCTTGCAGAAAATAGCAGAGGAAGGAACATTTCCAACTCATTTTATGAACTCCCAACTCATCAGCTTACACTGATACAAAAACTGGACAGATATTGCAAAAGAAAAAAAGAAAAAGAAAGAAACTACAGAGTAACAGACTTCATAAACACAGGTACAAAAATCCTCCATAAATCATTAGCAAATTGAATCCATTAAGTTCACTAAGACCAAGTGGGGTTTATATGAGGAATGCAAGTTTGGCTCAGCATTTGAAAATCAATTTAATTCACCATATTAACAGACTAAAGAAGAAAAATGATATGATCATTTCAATAGATGCAGAAAAAACACCTGATGAAGATCAACATTCATTGATAATATTAGATCTCAGCCATCTAAGAATTAAAGGAGACTTCCTTAACCTGATTAATAACATCTACCAAAATCCTACAGCTAACTTATTTAACAATGAAATAAAAATGTTTCTCCCTAAGACCAGGAACAAGTCAAGCATTTCTTTTCTCACCTCTCCTGTTCAACATTTAAAATTTTGGCAAAATATTTGTACAACCACTTCACCAAAGAGGATATATGGATGACAAATAAGTACATGAAGAAATGCTTAATAACATCAGTCATTAGGAGAACGCAAATTAAACTCACAATGAAATATCACTACAAATGTATTAAAATGGTTAACACAAAAAAATAAATCTGATAATACCCAGTCCTGGTGATGATGCAGAGCAGCTGTATTTCTCACATATCGCTGGTGAGAATACAAATTTCAGCTACTTTTTGCTCGTTTCTTATAAAGTTAAAATTGCACTTATCATAAAGCCATATAATCCCCAACTCCATGTATTTAATCAAGAGGAAAAAATATATATGTCCACACACAAAAAATGTTTAAAACATTTATAGTGGCTCTACTATAATCATTAAAATTGGAAATATCCCAAGTGCTCATCATAAACAACTGTGGTACATGCATAAAGGGGAATACTGCTCAGCAATAAAAAGTCATCAACTACCACTACATGCAGCAACTTGAGTGAATTTCAGACATGTTACACAATGTGAGGGAAGCCAGACTGAAAGGTTACATATTGTATGGTTCAATTTATATGACAATATGGAAAAAGCAAAACCATAGAGGCAGGAAACAGATTAGTTTTTGCCAGGGGCTGTGGAGAGGGGGGAGAGATTGATTACAAAGTATCAAAAGAGAAATTGAGGCAAACTGAAATGTCCTATATCTTGTAGTGTTGGGTACAGAACTATACATATTTGTCAAAATTCAAAAAACTATATACACTTTAAAAAGGTTAATTATACTGTATGAAAACTGTGCTAGTTATCTTATGCTACCTAACAAAGTACCCCAAAGGTTTTTGGATTACAATAACAAACATTTAGTATGTCATGATTTCTGAGGATCAGAAATCCAGGCTCACTTTGGCTGGAGCCTCTGGCTCAGTGTCTCTCACAAGCTACAGTCAATCTGTGGGCTGGGGCCACAGTCATCTCAATGCAGGTAGGATCCACTTCCCTGCTCACTCATGTGTCTGATGGAAATTTCAACTCACCATTGTCTGTTGACTCAGGGCTTTCCTCAGTTCTCTGCCAGGTGGGTCTCTCCATAAGGTAGTTCACATCAAGACAGCTGGCTTTGCATAAAGTGAATGAAGAAGAGATGGAAAGAGAGCAGTCCAAGAGAGAAGCTACAGATTTTTGGGTTTTCTTTAACCTAACCATATGAGACGTTTCATCATTGTACCTTATTCTCTTCATTGGAACGAGTCGCTACTTCCAGGCAACTCATGAGGGGAGGAGATTACACAAAGAAGTAAATAACAAGCCTGACTTTTAAAAAAATTTTTAAAAAGAAGGTTAGAAATAGGACTAAATTAAAAATTTATATTTAAAGGCATCTACAGCAAGGAGATTAGAGCAGAATGTGTGTTCAATGAAACCCTGAAACTCACACCTACACGACAATAGGTATGTCTCTGTCAGGAAGGTCAGATAGCTGAGGAGGCCATGGAGAAGATGGGATGACACAGGACATTGTTGATTAGACATAATTTGGGGTTTAAGAGCAAGACTTAAAGCAAGTAATGGAGACGGCTGTCTCAGTACTTGGAGAGAGAAGAGATGATGCCAGGTGTTAGTACTCATCTCTCTGGGAAGAACTTCAATCCAAAGAGCAAAGCACACACTGGTAATAAAATCAATTGGCAAAGTCTTGGGTTAACAAATGATAAATCACCAAGCCCCATCTATAGAATTTTTAAACTTTACTATGGGGTTTCAATTCTCCCGAGACTGATGTGTAATGGACACAAAAGACAGGCAGATCGTTACAGAAACGTGATTTGACAGCAATTCATGTGAAGAAACCCTTAAAGGGTTTAGCTGACCTCAAGTTCAACATGTGCCAACAGTAAAATTAATTTGCTCAAAAAGTCAGTTCAATATTAGGCTGTGTTCAAAACTGCCATGTCCATTCATGAGATATTCCCAAGCATCCTTACGATTCACATCATGCCAGAATTAAACTACTTGGTGTACATTTTCTCTGTCAGTGAGATCAATAATTAATATTTAAATGATACAATCAAATTTTTGATAGGGAATTGAAGTTGGCCAATCAGCTCAGTTGGTTAGAGCATGGCCTTGTAACACCAAGGTCAAGGGTTTGGGGAAAAACAAATTGAAATCTAAAATGGAAGATGGGTTAAGGCATATTTACGGGAATTTATAGCGTGCAGACACACATCATAAAAATAAATTTATTTTTATATATTAATATATTTATTACACTTAAAATAAGTATTATAATAATATGTTGTATTCCTATACAAGAAGAAAACATTTAAAATATTTTTTCCCCATTGCCAAATAAAACCCAAATTCTTCCCTGAGGTACTGGATAGTCTTCACGGAGAAGTAAGAATTCTAGTGTGTGTCATTTGGCTGATTGGAAAAGGCTGAAGACTTCAGTGGGAAGCAATTACACTGTCAGTGCTGTTCTGCTGAGCCTACTTTTTTAAAGGTTGGAATGTACACTTGGAATTGAGAGGGATGCTCATGATATGTTTCTCACATAAACGTAGATAATGAGTGAGAATTCCTATTTACTATCAGGTTTCCCATTGTGTGCGTCTGTTTAATATGCTATTAATTAATATGTTGGATGCCTACCAATTGATTATTCCTTGGAGAATAATTTAATTTTCACATATGGCTTCAATGACAAATGAACCCCTTTAGGATCTGGGGAGTTTTTGAGTCACTCTCGTTAAAATTCGTATTTGCTTCAGAATTGAGTCATAGCCTACCTACTTTCTCTAGTACCTAACTCTGACAATATACATTGTTAAGGGTAAACATGATTGTATCTCAAGTGTTACCATGTTAGATTTTTTCCAGAAAGAAATCCGTGAAAGCAAAAGGACTATACTCTAGGAGATCAAAAAACATAATTATTCACAATGTTAACCCTGCCCTCCCAAACAATCTGGAAAAAAGCCTAGAGGGATGAGAGAAGCAGTTACAATGACTTTTCTGAAGAGATAAAACTCCATAAAGAAGACAGAGCAAATCTGTGTGAAGCCAGTTGCCATAAAACCTTCCTCCTGGCAAAGTTAAAGATGAAGTTTAATCAAATTATTCGCCAATCTACTCTCTCACCAAATAGAACTATGTAAAAACATTTTTCAACCTAAGTGCAGAAATTAGACCCAAGAAACTACAGTTTGAAGAAAACTGAAATAATTGACTAGATGTTTTAGATCAGAACACTAATAAAAAGAATAAAAATCTTTGATATCTATAATGATGAAATATTAATTAAAAAAAAGCAGCCATTACTTTTGGCCAGAGTTTATGAATACAACCACACATGTGTACACTGTGCAACTGCAGTGCACAACATGCACACCTGAATGCTAATGATAACTTATTATTAACCTAGCACAAAGCGATTTGCCCACAACATCTCATTTAATCTTCACAACAATCCCATTAACAAGTTCTTATAATCTCCATCTTACATATAAAGAAATTGAGGCATGCAGATACTAGATTGTATCCCCCAGATCATACAGCTGGCACACAGAATGTAAATTAAAACCGACATCTGTCTATTCCTGAGCCCAACTCTGTTTTCATTTGCCATCTCTGAAATACCACTAAGAAATCAATTTAGTTATTTAGAGCTGTATTTATTTGAAAGGTAGGATTTCTGATTTTGTTTCTACAATACTGTACAAAGGAGTTTATCATATATGTAAACAAAGCTTTAGGAAAAAATATGTTTATCATGATATTGTTTAAAAAGAAAACAGCAACAACCACCCCAAAAATAGGCAGCCTAAAATTCTAAAATAGTTAAGTATTTAAAAATATTATGAAATATGCTATGATTTTAATGTTTCCTCCAAAACTCATGTTGAAACTTACTTTCCAACATGGGAGTATTGAAAGGTGGGGCCTTTGGGAAGTGACTGGAATATATTAATCCATTCACAATTTAGTGAATAAATTGGTTAATGGATTAATGGGTTATCATGAGAGTGGAACTGGTGGCTTTTTAAGAAGAGAAAGAGAGACTTGAACTAGAACATTTGCATGATCTAACCCTCTCCTCACGTGATGCCCCGAACCACCTCAAGACTCTACAGAGAGTCTCCACTAGGAGGAAGGCCCTCTCAAGATGTGCCCCTACAACCTTGGACTTCCCAGCCTTCAAAACTTTAAGATATAAATTCCATTTCTCTATAAATTACTCAGTTTAAGGTCTCCTGTTATAAGAAACAGAAAACAAATTAAAACAAAATACAGACATTAGTGACATGGAAAATATTCACTAAGTATATAATCCTGAGTATTTACAAGTACTTAGAAGTTTGCAAAACAGTATCACGGTAAACTTTTAAATTTAATGTCTTTTTTTCCTTATGTACTCTCCATTCATGAAATTCTACTTAACGTATACATTTTTCAAAATGTCACAGTCTGATTCTAAAGTTCATCTGGATCAGAGGGTAGTCCTATTTTTAATTTTTTGAGGAACCTCCATTGTGTTTTCCATAATGGCTGTACCAATTTACATTCTCACCAATAGTGTACAATGGTTCCCTTTTCTACACATCCTAACCAGCATTTCTTTTTTGGCCTTTTTGGTAATAGCCATTCTAACAGGTGTGAGGTACTATCTCATTGTGATTTTGATTTGCATTTCCCTGATGATTAGTGATTTTGAGCAATTTTTCATATACCTGTTAGCCATTTGTATGTCTTCTTTTGAGAAATGTCTTTTCAGGTCCTTTGCATTTTTTCATTGAGTTATTTGTTTTCTTACTATGGACTTTTTGAGTTTCATACAAATACAGCTTATACATACATATATATATATATATATATATATATATATTCTTATATATTCTAAATTATTCTGTATCATAGCCTTTAGGAATGTCTATTTATGACACATTGCTCTCACTACAATATAGTTTTGTGGGTGGCTGAATCATTGTAGGAGCTGAAGAAGAGAAAGCTCATTAAATAACCATTTTGCACTTTATAATCTATGCACCTAATACAAGCATTGAAAGATTTAAAATATTCCAGGGAGGCTGTATTCATAGAGGCATTTTGAAATATGATTTGAGAAATTAAAAAAATATTCATCAAATGCAGACAGCCAATCTGTGTATTTCAAGGGAAAATAATTTATTTAAACTTTGACTTTACTCATTTGTCTTTATAATCAAAGTTCTAACATTCAATTTCTACTGAATACTCACCTCTATTTTCTTTGCCTCTACTATATTCTGCTTTAAAAAATTTAACTTCATCGCAAACAATAGGTGATAAACTGAAAATATTAAATAACAAAATAGTTAAATGGCACTAGTTATTAGACTGAATATTCTTTTTTTATTGATCAATTAGACAGCATAACAATACTGATTAACCTACTTTCAAACACACATCTAGTTTGTCTCTCTTCTCTCAACAATAAAGTTAATGTATATTCTTAAAAAATTTCTAGGAAGGTGGTCCATTAAATATTTCGTTACTTTTATCAGCAAAATCCTGACATTTAAAACTATCATACCCTCTCAACCAAACACAGAGATAAGTTGTCTTGGTACTACTGTTTTGGGGGGAGAAGAATCTCTCATGTGACCTAATTCACATAACAGATATGAGACAGTGAATACCCATCATGTCGGAGAAAGTTTTTAGTCATTTTTGTTTTTGTTTGTTTTTATCAGCTTCACTCCAAATTTTTTGAATATATTCAAATTTTCTGGGCACCATGTGAGAAAATTAGACTAAGATTTGAACATCTAATTTGGAAAAAAATTCCTTTTTAGAGGGAGGAGTCTGAACAGGTAATGTGGTTCACTTCCAAGCATGTAGTTCTAAAAGCAAATTGTGGGGAAACGGTTGTGGTGTGGTGTGGTGTGGTGTGGTGAGGTGAGGTGAGGTGAGGTGAGGTGAGGTGAGGTGAGGTGAGGTGAGGTGAGGTGAGGTGAGGTGTGGTGTGTGTGTGTGTGTGTGTGTGTGTGTGTGTGTGTGTGTGTGTGTGTGTGTGTGTGTGTGTGTGTGTGTGTGTGTGTGTGTCTTGAGCAACCAGCACATCTTGTAGTTATTAGGTGGTCTCAAGGGTATGTGTCTGAGTTACCGCTCTCGTGCCAGGAAAGACAATCCAATATGCACAGTTCAGCATCAACAGCAGCAGCTGCAGGATTAAACAAATCATTTTTTCGGATTGTCTGATTTTTACTGGCATTACCAGGGCCTTGGGCTTATTTTGGCAGCAGCAACAGTGTGGCAGCATGTTTTGGAACAGTCAGCATCTGGTTGAAATTGCAGATTCCTCAATTTCTAAATTGACATATCTACATTCTGGTTTTAGGAAAGAAATGAAAGCAACTAATCTATAGGGAGATGTTTCCATAAACCGGGGGTAAATCCTGATGAGGGTTACCAATGTGAGCTGTCAGCAACGAATACTCCCGGAAAATGAGTGAGTGCCTGTATACTGAATGGGGGATCAGAGCAGTGCATCACCTTCAAGCCACCTCTTTTACCCTAGCTACACAGTTCGTTCTCTTCTAATGGAACATTTGGCCCAATCAGGTCTTTAAATTTGTCTTGTTTCCTAAGGAAACTTCTAGGAAGAAAACTAGTGGTATGAACTACATTTTCTTCCTTGATGGCCACAGCTCACACCTGCCATACTCCTATCCCTCATGGCACTTTAGATCCAGTTGTCAGTGTCATCTAGGATTTTGTGCCCAGTAGTTCTCTATATGTTAGGGCCTTCCCCTTCTTCCAGTAAATGCCAACCAGAGCAAGGTGACTTAATTCCCACTGGGGAAGGACTGGAGAATTATTACCATACATGCTTGCTTGTCATATTACAAGGTCTTTCCTCATGAGGCCCCATCCTTTCTAGTCAATGGCTTCTAGATCTGAGAGCTGAGCAAGGAACATAAACTTTTATTAGGATGATTGCCTTCTGCCTCCTGGTTATATGTAGAAGGTTAGAAATCTTGATTTTCATTTGATTTTTAGAATACGGTTTCTAGGTAATTCATGTATGGGGCAAAAGCCCCTGGCGAGGGAGCAAAAGCCCACAGCTGGCCAGGCAACAGCCCATCTAAACCAACTCTAAGCACTGTTTAAGTATACGATTGGATACTTTACTGATTTTAGAGCTAACAGGTGGTTGACATACTGATACTGTTTAGAGATTTTAAAGAACTGCTGTAGGAAAAAATGTAAAAAAAATGTTTGCTAAGAGCAAGCTGTTTGCTGATGGAATCTTTAGAGACAATTATACTTAAATTTAAATGATGTTACTAGTTTCCATTGTTTAAGCTATACTTAGCCATAGATAACTTTTGTCACACTGCCCATGTCTTTGTGTCCTTATGAAATGATTGCATCAACTGATTTTTGTGAAATTTCCTTGTCTTTACAAGAAAAACCAGAAGCTAACTTTGAATCCCAGTTTTCTCCTTCTAACAGAGGACTTGCTGAGGTGCAGTCCCTTCGAGCTTCTCATTGCATTCATGTTGCTTTGAGTAATCTTTTTTCCATCTAAACTTTTTATTAGGATGATTGCTTTCTGCCTCCTGGTTATACATTCTAATTCATTTTGATTTTATAATTCAAGCAGTACTCCTAGCATTTTGATCCCTTCCTTTATCATCTGACATGTACCTTTCTACTTAACATAGTATAGGCCATTAGTTTTCCTGGCTTCCAAGAGTCCTCCTCACAGCATGATAGCACGAGAAATCTTGGGTAGGACTTTAAATCCTTATCCAGGGAGAGTGTTTCCACATCAACAAACTGTCCCTTATCAAACTTTGCATTCCAACTCCACTTCCTGCCTCCTTAATTGAGCACCTTCAAGATCCAGTTCCACATGTACTCTTACAGCTCCTGCCAGGAAGTGTTAGCTAGATCCTGTTTCTCTACCAGCACATAGTCCCTTTCCTCCATTAGCAGCCTCATAACAATCCTTATGTGTCTTCTGAGGCAGAAGTCTCTACATCATCCTCAAGCAAGAGGGTTTGCTAGGCTTTCCCAGGAAGAAGTGTTCCATTTCTGCAAGTCCAAGGAAGTATTCTGGGTCCCAAAGTCTTAAGCGCATCATATCAGGTATCTCCAACCAAGCTTCAGAGTCCCACATCTTCTCAGTCAGAGCTCTAACTTGCTACAGAAAACTTTCTAGTACTGAGAATCCAGTCTTCTCTGGGGCTCTTTTACCTTTGTAATTAAGTCTTAGTCTTCTTCCTCAACTTTCTAATCTGCATGTAGATGATAGGCTTTTTACATGCTATCAAGGAAACCCTCTATTATTGACATGTTAGATTTATTTAATAGTTATTCACTCTCAGCCTAATTTTCTCCAACACAACAGTATTGCCTAGGAACAACCATTGGATTTGACAGCATTTACAATTACTAAATTGATGGTATCTCACAAACACTTGAAGCAGTGCAAATATTAATGCATTCCTTTCTACCCAGATCACCATCAGTAAAATTCTTAACAATTATACCCAATATGCCAGTAGCTGTACTTCCTCCCAGTTAACCAACAGGTACAACAGGTGATGCAGTTCCAAAACCCCATTTTAGAGCCTGCTTTCTAGGCCACTTCCATTTCTGATTCTTTTAGGTTAAGTTCTTTGTATGTAGAAACTGATAGGGAGCGTTGTGTATAGGAGACTATAGGGGAATACACTTAGGAACAACACTTGAAAAGAAGCGAGGGAAGCAGGATTGGAAGAGAGACCAGTCCAAGTTCATTGTAGTTGCAACAGAGGCCCCAGGTACTCAGGAAATCCAACAGAGAGCTCAGGAGCTCAGATGACACTTCAGAGTTTTCCTCAATTGAGGCCCAGGGCTCAGGCCTTGTTCCCCCTACATGAACCAGACATTAGAGGAAGGCTGCCTCACAGGGAAGGATACACCATCCAGCTGAGGGCAACTGAAGGAATGCCACCATGAGCTGCCTGTCAGCCCTGGGCCAAAGCACCTCCACCCTTCAGGTAGTATTCCAGGTGACATTCTAAAGCATCTGCTACACAGGTTATTTCAACTATCAACATAAAACGGAACCATATAGCAAATGTCCCATAAAATTCTAAAATAAATATTACATTTTACATTTTCTGTTATGTACAAAGGAAGAAAGCAAAGGAAAGAAAAAGGGAGGGATGAGGTAACATCCTTATGTGCATATTCTCATAAGATATCATGCCTTGTACCCAAAATATATTCAATGGATAAATGCTGAGTAAATAAATGAATAACAATGAGGCTTCCCATTCCATCCTATAAAAATATCACAAGCATCTATTATTTAATTCTAAACATCTTCAAGAAACTCTGTCACACATACTTATTAGCATTCGTGAAGATGTCATTCAAATCAATGACATTATGTGTATGTAATCTTCTTTACACTGAACTGCTGACTTCTTCGAGTAGCATCTCTGATTGTATTGTGACCCTTCCTTCCCCTCCTCTTCATTCTTCTTTCTAACCCAAACCTTTTCCAAATATCATCTCATAGCAACAACTAATTTGTTTAAGTATATTTCACATTTGGCAGGAAATTTACTGTTCTTAACCAATACAATGCAGGCAATTGGATTTCACTTCTTTTGAATGAAAATGAATGCAAATGAAATATCTTTAGTAAATTCATTATTTTGTAGCTTTCATTGGTCTGTACCTAGTAATGCTAATGATGTCTTAAAATCAGTGATTAAATATTTCCTTTGAAATAACGTTTTAAATATTCAACCATTACCATAATATATATTAAAAATATCTGCTCACTTCTAAATTCTAAAAGAACTTCATTTTAATTTCTTACTTTTCTTAATATTCATTTCATATTAAACTGTTTTGTCCTTTTTTCAGGTGTATTAAAATTTTAAAGCATGATAAATGCTCACCAAGTATCTTTAGGTTTTATACTTGTCATATTCTTTAGAAGCATTTTACATCTGAGGTATTATTCTATATTTTTCCTTACAGAATGTCTAATCATGCTCACATAATAAATCACAAACTTTCATTAAAAGAAGCTAGGTAATTCTAAACATAAAATATCTACCTACAAGCTGCATCAAGAAGTCCTAAATATAAAGGTTTCCAAAAAACTTCACATCCTCTGTAACGGAAAGTTTATTTTGATAAAAAGTGCCAGTTATATAGATAGTAAAATATTAAAAGTTTATTTTGCAAACCTTTTTGAACAGCTATTATCAGGTCAAAGCATTATGCTGGATGCAGTGAAAATAAAGCAATTAATAAGATATTTTATCTGTCTTCATAAATGTTATAACATATCGAATTAAGAGATTATGAAAATAATTTATCATAATTCAAAATAAAATAGAATAAGTAAAATAAGGTTAGTATAAGCAAAAAAAAAAAAAAAAAAAAAAAAAAATGATCAAATTATTCCAAACATAGGGATTGGGGAAGATTTTACGTCAACCTCAAACATAATATTTATCTCAGAGTAGTGCAATTGTTTTTCCTTCTCTGTCTCTCCCACAAAGCTGTGAATTCATAAGAGTGGTATTGAGTCTTTTTCTCAGCATTCCCTATGCCTACTACAGAGTCCTGAGCTAACAGATGATCTTCCAGTTTTTAGGTGAATTAAGATATAAACTATCCATTCTCTGAAGGATGAGTACCAGTTCTATAGAGAGCTTTCCAAAATGACAGAAAGACATTGGATTCTTCACACAAGTCAGTTGGAGTATGTTTAATGCTCAACTGGAGGAATATTAAGAGAAATGTTTCTGAAGCTATTGCTTCACGGTTGATAACACAGCATGCAATGCCTTGAACACCACACAACAGAATTCGGTATTTACTCCTTTTGTAAGTGAAGGGTTGAAATTATCCTTATAATAACATTACTTAATCCAAGAGTTCATCAGACTATGGGGTTACCTAAGTCACATCTAAGTAACAGATTCCCATTATTAATCTTGTTAACTCAATCTTAGAAGATGATGTACCATGGGAAATCAAAGAAATGGACTAATTTTGCTGTTAATAATTTAGGTAAACCAGTCCCAGAACCAAGGGAATAAAGAAATTAGAATAATTTTTTAAACCATAACTTTGTAAACCCTGTTATAATTTAGGTAAAAATCATATTTCTTGAATATTTTTTTCTAATTTAAATAAATACTTCTATGTTTTTGTAATTCCTTGATAATTTTGTTTCTGATTAATTGCATTAAATAAATCTAATCTTATTTGAAAGGCATTGCATTTGGTAAATTCAAGTCTGTTCAGCAAATATGTAATATACCCCTGTTCTCCCATGCAGGAATGAGGGGGGTGCCACAGGCCTCAACCCTGCCCCTCTTCCTTCCTCCTTCTCGTACCCTACTTTCTTCACCTTTCTCCTCTTCTCATGCCCCCCCAACTGCTCTGCAACATCACAGAATGTAAAAATAATAATATGAATAAATAAATAAACTTTAAAAAAGTAAATAATATATATCTAGCTCAGAATTAAAAAGTGGAACTCAGAACTGTTATAAGCAGCAACTCAGATGTTGAGGGTAACCACTGAGCTTGAAGTTCCTCTCCTTGTCTTGAAAGAGTTAACAATTTCTTCCAAGCCTAGACCAAGATGAGAATTTACTACAAATCTGAAACTGGAGTCTTTTTCAGGCAATAAATTTTATTATGTGAGCACCTGGAGAAAATTAATAAAGCCTCTGATGATTTTCTGAAATTAAACTGCTTTGAAAATTGAGTCCTCAGGATTTAACTGCAACATATAAAAAGCTTGGAAGAAACAAGAAAAATCTTGATACACTTAAAAATTAATGATTTTTCTTGGATTCATCAGAAAATAATTTTGCAGGGGAAACAGCCACTCCCAAATATGGAGAGACAGGTGATTTCAGATAGTCACACTTAAGATCTGCTTACCTGGAGCAAAAGCACTTGAGCAATAAACTTGTAGGAACACAAATTACTTTTGATGAATTGCTGGAGGCTGGGTGTGAACTAGCATGAGTGTGGGAAAGTCTTGGGAGCCACAGAATTAAGGGGACTTCACACTTTCATGGGATTTTCTGCCTGGAATCCCACCAGATTCTCAGGATGAAACTCTGGGAAAGATCCCCTTCTGGATCTAGCAGGAGAGGAAAAAAGCAGTCAGCTGAAACATACCAAGAGTCTTCTCCATAACAAAGCCTACTTTACAGGGGGAAAGACTTTACCAGAGCCTTGTCCCAGAACCATAGGGGAAAGCCATTCCTCTGTTTAGGCCTCTTCTAGATTTTCATGTCTCAACTGGAGTGGAGGGTGGAGTGAGGAGATGTGAAATTATTTAAGAAGAAACCTATATAAAGGTTACAGCCCAAAACACAGGCTCACTGAAAGGCTGAGATTTAATTGAAAGATTAGAGAATGTTCCCTCTCCCACGTACCACCTCACCCATAGCGCTCAGTATAATAACAGCAAATTGCAATTTAAAGAGCTGCAAGATGAAGATTTTCTCTAAGGAGAAGAATTTAGTGAGGCCCCAAATCAAGAGAAGATAAAAACAAAACACTACAGAAATTTGAAGGTGTTGCCGTCTATACCTATAGCAAACATTAGACAAAGCCCAATGCGTAGCCAGATCAGCCTAAATCCTTACATTAAAGGCCCAATGAATACACTTGATATTTCCTATTCTAACACACCTGGCTTTCCAGAAAAAGAATAAGGAAAAAGAAAAAATGCAAGTCATGCCAAAAGGCAAGGAAAAACATTCTGAAGTGGCAAAGTAGGAATCAGACTACAAGTACAGCAAACCTTAAAGACAGCCCAAATCCTAGCCACAGTAACATAGAATCCCACACTACAGGCCTCTTATCTCAATCTAAATTACCTGATGCATTTTATGCAGATTTCGAATAAAAAATAACAAACATGCTAGAAGGCAAAAGAAAACACAGTTTGAATAGACAAAAAAAAATCAGATCAAATTTTGGAATTGCAAGACAGAAAATAGCTATGATTAATATGCTAAGGTATCTAACAGAAAGGCAGACAACTTGCAATAACAGATGAGTAATAAAAGGGAATACTAAAAAAAAACTGGAAGAGAAATGAAGACTGCTTTTGATGGCCACATCAATAAGCTCAATATGCCGAAGGAAAGAATTAATAACAACTCAAAATAAATGCAAAGAAAAAGCTTTTTTTTTAAAAAAAAGAACATCAGGTTCAGATCCCCGCACCAGACAGCAGAAGGGAAGGAAAGAAAAGGAAAGAAGGAAGGAAGGAAGGAAAGAATATTCAAAATCTATGGGAAATTTTTAAAGGGTATAATATAGAGGTAACTGAAATACAATGTAGAGAAGAAAAGAGATCCAAAGCAGAAAGAAGATTTGAAGTAATAATGGGTGAGATCTTTTCAAAAGTAACTAAGCAGTCCAAACCACAGACCTGGAAAGCTTGGGAAAAATCAAGTGTAATAAGTACTAAAAAAAACCCTATACCTAGGCATATTATGTTCCAACTGCAATAAAATAAAGACACAAAGAAAATCTTGAAGAAGGAATAGGGGAAAATATCTTACCTACATTGGAACAAGGGTAAGCTTTATAGCATACTTCTACACACAAAACACACAAGCAAGGACAGGGTGGAATGAAGATTTAGTGTTGAAAGAAAAAATAAAAATAAAAAACCCTGGAATTCTACCTCCAGCAAAATTACATTTCAAAAGTGAAAGAAAAATAAAGAATTTCTCATAAAAACAAAAACTAAGGAAAATCACCACCAGGAGATTTTCTCTGCTAGAAATGTTACAAAATTTCAAGGAAAATGATATAGTTTAGAAACATGGATTTGCATAAAGAAATGAAGGGTATCGAACAAGGAATAAAGGAAAGTTAAATTATTTTATTGCATCTTTATTTAATTTTTAAAAATTTTATTCATGGGGTACAAAGCTGATCATCACCACCTGTGCCCAAGACGTGATGGCAAGATCAATACTATCAGCATTCCCATTACCACAAATTGTGATTCCCCGTGTTCCCCACCCACTTAATCCCCAAGATCCCCACCACCACACACCCTACCCTGCAACCTTAAGTATGTTCTGTCTTTCTGCAAGTCCAACACACCACTGTAGTCTTTCTTAACTTCCTTCTTTCTCTCTTATCTCCTGCTTATGATGAGGACATGCAGTATTTCTCTTTCTGTGCCTGGCTTTTTTACACAACATAATTTTCTGCAAGCTCATCCATGTTGCTATAAATGGCAGAATTTCATTCTTTTTTATGTCAGAGTAGTATTCCATTGAGAATATATGCCATATTTTCCTTATATAGTGATCCATTGATGGACATTTAGGTTGGTTCCTTAACTGGGCCATTGTAAACAGAGCTGCAATGAACATGGGAGTGCAGGTATTCCTTTGACAGGATGATTTCCAATCCTTTGGGTATATAACTAGAAGTGGGATTGCTGGATCATATGGTAGATCTATGGAGCATTTCCTTATCTCCACGTTCTCACCATCATTTGTTATTCTCCGTCTTTTTGATTATAGCCAGTCTAAGAGGGGCCAGGTCATATCGCAATATGTTTTTAACTTGCATTTCCCTGATGATTAGTGATGCTGAACATTTTTTTTAAGTGCCTATTGGCCATTTGTATGTCTTCCTTAGAAAAATGTGTATTCAGCTCCTTTGCTGATTTTTTTAGTTGGATTGTTTCTTTTACAGTGTGATTGCTTGAGTTCCCCGTACATTCTGGATATTAATCCCTTGTGAGATCTATACTTTGCAACTATTTTCGCCTTCTCTGTAGCTTGTCATTCCACTCTGTTGATTGTATCCTCTACTGTACAGAAGCTGTTTACTTTGATATAGTCCTTTTAGTTTGTTTATTCTTTTTTGCTTGAGCTTTAGGGCTCTTGTTCATAAAGTCTGAGCCCAATCCTAGTTCCAGAAGTGTTTCCTCTATATTTTGCCTTAATAGTTTTACAGTTGCAGATCTTATACTTAAGTCTTTAATCCATTTTGAGTTGATTTTGTTATACAGTGAGAGGTGCACGTGTAGTTTCATTCTTCTGCATATGGATATCCAATTTTCTCAGCACCACTTATTGAACAGGCAGTCTTTTCCCCAATGTGTTTTTGTGGCCTTTGTCAAATAACAATTGGCTGTAAGTCTATTGGTGGATTTCTGGGTTCTCTATTCCATTCCACTGGTCCAAGTGTCTATTTTTATGCCAGTACCATGCTGTTTTGGTTAGTATAGATTTGTACTATAATTTGAAGTCAGGTAGTGGTATGCCTCAAACTTTATTTATTTATTTACTTATTTATTTACTTACTTTTGCCTTAAGATTGCTTTGGCTATTGGGGGTCTTTTGTTATTTCAAATGAATGTTAGGATTGTTTTTTTTTTTTTTTTCTATTTCTGTGAAGAATATCATTGGTCTTTTGATGAGGATTTCATTGAATTTGTAGATCGCTTTGAGTAGTATGGCCATTTTCACAATGTTAATTCTTCCAATCAAAGAGCATAGAATGTCGTGCCATCTTTTTGCGTCTGCTTTAATTTCTTTCTCTAGTGGTTTATAGTTCTCATTGTATAGATCTTCCACCTCTTTAGTTAAATTGATTCCTGGGTTTTGGGGGGGTTTTTTGATTATTGTAAATTGGCTTAATTTCTTGATTTCTCTTTCTGTTAGCTCATCATTGAAGAAAATAAATGCATTTGATTTGGGGGCATTGATTTTGTATCCTGCAACTTAACTGAAATTATTAACCAGCTCTAAGAGTTTTATGATAGAGTCTTTAGGTATTTCTATATTTCCGATGACATCTGCAAATAGGGGCAGTATTATTTAATCTTTTCCAATCTGGATGCCCTTTATTTTGCTGTCTTGCTTGATTGCTCTGGTTAGTACTTCCAGTACTGTGTTAAACAGGAGTATTGAGAGTGGACATCCTTGTCTTGTTCCTGTTCTTAAGGGAAAAGTCTTCAGTTTTTCCTCACTCAGGATGATATAGGCTTGTCATAGATTGCTTTTATTGTGTTCAGATACTTTCCTTGTATTTGTAATTGGTTGAGAGTATTTATTATGAAGTTATGTTGAATTCTGTCAAATTTTTTTCTCCATCTATTGAGATAACCATATAGAACTGCTCTTTAATTTTGCTGGTGTGCTGTATCACATTTGTTGACTTGCATATGGTGAATCATCCTTGCACTTCTGCGATGAATCTCATTTGATCATGGTGCATAATTTTTGGATGTGTTGCTGAATTTTGATTGTTAATATTTTGTTGAGGATTTTTGCATCTATGTTCATCAGAGATATTGGTCTGTAGTTTTCTTTCTTTCTTGTATCTTTGTCTGGTTTTTGTTTCAAGGTGATGTTGGCCTCATATAATGGGTTTGGGAGAATGGCTTCCATTTCAATTTTTTGGAATACTTTGAAGAGAATTGGTATTAATTCCTGTGTAAAGTTTTGGGAGAAATCAGCAGTAAAACCATCCAACCTGGGCTTTTCAATGTTGGGAAATTGTTGATTACTGCTTCAATCTCATTGCTTGTTGTGGGTCTGTTCATATTTTCTGTCTTCTTGGTTCAGTCTTGGTAATTTGTATGTGTCCATAAATTTATCCGTTTCCTCCAGGTTTTCAAAATTGTTCATATCTGATTTTTATTATTTGGGTCTTCTGTCTTTCTTTCATTTGTTTTTTCCATTACCCTACATAATGGTTTGTCTACTTTGTTTATCGTCTCAAAAAAACAACTTTTTGTTTCATCGATCTCTTGTATTGTTTTGGGGGTCTCTATATTACTTACTTCTGCTCTAATCTTAACTATTTCTTTCCATCTAGTAACTTTGGTATTGGATTGTTCTTGTTTTACTTGTTCTTCCAGGTATAGTGTTAGGTTGTTTACTTGAAATATTTCTACTTTTTTAATTGCTGTAAACTTCCCTCTTAGTACTTCTTTTGCAGTATCTCACAGGTTTTGATATGATGTGTCTTTATTTTTATGGTATTCTAGGAATTTTTGATTCCATGTTTAATTTCTTCTTGGACCCATAGGTCATTCTTGAGCCTGTTGTTTAATTTCCATGTATTTGTATAGAGTCCTGAGTTTCACTTGTTATTACTCTCTAGTTCTAATACATTGTGATCGGAAATGATAGTTGTGATGATTTCGATTATTTAAAAGTTACTGAGGCTTGATTTGTGACCTAAAATGTGGTGTACATTGGAGACAGTTGTGTGCTGATGATAAGAATGTATACTCTGTAGTTGTTGGAAGAAATGTTCTTTTGATATCTGCCAGGTCCAATTGGTCTAAAGTGTAAGTTAAATCCTGTGTTTCTCTGTTAATTTGTTGCCCGGATGATCTAACGATGATGAGGGGGTGTTCAGATCCCCCACTATTATCGTACTGAAGTCTATCTCTTTCTTTAGGTCTGTGTTTCCTTTATATATCTAGGTGCTCCAGTGTTGGGTGCTTATATATTTATGGTTGTTATGCCTTCCTGCTGGATTGAGAACTTTATCATTATGTAGTGACCTTCTCTGTCTCTTTTTATGGTTTTTGGTTAAAAGTCTATTTTATCTGCTATAAGAATAGGCATTCCACCTCGCTTTTGGTTTCCATTGGTGTGGTATATCTTTTTCCACTCCTTCACTATTAGACTGTGTGCATGTTTACTGGTAAGATGAGTCTCTTGAAGACAGCTTTTTGATGCAGTCTATCAACCTGTGTCTTTTGTGGGGGGCGTTTAATCCATTTACATTTAGGGTTGTTGTTGAGAGCTATTTTCTTATTGCTGGCATTTTATACCTTTTTCTTTGATTTTTTGAGTACCAATTTGTTCCTTTCTTCTCCCTTGATTATTAATCTTCCATGTGTGGAATTTTTGTTTTGTTTTGTTTTGTTATGAGGTAGTTTTAGTTTCTATTGTCTTTCTCATCTGCATTTGTGTTTTACTGGTGGGTTTTGTTTACTGGTGGGTTTTGTGTATTTGTGGTAGTGATTATTGTTTTTCAGATTCCAGATGCAGGACTCCCTTGAGAATTGCAGGACTAGTTGTGTGGTGATGAACTCTTTCAGTTTTTGTTTGTCTGGGAAATATACTATTTCTCCCTCATTTCTGAAGTGTAGCCTTGCTGGGTGTAGCATTCTTGGCTGGCAGGTTTTTCTCTTTTAGTATTTTGAATATGTCATCCTATTTTCTTCTTGCCCATAGAGTTTCAGAAATGTGCCGTAGGTCTAGTGGGGGCTCCTTAGTGACTCTATGTGTTTCTCTTACTACTTTTAGGATTCTCTCTTTGTCCTGAACTTTGCCAATTTGATTATAATGTGTCTCAGAGAGGATCGTTTTGGTTTAAAACTGTTTGGGGATCTTTGAGCTTCCTTGATCTGAAGGTCTGTGTCTCTCCCTACACCTGGGAAGTTTTCCATTATTATTTCATTGAGCAGATTTTCGTTGCCTTAAGTTTTATCCTCCTCTTCAGGAACACCCTTGATTCAGATGTTTCTGTGCTTAACGTTGTCTTCTAGCCCTCTTAGAGATTCTTCATTTTTTAAAATTCTTTTGCCTTTTCCAGTCTGCCAGAGTTATTTCATAAAGACCATCCTCGATTTCAGACACTCTTTCTTCAACTTGTTCTAATCTGCTGCTTAAGCTCTTGGTTATGGTTCTTATTTAACTGAATGTGTCTTTCAGTTCCAGTTCCACCACATTCTTTTTTAAGGTATTAATTTCTCGGTAAATTTCATCCTTCATATATTGGATATTTTTTCTTGTTTCATTGTGATGACCTACAGAGTCATCTTTTATCTAATTTAGTTTCCTTAAGATAGTTACTTGAAATCCACTTTCATTCATTTCAAGAGTTTCCTATTTTATAGGGTTTGATACTTGAGAGTTACTGAATTCCTTTGGTGGTGTCATATTTGTTTTTTCATATTTCACATATCTCCATGTAGATTTCTGGTCATCTGGTAGATCAGCTGTTTCTTCTATAACTCTGGATTGGACTTTTAGGAAAAAGACTTCTTCCTCTTTTTCCAGGCTCATCCAGTGATTCTCTGTGAGTCAGTAATGTGAAATATGTAGTAGGCCACCTGCACAGTGGTCATGGAAGTTATTAAGGAAGTGAGCCGTCCTTGCAACTGTATTAGTGGTGGTTTGGGCCATTGGGTACAACCTCTGCAGAAGCTGTGTGACACTTCATGGCAGTGGTACAGTGCACGGGGTCCTGACTTCTTCATTGGCAGGGTCGGCCTGGGCATGTGGCTGGCCTGTTCTCCTGCCTGCCAGGGTGCCTAATTATTTTATTTTGTTATTCTTAATTGATATCAAAGTTTTGGTTAAAGTAATAATAATGTCAATGTATGGGTGATAATAACATATGGATAAATGAAATGTATGACAAGCAATGTCACGAGAGACAGGAGGGAAGATTTGGGAGTACTCTAATATAAGGAACTGGCACTACATGTGGAGTAGAATAGTGTTTGAAGGTGGGCTTAGATTAGTTAAAATTGTATATTTTGAACTCTAGAGCAACCACTAAAAACTTCTAAAAATATATAAATGATATACTAAGAGGGAAGATAAAATGGAATAATTTAAATGATCAATAAATTCTGAGAAGACAGAAAGAGAAGGAAAAAAAAAAAAAAAAACAAGAGACAACTGCAATGAAAAGAAAACAATCCCAAAATAAGCTATATTAATCCAAGACTATGAATAATCATTTTAAATGTTAATAGACTAAATATACCAATTCAAAGACTGAAATTTTCAGAGTGGACAGAAAAAGAAGACCCAAGTGTAAGTTATCTTCAAGAAACCCAACTTAAGCATAAAGTGTCTGATAGGTTAAAAAGAAAAGGGATGGAGAAAGTTATACCATATTAACTCTAACCAAAAGGAAGCTCAGGAAGCTATATTAATTTCAGAAAATGAACACTTCAGAATAAAGAAAATTAATAAGGAAAAGGAGGGACACCGCATAATTATAAAGGGATCAAAAAGGGCTACTACATAATAATAAGAGAGGCAATTCTCTAAGAAGACATAATAATCTTAAAAATGTGTGCATCTAACAATAGAGATACAAAATATATAAGGCAGAAACTGCTAAAACTGAAAAGAAAAATTATAGTTAGAAACTTTAACATCTATGTTGCTTTGCCTCCCACGGGATTGAAACCCCCTGCCACAATGAATAAACATCAAAAAAAAGATACCAGAAATACAAAAAATCAAGAAAGTACACCACCAAAAGTTAATAAATCTCAAACTCTAGATCCTATAGAACAAGAAGCCCTTGAAATGACTGACAAGGAATTTCGAGTGATAATTCTAAGGAAACTGAATGAAATACAAGAAAACTCAGCTAGACATCATGATGAAATGAGGAAAAGTATACAGGACCTGAAAGAGGAAATGTACAAGGAAATCAATGTCCTGAAAAAAAATGTAGCAGAACTTGCTGAACTGAAGAAGTTATTCAGCGAAATAAAAAACACAACGGAGAGTTTAACCAGCAGGCTTGTCGAAGTTGAAGAGAGAACCTCTGAACTTGAAGATGGGCTGTATGAAATAACACAAGCAGACAAAAAGAAAGAAAAAAGAATCAAAGACAATGAAGAAAATCTGAGAGAGATATCAGACAACCTTAAGCGCTCAAATATCCGAGTCATGGGTATTCCGGAAGGGGAGGAAAACGGAAATTGCATTGAAAACATATTCAAAAAAATAGTGGCAGAAAACTTCCCAGGTATAGGAAAAATCACAGATCTTCAGATCCAGGAAGCTCAACGATCTCCAAACGTATTCAACCCAAAAAGGCCTTCTCCAAGGCATGTCATAGTCAAATTGGCAAAACTCAGAGACAAAGAGAGAATCTTAAAAGCTGCAAGAGAGAAGTATCAAATCACCTATAACAAAGCCCCAATCAGGCTAACATCAGACTTTTCATCACAAACCCTAAATGCTAGAAAGGAATGGGATGATATATTCAAAATACTAAAAGACAAAGATTGCCAGCCAAGAATACTCTACCCTGCAAGGCTATCCTTCCGAAATGAAGGGCAAATAGTATATTTCTCAGACAAACAAAACTGCAGGAGTTCACTACCACACGACCACCCTTACAAGAAATCCTCAAGGGAGTACTGGGTTTGGTTCCTGAAAAATAACTACCACTGCCATAAAAACCCAAGAAAAATCAAAACCCACTAGTATAATAAAAATGGCATTCATGAAGAGAAAACAAGCAAACAAAAATGCTATCTACAACCTAAGGAACCAACAAACACAGAAACCAAACAGTAAATCAGAAAGCAAGGAACAAAAGACACCTAAGACAACCAAACAACCAATAAAATGATAGGAATAAATCAACACCTTTCAATAACAACTCTTAATGTAAAAGGCTTAAATTCCTCAATCAAAAGACACAGACTGGCTGACTGGATCAAAAAGGAGAACCCAACTATATGCTGCCTACAAGAGACCCACCTCACCCATAAAGATTCACATAGACTAAGAGTGAAAGGATGGAAAAAGATTTACCATGCAAACAGAAAAGAAAAACGAGCTGGAGTAGCTATTCTTATATCTGACAAAATAGACTTTAAACTAAAAACCATAAAAAGAGACAATGAGGGACACTACTTAATGATAAAAGGACTGATCCATCAAGAAGACATAACAATCATAAATATGTACGCACCCAATGTTGGAGCAGCCAGATTTATAAAACAAACTCTATTAGACCTAAAGAAGGAAATAGACACTAATACCATAATAGCAGGGGACCTGAACACCCCACTGTCAATATTAGACAGATCATCTAGGCAAAGAATCAGTAGAGAAAGACAAGATCTAAACAAGACTCTAGACCAATTGGAATTGGCAGATATCTACAAAACATTCCACCCAACAACCTCAGAATATTCATTCTTCTCATCAGCACATGGATCATTCTCCAGGATAGATCACATATTAGGTCACAAATCAAGTCTCAATAAATTCAAAAAAATTGCAATGATCCCATGTATCTTCTCAGACCACAATGGATTAAAACTAGAAATTAATAACAAACGAAACTCTGGAAACTATACAAACACATGGAAATTAAATAGCATTCTACTTAATGACATATGGGTCCAAGAAGAAATCAAGCAGGAAATCAAAAAATTCATAGAAACTAAAGAAAACAATGATACATCATACCAAAACCTGTGGGATACTGCAAAAGCAGTATTGAGGGGGAAATTTATTGCATTAAACGCTCACTTCAGAAGAATAGAAAGATGGCAAGTGAACAACCTAACACTTCACCTTAAAGAACTAGAAAAACAAGAACAATCCAAGCCTAAAGTTAGCAGACAGAAAGAAATCATTAAGATCAGAGCAGAACTGACCTTTGACAAAGGCACCAAGCCTATTCACTGGCGAAGGGACTGCCTCTTCAGCAAAAGGTGCTGGGAAAACTGGATATCCATATGCAGGAGAATGAAACTAGATCCATACCTCTCACCGTATACTAAAATCAACTCAAAAGGGATTAAGGCTTTAAATATACACCCTGAAACAATAAAACTTCTTAAAGAAAACATAGGAGAAACACTTCAGGAAATAGGACTTGGCACAGACTTCATGAATACGACCCCAAAAGCACGGGCAACCAAAGGAAAAATAAACAAATGGGATTATATCAAACTAAAAAGCTTCTGCACAGCAAAAGAAACAATTAACAGAGTTAAAAGACAACCAACAGAGTGGGAGAAAATATATGGAATATATACATCTGACAAAGGATTAATTTCCAGAATATATAAGGAACTCTAACAACTTTACAAGAAGAAAACAAGCAACCCAATTCAAAAATGGGCAAAAGAGCTAAGTAGGCATTTCTCTAAGGAAGATATACAAATGGCCAACAGACATATGAAAAAATGCTCAACATCACTCAGCATCCGGGAAATGCAAATCAAAACCACATTGAGATACAATCTAACCCCAGTTAGGATGGCTAAAATCCAAAAGACTGAACGATAAAGGCTGGCAAGGCTGCAGAGAAAAAGGAACTCTCATACATTGTTGGTGGGACTGAAAAATGGTGCAGCCTCTATGGAAAATGGTATGGAGGTTCCTCAAACAATTGCAGATAGATCTACCATACGACCCAGCTATCCCACTGTTGGGAATATACCCAGAGGAATGGAAATCATCAAGTCAAAGGTATACCTGTTCTCCAATGTTCATCGCAGCACACTTTACAATAGCCAAGAGTTGGAACAAGCCCAAATGTCCATCATCAGATGAGTGGATACGGAAAATGTGGTACATTTTCCATGTGTAGACAATGGAATACTACTCAGCTATGAAAACGAATGAAATACTGCCATTTGCAACAACATGGATGGACCTTGAGAGAATTATATTAAGTGAAACAAGTCAGGCACAGAAAGAGAAATACCACATGTTCTCACTTATTGGTGGGAGCTAAAAATTAATATATAAATTCACACACACACACACACACAGACACACACACACACACACACACAAAACCGGGGGGGGGGGGAAAGATATAACAACCACAGTTATTTGAAGTTGATACGACAAGCAAACAGAAAGGACATTGTTGGGGGGGAGGGGGGGAGGGAGAAGGGAGGGAGGTTTTGGTGATGGGAAAAAAAAAACAAAAAAACAAACAAAAATAAATAAATAAATAAATAAAAATAAATTCACACACACACACGCACACACACACACACACACACACACACACACACAACCGGGCAGGGAGGAAGAAGATATAACAACCACAATTACTTGAAGTTGGTAGGACAAGCAAACAGAGGGGACATTGGTGGGGGAGACGGGGGGAGGGAGGAGGGAGGGACGTTTTGGTGATGGGCAACAATAATCAGCCACAATGTATATCGACAAAATAAAATTTAAAAATAAAATAAAAATAAAAATAACTATAACCACAATGTTATACAATAGATCTCTTGAACTTATAAAGAAAAAAGAATAAAAAGGGGGAGGTGGGTGGGGTAGTATCATGCACATATTAAGAAAATGAAACCTGGGTTGGCTATACTTACGCTTGAAAAAACTGTAAGGCAAGAAATTTCAATAGAGATAAAGAAAGGTATTGTATGATGCTGAAAGGATAAATTCACCCAAAAGATAATGTTAATTTTTTTTTTTATGTATCTAATAATACGGGTCTAAAACACAAAAAGGAACAAAAGACAGAACTACAAGATTAAAACTGACAAAACCACAACCGTAATAGATTAACGTACCTCTTTAAGTAACCAGTAGAACATGCAGGAAAAAACCAAGAATATAGATTTGAACAACACAACCAACCTGACCTGGGTAACACACACAGAACACTTCACCCAGCAACTTCAGGATATACATGCTTTGCAAGTATGCATGCAACAGCTACTAAAATATACCTTATGCTGTCCTATAGAGCAAACTTCAGTAATTTGAAAGAAATGAAATCACAGATAAATTGACGTCAGTGGTAATCAGCTAGAAATCAATAACATAACTGAAAAATCCTCAACTAGGTGCAAATTAATATTCTTTTACATATCTCATGCGTCGAAGAAGAAATAGCAACAAAAATTGTAAAACGTGTTGAACTAAATAATAAAAATATGTCAAAACTTGTGCAGTTGCAGCTAAAAAGTAATGCTTAGGTTATATATAGATTTAAATGTGTATATGAGTAAAAATAAAGTGGAAAGTTCTATTTTAAGACAAAAGAGGAATAAGGTAATTATAATCAAATAGAAAAAAAATGAAATAAAGGCAAAATCAAATCAATGAAATGAAAAGTAGACATATGATTTTTTAAAATGAAATGATTGCAAAGCTTAGTATAATTCATAACCTTCTAGAAAGACTGATTTAAAAAGCTTCTAGAAAGACTGATTAAACAACAACAAAAAAAGAAATCAATTTACCAATATCAGGAAAGATAAAGGAGACTAAAGAGATGGAACAAGTAAATGTAAAATGTAATCCTGGATTGATTTGTAGTAGAGGGAAAGAAAAAGCTATAGAGGACATGATTAGGACAGTTCATAAAATTATAGTATATTCTTTCAGGATTTGTATTAATGTTAAATTCCCTGAATCTGGTAACTTATATTGTGGCTCTGTATGAGAATAGTTTTATGAAATATATACTGATGTATTAAGGGGTAAAAAATCATGATGTATGCAAGCTCTTCTCAGGTGGTTCAGGGAAAAGTTCTGCATGTATGTTTTTTAAAGGATAATAAGATATTATACGTGACTTAATGTTAATAAATTTGACAATTTAGAAGAAAAATTCATTTTGGCTAAACTGACACAAAAAATAGAAAATCTGAATAGTCGTATCTGTTAAATGGTTATATCTTTTTGTACTTGGAGTACTTCTTAATAGGAAAATTCCAGGCCTAGATGGTTTCACTGGTGACTGTGAACATTTAAAGACGTTATGCCAGTTTTATACATCTCTTAAGAAAATAGGAAAGAAGGTAACACTTCCCAACTTGTTTTACGAAGCCAGCAAAACCCTTATACCAAAATCTGATGAATAAATAACAAAGAAAGGAAATCCCTGACCAATATCCCTCATGAATACAGCCCCAAAAGTCCTGAGCAAAATATTAGCAAATTGAATCCTGGTATATATGAGGGTACTTCAGAAAGGTCTTGGGAAGATTTGGATTTTAATTCTATTTTCCCAGAAATTATTGAAGTACCCTGGTATAAAAAAAACAGTAAGTCACAAACTGGTGGTGTTTATTCTAGGAATCCAAGGTTAGCCTAACACTCAGAAATCATTCAAGGTAAATCATATTAACAGTATAAAGGGGGTGGGGGGAAACATGATTATTTCAATGGATGAGAATTTGGTAAATTTAACACCACTTCATGATAAAAATTCTTACAGAGGCCAGATTTTCTCAAGATGATGAAATGTACAAAACTGTAGCTATCAAACCTAGTGGTGAAGTACTGAATGCCTTTTTCCCCCAATTCAGGAACACCAGTAGCACCACTTCCATTCAGCATCATCCTGGAGTTCCTGGCCAATTTCAGTGAAGAAGAAAAATAAAAGTTAAAAGTATTGGAAAAGAAATAAAACTGTTTTTGAAGATGATATGATTGTATACTTGGAAAATCCAAAGAAATCTACAAGCTATTACAATAGGGTACAAAGTCAGTGTACAAAAATCAGTTATACTTCTGTATACAGTTGACTCTTGCACAACATGTGTTTGAAGTGCCTGAGTCCATTCATACTTTTATTTTCCAATAAATATATCCGGGTTTGTGGCAGTTTTTAAAAACTCAAAAACTGCATAGCCTAGGAATATAAAAAAAAAAAAAATTAAGAAAAATTTAGCTATGTCATGACTGCATATAATGTATGTAGATAAGTTTATTTTAACATTTACTGCCATAAAATTTATACAAATCTATTATAAAAAGTTAAAAATGTTCAAAACTTACACACTTACAAACTTTACATGGTGCCATTCTGAGTCCACAGTAATGAAAACAAACATAAACATTCAGTTATAAATCATAACTGCATAAAGTGAACTGTAGTACATACTGTGCTACTGTAATAATTTTGTAGCCTATTATGGTGTGATGACGTGTTGCTGAGCTCGAGTTTTGCAGAGCTCAAGTGTTGCCATGTGCTTTTCATCTCTGAGTGAGCAGTTCATCTCACCAGTAAATTGCCTGTCTTAGTAAAAAGTAATCTCTTGCAGTTTTCTCTTCCCTTTGATTTTCTATTAATAATGTTTCCTTTTCTCTAGCTTACTTTATTACAAGAATACAGTATTAAAAAGAGAAAAAAGAAAATAGTATATAATACAAAATAATAAAAAGAGAAAAAATAATACAGTTTATAATACAAAATATAGCATGCAAAATATGTGTTAACCAACTATTTATTGGTAAAGCTTCCAGTCAGCAGTAGGCTGTGAGAAGTAAATTTTTTTTGGGGGGGTCAAAAGTTCTATGTGGGTTTTTGACTATGTGGGGATGGGATTGGTGACCCTAACCCCTGAGTTGTTCAAGGGTCTACTGTACTAACATCAAACAATTGGAAAGTGAAAGAAGAAAACATTTACAGTAGCAGCCCTCCCCCATCAATTTAATAAAAATTGTGCAAGATCGCCCCACTTAAAACTACAAAACATTGCTGGGAGAAATAAATGACTCCTTATATAAAAGGAAGGCTATCATGTTCATGGATTTGAGAGACTTAAAATTGTTAAAATGTCAATTATCCCTTGACTTACCTATTCATTCCCAATTAAAACCCCCGCAAGTCTGGGGGGCAGGGAAGGAGATACACACATGGTAGTTTTAAAATGTACTCGAAAATGCTGAAGGGCCTAGATTAGCCAAGACAATTTTAAAGATAAAAATTAAAATGTTTATATTACCAGAAATTGACTCTTTATAAAAAGGTACAGTAACTAAGACAATGGTACTGATGTAAACACAGACAAACAGAGCAGTGGACTGTGTGGTGTTCTGAAACAGACCATTTCAAGTAGGGTCACCTGATTTTCCTACAAAGCTGACGCTGCAGCTCACTGAGGGAAAGGGCGATAAATGGTGCTGAATCAATTGGATATCTGTGTGAGTAAAAATGAACCTGAACCTTTACTTCAAACCATACACAAAATTTATTTGTGGTGGATTATGGAATGAAATGGGCTAAAATAATAAATTATCTAGAAGGAAAGAAGAAAATTCCCTTAGAAAAGGCAAAGATTTCTTGAACAAGATGCAAAAAGCACTAACCAAAAAAGAAAATATTCATTAATTTAATATTGTTTTAAATTTAAATTCATTAAAGAACTTCTGTTCATCAATAGCACTAAGAGATGGAAAACACAATCCAGTTTTAATAAGAATGGAAAAAAATTTAAATGAACTTTTTCAAAAAAGCATATCCAAATGGCCTTAATGTTAAGCATATCAGAAGGTACTCAGCGACCTTAGTTATCAGAAGAATGCAAATTAAAATGACACCCAGCAAAATAGCAAATTAAAGATACCGATAATACACAGTGTTGGCCAAGATGTGTAGCAACAGTGTTGGTGGGATTGTAAATTGTTGGAACCACTTTGGGAAACTGTTTGGTGGTGTCTACCACTTAACTAAGCCTTCTCTGTGACCCAGCAATTGTACTCGTTTTATATACATATTCGAGAAATGTGCATGAATATTCATAACATTCGTAATAGCCTCCAACTGGAAATGACCCAAATGGAATAGATAAATATATTATGGTATATTCATAAATTGGAATACTTCAAATGATTGTTAAACACAATTAAACGATGCATCTCAGGTATAACAATAATAATAATAAATAATAATAATAATAATAATGAGCAAAAGAGTATATACAGTATGTTTCTATTTATCTAAAATTCAAAAACAGGTCAAATTAATCTGTAGTGGAAGAAATAAGAGAACTGTATATCGTCGATCATTACATTCATTGGTTAGGGCCCTTCCTTCAGCGTGTCGCAGGAAGCATTCTGTCTTGATCTGGATGGGGGTTACTCAAGTATAAACATAACTAAAAAATAATCGACTTATACATGTTGAGTTAGTATATGTTGCTGTGTATATGTATACCTCAAAATATTTTCTGAACAGTGATATTTGGTACAGTGGGGTTGGCTTGGAATGATTACATGCTGAAATTTATATTTCAGGATATTTTTAATCCAAAAATTTTATGTGGTGAAGTGCACAGTGTGGCCTTTGAGTTCAAAGACTTTGGTTCTAAATCTTTCTCTGCTGCTTTTCACTCCCTCCAGTCTTATAAAACCAGGGCCCTGTGATCTTGTGCAAATTATTGAATCTCTTTCAATCATTGTAGGGTGGAGATGTAAACTTCCCTTTCTAATCCTGGGATGTAAAAAGGATTTAATGACATCTATGATGTGAAAGTGCTTTGCACCCAATGAAGTATGCAGATTTATATTATTTTCATAATTCAATAAGACATTATGTCTAGGTTCATATATCCAAATACTGGAATCCCCCATAGATATTGTAACAGCAATCTGGTTGTCCTATGTTACAGGTCACCCTGTTTTCTTTCTTTTTTCAGATGACTGTGAGAAATTTGAAGTGCTCTTAGAAATCTGGGAGTACATAAGGGAATAGGAAGATAGCTAGGATTGCTTTGCGACACCTATGATATTATCCGAGACACTGGCTGATTCATTTCTAAAATTTGGTTACTTGTCAAAGGTTTAAACTTTGCAAGAACCTTTAGCTTCTCTAATTGCATTTCATCAACCCTTATGATGTAATTGATTATGAAATGCACTTTTATTTTATGTGCAACCAAGAGAGAAAAAGCCACTGCCAATTATAATTGTAAGAAGCTATTGATTGCAAGATATCTGACTACTTGACAGAAATTAATTAGGGGAAAATGTGCATTTTAGAATCAGTGAAATAGTAGAGGTTTTTATGCAGTGCGTTGTCGGTTTATTGGGAAATTTTTAGTTTGTGTGGATTAGCATGACTTTTAAATTAAAGCATTTTATAGCTCTGTAAAAAAATTAATCATAGTTCCACAAATACTCACTCGGGAGGTCAAAATTAAACACATAATTTACAGAGAAAATAAAATATGAGGTAACATATTCATCGCTGTAATTTGGACACTTTAAATTCACACATTGAAGTGACCCACACTGGTTTTTTACTTACTTAGTAATAATTTACCATCAAGTTACAACTAAATTTTGGTAACCTAGTGTTTTATTACTACACAGTCACAACATAAATTGTGAAATATTTTATAAGAGCCTAAAGTCTTGTCCATTACTTTTATCTCTTAACAGCTAGTACACGGTAGGCTCTCAAATATTTCTTGAATGAGTTAATAAAACGTTTCTGAATAATCACTTTTAGCTTTGTATTTGTCCTCTGAAAGCAACCAGAGATTTTTAATTCTTCAAGGTCAATACTCTTTTCCACTTAAACCTAAATTTTCCACATTGAAATCTAATGCGAAGATTAAGACCTGATCCTGCATCTGAGCTAGTATTCCAGATACTTAATGCAAGATATAAGGCAGGATGTCCTTTTTGGTCTTAGAAAAATCCAAATGTGCGTAATACTGATCATTGTTTTTGATTTCAGGGATAGTCTTATAAACCAGCATATTTGCTAAAGCACATTGTCTCTGTCTTCTCTTTTTATTTCCTTGTTACTTTTATATTAATATGTAATGGAATTAATGGAATATATAGCTTTTGCATGTGGGGGCCTGACTGTTTTTTTTAAGCCAGTTTCATTTACCTGATAAAGAATCATAGCAATTTTTAGTGAGAAATGCATGGACTAAATTGTAAATGGGAAACAGTAGGGGTATATAGAAATATACCCCTACTGTTTCTTTTTTTGTTTTTGTTTTAAAATACCTTTTCAATTGAATGAAAGCTTAGCAGTATATTTAAAAATAAAGGGAAAGAGCTAGTAGAGATGATGAGAGGAAATTATTACATGTTCAGTTCAATTGGGCAAATAAGGGACTTTCCTCTCCCCATGTACTATTCCACTCCCGTCCATTTCTAAAGTTACTGAAAGCCACATTATGTTATGGATTTTATTGCTCATTTATGTGAATAATTCTTTATCTAAATAGCCTTTAGTGGTCGTAATATAATGCCCTATTTTGAATACCGTGATAAATTAGAGTTTAATAAATACCTCACACCATTTTTATATTTGATCAGAAAGTATCTCAAATTCTTGGGACTGCTGATAATATTCCAAGGAAATGTGCGAAACTAAATCACCTACTGGCAGCTACTTTTTCATCTCCCTTTCTTCATAGCTGCTGGTTCTTAGTAATGCTATCCTGGCCTCGTATGAGATGCAAACTTGTTTTGATGAGAAAGTTGGCCAGACATTCAGGGGTGCTGTCCCCGAAATCTTTTCACTCTCATGGGCTGCTGGACCTCAGGTTGGCCACTGGAGAGCGAAGAAGAGAACTGTATTTCATTGGCAGCAGACGAGGAGCGTCATCAGGAACCAGCAACAGTGGAGACAGGAGCCCGAGGTCATAGAATAAGTTCACTGTGAGCCATAAGACCCAACAGGGTAGTTTGCTGCCTGTGTGACTTTTCTGGTCTTAATAATGTGGGCATGATGCTTTCTTATGGATTGTTCTTTTATGGGTAAATTTTAGAGAACTGATGATTTTATTCACTGTTTATCAGTACGAGGATGTTGTCCAGGAAAGATTGTACAGACGACTGAAGCGGAAGTTCGGGGCTTATGTATCAAGTCTCGGGAGGTCTTTCTCAGCCAGCCTGTTCTTTTGGAATCGGAAGCACCAGCGATAATCTGTGGTACGTAAATGGATAAAGCTGGAAACAACTCTCTGAATCATGTTTTCCCTTCCATATTTACCTTGAGGATAATTTAGGTAAAATGTTTTGAAATTTTTTATTTTAAAGAGACGATTGCTAGGTTTCATTAAATAAAATATAAAAATGTACACTGTCATAAAAAAAGACAAAATATTTGGTACATATACAACAGATAAAAAGATTGCTATTCTTTATATATAATAAGTTCTTGTAATAAATGAAAAAGATAATATAATAGAAAAATAACAAAAAATAGGGACAGGCAAATCTTAGGAGAAATTCAGATGACCGGTATTCATAAGGTCCGCAGACTCACTAGTAATCAGTGAAATGCTATTTAAAACAAGTCCCCAGCTCTAGTCAGAGTACAAAAACGTCAAAGATTGATATTTAGTGTTGTCAAGGATGTGGAGAAATGGGAATTCCAGTACACTGGTTGGAAAAAAAAGGTGTAGAATTTTAGGAGTCAATATGGCGATATCTGTGGTCTTCTTACTTTGTTATGATCATTTAAACTAATTTTGAAGACACCTTACTTTGCAATTTGTATTGGTTCTTTTAAGTCTTCCAGTGGCTTTCAGCTAAAAGCAAAAACTTATGACCTTAACCTGAGTGATCTCATTTTTGTAACTAGAAATATTGCTGCTTAGAAAGTCACATTTTTCTCTAATTCACATAACATTAGGAAATGATATAAATAATGTATCTGGCTTTTGGTTTGATAATGCAGGTATTCTTTGTAGTAGTTACTAGTGTGTATGACATAGCTTTTGTGGACTTACTGTCAGCTTTTGCAAGAACAAGGATAGTTTGCTGCATGCAAAAATTTTCTTTCTCCTGCATATTTCTTAGCGATCCACATTCACACCATGTAAACTGCACGTGCTTAGTGTGCTGTTTAAATACTTTCTGTTCTCTTTCTAAATGTTGTTTATTAAATCATGTGCTTGGTGCTTCTTTGTACAGTGCCCAGCAAATAAGCTACTAACTAAATAAATGTTTGTTGAATGGATTAACAGGGAGTAATTGCAAATTTTGTGGAAACAATCAGTCTCTTCTATGAATGTAAATAAAGCAAATATAGTTGCTTATAGGTGATCTTTAAAATGATCTGAAGTGCTCTTTACTGGTACTCTTTAAAAGGTTTTAGTATAGAAATAACTTGAAGGTAATAGAAGTTATGTATACTACATATTTCTAAGTTCTTGCTATTTCTCTTCTTATTTAGTATAACAAAGTGACCTAAATTAAATCACCAGATAAGATAATGTATTCGTTGTCTATTGTTGTATAACAAATTACCCCCAAACTCTATGGCTTACAACCACATTAATTTACCATCTCATAGTATTTCTGGGTCAGGAGTTTTGGCACAGCCTTGCTGGGTCCTTTGGTTCTGGGTCTCTCACAAGGCTCCAGTCAAGGTGTAATCTGGAACAGCAGTCATCTGAAGTCTAATTCAGTTGCTTGTGGGCTGATGGACTGAGGGCCTCAGTTTCAAATGAGAGGTTGGCTGGAGGCCTCCCACAGTTCTTTGCTACGTGGGCTTCTCCATAAGACAGCTGGCTTCATCAGTGAGCATGGAAGAAGGTAAGAGTGCAAGCAAGGTGGAAGTCACATTCTTTTGTTACCTAATCTTGGAAGTGACAGCCCATCTCATTCTTGCTGTAGCCTATTTGTTAGAAGCAAGTTGCTAGGTGTAGCCTGCACGCAAGGGGAAAGGATTATACAAGGGTATGAACATTGGGGACCATTGCATAGAAGCTGCTAACAACAGTTAACCAATTTTTCTAAAACTAACTTTTTTTCTGTTTTTAGGAGATATTCATGGACAATGTACAGATTTACTGAGTTTATTTGAGTATGGAGGTTTCCCACCAGAAGCCAACTATCTTTTCTTAGGAGATTATGTGGACAGAGGAAAGCAGTCACTGGAAACCATTTGTTTGCTATTGGCTTATTAAACCAAATATCCCGAGAACTTTTCTCTTGAGAGGAAACCATGAGTGTGCTAGCATCAATCGCATTTATGGATTCTCTGATGAATGTAAGTGAAAATGAAAACTTAGAAAGTGATTAATGGAAACTTTTCCTAATAATTTTCTGGTTTAAACGAGTTCTTCCAATTCAGAGTATTTTGAAAATATGATCTACCAGGCATAGGCCCAGGAAGAAGACCTGAAACTGGGATACATGTCACTAATTAAGTTGGTTCCTTGGGATCTCCTTGGTCATGGTGTTTCAGATTGATGGCAGTTTATGTGCCTAAAGACACCCTTTTTTAATTAGTTTACCTGGGGAAAAAAAATATCCAGCTGACAATGGAGGTCATTATAGACAGTGGCTACTTTTTTGTGTGTGTCCATTAAGTTTTAACTGTCACCATTCTTGTGATATGACAGAAGCTCTTTATTAGCCCTGTTACAAGAACTATTGAGAATTTCTGTGAAACTTTTTAAAAGTTTATTATTAAAATTTTAGTTTATGCCTACAAATCTAGAGAGGAAAGAGTGTTGAATACTCTGGAATATCCTTATTTTATTGTATTTTTATTCATCAGTATGAAATCACTGATTTCCTGCTGTGTAGTAGTGTTTCCAAGTGCAATAACTAAATAATCTTACTACATTTGATATTTTGGTTTTGTTTTCTAAGTATGGTAATGATTATTTGTTTAGTTAATTATAATTTGGAGTCACAATTATTTTCAAAGTGAATTCATTTTTTACTGCTGAATTCCTCATTAAAGACTACTTTTGCTTATTTCCATCCTACCATATGGTAGAGTCCTATTTGAACCCATATCTCCCTGATTCATATAATAATTTGACAAATGTCCTCCACATTTTATATATGCCTGCCACTATTCTAAGTGCTGGGAATACAGCAATACATGAGACAGATGACTTCTATTCTCATGTAGCTTTTGTTCAAATGAGAGTGATTCTATATTTGATTTTATATTGCATTTTTATTTCTGAGATGTAGTGTGTGGTTGGAATTGTTTAAATCGGACCAGTAGAGAGGAAGTTTGGTTGGAGTACATCAAACTAAAACCTACTTCTTTCTAAAGCTACATCAGAAACAGAGGTGTATTCTTAAAGGATAAAATACGGTCATGAGTACCCTTGTGGAAAGAAATGACATCAAATGAAATAATGTATGGGAGAGCAGCTCATAAACAGTGCTTTGAGTTATACATACTCAATAAGAGATGGGCTATAGCATAAAAGCATAGGAAAATTAGTACTTGTGTCTTTCATCCTTTCCCCTGCATAGAAGTTGCAACTTTTTGCAAATTCAGGACAATCAAGTAACTCCAAAAAGATATTAAAATTTAAGGATGTCTTTCTTTTAGCTATTTATGCTAAGCTATAGGAAAATTATAGCCTTTGTGTCTCTATTTATATTTGTTATAGCACCAAGTTGTAATCCACTCACAAGGGAATACCAGTTAAGCTCTTGGAAATTCTCTTTTCTTAGCAGTAAGTTTATAGACTGTGTTACTCAGTGCATTAGAGTTACAATGGATAGTCTCCCGAGGCACCATTTCCACTTCTGTCTACTTAATTGGCATGTATTTAACTGGTGCACATGCTGAAGGGAAAAAATGAGCTAGTAGCCTGTTCAATTGTTTCAAATTTTCCATATTATAGTGATCGTAAAAAACAAAATTGCTTGATATATTTGTTTTATAACACATCTAGCACAATCTTTGAAGTCTTTGTAACTTTATTAAAAGTTTATTTTATTGTTATTCTTATTTATTTTATTTATTACCTTTTTTAAAGGATACAAATTACAATTATTCATTATGGAAAAAGTGCTACATAAGTATAAAGAAGAAAATTGAAATCAATCATAAGATGGAGAACTAATTAGAACAATTTTGGGGTTTTTATTTATTCTATTCTGCTTGTTCTTTTTCTAGGCAAACGAAGGTTTAATATTAAATTGTGGAAGACCTTCACTGATTGTTTTAACTGTCTGCCTATAGCTGCCATTGTGGATGAGAAGATCTTCTCTCCATGGAGGTAGGCTAGTAAATTTGCCTTATGGATTTTTCTTATTGTTCTTTTATTATTCAGAAAAGACCTAGGAAGGGGCTGGCCAGTTGGCTCAGTTGGTTGGATAGCAGTGTCATAATACCAAAGTCAAAGCTTTGGATCCTCGCACTGGCTAGCCACCAAAAATAAATAAATAATAATAAAAAGGAAACCAGAAAAGACCTATGACAATGTGATAATTCATATGCTATGGAGAAACAAAGCAGTACTTGTATGAGAACTCAAGTGATTAAAACTGTTTTAAACATGGCTAAAATCTCTTTTCATACTTAGAAATTTATGATTATTTATAAATAATGAACATTTAATATTTATCTTTAGAGAGTTTCACAAATAAAGAGTGTAACTAGAGTTTTGTTTGGAAAAGATGTCTTCGCCTTTGCTTCAAGTTTTGAAAGAAAGATACCCCTGTTCTCAGTAAAAATGAGAGGATCATTATCTTTCTGCCTATATTGAATACTTTTCATCAGAATCCAAATATAATTGAGTTTGAGGCTTCATGCAATATGTCTGCTTTGGTCCTAAAATTTTTTGGTAGGATGGTAAGTTATTTTATATGATTTGTGAAATTAGCATGAATATATAAAAGTTCACTTGAAAAAATTAACATATGTGTCTAGCGCTTGGCTAGATGCCATGGAAACATATGGATAATGTGTTAGTCCATTTCTGTTGCTTATAACATAAATGCCTGAAATGGGGTGATTTGTAAAGTAAATGAAATTTATTGCTTACAGTTTCAGAGTCTGGGAAGTCAAGAGTCCAGGGAACACATCTGGTGAGGGTGTTCTTTGGTTGTAGCTGAACAGTTGCACAGGGGTCTCACGTGGCATAAAATAGCAGAGCAGAGAGACTCTCACATGCTCTCCTTTTAAAGCCCTCAGAACCATCCCATGACCACCATTATTAATCCATTCAGTAGACATTGCCCTTAGGATCAAATCGTCTCTTCAAGACGGGCCCACATTTCAATTACCATAGTAGGATTTCTCACCCTCAACAGGTTTAATGGGGATTAAGCTTCAGTGATTTAAAACTTGGGGGACACAGTTCAATCTGTATCAGATAGTATATGATCTGGTTGTGTTGAAGAATTAAAAAACCCATTGATAAAACGTATTTATGAAACAGATAATTGAGTAATAAAAGGGATATAATTATGAGTACTTCTGGAGACCATAATTATTATCAGAAGTCAGGAAAAGGAGATAATTGTTGGTCAAATGTTTATGGAGGCATGGATTTTACAGGATAAATAGACTTTGGAGATGTGAATCGGACTTGACAGTCTATGTATGTTGTCTAGTTTAGGGAATGTGCAAGGACAGGCCCAACTAGAATGTCAAGTACATGTTGGGGAATGACAAGATCAGATTATAGAGATTTAAATACTGAGCAAAGGAGTTTGTTGAATAGTTTAATTGCTATATTGGGTTTTTTGTACTGGGAAGTAATTTAATGGAAACAGTGTAAGAAAATTAGTTTTTTGTCAATATATGCGGAGAATTAAAGTGGCAAAACACTGAAAAGATAGATGTACTGTCCTCTGACAGAACATAATTTGCTCTATTAATTGGAACATGTTTTTCAATATTAAACATTTAAGGAATGGTAGATCTTGCCCATTAGTATAGCTAAGAATAGAAATGTGGTAGTATGGAATATGAATGATTAGCTTTCATTCCCTCAGATGAAACTTGGGTTGCCTACAAGAGAAAAACAATAGCATATATTTATGTACCACTTTACAGATTGCAAAGAATTTTTTATGTGTTTCTTCTTGTGTATCCTTCTGACCAATAGTTTATGCGTTCCTGAAGATAATGAGCATGTTGGAGTGGGATGTAAGAAAGTCTTAGGGGACCAAGTGAGGCATTTTAAGGTGGAAGTTAAAGTGTTTAAGATTAGATGGTAAGAAGTAGCAAGAGTGGTAGGAAGGGTTGCAATTGAGTATGTTCCTGTGAAGGACAGGGAATGCTTGGAAAGATAGAATGGTGGGGCTCTTTCTATGGGAAATCTTTTGAAATATAAGGGAATTTCATTTCTCTGGTAGGTAAAAATGGAGAAGATGACGTAGTCATTAATTCCCTATCATATCAAAGTGAGATTCATAGTAACTCAAAATGTTGACCTTTAAGATAACATTAAAAGGAACTCTTTTTTCTTTTTTTTTTTTTTTTAAATTTTATTTTGTCGATATACATTGTGGCTGATTATTGTTGCCCATCACCAAAACCTCCCTCCCTCCTCCCTCCCCCCTCCCCGCCACCAATGTCCCCTCTGTTTGCTTTTCGTATCAACTTCAAGTAATTGTGGTTGTTATATCTTCTTCCCCCACCCCCCCGGATTTTTTTTTTTTTTTTTTTTTTTTTTTTGTGTGTGTGTGTGTGTGTGTGTGTGTGTGTGAATTATATATTAATTTTTAGCTCCCACCAATAATTGAGAACATGTGGTATTTCTCTTTCTGTGCCTGACTTGTTTCACTTAATATAATTCTCTCAAGTCCATCCATGTTGTTGCAAATGGCAGTATTTCATTCGTTTTTATAGCTGAGTAGTATTCCATTGTGTAGATGTACCACATTTTCCAAAGGAACTCTTGAAGTAACCATTTTCACATAGTGAATCTACTTATGATTAAATGCTTTTTGAGTGACTTAAAATTGTTTAGCTGTCAAGCCTGCATCTCATTTTTTCCTTTATAGGACTGTCACCAGATCTTCAATCTATGGAACAGATTCGGAGAATTATAAGACCCACGGATGTCCCTGATACAGGTAAGTACATAATAATTTCATTAATTAATTTGTGTAAAGTGTTGGCATATTTGAACCTAATTATACTTAGTGAAAGTAGGAACGGTTTATGTATTTAAAAGAGCTCTTTTTTATAGTTAATAAGTTAACTACTTTATTTTATTTTGTAATAATCATTCCACAAAATACAGAACTTTAAAATTTTTATATAATTTTATTCTGTCACACTTATTTTATCACTGAAAAGACTTGCTCTTTATTCCTTGTACCTTCCTATCTTTCTAGATTCCCTCATTCATATTGGCATTGGTAACGTCCTTTAAAAACTTAAGTTAGTCAATAGGATTTTTTTTAATTAAAATAGTCTTTTTTTCTTAGTCAAGGATACAGTGACCTTCTTTTAAATTATCTAGTAGTTTTCTGTTATTTTCTGCATCATCTGTATTTCACGTTTTCAGAACTCTAAAGGCTCTAGAAATGTGTGGTCAATTTTAGGAAAATTGTGAAAAATGTATGGGAAAACTTGAGAAAAAATTATGAAAATTGACTATTTAGACGTAAAGAACGTTGAGTTGTTAAGCAAGTCAAAGCAAAAGTAAATTTCAGTTGTGCGTAAAATGCTTTGTTGATTAACAAATGAGCCTAATATAACTTTATAAATAAGTTTTAGTCACATTTGCTGCTTACCCTAACTTTATGAAGACCTGTTGAATTGAATGAAGTTAAGTTGCTTTGCTTCCTCAGTTTAGCTTTTGCTTAAAACATCAATACTTTTCTATGTGGAGTTTTCTGACACCAAATTTGTGCATTTTTTTCACATAGCCAATTTTTGACACCACCAGGGTGTTCAATTTAGTCCTGACATTATCTCCCAGAATTAGCACAGACTCCACAGTTTAAGGGCTCCATTCTACAAGACTGCCACAAGACTCCCACTTCAGGTGCTAGCCACAAATGGGGTCCCAAGTTGACCCACATTTCTGTCTGGCTGACTGAAGATTCAGAGGTTCCCACAAACCCCTCCTTTGGTGCTTTAATTAAATTTCCTGGATTATTATAAAGGATACAACTCAGAGATAGCCAAGCGAAAGAGATACATAGGGAAAGGTACTAGGGGTAGAGGAGGGATAGCCCAGATCTTCCCTGTGCTCTCTGGGCATGCTACCTTCCCAGCATACCAATGTGTTCACCAACCTGGAAGCTCCCTAAATCTTATTGTTTATGAGGGTTTATTTTTACAGAGCCCACTTTAGCAATATACTATATATGAAAAAAAGAATGGCCCTTTAGCTTACTGATAAGAGGATTATTTATTGGTAATTTTGTAAAGGGGAATTGATTATTCCTCAAGTAAGTATTGTGCTGGGTGTTCACTAGGTTCATTTCCCACTCTTAAGATTGAAAGATTCTTAGATAAGCACTGAAAAATATTCATGGACCAGTGTCTGAGAAAAACATGACTAAACCCCTAAATTGGGCTGTTAAAAACATGCACTTTATCACTTATTTTCAAGTGTCATTGGATTGTTTTGCTCATTGTACTGAAAGCCTGATAATATCACTCTAAGTGCTACTCATGATTGCACATCAAATAGTGTAGTCATGAGTATGAGTACACTATTATAAATAGTGTGTGTATGTGTTTTTTATAGATTCTTCTTCAACCAGAGAGGACTTATGAGTTGAGACTCACTGTCCCAGGGGATTTTTGTGCTGTTGGATTTCTTTAAACATCATAGTGGGAGCTTAGGAAATATCAATGAGAGAAATTAAGAGTAAATTGCCACTAATTCTTCAAAGGGTTTTTCAAAGGTCTTCAAAGGATAATTTTATTGAGACAAGCTGTACTATGACTGAAAATGAGATCTCCTTTCCTGCTAATCTGTATTATCAACTATTTGGATTCTTGAAAAAGAAAATTCTTAAAACGGACTCATTCTATTAAAAAAAAAAAAATAGTCTTCCCTCAGCCACCATGGTCTTAGAAAACTACTTCATATCTCAACATCCACCCTGCTCTTAATCTCACTGCAATTAGACTTTGAGTCTCTCTCAAGATTTCCACTGAAGATACCCAGGTAGATATTTTTAGTCCTGACCTCTTTTTCTAGACCCAAAACATTACTAAAGTCAGGGATCTATCTGATTTGTTTCTCCATATTACCAGGCCTCAGTGGAAATGTTTTTTTCTCCAAATTGATCTATAGATCAAATTCTAATGAAATCACAATTGAAGGTTTTATGGAATTAAATTCCATATCAATTAATTCAGGCTGATTCTGAAGTTTATGTGGAAGAACAAATGATCAAAATAACAAGACAATCCTGAAGAAAATAATTAAGCAGGATTCTAGCCCAATTAAATATAAAGACATTAAAAAGCTCTAGTGTGTTATTGGCTCAGGGATAAGTAGAATAGACTAATGGAATAGACTATGGTGCTTAGAATCAGACTCTGTCACTCTGTAAGGAAAGGATGAAATATTCAGGAAATGCTGCTGGTTCAATTGTTTCTTCAGGTAGAGAAACTATACACAAAAGATTAACAGCCTTTTTCATTTATTGTTGTGTTCAGAGTGTGCTGTACACTTATTTCATATATTTGGAAATTACTCCCTTAAGAGAGTACTAGCAAAATCTGTATGGTTGCTTTAACAAAGAGTGTGTAAGTTAGATAAATTGGGATACCTTGGGGGCAAGGGGTTGTTTAGTAAAGGGTAAGAGGGCAGGAGAAGAAACGTGAAAAAAGTATGCTTTATTATATAAATTTTGGTTTTTTTTCCTTGTTGTATTGCTGTTCTTTAAAGTTTTGCTCTGGGATTTGCTGTGGTCTGACCCAGATAAAGATGTGCAAGGCTGAGGAGAAAATGATCATGGTGTTTCCTTCACTTTTGGAGGTGATGTAGTCAGTAAATTTCTGAATTGTCATGATTTAGACTTGATTTGTCAAACTCATCAGGTATGAAATATATGACTCTTGCATATTTTAACAACAGTTGTTAACTTCCCACAAGCCCTCTTCTTTTTATTTTTGGGGGAACTGAGGTCCAAGAAAGCTAAATGACATGTAACAAGAAAAGCAGTAGGATAGGCAAAGCCAATATCTATGTCTCCCAGTTAACAACCTAATGAATGGTTTGTTAACCTTTTCTCACCCTATAAGCGGAAATGTTTCAAAAGAACACATTTTTAGTACAATGAAACCCTAACAATTTTCAGTGCTTTTCCAAGCTTTGTAGACATAGTCTAGATTTTTATATGGTTCTTATATATTATGGATAACAACCAAATGAATTGTGTGGGTCTTGTTTGGACTTTGATAAGAAAAAAACACACTGTAAAAACGTTTTTGAAACAGTTGGGGAATGTGATTATAAACTAGGTAGTAGACATACGAGTGTCCTTGTTAATTATTTTAGCTGTGATAAAAATCATTATTATTATGTAAAAAGAATGTCCATGTTTTTCTAGAAATGGATAAATGAAACAAATGTAGCCTAATCCTGATAATTATTGAATCAGGATGAGTGTTGAGTTAAAGGAGTTTATCGAAGTCTTTATCTACTTTTGCCTATATTTGCAATTTTTCATTATAAAAGCAGATCTACAATTTAGAGTTTTGAGGATTTTTTCACATATAGATTGTACACTCTTTAAGGAGGGGACTATGGCTTTTTTATTTTTGAATCTCTGTTGCCTTGTACAGTTACTAGCAATTGTAGCATGCACTTTGTTTGTGTTGAAGAAATGAATTAATAAGCAATAACCTATTTTAATACTTCTTTAACATGTCAAGTGCTTGTACTCTAAAACATAATATATTGATTGAAAGGCATTTTTTTAAAATTTTATTTTGTCGATATACATTGTGGCTGATTATTGCTCCCCATCACCAAAACCTCCCTCCCTTCTCCCTCCCCCCCTCCCCCCCAACAATGTCCTTTCTGTTTCCTTGTCCTATCAACTTCCAATCATTGTGGCTGTTATATCTTCTTCCCCCCCTCGTTTTTTTTTTTTTTTTTGTGTGTGTGTGTGTGTGTGTGTGAATTTATATATTAATTTTTAGCTCCCACCAATAAGTGAGAACATGTGGTATTTCTCTTTCTGTGCCTGACTTGTTTCACTTAATATAATTCTCTCAAGGTCCATCCATGTTGTTGCAAATGGCAGGATTTCATTCGTTTTATAGCTGAGTAGTATTCCATTGTGTAGATGTACCACATTTTCCGTATCCACTCATCTGATGATGGGCATTTGGGCTGGTTCCAACTCTTGGCTATTGTAAAGTGTGCTGCGATGAACATTGGGGAACAGGTATACCTTCGACTTGATGATTTCCATTCCTCTGGGTATATTCCCAACAGTGGGATAGCTGGGTCGTATGGTAGATCTATCTGCAATTGTTTGAGGAACCTCCATACCATTTTCCATAGAGGCTGCACCATTTTGCAGTCCCACAAACAATGTATGAGAGTTCCCTTTCCTCCTTAACCTCGCCAGCATTTATCGTTCAGAGTCTTTTGGATTTTAGCCATCCTAACTGGGGTTAGATGGTATCTCTGATGTTTGACAAAGGCACCAAGACTATTCTCTGGGGAAGGGACTGCCTCTTCAGCAAATGGTGCTGGGATAACTGGATATCCATATGCAGGAGAATGAAACTAGATCCATACCTCTAACCGTACACTAAAATCAACTCAAAATGGATTAAGGATTTAAATATACACCCTGAAACAATAAAACTTCTTAAAGAAAACATAGGAGAAACACTTCAGGAAATAGTACTGGGCACAGACTTCATGAATACGACCCCAAAAGCACGGGCAACCAAAGGAAAAATAAACAAATGGGATTGAAAGGCATTTAAAAATATCTTAGGCTACCTTTGAGGCTACTAAAAGTATTTGATTTTTTAAAAATATATTTAAGATTCCATGTTATTTGTTAAAGCCAAATTTATTAAACTAAGTACACGCTGTTTCACAGTACTTTTTCTCTGGGTCTTATTCCCCATGTCACTTGGCTAGTTTTACTTCTTTTTGTGACCTTAAGTGAAAAACAAAAATGGCTGGCTTCTCATTCTCTGTATTTTTATATCACATACCTATTTTCTAGCAGAATTTTCTGGTTGTTCAATTGAAACAGTCATATTCCCGAATCCTTTGCATTTGGCAAAGTCGTCTTTTTATCAGCAAACATTGTGTTTATGGTTTTGGAAATTAAGCCTTCTATTAGATAACAGGGCAGAGCTGCTAAGTTTCCTAACTATGAAATACCCACTCATAGTCGTTTTGTTTCAGCCATAGATCTCCATTCACTGTTTTTTTTTGTTTGTTTGTTTTGTTTTTTCCCCCCAAAAAAGATGATAATTTAAGTCAGGTTATTGAACTACTTTAGTTTGCCTGGTCTTTTCTTTTCCAGAAATCTTCAAAATCCTATACTGCTTATTTTCAAGAATGTTATCTCTAAAATTAAGAGACCTCCAATAGGAAATAACACAAACTAAAAGTATTTCCTTTAAAAAATGTGTGAAAGGATGAACAAATCATCCAAGATCTAAGAAACATGTACTGAGTGGCAAGCACTATGCTGAACTGGGGATAGATAAGGTGGCCTCAGTCTTAACAGAAGATGTTAATATCTAAATTGTACTATGAAGTAATTTCAACAGAATGTGTTCTCCGTATGGAGGTAGGAGTTATTTTTAAAAGCAAGTGATTTTAGAGGTGCTTTCCTGTATTAGCAAGTATTGTAGGATAATTTTGCTTATTAAAGGATACCTAAAAGAGGCTTCAGAATGTAATGTTGCCTAAGTAAATAAATATGAAATGTTTACATGTTATTGCCTCCCTCTAAAATTTGTGGAGCCAAGAGAAACATAAATTGTCAAAGTCACTCAGGAATTGACAACAGAGTCTAGAAATCATGTTAAATCATTAAAGAAAATGATAACACATATAAAAGTTAATCTATTGGCAAGTAATTTAAGGAGCATGATCTGTGTGAATTAAATTCAACCTAGTAATGTTTTCAATATGTAGCTATAATACTAATAGAATATTTAAAAGCAAAGCAAGAATAGTTGGATTATACTGTCATCACCAGAGATGTACTTGGGGGTCCCAGCTGTTGATTAAAATGATCAGAGACGTGAAGGAAGACACAGCAGACGAGATGCAGGTGAAGAGCGGGGGGGGGGGGGGGGGGGGGGGCACTGGTGTCTCAGGGGAGTAGCCCCGACCCAGCCGCTGTTACAGCATTTATTACATTTAGCAAGCTTGTGAATGCGAGATAAGCATTAATGCACAAACTCTGTTATACTTTTCTCAAGAGCAGAAGGCCGTTACCTCCCTTCTCAAGCACTTGGTTATCTATAATGCGCCTCCTGGCAACATCCCAAGAAAGTTTTCTCACAACTTCAAACGTTCTCAAGGATTGTTTGCAGTACTTGACATTTCTTGGTTGTTAACTCGTTTGCTAGTTCACCAAGTGAACATGTCCTTGGGTGCTAACCACAGAAGTCCATTAACCATTTCCTTCACTCAGCTCCCTGCAGTCGCTATACCTATTAGCATATTTTGTTTTTGTCTCGTGGGGACCCTTAGAGATGGTATGATTTTTAAGCCTTTTGGTAATAATGTATGATTCCATTTAAGATAAATGCCTGCCATTATAGGAAAGGCACACCAATTTTAATGCTCTAGGCAGTTTAAGAATAAAAACCACAACTTCCAAAACAAAACCGGGTTTTTAAAATGTCTTTGCCAGATTAATCTCAATTAGTATAGATGTTTGAGAATTGCCTATTAATAAATGTTTTCTCTTTTGACATTTCCTTTGACAGGTGGTGGAAGATGGATATGAATTTTTTGCTAAAAGACAATTGGTAACCCTATTTTCAGCCCCAACTTACTCTGGGGAGTTTGATAATGCTGGTGGAATGTTTAGCATAGATGAAACTTTGATGTGATCTTTTCAGGTATGATATAAATATAAATTTATAGCAACTAGAAATGTAATTAAAACTGTTGTCAGAGGGTTTTTCTTGAAGATTTATGATCTTTCCTTGAGCAAATATTGAAATTCAGAATTGATTCCCACTCAGACTCATTGGAGATTTCTATTTTCAGTCACAGAGTTTTCAGCCTTTTTGTTATATAACAAATATGAGGTTTTTAGAGAACTTAAGTATGTCAGTCGTCCTTGATTCAGATGTTTAATTGGTAAATTCCTCTTTTGGATTGTGGCTTACCTATTAGAAGAATGTAAAGGCAATGCATAATTTAGCGTTTCGTTTTCTTTTGCAAGGTGAATGAGTGGGACAGATACTGGAGGGAGAGAGAGAATTATAAACTCAGAGGAAAATAAAGTAAAATATTTACTTATGAAAAAACTTTGTAAATAATCTTTAAGTACCCATTTATGAACAGAGAAACGTTTACATTTTAGAGAGGCCAGCTCTAGCTTGAGTGTGGTGCTTACGAGTCATTCTTGTTCACTGACTAAAATGACCTTAATACTTTGTGTTTGCAAAGGTTATTTTATGTCCTTGACGTGCACACACTTTATTTTCTCTTTTTAAATGTAGTGGGATGTTCCCATCCCTCTGATTCATTGTTACATTGTACTGTTTTATCAGCTTGTACAATTGGTAAATGACTGACTTCTCATTTATAATTTAGGGATAGTAACCAAGCCTAATTCTTCAACAGTTGTCATTGTGGAGTTGGATTAAAATATTCTTTCACTGAGGCACTGTGATGTTCTGAATAGTTTTAGGAATTACTTCATAAATCTTTTCTACACATTTTTACTGTAAAATCATGACATTTTTCATCTGTCATGTAGGTTAAAGTTCTAGGTACACCCACCAGAATGAGTATAATAAAGAAGTCAGTAACAAGTATTGGCAAGGATATGGAGAAAGCAGAATCTTTGTGCATTGTTTGGTAGGAATATAAAATGGGTAGGTGCTTTGGAAAACAGTCTGGCAGTTTATCGAAAGGTTAAACAGAGAGTTATCATAAGACTCAGCAATTTCACACCTAGTTATATACCCAAGAGAAATGAAAACAGATGTCCACATAAAAACCTGTACATGAATGTTCATTGCAGCATTATTTGCAATAGAAAAAAAAGGGAAATAGTTCAAATGTCCATCAGCTAATGATTGGGTAAGTATAATTTGGCATATCCATATAATGGAATATTATTCAGCAATAAAAAGGAATCAAGTACATGTTATAATGTGGGGAATCTATGAAAACATATGTGGAAGAAGCCAGTCACAAAAGACCACATATTATATGATGTCAATAATATGAAATGTCCAGAATAGGCAAATCTATAGAGACAGAAAATAGATTATTGGTTGCTTAGGTTTGGAGGGGTTGTGGGGAGGTGGAGAGCAGGAATGGGGGATGACTACTAATGTGAGCAAGATTTCTTTATAGGGTGACAAAAATGTTCTAAAATTAGATTATGGTAGTGGTTGAACAGCTTTGTAAACTAACTAAAACCCATTGACATACACACTTTAAATGTGTGAACTTTATGGTAGTGAAATATACAAATAAAGCATTTTTAAAAAATAAATCTATACATTAAAAAATAAGGTCTGAAGAGTTTGTGACTTGTTGAAGATTAATTACCCTGCTAAATAAATATGTCAGAATTATGATGAGAACCTAGGTCTTTTCACTATTAAACTGGTGTTCTTTTTCTCACCACAGAGATCACTAATTTGAAAAAAAAAAATTACTTAAATCTAGGGATTGGGTAGTTGATAGGAATAGTGTGCCCAGGCCTTTGTTGCTAAAATATGAGTGGAATGACACATAATAACAGTGTTCAGACATTTGCACACTTTAAATGTGAGAAATGTTTGTGGAATTTGCTGTTTTGTTCTGTATTTTTATTGCACTTTTACAATTTCTGTGAAATGGCAATATTTTACAATATGCCCATTATCGAAAAAAACCCACCATTCTAACAGTTTTCTTGAACTTACTGCACTTGAAAGAATAACATTGTTAATAAATTATTTACTTTCAGATATTGAAACCATGTGAAAAGAAAGCTAAGTACCAGTATGGTGGACTGAATTCTGGACGCCCTGTCACTCCACCTCAAACAGCTAATCCACCGAAGAAAAGGTGAAGAAAGGAATTCTGTAAAGAAACCATCAGATTTGTTAAGGACATACTTCATAGTTAAATCAGATGAAAGCATGATGATCCAACTGTGTAATGTGGTTTTAGTGTTGCTTGGTTGTTTAATTATTTTGGCTTGTTTTGTTTTGTTTGTTTTTTCTAGAATAATGGCAAATATTTTTTTCCCTAAGCATTTTAAAAAGTGAAATATGGGAAGAGCTTAAAAGACATTCACCAACTATTATTTTCCCTTGCTTATGTACTTGTGTGATCTTACTAAGAAAACTTATGCCTTATTACAATAAAAAGGAATTTTAGAGATTGATTGTCTTTAAAAATATGCAAACTGTGCAATGTCATGATTTTAATCAGTTTGCCGGGCAAACGTTACAGCTGGTAGTGAATATTTTGCTTATACAGAAAATACCACTGATTTGGATTTGTGCACACTAACTTTTAACTTGATGCTGTATTCTGCAGTAGCATTTCATTTAACTTTAAGATAAGGCTCATAGTATTACCCAGTATTTGGTAATGTGATTATGTGGTACCTTGGCTTTAGTTTTTAATTCGCACGAAAAACTTTGGCATGCTTAACTTTTTGGTAACACCCTCGCCTGCATTGGTTTTGTTTTTGGGGAGTTTTGTTGTTGTTGTTGTTTTGTTTTTAGATTTACAAACATGAGAATCCTTTTTTGACAAGTCTTGGAAAGCTGACACTATCTTTCTTTCTCTCTATACGAAGGATGTATTTAAATGAATCCTGGTCAGTGGTACATTTTGTCAACTATGGGTGCTTAACTGTCTAATATTGCCATGTGAATGTTGTATACAATTGTAAGGCTTATGTCACTCAAGATTTTTATTCTGATTTTTCATAATCAAAGGTCATACGACATTGTATAGACATGATTTGTAGTGAACTACAGTAGCAATAATTTTTGTACCTGATCAAGAGTTTATTGCATTTCTTTTCCTGTTCTCTTTTTTTTAGGGGTTAGTTTTAACAAATGGCAAGGAGTAGAAAAGTCAACAAAAAGATTTTAGAAGGAGTACTTACAGGATTACAGGACACAGATTTGTGATTCTTTGGAAGTGACACTATTGGATGTGATTCTAAAAGCTTTTTATTGAGCATTGGCAAATTTGGAAGCTTCATAGGGATGGACATCATATTTATAATGCCCTTCTATATGTGCTACCATAGATGTGAAATTCTTGACCTTAATATCGTCTTTGAAAATGTTAAATTGAGAGTTCTGTTAACTTAGATCTTATGAATTGGTGCATAGTATTACTACAAGAGATTTCATTTTCAGCACAGTGCAAAAGTTCTTTAAAATGCATATGTCTTGTTTTCTAATTCCATTATGTTTTAAAGCACATTTTAAACATAGTTTTCTCATTTAGTATAACTTGTCTAATTGATATGAATCCTGACTGATTATTTTATTCCTTTTTAAATAATTTACAGTGAGACATTTGAACACACATTTCATTCGGGTAGATATTATGTTCTTGATGTATATTGAATGATTTCTGAAAGTGTTCATGAACTGTGTATGATATATTAGGTTAGGTCACATAAGCTTTTATCTAGTGTGATTTAAATAACTTTCTGATTGGAGTGTAAGTTGAGCACTTTCTAATAATAGAATTTTAAATGTAGCCAAGAGTTGGAACCAGCCCAAATGCCCATCATCGGATGAGTGGATACGGAAAATGTGGTACATCTACACAATGGAATACTACTCAGCTATAAAAACGAATGAAATCCTGCCATTTGCAACAACATGGATGGACCTTGAGAGAATTATATTAAGTGAAACAAGTCAGGCACAGAAAGAGAAATACCACATGTTCTCACTTATTGGTGGGAGCTAAAAATTAATATATAAATTCACACACACACACACACACACACACACAAACCGGGGGGGGGAAGAAGATATAACAACCACAATTATTTGAAGTTGATACGACAAGCAAACAGAAAGGACATTGTTGGGGGGGAGGGGGGGGGGAGAAGGGAGGGAAGTTTTGGTGATGGGGAGCAATAATCAGCCACAATGTATATCGACAAAACAAAATTAAAAAAAAAAAAAAGAAAGAACAGTTCATAGGATAAGCATTTGAACATTAAAAAAAAAAATGTACTCTTTTAGTAGTCATATTGAAGCAGGTCTAGAAAATAAGCCTTTGACAGGGAAAGGGCAGTCTATTACTCTGAGTATTAGTTAAACCTTATTAATGTGGATCTTACTGGGTTTTTGTAAAAATTAACCTAGGTCAAGACTACATATAAAAAAATAGTAATTAAGCAAATAATATTTGTCATTAAATTTAAAGGTTAGAAATTTATTATGTTTAAAAATTACTTGAACACTTTAAACCACTATAATAGCTTTTATTCATGTACAAATAAGGTGTTTGCTAAAATATTTGCTCGGCTGCATTGCTACATTAAATAAGTAAAACTTCATTCGTTACGAGAAAAATATCCTGTGATTATACTGCCACTGACTTATATGGTTCTTCCTTCTAATTTTTTTCATTTTAGTGATTTTCTATATACAATTTATTCCACGTGTTGTGACATTCAAAATCATTAAATACACTAGCTGTCTGTTATAATGTGTTGACCACTTGGGAGTTTAAGCAAGGTTATTATATTCAAATTCTTTTAGTTCTTGAATGGAAAGTGTCAACTAGAGTGCATCCTTTGCATTTGAAGCTTTAACATTTATTGTTTTACTTTTGCACAGGGACAAATTTTAATCATCAGTGAGACTGGTTTGTGAAGTGTTTAGTCATCAGGTACGAGAGCCTAGCCAACCACCCAGTATCCATGCTGTGATGTCCCTTCATTATAATGAATACCTAGGCATTCCTGACGTTTTGTTTGTTTGTTTGTTTGTTTTTAACTGAAAAGTTATGTCAGGAAGAATTATAAAGATTAAAGTAGGTGGTTAATTTTCCATATGGGTGTTCAGGAGAATCAAGCCTTTCAAGAAAATTTTCATCATGGCAAAGCCTGGAATATCTTGAGATGTCACTTAAGAATATAAAAGTGTATTATATTGAGCCTAGGAACTGAAATATGTCTCAATTTATAAGTTCAGGTATATCCCTTTGTCTCCATGGCAATCAGAACTTTTGAACCAAAAGACTGATTTTTTAAAACATTTTTATGCTAAAAGTATGTTAGGGAAGGAGGGTGGTCAGTCTGAATTCTTATTTCTACACAACTTCATCCACCTCTTTTCCTAATGAGTCCATGAGTGAATCAAAGCTGCACCTGAGAAGACACTTACTATAAGCCTTACTTTACTAATGCAGCCACTTAGAAATAGGTTGTCCCCCTTTTTGCTAGTAGCTTTCAAAGGCTTATAATTTCCTAAGACTGAGAAAAAGTGGTTAGAAGAATATTAAAGTAACAGCACAATTTGTAAAATAAACAGTAAGTTAATGGGAACTGGTTCCATATAAGTATACAACTTTACTGGTTCCATATGAGTATGCACCTTTTATCATTTTTATTCTCTTTATAATGTTTTGCCAACAAAAGTGAAACAGATACAGTGTCACAATTTTGATCTTTTAAAATTGGATTTTGCCAGTATGTTTTATTGCCAGAATTTCTAAATAAATCTCCTTGTTAGGAAATTTTAAAAATTAAAGCTTGTTTCCTTCAACCACCACCTTTTGAGTTCTTTAACTTACAATGTAAGCTTCTTTAATTTCTCACTGTAATTTACTTCTTTTCTCATTCAGGTTGCCAGTGTTTTATTAATACCCCTTATCTTTACAAAAAACGGCCATAAATCTTTGCTTCTTTCCTTTTAGGGATCTTTGTGGTTATAAAATCGTACTTGTAATACCACATGGTTTTGGGTATCAATAGGGTGGAAGGTTGCAAGTGTATGAGGGTGGAAGGGGGCTGCATGTGTGTGTGCACGCGCGCGTGTGGAGGGAGAGCGAGAGAACAAACTGACTGCCTGAGGTTATAGGTTCAGTTCAGCATTTCTTTCAGACATTACATGCAAAAAGTTGGAAACCTGGGTAAGATGCGTGTTAATTTTTACAGCTGCTTCATCTGAGTAATTTAATATATGTACAGGCCAAAATTCTTCCCCAAAAAGTCCTGACAGATTATGACACCAATTTATTAAAAGGCACACTAAGTTATGGTTTATCATATATAAACTGATTATTGACAAAGTCTCGAAGACAAAAAAATATAACAGGGAAAAAGTCTAGAAGGTGCTCCTTATGTAACAAACTTAATTTGAATTAACTTTGAAGTCTTAAGCCTCCTAGTATATTTGTTGAACAAAAATGAGCTCAGGAAACAAAACCAGAGTATTGAAACTTTACATTAGGCTACCTCTAATATATAACTCTCAAACTGATAATTGGCACAGTTTCTGAAAATGCTGCCACTTAGCAACAGACTGACACACTGTTTATCATTCTTAATGAATATGAACTTTGTGTCTAGCTCTTAATTTAATAAAAATTCCTGAGAGGGTAGAGTCACTTGAGAAAGCTTATGTCTGTGCGAACTCGAGAAACTACTTATTTTACCAAATTAATAATTAAAAAGCTACTCATTACCTCAGAAAATCTTGTGAGGCCCAGGGTCCAACTCAGCACATGTAATTGTTACATGGTGTATGACTGCAGTAAGAAGATTTAGAAACACAAATCTCTATCTCATGATAATTGTCTCAGGTGTTGTATAATCAATCCATCTCCAGCTGGGGCCTGGTAACTCCAACTGAAATTAATTTGATCAATCATTTCAAAGATCTAGATGAAAATCTTTCTGTAATGATAATGTAAAGACTGTTTTGGGAAGGAGATCCTAATCCTTTAGCAAATGAGTTCCCTATACCCTGGGTATGCTCACTGACAAATTGACACAGTTGTAATCCATTCCAATTTTAATAGAGCCTCAATTATTCCTTATAGAGATCCATGAGGTTATGTTTAATGTTCTTTCAAAACTTTGCCCCTAAAAGCCATACATTCAGTGTCATTGTATGTGACTTGAATGTAAGCTTATGCGGGCAGAGGTTTTTTTTTCTCTTTTGTTCACTGATTTTTCTCTTCCTTCTATAGTTGTGCCTGGCACATAGTAGGCATGCAAATATTTGTTTAAGGAATGGCAAGTGAGTTTCAAAAATGACTACTTCTATTTCATCTATTATTATTTTGACACCTTGACCTGAAGAAACTTGCCACAAATCATAAGTTTCCAGTTTTCATTTTTCCTCACGGAGTTGCTTTCGTCTCTTAGGACAAGAATGCTTGAAAAAGCCTCAAGAGAAAATTGATTTGAGTCTGTGCTGCCAAAATAAATGGTTCTTTGTCAAAAACGTGGTGCTTATTTTGTAGAATACTGGTAAATATAAGAAGTCAAAGTATGCATTTACTTGAAAGAACATTTTGCATGTAGAACCTGACAGTCACATGGGGGAAGTTGCCTGTTGAGAAACGAACATTCCTAGATCCTGGTCATTACTTTCTGGCCTCCCCATTTCTGTAGTCATCTGTCTTATTGATCTTAAAGTCACCTTTGTAGTGAGACAGTTCATGTTTTTAGGAAAGTGCTATAGTTTGTGTAGTATTTCATCTTTCAAAATTCACACAGTAAATATAAACACTCCAAACCAGGAATCCAAACTTGAAAGTGGAGAGGCTGTTGCCTCACTTAACAGGGAATTATGTTATGGGCAGAAGCAAGTATGGGGAAAGAGAGACCAACAGAAAGATATTTTTAGCACAGAACAAAAAGATATTTTTAGCATGAAACAAAAAGGTCTACTTTCTAGATAAATTTAATATAGTTCTTTTTATCTTGTTTGATTATTCCTGATCCTTCTTGGAGTTTTATGTCTTCCATTTAAAAGAGCAGTCAGGCTTCCAGTCAAGATGGCAGAATAGACAATTGCCAGTGTCTATCATCACTCTCCCCACAAATCAACCAATTTACAACTATTAAAAAGCAACCACAGCCAGGCTGAGGCCACTAGAGTTCAGAGGAAAAGAGGGGAGACCTACGGAGTGCATGAAGGCAGGAGAGTCCACGATGAGAGAAAGAAAGAACCGCCCTGTTTCAAGCCCTGGCTGCTTCCAGGCTAGAGCTGGTGAGCACATGGAGCAGGAGCCAGCAAAAGACACAGCTGTGCCCTTTGGATGAAGTTGTTTGGAGGCCAGAGGGGAGAATAGGGCCTTGGTAGCTCGCAGACCAGCAAGACTACTAATAGGGTTCCTGTGGATCCACATAGGAGTGGGGAGCCACTCAGAGGCTGGTGAGTCATCGCAAGGCACTGGTGCATGGCCTGTCCCATGGAAAGGGTTTGGAGCATCGGGAGTGGGGGAGACAGGCCCACCGGGGGCACAGCATTGACAACTGATCTGCCCTGCAATCAGCGCAGGACCACTTGGTGGAGACTGGTGAGGAATACAGAACTTCAGGGGGTGCAGTTTGCTGAAAAGACTCAGGCGCAGATCAGAGTGTCTACACAACGCATGTGTACCAGATCTCACGAGAGTCAGAAGTACCTGTAAAGTTTACCATTAAAACCTGAGCTGCACAAAAAGCCTTTCCCAGGGAATCAGCAGCTAAGTAACAATATAGCTCAACCACAGAGCTCAAGTGCAGGTAACCACAGGAAGTTCCCCAATTTTAGAAGTAAGCAAAAGACAAAAAATTAGTTCCAGGTCCGAGTTTAAGTGGTAGGAAAAGCAAATAATCTAACACAGAACTGGAAGAAAAAACAAAATACCCACAGATCAGAGACAAAGTTTGGTATTAACTAGTAAAGATCTCACATCACCGGAGTACAGCTATAAAACCTAGAAAGAACAGAAATCCCCTGGGCTACCAAGCCACGGAGGAGGGAGGGCTGGGGGCCTCAGCCATGCCCCCTGACACCCACAACCAGCCCACTGACGACCACTGAGCCGCTGCAGGAAGAGCCCTGGGTTCGCCCTAGCCAGGGTAGTAGGGGGCCTCGGGCCTCGGCCATGCCCCCCCAACACTCACAACCAGCTCAGCGATGACCCCTGAGCTGCTGCAAGAAGTGCCCCAGGCTCCCAAGTTGGGGTGTTCGGGGGTGGCAAGAGCTTCAGCCACATACCCCTGACATCTGCACCCAGCCCAGCAATGACCAAGACACTGCTGGAAGCCCCCTGGTCTCCCCTGCAGGAATGAGAGGGTTGCCACAGGCCTCAACCCTGCCCTTCCTCTTTTCTCCCCCAGAGTTCCTTCCTGTTTCCCCTCTTCCCCTCCCCCCAAATGCTCTGCAACATCATAGAATATAAAAATATATACATTAACAAACAAAAAAATAAAAGTAGTTGGTTCAGTTTTTAAAAAATAAGTAAATAAAAATAAAAGAGCAGTCAGCCAGCCTGAATTCTTGGTTCTAATGCAAAATCCCACAAAAGGAATGTGGGCCAGCTTGAATCAAGGGCTCTTAAGACCATCAGGTAAGAAATGGGAGGGATATTACATGAACATAGCTGCTATTCCTACATTGTAGTTGTTTGGGAGATTGGGTAGAACATTTCCTAGAAAAGGTACTGAAAGAATCCAAAGATGTCCCCTATGATATAATTTTAAAAATAATCTGCTCGGGAAAAGTCTGAAAATGTGAAGTTGGAAAGATGTAAACTAAAGGAAACCCAAACCTGTTAAAACTACTTGGAAAATGGATTTAGAATTCATAATCCTGTAAAGTTGAACATGTGCATACCCTACAACCCATCAATTTCACTTTTAAACATTTATAGAAAAACTACATATGTGTATTTTGGGGTTTATAAAAGCAGGAACAGTATTCAAAATGTTTGGCTTTAAAATGCAGGCACTGACGATTCAGACCACCAACTAATCAGAACCTGAGTCAGCTGTCAATATGGCCCTACACAGGCATTGCAGCTGATGACTGGCTGTGTACAAAAGTACTTATGGCATTCATAGTATCAAAAAATGACTCATGCCCATTGACAGGAGGATTGATATATTATGGTATATTCATAGAACAGAGTGCTAAACAACAAAGAAAATGATTCACAGTGTATGTATTAGTATGACCAAATCTGAAGAATACAAGGGTTGAGTGTAAAGTTCACAAACAAAACTTGTCTTACGGCACTAAATCCAAAGAAAAGCACAGGAACAGGAAAGAAAGTCACTTCATAGGGACTAATGTGAGGAGGAACACACAGAATCTCAAGAATATTTTTGATATTGTTTCTTTGATGTTAGATTTGTGTTGGTGGGTTGTAGCCTCATGAGTTTTTGTTTTATTATGCTTCAGCCTACGGATACGTTACATATATTCCTTTGTACATATGAAGTATTTCCTTTTTAAGCATATGAATACAATCCCACTTATGTAAAAATGTTTACACAAAATTTGTTATTAAAAAGATAGCTTGTTAATAAGATTACATAAACAATTGAGAACTTCAGAAAATGCTACAGGAATTCAAGAGCAACACAGAACAATTCACTTATTAAGTACTCTAATGATAATAGGCTGATTGATTTAAGCTGAATTTTAAAGGATGGACACTAGATAGAAGTTGAGAGGGCAATCAGGAGAGAGCCCATTATAGGTAACCAATGTCAATGAAGTGGGAAAGTTCAAGACATGTTCAGAGAAAAGCAAGTATATTAGTAAGTCTGGAGTAAAGAATTTTCACTTGATAGTGGTGAGGTGCATTTAGGAAAATAGAATAGGGACAAACTGGAGGCATTGCAGACACAGCACAGAGGATGATCAGATTATGGGCAATCAGTGATTTTCTTTAGTAAGGGAATAATTCTTTTTAGTAAGAGATGGTGGACTGGATGGATAAGACGAGGGGAAGGACTTCAGACAGTTCAGAGGCTGTTCAGTTAAATGCTTATTGAATTATCCTCATCCAAATCCCAGATCAAATAAAGGAGGCAAGAAGGGAACTAACAAAGAACACCTACTATGTACCAATCCACTGCTAGACACTTTACCCACAATATCAAATTTTTCCCAAACACACGAAGTAGGTGGTTATCACCCCACATATACATTTACTGAAGCATAACAATATTAAATAATTTACCCACATTGATACAGCTAGTAAAATGGTAGTGCCTGAATTCAAACTAGGTCTGATTTTTCCATTCACTTTTCCTTACACACCAATATAGAAAAAAACTCAGGAATGAGAACACTCATGAAGGCCTCACTGGTAGTAATCCTTAAGTAGAAGCCAGAACTTAAGGAATAAGTTGCTTCCCTAGTAGCTTTGTTAACATTTATGTGTATTTGCTGACGTTTATATGCAAGTTTTGCATAATACAAATTCCTTTGTGACAGTTTTGGGTTCCTAAGGAGTACATTCTCCTAACTTACTTTCCCTTTGCATTGTGTATGCAAGGCTTTCATGGCATTACTCATTGTCCCTTGTATTTTAATCATTTGTGTCTGTATTTGTCTACAAAGGTCTAGAAGGAGGAGGCCATGTTGTACTCATTGTTTACTTCCCTTGCCTGACATTTTATAACAGTACTTTCCATGTAGTAGACATTCACTGTCCAGTCAATATTTTATAGTCAAGGTTGGAAATTAGTAATCACAGGAAAACCAGATACCTTGCAAAAGAAAGAAATGAGACAGACTAACCGACCAACAAACCACGGAAGGATCCTCAGGAAAAGCCAGAGGAATGAAGCATTAAGCAACCATTTTCCTGTATATTTCTACAACCAGTTGAGACTGGTCCATTCCCCCATTTAAGGAACATGGAGAAAGTATCAAAGGCATTTGCAAGGAAAAATTACTTCCCAGATGGCCTCCTCGTCTTACTTGTGATTTTGCCATTATCTTGCTGTGTGAGTCCAAGAAAGAAGGGAACACGTGTTCCTCAGTGTTCCTGACTGAGAAACTCATTGCTGGAAAGTACCACAAATAGGCAAGGCTAAATTGCTTTTTAAGTGTAATAATTGTTGTAGCAGAAAAATCTGGAAGCAATCCAAATAGCAAATTGGTTTAAATATTATCCATCCACTCTGGAATATTATGCAGTCATTAAAAATGTTTAGAAGGACTATAGCCACATGGAAAAAGGCCATGATACATTAACAGACAGAAAGCGGGTTATACGTTAGAAGGGAAGTGAAGAGAAGGGGTGCCTAGAGGGGAAAGAAATCCTTATTCATTCCACAAGTATTTATTAAGCACGTACTACATCGGAGGCAACTCGACAAGCGCTAGGATAAGCCAAAAAAAAAAAAAAAAAAAAAAAAATTCTGTTGTAGAGGAATCCATAGAATAACATCACCCTCTCCTCACAAAACCCCACAGCATTCACACCTTTTTCTACTTCTTGGTTAAGCGGGCTCTTCCTCATTTCAAGTAATTATTTTGAACACCACTGGAAGTGTAAGGACATCATAAAGGCTGCTGCCAAGTGCGCCTCTATGTCTGGAAGTGTCCGGGGTCTGAGCGCCGCCAGTGCGTGTGCCAGGCGCTGTGCTGGGCGCTGGGGGCAGAGCTGAGGGGAGGCCTGCAGCCCAGCCCCGAGGGCATCGCCATCTCCACACAAGGCCGACTTGGAGAAGTGGCCCAGGGATAGAGGTGCAGTGAGGAGGCTCGGGCGGATTTCGCCAGGGCCCGGCCCAGAGAGTAAGCAGGGTGAGGTTGGAGCAGGAGGCGGTTGGGGAGCCGGACATCCGGGAGGGCGGCCGGGGGCGGGTGGGGGCGTGGCCCGGAGCACCCCGCGGCCGGCTCTGCGCGCTGAGTGGCCCCTCAGGCCTCGCGCTCGCTCGGCCCCTGGTAGGCGGGAGAGCTCTGAGGGGGTCGCTGCCCTGTAGCGACCTGCGAGCAACCGTCTGAGTCCCTGAGGGCTCTGTGCCAGGCCGACTTTGCCTCCGGGCCCCAGCTCACAGAGCCACAGGTTTTCGCAGGTACCTTTGCTCGCACCCCGACGTCGGGCCGCGCAGGCGTATCTCCAGCGTCGGTCGTGCCCGGCCCCTCCGTCCGCTCCGCCGCCCACCATGTGTGAGAAGGTGGCCGCGGCCCACACGCTTCCGCCGGGGAACCTTCTCAGTGACTTCGCGGCGATGAGCACACACACTCCAGCTCCTTCGGCCTGGGGCTGCAGAGACGCGGCGACCAGGGGCCCGGAGGGAGTGAGGGCCCGCCCCGAGCTGGGGTAGGACCAAGCGGGAGGGGACAGAGGAGAGGTAACGGGGCCCCGAAGCGTCCCACCGGGGGGCGCCCCTCAGGCGGCCCTAGCGTTGGGAGAGAGGCTCCCAGCCCTTGGCTCCTGTGGATCATGCTCCCGGTGGAAGAGCTCCTGCCTCCGCGGCCGCCCGCCGGCAGCCTTGGTGGGATGGGGAGTGGTCTTCTGAGTCTGTCCTGCCTCTTTCTCCTGTGTCCCACTCAGCACACCTTTTTCCCAGGAGCGGCTGCACCCGAATCGTGAGATCCGAACTGCGGTATCTCAGTGCTAGGCCCGTAGCCCATTTCTCAAAACTGACCAGTGTTGTCTTCTTACGTGACATCCAGTATGCCCGGAGGCCAGCTAGCCTCCACGTTTTAGAAGACGTTGGAAGTAATTTAACATTTAAAGACTGATTAGGCCATGCTGTCTTAAAATTGAGAGCATGTCTATTTACAAATTCTATTCTCTGACATAACCACTGATCTCTGTTACCCATAAAATGGTCTTAACGTTTAAATTATACGTAGTAGTTGAGGCGAAATTGGGCTTGCTGACCTATGCAGACTCTTCTTTCCCTGAAAGACACCCTTTTACAGACGTGTCCTGTAAAAGAGCTAATGATATAATAATGGTAGTGCTATATACTAAGTTTTTGCTAAGCATTCAGCACTGTGCTAGGCATTATCTATATAGTTCCTTTTCTCATTAACCCTACAAAATATGTATAATTCATAATACCTAATCATAGATATTTTTATAGAGTACTTGCTATGTACCAGATTTTAAATAGAGATAGGTACTTTTATTATCTCCATATCATAAGTGAGGAAACCAAGTCTCTCAGAAGTTAAATAGCCTAAGGCCACATAGCTGGTGAGACAGAATCAGATCTTAAATCCAGGTCTGTTCTCCAGTATTTTAACAGATACTTTCACCTGGTTTTGTCCTTTTGCCTTGAGACATGCTTAACTATCCTCTGTCTTAAAAAACAAACAAACAAACAGACAAACAAAAAAAAACTTCTCATTTGATTACTGTCCCTTCTGGCTGCTGTTCATTTTCTTCCTTCTAATCAAAGCCACATTGAAAAAAAAGGGGGGGAGGTGGCACGTGTTCACATTTCCTGCCTCATTTTCTAGAACATCATTCCTTTAATGCTATTCAAACCTGGTTTCCATGTATTCCTATCACTTTATTATTGAGTTATAATAATGCTCCTTTCTTCACTAATTTGTTGGATTGCTAATCAGATTTGAATATATGTGCTATGAAATTGCAGTCATGTGTCACTTAACAACTGAGATACATTCTGAGAAATGTGTCTTTAGGTGACTTCATCGTTGTGCAAATATCATAGAATGTACTTAGACAAACCTAGATGGCACAGCCTACTACACACCTAGGCTATATGGTGTAGCCTATGGCGTCTAGGGTACAAACCTGTACAGCATAGCATGTTTCTGTACTGAATACAGTAGGCAATTTGTACTACAATGGTAAGTATTCGTGTATCTAAACATATCAAAACATAGAATAGGTATGGTAAAAATATGGTATAAAAGATAAAAACTGGTATACCAATGGCACTTATCATGAATGGAGCTTGCAGGACCTAACGTTGCTCTGGGTGAGTCAGTGAGCGGTGAGTGAATGTGAAGGCTTAAGTTATTACTAGTACACTACCGTAGCCTTTAAAAACTGTACACTTAGGCTACACTGAATTTATTTTAAAAAATAAAGTAATTGCAGTATGATGTTATGATGGCTACAGTGTCACTGTTCGATAGGAATTTTTTGGTTCCATCATAATCTTATTGGCCCACCATCCTATATGCAGTCCATTGTGTGCCAGAAACATCGTTATGCAGTCCATGACTGTATTTTACAAACACAATAACACCTAGCACTTGGCTAAGGTCAAAAGTGTTCTATAATCTATAGATGATTAATTAAATGCTATAGTTATTTCACTAAGGATTCTTTTTTTGGAGGGTGGGGGGGACAGCTGGATGGTGAAAGGATCTGAAGGATTCTTTTTTAAAAGCTATTTTATTTTAGCAAAAAAGATGATAAGCCCATCTTTTTTCCCCTCAGTAATGGCTTAGTTAACCACTGAGTCTCCACTTATTGTGCACATTTACACTGCTAATGCTAGAATTAAATTTATATAAAGAGCAGCCTCATAGCTAGGTTTATGTTTTCCTGGCAAGGTGACAGTAAGTAATATTGGAGTGCTTACTATGTGTCAAATGTTTTATACATGACTTTATTTAATATTTAAAACAGTTCTTTAGTGGTTAAAGAATCTGGGACTTTGGTGTCTGGCGGTCCTGGATGCAAGTCCTAGTTTTATCACTTACTACTTATGTGGTTAAGGGAAAATGTCTTCACTTCTCTAAACCTCAAATTTCTGACTTACAAAGTAAGACACTTTATAACCCACCTTATACAGGTGTTTTGAGAAGTAAATGAGATAATACATGTATAACATTTAACACAGCGTCTGGCATATATTAAGTGCTCAGTGTGCAACTGCAATTTTAAGTTAAGGCTTACCTGCCTGCTCCAACTGAATTGCCTAAGGACATTGCTATTAGCTTTTTCATATAGACAGATGAATCCCCAGACTACTGCTTTTCCTATTGTATGATTCTGTGAACCACCACCCTTTATATTATTCCTAGAGAGAAGAAATTATTTCAGATTCCTGTGAAATTAATGTGATGATGTATTTACAAAAAAAAAAAAAAAAATCCACAACATTCTATTCAAGTATGAATGTACCAATTCTGGAATGATATTTTTCAGTGTTGGTAGAGTCCATGTAAAAATTCATTAAAGGACTTTACCATATGTGAGCATATTTCTTCCTCTTTTCCCATCTCTTGCCCGTATTGAGATGGCCCATATTTTAATTTTCCTTTCATTCTTTTCCTCATGCTTGCCATCAGAACTCTTGTTCTCTTGATATATCTAAACTAAGCGCAAAATTAAAAGCTACCTCAAGGTGGAATTTGACCAAAACTGTAGCACTAACAACATCTCCCCTTAAGCTCCTTATCCACAACTTTCCTGCCAGTATTTGCTTATTAACTTCAATGAATCTCTACGTCGGGAATTTTAGACATTTCTTCTCTTTCAGTTTGCTCAAATTTTATATGAAGTATTCCAAAAAATAAATAAAGGTCTAGTGGAATAGTGTAATGATGTCTACTGTGAAGATGACATCTTACCTTATGATTAATAGAAAATATGCGTTCTGTTTTGTGGTACTACATATCCTTGATTGTTTTAACATAAAAACACTGTTTTAAGTTACTTACCTTTGAGTAAAACTTACCTCCTGGAAGATGTGGCATACTTGTTCTGTATTCTGGTATGTCTCATCCCTGAGCCTATCCCCTATACCCCCATTTGAGAAGCCTGACTGTTTAGTTTTTTTCCATCTAGATGTAAGGCTGCTCTTACTTTGAAAAAAAAAAAAAAAAAAAAAAAGATGCAGATGAGACATCCAGCTATCTCCCAGATGAGGTGGGTAGGAAAGAAGAAAGTTGTTGCACAAGTCTCCAGGCTCAATTTATCACCTATTCCTCTTCCTATAGTGTTTGTAGCTCCCCCCCCCCCCCCCACCGAACTCCATAATTGCCTTCAATTTGGCTGGACCTTAGGATATAGGAAGAAAGATGGCAGGGAGAGCAGGGAAGAGAAGCAACCTGTACGACTGATTAAAATTCCCTCTGCCTAGTTCTTCATAGTGTAGCCCTGTACTTTCTAACATGCTAGTGACTAGCCACGTGTAGTTATTAAATACTGGAAATGTGTCTGGTACAACTGAAGCATTTAATTTTTGCTTTAAATAAAAAACTGGAGGAATATAAAATATTTTTCCCTTACACACTACATCATTTTTTTGATAGGACTACATTTTACTTTGTTGAAAATTATCATCAGAATTGAGATATGCTGTAAACGTAAAATACAAACCAGATTTCATTGAGATAGAATGTAAAATATGTCATTAAATTGTATATTGATTACATGTTAAAATGATATATTGGATATATTGGGTTCCATAAAATATATGTTAAAATTAATTTTACCTGTTTTTTTTTTTAAATGTGGCTCTAAAAATATAAAATTCCATAGGTGGCTCTCATTATATTGGAAAGTGCTGTTCTTGCCTCACTACATCCAATCTTATTTTCCCTTTCTTCCTTTGGCAGGGAAGTTTCTGAGGGTCAGGAAGAAGAATCTGTACCTAACTCCTTGAACACCAAGGGAGGCATGTCTGCCTGGGTCACTGTGAGTTATGGATTCAGAGGTTCTCATTAGGGTCTTAGAGTAGTTTTCCTGATTGGGCTGTTCATATCTTCGTTTCCCATCACCCCAGAAATACTTTGATCATAAAAGTAATACTAAGTGTAGTAATTAAGTGAACTGCTTACCACCAAACAAAGTAATGATTATGCATATTGTAAATATTGATGTATTAACTTTGTTTCAGATTTTATTAGATTATAACACTGTATATTCATATACACTTATAATCAGATACTCAAATAGCAGGGTCATACATTCACACTTTAAAATTAGAACAATTTGGGCCAACCCCGTGGTGCACTCGGGAGAGTGCGGCGCTGGGAGCGCAACAGTGCTCCCGCCGCGGGTTTGGATCCTATATAGGGATGGCCGATGCGCTCACTGGCTGAGCTGGGTACGGCCGGTCACAAAAAGACAAAAAATAAATAAATACATAAATAAATAAATAAATAAAAATAAAATTAGACCAATTTATGAAAATCCTTCAAAGCACATATACTATACATTTCTTTGCTAGACTTGTTTTCAACTTTTCAGCAAATACCAATAAATGCTTATTGAATAAGTGAATTTTGTAATAGATCAAAGAATATACCAATAAGATTTTTTACCAATAAGAAGATATTATTTTGTGTGGAGGGGTTACTTTTTAATATAATACTTGATTTAATAATTAAGTTCTGGAAATAGTTTGTCTTGTTCTTTAAAAAATTTGAGGCGGTATATAACATAAAATTATGCAAGGAGGAAAAAAGAACACCACAAACAGGTTATAAATTTGCATAGTTTGTATAATTACTTTCACATTTGGTTTTGAGTTCCATAGTAGCCAAAGCAAAATGGTATACAGAATCTTATTATTTGGGAAGAGGAAGTGTATCAGTTATCTGTCGGAAGCATAGCTTTTCCCAGCACTGAATTCAAAAAGCAATTTCTAATGTGAGTCATTGTCACAAATAACATTTTAATAGCAGTAACATTTCATATGACTCCATCTGGTAGTATATCATCCAATTAGCTGTTTTTATAAAATTAATGAGTGAGTGTGATAAATAATTTTGTGTTTTATTTTTACAGGAATCTTGGGAAACCAAAATGAGGCACAATCAGATGTGTTGTGAGATGCAACCTACTGTCCCTGTTCATGTAAAATCAGGATCAAATAGATCACATCAGCCTAAAAAACTCGTTCATCTAAAGCGCCCTGATTTTAAAGATAGTTGGCAAGCATCTGAAAAAAATGAACATAATAACAGCAAATCTATACACCCCAAAGGATCTTGTTTAGTTATACAGCATCAGGAAATGATGGCTTTCTTTAAATTATTTGGTAGGTTTAAAATATTCTACTAGCAGTAATTATAAAGTCCTTCAAAATTAGAATGTAAACATCTATTTTATCATTTTCATAATGAACAAAGAGTTTGCTGTAATTTTCTGTGTCAGATTTCCCATGTGCAATCAAATTTGTTTTGTTTTATTTAGTGGTTTTTTTTGTTTGTTTCTTTCTTTTTTAATGTAGGCTTTTTGTTTGTTTTGCTTGCTTATGGATTAAAAATTCAGACTCACGTAGCTTGAGGAGAATATTTAATTCCAACTGTCAAATGTAAATTCTGGGCAATTCAGGTTCATCGCATGGTTTTGTTTGACCTATAGTAAAATACTGCAGAAAGATTCAGGTGAGCTAACTCACCCAGTGTGACAGGGTTTCCCAGGATTTTCACTGCTAAAATGAAGCAAATCGGGAATGTTGGTCAACCAAGAGAAGTTTCAGTACTACGTCTTGGGAATGTTGTTAAAACTTAACTATGCTTTATCATCATGTTCATATAATGAAATTGAGTTTGAACTTGTTTATATCATGAGATAATGCTGTTTGCTGATAAATTTTGTAACAAGTAGGCAAAAAGAAACTTCTTTATAGTACTTCAACTAGTCAAGAAGGAGATTTTTTTGTTTTGTTTTTTGAGGTAGGGTAGTAAGATAGAGAGATTAAAATAAAGGTAGATGGGTTTTGGTAAATATCTGTAGGAATGAATGAAGTCAAGCGGATATTATAGTCTGCTAGATACAGGTAACCAGCTTCCTTGTTTATAGAGGAAGGCCAAATGCGTTCAGGCAAGCTGGTTAATATTTAAAGAAAAGCAAAATGAAAAGATGAGATCAGAAAAAATTGTAAGGAATATAAGTAGAAAAAGACATAAAAATGCTGTCCCATCAGGATCTAGAATGTTAATACAAGTTTCCTTTTTTATTAAGAGTAGAACAAAATTATTACCCACAAACTATTTGAGTACTCATAACTGGTCATGCAAAATAGGAGAAAAAACTTGTCTCTAACATTATAGGTAATTTAAGATATAGAAAATGAATTAACAAGGCAGAAACTAATTATTCTCAGGAAATCAGTAGCTGTTCTTAGAATTTTCTATATATTTGTCTCATTGATGACATTTCTAGGGTGTAAAAAAGAATATAAAGTAGTTATGCTTTGGTACTTAACTTAAAATGGAGGGGAGAAATGGAAAAAAAGATTTTCCAGATTATACTGACTGCTAACCAATATATTTTGAGATTTTATATTTTAGGCCTTTAAAATTAAAATAAGTGGTTTTAACTTGTATTTTATATGTTCTTTTTAAAACTATGTATAGATAGATAGATATAATTTTAAAAAGAACTATTACATACATATATATATTTATATATATTAATGTTTATTTATTTATTTATTTATTTATTTTTATTTATTTATTTTTTGGTGGCTGGCCAGTACAGGGATTGAACCCTGGACCTTGGTGTTATAAGCACCGTGTTCAAACCAACTGATCTAACCAACCAGCCCTAAAACTGTTTTTTTGATTGTTGATATTTTTGTCCTAATATTCAGTTTTTCCAAAATTAAGTGTCAATTATAAAATACTAATGAGTTATAAACCTTTTTATGTAGATACTCGTATATATATTTGAATGATAGATAAGTGGAACAGAGATAAGTAGAAGAGAAGAATCGAAAACTAAATATACACTGGAAACTAAACAATGAAATTAGTAGAAAAAGTGAAACAAAACTGGAAAACAAAGTATTCATTAAGTCATTATTTCTTAAAGACTGAGTTATCTTTTATCGGATTCCATTTCCACTTTTTAAGATTGGTTTTTGGAAAGAATGAAAAGCTAGTCTAGAGTTACCCAGGACACATTTCTCAAAAGTGTTGTTGAATATTGAATAAACCAAACACTTCTACCATTCCCCTTCCAGTCTTAGCTATATTTTAAGGCAAAGCAAATGGGAAGATGGATGGTAAGACAGTAGCTTTTTGTACAGTTCTTGCAATATACTCAAGAACTAAAAACTACACCTTAAATAACACTGTTCCAGCCATTTTTGTTTGATTTCTAAACATTTACAATCTCTGGTTATAGAAATTAATTCATCAAAAGGAAACATTCTATTTTTAAAAGACAAGTCATAGGTATTTTTTGTTGTAGATGACGATTTAATTCAAGATTTCTTGTGGATGGACTGCTGCTGTAAAATTGCAGACAAGGTAAATTTGGTAGTGATATAATAATTAACCAGCATCATTATGTTTAGTCCATCAAAACTTTAAATGGGACCTTGTAAGAATTTTCTATCTAATTAAGGTTAGGAAAAGAGCCTGCATTGCTCCTTCAAAGCAGAATTCTTACACATTAATATTTGGAATTAGCAAACAGCATAGATTCATCTATACTTGAGGAATTGTAGAATATTACTGATTAGATTTAAGTGGCTGTAGTCCATATCTGTTTGATCGAAAACAAGAATTGTTTAGGCTGAATACATTTTCATCAGAATTATTACCTTTTATCAGGCTGTAGAGAAAAAGAATTCTGACAATTCAGGACACTAAGACAGTTTGTGTTACATTTTAATATTTTGTAAGTAATTCAGACAAAACAAATCCCAATAATCTTTAAGGTAAAGCGTAAAATGGCTTAACATGTTATTTATTTAGGAATCAGTGTTTTATAAAAAAAAATGTCTAACATACTAGGAAAGTGATGTTTTCTGTGTTCTTTAGATTTAGCTGAATAGGTACAATTTCAGCTTTGTAAATGCCATTTTGGACCAGGCTTTCATATTAGAAAATTCAGCATAAGTTCATATCACACTTAAATAGTATAGAAACCAACAGAAAAGGGAGGTTAGCTACCGATTAAATAGCCGCCAATCAAATGTTTGAAAAAAGAAAAAAATTAAATAAACACTCGTTAGTATCGATGTGAGCTTTTATCTCAAGATGACAAAGATAAAATAAGAGAAGGGTTTTTTTTTAATCATTTTTATTTTGGAAATTTCATTTTGGAAAATTTCAAACACACGCAACCTAAAGTAGAATAGAACAAAGAACCTCCATGTGCCTCGTCTAGCTACAGTGATCATCAACTCCTGGCTATTCTTGTTTCTCCTAACCCCTGTCCTCAAAGACTGAATTATCTTGATCAGATCCTGGACAGCCTAACATTTTATCCATAAATATATCATGATGTACTTCTAAAAGAAAAAGGATCTTTTAAAACATAATCAAAATGTTACTAACACTTTAATAATAAATAACAGTAATGCTTTAATAGCACATGTCCAATATATGTGGCATTGTGAAGTTTTAAAATTTACAGTAGTAAGTACATTAAAGTTGTTGGACAGCAGGGGGAAGTGTTTGAAAAGTAACTAACCAGAAGTACTGTAACAGCACTATTTCAAGCGTCCTTTACTGGAGATTACTGTGAATACTTGGAATCATGTTTATGGCCAGTCCTATGATGACAGGATGAATAAGAATCTTACGAGAGAGATTCTCATACATTATGATTACAACTATTTTCCAGTTTGAAAATCCACAACCTGGCATATGTGCTAATATCAGGCTAGACACATCTTATACAAATATGTACCTAATAATACATTTAAAATGTTTTTCCCCTGAACATTGAGCCATATTACTCTAATGCCTGAAGTCATTTAGAAGTAATTTTTAAAGGTTTTTTATGGTTTGTTTGTTTGTTTTCATTTCTTTAGAAGATGACCGGTAAGGGTATCTTAACCTTTGACCTGGTGTTGTCAGCACCATGTTCCCCATTGAGCTAACCGGTCATCCCTATGGGATCGTGGCCTTGGTGTTATCAGCACCACACTCTCCCGAGTGAGCCATGGGCCGGCCCCTTAAAGTTTATTTTAAAAGTGAGTATGGATGACTGCAACTTACTTAAAGGATTCAGAAAAAACTTATGTATGCACATAACACACACAAATAGAGATATCAAGCAAATGTAGCAAAATATTAACAATTGGGGAATCTACACGAAGGATATATGGTTATTTATTTTATTATTAAATTCCCTATAGGTTAAAAATTTAAGTTAGGAAAAAAATGGGATTTTCAAAGCTTATTGGCTATAATAAAGTTTAGTAGTCCATTCTAGTTACTTGTGATAAATGATCAAGTAACTATTTGTCACTGTTCATATGGATTACAGGAAACTAAAAAAATAAGTACTCAAATAGCTAATTCTATAATAAGGATAAATAGTGCTTTATTGTTTTATTGTTCATCAGAAATTTTTTAAGTTAACTATTTTAAAGCAGTTTTATTTATGAAAGCACAACATTAATATTCCTTTTTAACTTTTTCCTTATAGTATCTTTTGGCTATGACCTTTGTTTATTTCAAGAGGGCTAAATTTACTATAAATGAGTATGCCAGGATAAATTTCTTTATTGCTCTGTAAGTATGCTATTTAGTGATTTTTATGTTAATTAGTTATAAGAGGCTGTTTGCAACTTGATGTGTATTTTGAATTGGCTTTCCTGTATAAAAGCTATGTTTTTTACTGTAATAGAATATTTTTATGTTCTTTTCATTGAACTTATAATGCTGTTTACCTAAGATTTATTGTTCAGTATTCAACTTGAATTTGTATTGTGCTTTTTACATTTTTCAGAGGGCTCCCATATAAATTATCCCAAATTCCCCTCTTTATGACTGAGATATTTTTTAAAGCTGAATATTCTTTTTGAAATTTTCAGTTAATATATAGTAAAAAACATCATTATTGCCCTTTTACATTGAACAGCTTGTGGAAAATGTTCTAGACATACTCTTTGTGAATCTAAGCCTATAACATAGGAGTTATTCATATTTAATCCCTTTAGTATCCACTGACTGTCTTACTGAACACACTGAACTCTAACAACGGAAGATAGTTTGTTTTCCATTTTTTTCTTTGACTTTATATTAGCTTTCTGATCTAAGTGTTTTTAATAACACGGTTATCTAATCTATAGTTCAGAATTCAGCTAGAATCTGTGTAATTTAAGGATATATTTTCTTTTCTACTGTGTACCTGGATACAATGCTACAGTTGGGAATACATGAATATAATTTTAAGCACTTAACTAGGGAACTATATATAAAAATATTTAAGTTGAATACTATAGTAGCTGTCAGCACTGAAGAATAAATTTGTACTTAATGTCTATTTAATTCAAAATGAAAGAGTTAAAGAAATAGGACTAGAAGAAACTGATGTTTGCAGATATTCAGGAGAATATTTTCCAGTACATATGGAAAAATGAACTCTTTAAAATTTGTGATGATCGCTAAATGGGAAGAATATAATAATATTACGTAGTACTCTGTGCAAGGCAATGCATATTTTTTTATATATTAACTCATGTACTCTTTCCTATAAAACACATCTTTTATTATCCCCGTTTTACAGATGAGGAAACTGAGACTTAGAAAGATTAAGTACTTTCCAAGATCAGAAAAGTTGGTAGGCATGAGAGCCGGGCACACATTCATGTGTGGTTTACCAATGGCGAAATTGAGCCATTGACCACTAAGTTAAATTGCTATTTACATGTCTCAGTATTGTATAATATCTGTGTGTAGATGGAATATCTATTTTGTAGTTTTTTCATCTGAGAATTAAAAACAAACCAAAAGAAGTTTAAGTTTTACTATATGCCCGAAATTGGATTTGTTTTACTTATTTTATAAAGTTATTGCCAGTGAAGCACTATTTAACTTACACTATATAGTCATCTGTAAAGTTGCATTGCATGTTGTACTATAAATTCTATAGTAAAAAATCACATGAGTTATAATTTCCATTTTATGTCTAATCATATATTTTGTAGAGCCTGACTCAATATTTCTTCTCATGAAATATTTTCTTAGCCACAGTTCTAAAGCTCAAGTTCTTCTCCTTTCTATATAGTCTTATAACATTTCTTTACTATATATTATGGTAAGACACTAAACTTCTATTACTGTTCTTCCATGTTCTTTTTCACAGTTGTTTCCTATTTACTTGCCTCCTCTCTACTTTAACTGGCGGCTCCTGAAGGGCAAGGAATGTGTATCTTACTTTTCTATTTCTTCCTTCAATGACTAACGTATAGGAAGTTCTCAGTCCTTTATTTGAATAAACATAATGAATTGTTGTGAAAAAGGCATGGACACTACACAAAGGAAATCTGTTTTAAATTAGAGGACAAATTCCGTATGTGTGATAAAGATATTTTGTCATATTGACCCTGAAAAATTGTTAATGTAGAATAGAATCATAGTGTGGTCTTTATGTAGCATAATAGCGCATTGTAGATTTTCCATATTTTAATCGTCGCAGTCGTGTTAAGGGGCTAACCTCTAGCTCTTTCCATTCTTTGCTAAGAGCTATCAGAGAAACTAAAGTAAGAAATTACTATATGTAATTTCTCAGAGGATATTATTTGATCCATATTATATAATCTGAGTTGATTTAACAATTAGATGCTTTATAACAAGGTAATATTAAAATATGTGCAATTACATTAAAGGAGAATAAAGTAATGTGTAGGTGTTCATTTTATATTACTGTGAGTATGAATATGCACATGGTGAAAAAGTACAAAAGAAGGTATACAATTAAAAGTAACTGTTTCTCCTATTAACAGTTTCCTGTGTATCCATCTAGAAATAATTTTCTATACATGATCCAATGTGTGCATTACATAAATGGAAGTGTACTATATACACTCCTATGTGCTTTTATTTTTTAATGTGTAATATGTACAAAAGACCATATGGAGTGTGTAAGGAAGAATAAAATTAAAACAGATACTCGTGTACCCATGACTCAGCTTAAGAAAAGAACACTGTGAGAATCTTAGAAGCTTCGCGTATATAGTTTCACAATCAGAGCCCCCTGCCTTCCACAGTAATTATCTTCTTTCTTTTCTTTATTCTTTGTATATATCTCAAAAAAATGTTATTTGCTTTTTTTTTTTTTTTTAGCTTTATATAAAAGATCCATGTGTATTATTCTTCTGTGGCTTACTTCTTTTGCTTTATAATGTTATGATTTTCAGATTTATTTATATATCTCTCTCTATATATAGCTGTAATTCATTTTAACAACTGAACAGTATTGTTGCTTTAAAAGAAAAAAAAAAAAAAGATGACCGGTAAGGGATCTTAACTCTTGACTTGGTGTTGTCAGCACCACACTATCCAAAGTGAGTGATGGGATGGCCCCATATTGTTGCTTTTGCCTTTTGTTTTTTTGAGTAGTCCCATTTTTATGGTTTTTTTTTTTTTTTTTTTTTTTTTTTTGGACGTATATTTTTCCTCTACTGGTTTGGAAATTATGCAGTCTATGTCTTCTCTGCAGTTATCTAGTTGTTATTATTACAAGACTGTTGAGCATTTTGACACGAATCACCTCCTACCTAACTTATATTCTCTTACTTTACAATTCTGGAGTTCTGCCTTGTGCCCTTCAACAAGTTAGACATTATTATTATTGTTTTAAATATTCAATATTTGTTCAGATTTATCCACACATTTACAAGGGTACTTCAAAAAGCTCATGGATAAATAGAATTAACGGTGTCAGATCCTACAGGTTAAATTTTTTTAAAAAAAGATAATACAAATCTTTCCATGAACTTTTTGTAGTACCCTCACATATCGTTGCTTACCATTCCTTCTTGTATCTCAAGAATCCACTTGGGATCATTTGCTTCCTTTCTGGATGCGTTTAAGACCTCTTTTTTCTTTGGAGTTTGGCACTGGTTTCATTTTTATAAACTGCTTGGGATTTGATGAGCTTCCTTGATTTAGACATTGATGTCTTTCAACAAACATCTCTTGGAACAGCTCTTGGAAAATTCTAGCCAGCTGTCTCTTCATATATATTACTCTACCCATCTCCTCTATTATCTCCTTTTGAAACTAGTTAAACATGTTATGCTTCACTCTGTCTTCCACATCACTTATTTTTAACATTTACTTTCTTTCTCTGGGCTGCATTTTAGATAATTTCTTTAGTTTTGTCTTTCAGTTCACTAATTTGATCTCCAGCTTATGTCAAATATGCTTATGAGTTTCATTATAAACATTTTCACTTATAGAAGTTCTATTGTCTGATTTTCCAAATATGCTTATCCCCTTACCATATTGTCAAAGTACTTTAAGTTTTTAACACGATAGACATAGTTATTTCTATATTCTGTGTCTATTAATTTCATTATCTTCTGACTTCAGCTTGTTTCAACTCATGGTGCTTTGTTCCCTTATGTGTTTTGTAATATTTTCATTGTAAAGTTGTCTATTTTTCTTTTTTTTTTTCCCTTTTCTTTTTTTTTTGGCAGCTGGCCAGTATGAGGATCTGAACACATAATCCTGGTTATACAAGGCTGTTCTCTACCCAACTGAGCTAATCAGCCAGCACCCCATTTTTATTGGAAAGTTATCCGTGGGGCTTGTGTGATGGAAAATTTGCTCCATGCTTACCTCTGTTCGTGTGTTATCTAATATGTCTCTTTTTTTCTCCTACTGCTTTTAAAGTTTACTCTTTGTAACTGGTTTTGAGCAATTTGATTATAATGTACCTTGGTGTAATTTTCTTCATTTTTTTTCTTGTACTTTAGGGTTTATTGAGCTTCTTTGTGGGCTTACAGTTTTTATCAAATTTCATTTATTTATTTATTTATTTTGGCAGCTGGCCTGTAAGGAGATCCATATCCTTGACCTTGGTATTTCCACCTGTCACCATTCAGAGACTCCAATTTTACCTTTATTGGGTTTCTTGAAGTTGTGCCACATTTAACTGATGCTCTATCCATGATTTGGGGGGTTTTTCTCCGTGTGTTTCATTTCGGATATTCTGTTACTATGTCTTTAAAATCTTTTCTTCTGCTGTATTTAATCTGCCATTAATCCCATTCCATGTATTTTTCCTTATACACATTGTAGTTTTCATCTCTCAAAGTACATTTTCAATGTGCGTACTCAACATTTTGAATATACGGAATAATTAAAACTATTCTAATGTCTTTGTTACCTATACCATGTGTATCAGTTTTCGGTTGGTTTTGATTGATTGATTATTTTCCTTATTATGGGCCATGTTTTCCTGCTTCTATGCATGTCTGGTCCCCCTCAAGTATTCAGCAGAAAGCTGATTTCCATATGTGTATAAAGAAACTACCTGAGTCTAGAAAGAAAGGATTAGGGGAACAGTGCGTAACATTGACATAGGGCTAGAAATAGTGCCTGTTTCCACTAGCCAGACTAAAAACAACTCATTATTCATGGAGTATTGAAAACAGTCTTCAGGAAGGTCTTGTCTCGGTAGTGGGGAATAATTAGTCCTAGACTGATCATTGCTCCAGATCCACCAACCAGTACCTGAAAGGATTCGACTGTTTTCAAGTTATTTAACTACATCCCAGAACAAAGCTCAAGATGTTTAGAAATGCAAAATATAGAGAACTCCTCAAGGTAAAATTCATTCTATCTCTATTTTTGATCTGCATTTCTTTAATTATGAGAAGGTTGAACATCTTTTATTTGTTTATAAGCCATTTGTATTTCTTTGTGAACTGTTTCTATCCTTTACCCATTTCTTTTTTGGGTTGTTGGTCTTCTTTGTTAGGTATCTTGCTAATACGGTTGAAGAAGAAGACGAAGAATCTAAGCGTGAAATTTTTCCCTGGGCTTTAGGGGAAAACTGGAGAAAACTGTATCCTGATTTTTTAAAGTTAAGGGATCAGCTCTGGTATAGAATTGACTATAGGGCTATTGTAAGCAGGCGATGCTGTGAGGAGGTAAGGATTTAAAATTGTCTTCTGTTTATCTAATATCTTTATTTTTGAATGCGCTTCTAATGTTTCTTTTTTGGTTTTTGTTGTTGTTGTTGTTGTTGTTGGCCTTTGTGAGGGTAGACTGTTAACCTCGTTCATTAAATTGCCATGAATACAACTTTTGTATTACAGTGTTGCAGTTTAAATTTTTACCACAAAGATTAAAATTGTCATATCTGTTTTTCAGAGCAGCCTATTTCTGTAGTAAGTATTTTTATTTTAGTGTGTTTCTCCTGTCTAAAAGATCACCAGTGTGTTGGGAATGGGTGGTATGAACATAGTAAAATATCTTATTAAGGATAGTAATAACACTGCAGTTGTAAATGACTAAAATGTTCTAGACAGCTGTAAACTCAGTTGTGTAAGGAGATTTACAGAAAGTTTAGACTTCGACTGAAGAAAAGAGGGCGTAACATAAGATTATACCTAAAATACTGTATTTGGTTCTGCACACCGCACTTTTAAAGAACTGTATATCCAGAGGACAACAACTAGAATAGAGGAGAGTCTCAGAAGAAAAATTTCATATGTGAAATAAGAAAAAATATCAGAGATTTTTAGTATAAAGAAAAGATTCAGAAAGCTGGCTACCCGTTTTCAAATATTTAAAGGACCACAGTGGGGCAGGAAATACATTTGATTTGTATTTTTGACAACATATAAAGCTGAGAACTAAGATCTGTGGATGGAAAACTAAAAGAGGAAGTAATAGCTCAGTATAAAGAATATTATTCTAACAGTTATCTGAAAGTGAGATACTCTTGCAGAGATTCCTACTGCTGATGTTTTTTTTTTAAAAACAAGCAGGTGGTTGTTACAGAGGAGATTCGTGCTTTAGGTTAGCAATAAAACTAAGGTTCCTTTTCACTCTAAATTTTGAGAGTGCAAAGTTATAATTAATAAATTTTTACAGCCTAAGCTCCTCTAAATGTAAAAAAAAAAAAAGCTCCTGCTGGGCAAACTAGGTTGTTCCTTAACATTTCTTTGAATTCATTCATTAAGTACACATTGATTTGATGAGTACTTAGTAAAAAACTATTAGACACTCTTATTTGTTTTAATTTAAAACAGGCTTGCAAGAATAGCAACATTAACATCTGGGTGGTAGGTATATAGATGTTTGTTATATTATTCTTATGCTTTTTTATACTTTTAAAATTTCTCAACATTTTTAAAAGATTAATGCAACTTAAGTTTTACCTCTTCAGAAAGTTCACTTAAATGATTAATAATCTCTTTATCCTTTAACACAGTACCATGTTTGTTTCTTTCTATAGCACTGAACAAAATCTGTAAATATTTATTTGCTTGTCTATTGTCTGTTTTAACTATACACTGTAAATTTAATGAAGTCAAACAATTAGTACACTTCTAATATGTCCCATCTCTGTCCTCACACTTCATTGATAACTATTATGCATTCTCTTTATTGAGAGAACAGAAGCAATTTAAAAAGAATGTTAAACATTCTTCCACCATATATACTATCCTACCTGCATGTGCACCCATATATTCTGCCCTCCCTTTGTTACTATGAAAGAATTATCTTTGGTCCTGTCCAAGTCCATTCCCTCTATTGTGCACTAGATCTCATCTTTTCTTGCCTTCTCAGGGACATCACTCCAGTAATTGTCTCCTTTTTCCACATTTTACAGATTCTATATTTTTGGATCACTGACATTAGAATACAAAATTGCTTTAAAATCTCCATCAATTAAAAACAAACCCACCAAAAAAAACTTCCAGCTATTACTACATTTCTCTCTGCTGCCTCCATCCTAAGGAAACTCCTTAAAGAGTTGTCTTGAACTCTGTCTCTACCTCCTTTCTTTCCATTGTCTTTGAACCTATTCTACAAAGTCTTTTCCCCATCATTCCATAGAGTCTTGTCAAGGCACCAAATATGTCTGTATTGCCAAACCCAAAAGTTATTTCTTCATCCTTAACTTAGCATCAGCATTTGACACAGTCCCTCATTTCTTTCTGAAACACTCTTTTCACTTGGTTTTGAGGACACCAGAATTTTTTCAGTCACTTTTGCGGTCTGCATGTCAAATTGCCTGTTCATATTTCATTGTCTAATTCACTCCTCACACTTAACATGCCTAAAATTGAACTTCTCATTCTCCCACACAGACGTCCAAACATCCTCCTCCTGCGGTCCTCCACATATTAATAAATAGCAACTCCATCCTTTTACTTGCTCCGGCCAAAAAACTGTTACCCTTGACTCTTCTTTTTCTTTTTCAACATCCATACCTTGAAAAACTATCCAGCATCCTACCATTTCTTACCACCTCCAGCCCTCACACTGTACTTTGTCATCTCTTATCTTGATTATTGTCGTATCCTTCCAAATAGTCTCTCTTATCATCTTTCTCCTGTGTAGTCTATTTTTCAAACAGCAGCCAGAGTAAATCTTTTAAAAAGTAAGTCAAAACATGACTTCTCTACTCAAAAGCCTCCAGTGGCTTCCCGTTCTCTGAGTAGAAGACAAAGTCCTTGTTGTGGCTCTACCTTGCCTATCAACTCTCCTCTCCTATGTCTTTGACCTCATCTCCTATCCTTGCTCACTTCACTCCAGCTATACTGGCCTTCTTACAGTTCCTCAAACATGCCAGGCACACTCCCAATTCAGGGTCTTTGCACTTACCATTTCCATTACCTGGGATACCTTTACCCCAGATATCAGTATGTTTCACTTCCTCACTACATTCAGGATTCTGCTTAAATGTTACCTCAGAGAGACCTTTCTTTACCATCCTATATAAAGTATTATCTCCCTCAATGGAACAGAATTGAATTGTCCAGTAATAACTCTCACAATTATGTTCAATTGGATTTTGACAAGGATGCCAAGAAAATTCAGTGGGGAAAGACTAGTATTTTCAACAAATGGAGCTGGGACAACTGGATATCTACATATAGGACAATAAGTTGGACCCCCTACTTTATACTATATATAAAAGTTAACTCAAAATGGATTACCTAAATGTAAGAGTAAAAACTGTAAAACTTTTAGGAGAAAGCAAAGGAGTAAGTCTTCATGACCTTGAATTAGGTTTCTTAGACATGATACCAAAAGTACAAGCAACATAAAATATGAAGTGGACATCATCAAAATTAAAAATTTTGTCTTAAAAGGATACCAAGTGAAGAGACAACGCACAAAATGGGAGAAAATGTTTGCAAATCACCTATTTGATATGGGTTTTGTATCTAGAATATATTAAGAGCACTTACATTTCAATAATAAAAAGACAGCCTGATTAAAAAATGGACAAAGTCCTCGAATAGACATTTCTCCAGAGAAGCTGTACAAATGGACAACAGGCACATGAAAAGATGTTTAACATCATTGGCCATCAGGGAAATACAAGTAAAAACCACAAGGAGATACTACTTCACAGGCTCTATGATGGACATAAACGAAAAGACAGTAACAAGTGTTGGCAAGGATATGGAGATTCATACACTTCTGGTGGAAATGTAAAATGGTGTAGTTGCTTTGGATAACCATCTGATAGTTCCTAAAAACGTTAAAAAGAGTTACTGTAATTCCAGTCCTTGCTATATACCCAAAAGAAATGAAAACTATGTCCACACAAAAACTTGTATATAGAATGTTCATAGCAGCGTTATTCATAACAGCCAAAAGTGGAAACTACCCAAGAGCCCAACAACTGATGAAAGGGTAAACAACATATGGTGTATCCATACAATGAAACATTACTTAGGAGTTAAAAGATGAAGTACTGACACAAGCTACAACATGGATGAACCTTAAAAACATGCTAAGCGAAAATAAACAGTAATGTATATGAAATGTGCAGAATAGACAGATCCAAAGAGACAAAGTAGAGAACTGGTTGCTAGGAGCTAAGGGGAATGAGGAATGGAACATCTTTCTTTATGAGGTGATGGGAATGTAAATTTGTGGTGATTGTTGCACAACTCTGAATATACTGAAAGTCGTTGTATTGAAAATTTTAAATGGGTGAATTGTATAGTATTGGAGTTACAGCTTAATAAAGCCGTTAAAATAAAATGTACTACCTTTCGCTGTTACCCTTATTCACTTTCTTAGTTCCAATTTTTTTCATAGCACTCAACCACAATATAACATATTCTTTTTTACATATTTATATTGCTAATGTCTATTTCCCCTACTAAAATATAAAGTCCAAGATGGCAGTTTCTTAATTTTGTTCTTATTGTATCTCTAGTGCCTAGAACAGTGCCTGGCACATAGTAGATACACAATAAGTACTTGCTGACTGATAGAATGAATGGAACTTAAGGGTTCCAATTCTTTTTCATGCCATATGTATGAAGTAGAAAAACAAACTATAAAAAAATTCACTGAGGGCTGGCCATTTAGCTCAGCTGGTTAGAGCACAGTGTTATAACACCAAGGTCAAGGGTTTGGATACTTGTACCAGCCAGTTGCCCCAAAAAGAAAAAAAAAAAATAATTCACTGAGCTCACTTTACACTGCCCCGTACTCCAATGCATGTAGATAAGCTGCAGGGTTTTGGCTATTCCCACCAGGTACATTTGAGTTGTGTTGGTGGATAGAAAAGGCAACTACATAGTAGATTTTATCTTGTTCTCTTATGTATTCATTTAAGAGCTAATCGATGAGTAACATTCCAAGTTCAGTGCTGTGGGGATTTATTATAAAGAAGTACATCATCCCTGCCCTGACGTTTGCTGAAGTAGCAGGACATGCTGTTAGAAATTTAGTTAAGCAGTATATGCTTTTGTTATTGAAAGCCTGGTATTGGCATACTGCCAAACAAAATAAGGTTTTAGTCTCATATCCAAAAATAAACCCCAGTTTGGATGGTAGCTACAAACTGGTTTACGTTAATAATACTTTACATTTGCATAATGCTTTACAAATTGTAAATATTTTCATGTAAATTATCCTCACAAAAATACCTGTGAGAGTGATGGCATTCTCATTTTACAGCTGTTGAAGCCGAGTGCCAAGTAGGTTGGGATTTACTCAAGATCATACAAGTAAGTGGCAAAGCCAGAACTTGACTTGACATCTAATGACTTCCCAGTGTTCTGTTTTCTCTGTGACATCTAGCCTCCATATAAACCTCTCATCTTGGCTAGTTTAGAAAATGCATTTATATCTTTTTTCAGATATTAAATAGCATCTAATTCTTATTTAATTAAATTAAATAATTTAATTCTCGAGAATTAAATTAAGTATTCTTTCCATTTCACAGATGAAAAACCTGGCCTAGAACGGTTATGACTTGTCCATGGCCATAAAGTTAATAAGTGGCAGAGCCAGCTTTAATTAAGCTCAGTCCTTAATAGAGAGGACATGTGCTCTCCTTTGAGATGATAACGAGTTTTGTAATTTGTTTCTTCGTTTTTTAACCTTGGCTGCAAAGAAGCTAAGAGCCAGGTATTATCCAGAACCACATCAACTCTATTATGTTTTATTACTGGCGTGTCTGCTTTCCCCCTTTACCCAATTTTTCCTTTTGGGTCCCAGTTTAATTAATTTTTTTTTTCCCTCTTTTTGTCAGCTGTCTCAAATGCTTTTTGAGAATGAGATGGAGTATGGTTAAATTGAAAAATACATGTAGGGCTTCTCCAGAAAAGAGTAAAGTCTATTCCGCTGCTTACTCTGCTCTTATCATGTAAGATAAGGTTACCTTCTTGCCATCAGCGCCTTTAAGGTGGGATGTATGTATGTTGGTGATGGCTTTGTTTCTAGACTGGTTCACAGATAATGGAGGATGCCTATCTAATGAGAGTTAGACTCCAATACTAGTCCCTTTCATGCATCATGGAGAATAGTAGTTTAATCAAGAGGAAGCTTTTCTCTATTCCTGTTACATACTCTGGCCTAGGTGCCACAGAATCATCATAGGTGAGTCCTCTGTTAGCTACTACTTGATTCCAGATTAGGAATTTAGAAAGCAGTGATGTAATATAAGCAGTGTTTTTGGACAGAATAACCCAAGGACAGTATGCAGAAGAGAGCCAATATAGGAACTGTACTGGGAACTGCTAGACTTAGCTCAGGAAGCAAGGGTGTGAACTGGGTTAATAGCAGTACTGAAAATAAAATTGATGTTCGAGATGTTACAAAATTACCAGTTATTACTTGGTGACCCCTTGGATATAGGGCATATGGAAGAGGGATCTGGAAGTTTCAAATTTATATAACCGGAAGAGTAATGGATTTCTTAATGGAAATAGGTAAGGTTACAGAAGCAAGCGGGTTTATTGGGAAGATAAGGAATATGGTACTTAGACGTATAAATTTAAGGTGAGAACTGGATAATTAAATGCATGATCGACAGGTATGGTAGATGAGTTACCATATATAAGTGATGTTTAAAGCTTAATAAAGTAGATAAGAGATTTAAGGCGAAAGTAATGCCAATGTTGTTTGAGGATTGCAGTACACTGAGGTCCACAGAGACAGCGCAGGGCAAGTGAGAGCCAGATGGGCCCTGGGCGACTCTGTGCCTCGCTGAGGAAAAATAACTAAACATGGGCAAAGGAGATCCTAAGAAGCCGAGAGGGAAAATGTCATCATATGCATTCTTCATGCAAACTTGTCAGGAGGAGCACAAGAAGAAGCACCCAGATGCTTCAGTCAACTTTTCAGAGTTTTCTAAGAAGTGCTCAGAGAGGTGGAAGACCATGTCTGCTAAAGAGAAAGGAAAATTTGAAGACATGGCAAAGGCGGACAGAGGTCTGTTATGAAAGAGAAATGAAAACCTATATCCCCCCTAAAGGAGAACCAAAAAGTTCAAGGATCCCAGTGCACCCAAGAGGGCTCTTTCGGCCTTTGCCTTGTTCTGTTCTGAGTATCGCCCAAAAGTCAAAGAAGATCTCTGCCTATCCATTGGCGTTGTGAAAAAGAATTTGGGAGAGATGTGGAACAACACTGCTGCAGATGATAAGCAGCCTTATGAAAAGAGGGCTGCTAAGCTGAGGGAAAACTATGAAAAGGATATTACTGCATACCGTGCAAAGGAAAGCCTGATGCAGCAAACAAGGGAGTTGTCAAGGCTGCACAAAGCAAGTACAGGAGGATGAAGATGAGGAGGATGAAGAGGGTGAGGAGGAAGAGGAACGTGATGATGGTGAATAAGTTGGTTCTAGAGCAGTTTTTTTTTCTTGTCTGTAAAGCATTTCACCCCCCTGTACACAACTCACTCCTTTTAAAGAAAAAAATTGAAATATAAGGCTGTGTAAGATTTGTTTTTAAACTGTGCAGTGTCTTTTTTTTGGTACAGTTAACAATCTACTGAATGTGTCTTTAGATAGCCCTGTCCTGGTGGTATTCTATAGCCACTAACCTTGCCTGGTATAGGATTGGGGTTATCAATTGGCATAGAAATTTAAAGTAGGTTCCTGTTGGTGCCTAGCACAAATTAGTTATAAATGGGGATGGTAGTTTTTTTCATCTTTGGTTGTCTCTGATGCAGCTTATACAAAATAATTGTTGTTCTGTTAACTGAATACTACTCTGCAATTGCGAAAAAAAAAGTTGCAGCTGTTTTGTTGACATTCTGAATGTAATTACAATTTTGTAATTTAAAAAAAAAAAATATATATATATATATATTGTTTGAGAACTTGCCAGGCACTGTTCTAAGTACTGGATATGTATGAACTCTTACAATTCTTTTGTTTAAATTATTTTTTAATTGAAACGTATTGATTGTAGATATTTATGGGTTGCATAGTTATATTTCAATCCCTGTATATGATGTGTAGTGATCAAATCAGGGTATTCAGTAAAGTCATCATCTCACAACAATTCTGAGAGCTAGCTAGGTAATCCTAGATAAGGAAACTAAGGCACAGAAAGGTTAAGTGCTTCTTCAAGGACACATAATTAGTAAGCCAGCACACTGGTATTCAAATCTAGGCAGCCTGACTCCAGAGTCAGTGCTTTTAGCACCTACGCTATACCTCAAGATCACAGAGAAGTAGAGTATAAATAGAGAAAAACAGAGGGCCAAGTATTAAATTTTAGGAACACTCACCAAAGGCACCCCCCATTACTAAAAATGACAGAAGACTAAGATAAAGTAAAAAGGAGGATAACATTTCTAGTACGTAAGCTGCTACCAGTGCTTTAGAGCAGTCACATTCATGAATCATAGCATATGAGGACTGAAAGTGACCTGTTTTCTCATGTAGAAAAGACATTATGTGACCCAGAAAGTTGTATGATTTGCCCAAGGTCATAAAACTGATAGTATTAAGACCAAAATTCAGCTCTCAACCCTGGTACATTTTTATTTTTAATTCACTGCTTTTATCACAGTAATACTCTAATTATATGATAGAGGGGAGAAAGATTATTGCATATGAGTGTATAAAATATATACAGGCATATTAAAAAATAAACACGTGTGGGTATGTATTTTTCTACCTGGGTTAGCATATGGACAGACTATAATACCTAGCTTATTGCAAAAATAACAGTTGGTCAAACGTTCCATTTTGTGTCCTTTGCTTCCAATTTCCCTCCGCTCTTCTTGCTAGACTCTGCTATAGGATTCCTACAAAAATCATGTTGTTGAAGGTCCATAATGTCAATGGCCTCTAATTCTTAATTATCTTCCTCAATCACTAAAAATGATCTATCATCTCCACATCAGCCAGCTGCCCCCCCCCCCAAAATACTTGAAAGCTGGAGTTTTTGGAAAGTTGTGATTTATGCTGGGTCTTGAGGGAATATAATACTAAGACAAAGGGAGAGGACATTTCCAGACACAGGAAATAAAGATATAGAAGTGTTGAAGAAAAAACAGTAGATAAATATGGAAGGAATAAGAAATTTGAATTCTACTTCCTCATCTTAGGAAGCTTTGAAACTAGTTGTATATTGTTATAGAAATGTTTACAGTTAGAGTTATCTTTATTTTCTTCTACTTTTTTTTATATATGAAACTTTATTACTTGTCTTTAGTTGAAAACTTTTTTGAAGGATTATAAAATCAGTTCCAGGAAAAAAAATAGGATTATGTCATTATCTTGAGGGAGACCACATTAACCCCATTTTCTGGGAGAAGTAGTCTAAATCTGGAGTTTTTTCAAAAGGTTTTTACTTTTAACAGCAAAAGCTTTCTTTCCAAACAAAATTGTAGCCACAATCCCCCAAACTGAGCTGCTCTGCCTGGTCCATCTTCCCTTTCCCCCTCCTGGGGCCCCTAATAACACCTCCATGAAACATTAGGGCTCTCAAAACAATTTGCAAATCACTAGTCTAAGCAATTGAAAGTCACTGTTTAGCTCTCACATAATACAATTCTTATTTACTTTGTGTTGCTGATAACTGCAACTAGAGTTTTTGATTAGAATGCTTAGTTTTCGATTCCATGAGGTCAGCACATAGGTACAGTTTTTTCTAGCTTTACTTCTTAAATGGCTATCATTTGCCAGATGCTTACTAAGTGATAAGGATTGTACACATATCATCTAATCCTTAGAACAATCCTGTGAGGTAGATAGTATCCCAATGTTACAGATGAAGAAATGGAGCCTCAGAAAGATTAAATAACTTACCCAGTGTTATTCAGCTAGTAAGTGACAGAACCAGAATGAGAAACTTAAGTCTATCCTAACTTAAAGCCCATGATTTATTTAACAGATTTTACAGAACAATGCCTTAGTGAGGACTCTAAGTGTTTTATAAATAATACCTCATCTAATCCTCACAACAATCCTCCAAAATAGACACTCATTATCTCCGTATTACATATGAGGAAACTGAGCAAAAGAGAGATTAAGTAATTTACATGTGTTCTTATTCACCATATCCCTTGCCATAATTGCAAACACTTTAAGATTAGCCTAACATACATACGTAGTTGGGAACCTCAATTAAATTTTTTTAACCCAACGCATTCCAAAGTATTGTTCTGGCTAACAGTATTATCTTTCCCAAACTTAGAATATTCAGAATTAAAAAGAAATACAGTCTGCAAGTTTGCTTCAGTCCTTTTTCCTGTTTGGAATAATTTAAATGCTGTCAGCCCTCCATATCTGAGGGATCCCCATCCGTGGATTTAACCAACTGCAAATTGAAAATATTCAGAAAAGAAATTGTGTCTGTACTAAACATGTAGACTTTTTTTCTTGTCATTATTCCCTGAACAATTCAGTATAATAACTATTTACATAGTATTTACATTGTATTAGATCTTATAAGCTAGAAATGATTTAAAGTATATGGGAGAATGTGTTTAGGTTATATGAAAATACTGTGCCATTTTGTATCAGGGGCTTGAGCATCCATGGATTTTGGTATCTGAGAGAGCTCCTGGAACCAATCCCCCATGGACACCAAGAGATAGCTGTACTTTGTTAATTACTGTTTTAATGATCCAAAGCAATGAATCACTTTACACTTATCTGAGGGGGATACGTTTCCAAGACCCCCAGGGGATGCCTCACACTGCAGATAAAACTGAACTCAATGGTATTTTTTCCAGTATGTACATACCTATGATAAGTTTAATTTATAAATTAGGCACTATGGGAGATTAACAACAATAACTAATAATAAAATAGAACAATTATAACAGTATACTGTAATAAAAGTTATGTGAATGTGGACCATTTCCCTCAAAATATTTTATTGTATGAAATATTTGCAGACTGCAGTTGACCCCGGGGAACTGAAACTGTGGAAAGGGAAACCTCTGATAAAGGGGGACTACTGCTTACTAATACTGCCTTATCTGGAGATTTTTTTAAAAATCAGTAACTTAGATTTTTATCTTACTTTTAGAGACAGCTGTTCTTTTTTGTTATAATTTTTGTACTTAGTTTTACTAAAATCTTACTAAAATTCTAAAAGTATGCTTTGCACTATAGGTTATGGCCATTGCACCAACCCATTATATATGGCAACGAGAACGCTCTGTGCTTCACAGTGGAGCTGTCAGAAGGTACAACAGACTTGAAGTTCAATTGCCCCGGGGACCTAGTGCCAAACTAGTAGATTGTTCACGCTGTGGTAAAACAAGAAGAAAAAGATATGTTAGACTGGGATTGTCTACATCATCATCATCCAGTGATACAGTAGAGGTGAGGGAAAAACATTCTCAGGAGTTACACAACTCAATCTCAATGGACATAATAGTTGATCCTTCTCAAGCTTGTAGCTATTCTCAAGGTATGATTTAGTGATACACCAGAAATGGATTTATGCTTTTTCGTTATTGAGCTCAAGTTAGTCCTTACAGGCATGGATACATAAAAATTTATGTACTACAACAATATAAGTTAGGTTAGTCTTGGAATTTTTCCCCTTTCAGTTACCACTTTTTGTCTTGTGTCCTTATCTGTTTTGTGGTAGCGTACATATACAAAAAGGATTAATGTGATATATTAAATTGAAACCTAATGTAACATAAGCCTCAAGCAGTTTAAGAATTAAGTATTTTAAGAGACTGAATCATTACTTTGAAATGTTTATTTTATTAAAAAGGGGTTTCAAGGACAGGCCAGTTAGCTCACTTGGGACAGCATAGTGCTGGTAACATCAAGGTCACAGGTGTGGCTCCCTGTACTGGCCAGCTGCCAAAAAAAAAAAAAAAGGGAATTTCAAGAAGAAAATTAATTTACTTGTAATCTCATCATCTAACTATTTGTTTCCTTTTATATACTTTATTACTAACAAAATCAGAACCATACTATATCAAGGCCTGCTTTTTTTTTTTAATCTTAAAGCATTTTCCCATGTCATTGTTTAGTCTTTGAAAACCTAATTTTTAATCTTGACCTGTTATAAGAACCATAATTTATTTGCATATTTCATTTTTGTTGGGGTTTAAGTGGCTGTAAACAATACCATATTAATTAGAAAATAATTATATGAATTGGAAATACAACCACACCCTAATTTTCATTCAAATTATTTTTATATAAATATAGTACTCTGACATTTCTAGATTCAAAACAGTACTAGATTAATATTCTACTATCAGTGATCCTTTTAACATCTTATAAAGCCTTCCAGATTTCCAACCAACTGAAGATAGGACTGACAGATTTCTCATGATCCTTTCTAACTCTGTCATGAGAAATTAGCAGACCCACAGTATTTCAGAATTTCACCTATTTATTTTTACCACGTCCCTATGAGATTAACAGTGGCTACTGAAGCTTTACTAAAGGGGGAAACTAGACTCTAAGACTTTTGAAGGTAGGTGTCATGCCTAGTCATTGTTCCCTTCCCTGGCAATAACAATCACTCAAAAAATTTGACTAACAAGTATAGTCTCTTCCTTTTCAACAATTCCAAGGATAATGTTTATTTTTTCACTCATGTTTGAAGGGTCCACCATAAGCTAAATTAAAAGAATTGCATTTTAGCATCCCTCCCCTTTCTCCCAGCTCCTTTAGCCTTTACACTCTTTGATCCTCATAATAGGTAAGATTTACTGGATATTTAAAATGCCACAGTCAATACAGCAAGCACTTAACATTCATAATATCATTTAATGTTCACAGCTAACCATAAGGTAAATAGTATTATCTCCATTTGGCAGATAAGAAAACCGAGACTTCCAGAGGTTAAGTAATTTGCCCGAGGTCGTGGAATGGCATTTGAATCCACGTCTGACCCTTGACTAGAACCAGAATTCCTAACTATTATGCTCTACTATGCTTCGATGAAATCCTGCCTTTGGCAGTGACAGTAAACTGCTACAGAAGTCGAGTGGTGAAATTAAGAACCAAGTCCTTGATGAAAGGTTGTATTGAGGGAGTTGAGGGAGAATTCCAAAGACAATCTGAACAGATATGTACAGAAAGCAGAACAGAAACAGTTACATTTTATTCACATTAGCTCCTGTAGATAGATATTTACAGTGGTAACACTATAATCTAGGCCTTGACATCACAACAGGAAATTGTAGCCCACCCAGGGAGTAAGAGACTCTGCCAGTCAGTGTGCTTTGGGAACAAAGCAGGTCTTTGACTATGGATGAAAAGTCAGGTGTTGATTTTAGAAGGAACTGTGATTTCATCCTGCCCCTGGATAAAAGCCTTCATTTAGGATTCATAGGTCCTATACAGGAAGCAACAAGTATTTACCCATCACTGTCTTATTCTCAGTATTAACTGAAGGTTAACTGTAAAAGCTTTTGTTTCAGAATACAAGTATAGGCAACACAAAGAAAAAGTATTGATCACACACACATTTGACCAGTAAAAATTTATATTCATTTTCCTCCAATAGGCTTAACAGAGAGTGAACTAATCGGGGTCGGGGGGAGGGAACAGTGGAGGGTAATAGGGACACATGATGTTATCGAGAGTGGGCTCAGTCTCTCACTGCCTAAGCAGCGTCAGATTCCCAGTAGTGACCTCTGCTAGCAAATTTTTCTTCCTTCAGTCCACATAAGGTTGGAATTACCTGATGATTTGTGGTTGCAGAAAACTCAATTCAGCATTCTCCAAGAGAAACAGAAGAGCTGATGCTCTGCTCCAGGCTTTTATACTAAAATTTAGTTTTGTTTCAAACACAAGCAACTTCTTCATTTTCAGGTAAAAACATGTTTTTCTACCCTTAAAATTTTTTTCTTAAAAACAACATGTTCAAAACACAAGTTTTACATAAACATGTTTATGACATTAAGAATAAAATGTTTTTTCAATTTGACAAGGTGGGTTGAAAACACTGTCAAAACATCTCACTTTGGGGGGTGAGGAAAAGCTGAATCATTCTTTACAAATTTACATACATCACAATCACCAATCATGTTCCAGGCGTTTTTAAAGGTAATCTCACTTAACACTCAACCCCCAAAGAAATCTTGAAGTGACATTATGATGCTCGTTTTACTGATGAAAAAAACAAACTCAGAAAAGTCACACCTTTACCAGGTAAAAAAATAGCAATAACAAAAACAGGATGGGAACCCAGTTCTATCCGAATAAACAGCACATTTTTAAGTTAACAACTTTTGTTTCTCTTTACCTTATGCTGTCTTACGCCTTATGACACCTAGGCTGGTCCAGGTGAAACATGGGTTTCTATTATGTATTATCCTGGGACAACTGACATTTTAGAGTGAAGTCAAGGGAAAAAAATATATACCAAGCCTTAGCCTGGGTCATGAAGGTAGTCACGGACCATTCCAACTATTAGATAATCTAAAAGCAAATACGTTTTCCTCAAAAATAGATCCTGCTTTGAACTTTCTCATTTATTTTTGTCATTACCACCGTCCTAGTTATCCATGGTTAGGATCTTTATACTTAAGGCATAATCAGGAAATATAAATTAATAATGTGATAAGGGCTATGCTAATTATATGATCAACACTTAGAAGCACAAAAAATTGCAGAATTAATTCTGTGAGATGTGTGATTTGGTGAAGCTTTTCAGAGGCAGTAATAAACGAGCTGGGCATTGACTGAGTCCTGTTATGCCCAGAGAAGTAAGGGAAAGGGCTTCTGAATAGCAGACGTCTGAAAATACTTTTATTCTTTCCCTCTATATCCAACAAGTCACCACCTTAGTTCTTCTACTCTCTCTCTTTCTCTCTCTCTCTCTCTCTCTCTCTCTCTCTGTGGTTTTTTAAAAGATGACTGGTAAGGGGATCTTAACCCTTGACTTGGTGTTGTCAACACCACGCTCTCCCAAGTGAGCTAAACAGCCATCCCTATATAGGGATCCGAATCCATAGCCTTCGTGTTATCAGCACCACACACTCCCAAGTGAGCCATGGGCCGGTCCTACAATATGTTTTCTATCTGCCCTTTTCCCACTACTAATCCCGTAGTTATGTATAAGAGTACTTAGAAAAGTTCAGGGCAAGATTCATATTATCTTTTAATTCTATTTTTCTTCAAACATTTTGAAGTACCCTTGCATTACTATGAAATCTGATTTAACAGTTTTTTTCCTCCCTTTAAATACTCAGACACCACTAACAGATCAACTTACTTAAAATATCTTCTTTTAAATGACCATGAATCTTTCAAAAGTTCCCACTGCCTCTGAAATATAAAGTTCAAAATCAGGGCTGGCCAGTTAGCTCAGTTGGTTTGAGTGTGGTATTGTATCACCAAGGTCAAGAGTTCGGATCCCTGTACCACCCAGCCACCGAAAACAAACAAACAAAAAGCAAAGCCTTCCACAATCCACAATATACACAGACATCTAAATCTCTCCCTAGACCAACCAAGTCAACAGATGATATAACTCATAGTCCAGTGTGGGCTTAAAGCAATCAGCAAATGTTACTGGTCATTTACTGGATGGAAAAGGCAGGGCCTCTGGAAAGCATTGGAAAGACAGTTTTGAGACAGTCCCAAATCTCTAAAAGTTTACAGTATGATAAATGAGAGCCAGACATGGACAAAGAAGGCTAACATTAGAAGGCATCTGTCCTGTGAGCCAGATCATAAATATACACAGTGTTCAGAGGAGGGCCAGAGAAAGGGCTCAAACCGGTCCTTCATTAAGTATATAAATAAATACTTAAGTAGTTTGGTCTTCAACTCCACTTAAAGTTAGAATGAACACTGTTAGAGAGGCCTTGTTCATTTCAACATCCACTGAGCACAATGTGCTGAACAGAAACTAAGTATTCTACATGAAACAGGAGTAAAGGGACGAACTTTTCTTTGCTCTTAAGCCAGTCTCTCTCCAAGTAGACAATTAAGATCTGACGTATAACAGGCATTCAAAACAATAAAAGAATAACATAATTTTGCTAGTAGTTAAATAGAAGGCCAGAAAAAAAGGGAGTAGTCCATGATGGAATTTAAAAATGTACTTCACAGCTTCTATATATCTGGAGATGTTATGAAAACTTTAAAGGCATAATTATTGTATAGGTTTTCAGGTAGTTATACAGAAATGTAACACCGGAAAAATACTCTGCTACTGATTCAATTAGATCTCCAAATGCAGCTAGAGTGATTTTTTTGAAAACAAAAATATAAGCTTATTATCTCTTAATTAATTCAATGGTGCCCCATTTTTCTTAGGATAGACAATCTTTCCTTTAAAGGCCTATAAGATCTTGCATGGCCTGACGCCCATCTATCTTTCCAGTCTTTTTTCTTAACCGCAACATCATTGGCCTTTTTTGTTCTCATTTTCTGTGCTGTAGTTAATTCCTACTTACCATTCGGGTCTCAGCTCAATTGTCACTTGCTACAGCAAAACCCCTATTTTGGTTACTCATAGTATCCTGTACTTCTTTGGAGCATTTAAAACAATTTTAGTCTTATATTTTTATGATTCCTTAATGTCTAGATCTACCAGATTATAAGCTATATAAATGCATAGATTTTAGGTTAAATTTTCCATAGTCTGTAAAATATTACTAAAAAAAATTACACACACACACACATATACTATATATATATATACACACACACACACACACACACACACACATATATATTTGGGCGGCTGGCCAGTACGGGAATCCAAACCCATGACCTTGGTGTTAAGGCTATATATAATTTTAAATAGTTCTAGACTAAGGGATAAATTCAGGAATAGCAGCACATGTCCTCTCAGGCATTACTACAGGTTGGGCATCCCTAATCCAAAAACTGGAAATCTGAAGTGCTCCAATATCTGAAACTTTTGAGTGTCAACATGATGCTCAAAGGAAATGCTCATCAGAGCATTTCAGATTTTGGATAAGGGATTCTCAACTGGTCTGTATTCTGCAAATATTTCAAAATCCAAAAAAATCTGAAGTCTGAAACACTTCTGATCCCAAGCATTTCGGAAAAGGGATATTCAACCTGTATTTTAAAACCTTTAAAAATACCTCTATTTAAACAACAAACTAACCATTCTAAGCTTTTGTTTGTTTACCTGTAAAATATGGACGACCTTAAATATGAGTTGCTCATATTAACTAAAAAACATACATAATGTATGGTACATGGCAAATGCTAAATAACTGGTCCCTATGAATAATAATAAGCCTATTCTTATTAATTCATGTTTCCCCAAACATTTGATTTATATCATAACATAGAACAATTCTGAAGTTATTACAAGCTGGTTCAAAAGAGGAATAACAGAGATTCACGGATTGTTACATCTTTTATTACACTTTTTAAGGTGATTTATCATTCTTATCATTTCCCCCCTATTATTTATTATAACCCAAGATACATACAACCATTGAAATATGTATTTAAAATATACAGATACATAAAATTAATCTTAAATTGCATACTTTATTTCAGTAGCCAATGACCATCAGTCAAATGAAGAAAGGAAACCAATTTCATGAAGACAGACAAGTCTATGGAGTGGTTTACTGGAAGTGAAGAAAGAGATGGCTCAAGGAAAGCAACTTGGAATCATTCACTGCAAGATGTCAAACTGCAAGACAAGTGTCCAAATGAGACATTTAGGCAGTTCTGAAATGTTACATATCTTTCTTTAGCTTTTGTTACTTTTTCAAAATTGTATGTAAAAGCTATAAACATCATTGTAATAGTTAAAAATACCAATCTATGAAAGTAGTGGTTTGCAACACAAAGTTCTATTCTGATCCTCTTCTGTCTTCAAATCAGTTGCTGTCATCTGGGGTACTCAGTTAAATTGTGGTTTGAACTTCCTCAACTTGACAAGAAAAGCTGATTTAAGAGAGGAAAAAAGTAAGTCATGAATTAGAAGAAAAAACACCGTTTAATATAAATAGTCTGAAAACATGACTTACCTGTATGACCAGTTTGCCAGTGTTTAGGTCTAGCAATAGAGGGAAATGATCCATATGGAAAATCAGAATGGGATTCTTCTGTTGGAGAAAAAAATATTTTATATCGTTCACAAAAACTGTTAAAATAAAAATTACTGTCCCTTTACACTAAGTTTTTTTCTCTCAAACATTTTTTCTAGTGTTTGTTCTGGAGCCACTCTGCCATTTATTGTATAGAAACAATTTGTCAATGATTACATGATAAAGTTATCTATGGCTTTATAACCAAATGGATAAGCCCATATCATAAATCAATGGATATCTGAAAACTTTTTCATGGTTTAAATAATGCGTGCACACAACAAGGACCTACTCTTAGTCCTTTGAAGAATCCCAGCAGCATTTTAGAAGTTGCTTTTTAGAATACAAGCTATTGGTATAGCAGATCCTATTAAATTCATTTTCTTCACTAATGATCACTGATTTAAATTAAAAACATTCCTTAGTGTATTTAAATTATTTCACAAGCCAAGATCCTTGTGACAAAATATGAATATAATAAAAAGCTCAATTCCTCAAAGGTACCAGATTTTTACAAAAAAGGCAGGAAAAGTCATTGTTCTATCCCTTAGACGTTTTCCTTAACAGAATAAACACCACATTTCAATTTTATTGGGGAAAAAATCGCTGAGGAATATTTTTATAATCTATTGGTCCGTACACTCAGGAAGACATTCTCCATTTATTACTGCAAACACATGAATAAAATAAAATCAAAGCTCACCATGATCATCCTCTTGAAACATCTCACCTTCAAATCCAATTTTCTTTTGAGAATGTAATTGTGAATTTGTGTTGATTTTAGGTTTTACTTTTTGAGATAAAATTCCATATTTTGTTTTGCAAGGCAAACCAACCAATGTCTGACAATGACCTCACTTACCTTTTCACATGAGAGTTCACAGATGCTTATTCCACAGATGCGGATTCCATCTAAAAGTTCAGTAACCTGTGTGATGCTTTCAGAAAAGGGAAAAATATACTTTACATTTCTAGTAAAATAATAACTTTATATTTATTTTCACTATACCTCTTACCCACATTTAAATGCTATAGTTAAATTGGGGGGAGTAAAATGCAAATTAGGGCACACAATAGTAATTTCACAGGATATTAAGTAAAAAAAAAATACAGAGACCAAAATTTAACTTTACACTTTAAAAACTTCTCTTCAAAATTGTCAGATGAAATATGCATCTGATATTACTATTTATGCAAAGGATGATTTAAATAGCAATATATATAACTGAATTTGCGACATGTGTGATTTTATAACAGTTTTATGAGATGTCATATGGACTTTATTCAGTTACAAAATGAAATTTTAAAAAAAATCCTTTATATTATTTTTATTTCATTATTTTATTTTACTTTATTTTGCTTTATTTTATATTATTTATTTTATTTTATTTTATTTTTATTTTTTAAAAAAAGACGACCAGAAAGGGGATCTCAACCCTTGGTTTGGTGTTGTCAGCACCACACTCTCCCTAGTGAGTCACGGGCTGGCCCTACAAAATGAACATTTTAGTCTGGTACTTAGGCAAACTAAAAGAGTATTTAAATATCACGTTACACAGAAAAACGGCTCCATAGGCCGGCCCAGGTTTTCTTTTCCTATTGTGGTGAAATGACACACGTTTGGAAAGCAATTAACCAGTTAAAGTATTTCATTTGTTAGAATAGTCCTATTAACTGTCATTTTACTGCTTCCCAAAGGGTATGTTTACTGTTATACAATCTATCATAGTACTTGACTGTATATAAAAAACATCATGGCATGTCTTGCACTTGGCAATACTGATAATACAGTGATCTTTCTTTGGCAATGTATGTGATTATGAATATAGTCAAAGAAAGATTCCTGTATTATCAAGATTGCCAAGTGCAAGACATGCCATTACAACATAATACATTAAAACATATTTGAGATAATGTGAATTTCTACTGCCAAAATTTTATAAATTTAAATCTTTAGTCCAGCTTTGGTAATAAAAATTCATATTATTTCAAAAATGTTTTTATTTTTTTATGTTCAAAGGAAAAGCTCTGGATATTAATTTTAGAGGGTCTAATATGCAAGTAACATGTCCCTTGTTTCTTCCTTATTCTTTATTCAATTGCAGAGTTCAGGGCTATTTTCACGAAAGATGCCAAATAAGTATAATGAGTAAATCAATGACTGAACTTTTCAAATAAAAAATGAATTGCAAACAAGTCTGGTCAAAATAAAAACTATAGTAACATTTATTATTGAATAACTACAGAAAGCTTAGAGTTGTTGGCACATATATTTACTAAATGATAAATTATTCTTTGCTTATGTGTTTTTAAAACAGTATTACTGGGTCAAGGGACATCATTCATTATTAATTTATTCGCCAAAAGTTTATTAAGCACCTTCTACGTGCCAAGTGTTTTACTAAGTGGTAAAGATATAATGGGAACTTATATTCTAATAAAGGGATAGACATTAAACAAAAATCCATCAAATACAAGGGTACTTCAAAAAGTTCATGGGAACACTGAATTGAAAGCTAATACAGTAACAGCCAGCAACCAAAAAAAGATGATACATGATACTTATCTTTCCATGAAGTTTTTGATGTGCCCTTGTATATAAATACATAGCACAGAGAGCAATGAGTGACATGGAGAGCTATGGAATTATAAAGCAAAATAAGAGGGACAGAGTGACAGGGCAGGGGAAGGAGGTTCCATTTTAGACATGGGTTGTCAGTGAAGAAACCTGAAGAAAATGATTAGCTTACCCTGTGGAAATCTAGGGAGGAGCAGTGCTCTAGGCGCAGAGAACAGCAAATACAAATGCTGGAGGCAGCAGGCTACCTGTGGAGGCTGAAGAGACAGAAGGGGAAAGTGGTAAGAGGTGAAGTCTAAGACAGTGGGGATGTGGTGGGACTAGGGGAGGGACAGATTATGTAAAGTCCTGCAGGCTTTTGCAAGATTTTCTGTCTCCAAAGAGAAAAGCCACAGGAGAGTTTTAAAGAATGACATAACTTGAATTTTTTTTTTTTTAACTTTTTTTGTGTGTGGTATCCTACAACTTTACCAAAATTGTTTATCAACTCTAAGAGTTTTATAGTAGAGTCTTTAGTTTTTTTCGTATAAAGGATCATGTCATCTGCAAACGGGAAGTTTGACTTCATCTTTTCCAGCCTGGATGCCCTTTATTTCTTTCTTTTGCCTAATTGCTCTGGCTAGTACTTCTAATACTACGTTAAATAGCAGTGGTGGCAGTGGGCATCCTTGCCTTGTTCTTGTTCTTAAGGAAAAGCTTTTAGCTTTTCCCCTTCAAGATGACTTCGTGGTAGGTTTGTAATATATGGCTTTTATTGCTTTGAGGTATTTTCCTTCTTTCCCTAATTTGCTGAGAGTATTTGTCATGGAGGGATGTTGAATTTTGTCAAATACTTTTCTGCATCTATTAATATAATAGTCGGACATTGTGAACCATCTTCTCTTTTGTCTTTTGTTTGGATCTATGTACTCACATCCTAAGTTTATTTCAAATTGTGCTGTTGCCCTCTCTTTAGGACGGCTAACTACAGAAAGTAGAGATTTGACTTTTTTGGCAAAGTATTTAAGAGTTATACTTTTTAAAGATTAGCAGATATCTATAATTACAATGAAAAGGATGGGATTTGATTTAATTACTTAAACTCGTTTTTACCCCCGACCGCTTCTTCAGAAGCAATCCTGAGTGATGGGGTTCACCCTTAGTTCTAACTCCTACACATAGCGTAAGCACACCTGTTAAGCACAAACTTTACAGCAATTTTAACTCATCTTAATATTAACTTGTCAAAATTCAAGGGGTAAATGAAATATAATTTATGTTACTACAACATTTGAACATTTTTTCCTTATGCAACAGTTGATTCCAAACAGAAAAAAATTCTAAAACAATGAACTTGAAAAGAATGCAGTATTCTAATTCTCATTTAATTGATAATAGAAACACTGCAGTATTCATTAAATCATGTGATTCTTTATAAGAAAGATATCCTCATTTTCAAAAAATATCTTTCTCCGAGGTTATTCTTTACTTCATGATAAGGAAGCCTTTCTTCATGAAAAGGGGAACATATCCAGCTTAAATCATGAGATAATAATCCATGAGATAGAATTATAGAAATCACATAATTGCCCTCACGTGTCCACTCTAGAGCTCATCAGTCTATATGTATGCCTTATTTGAAGTAGATTCCACATATGATAAATGTTATGATTTTTAAAAAATGATTTCCTGTTGGATTCCCCACATAGCAAGTGGCCTAGGGTTTTTTTTGTTTTTTTTTATTTATTTATTTTTTATTTTATTTTATTTATTTATTTTTTTTTTTGTCTTTTTCGTGACCAGCACTCAGCCAGTGAGTGCACCGGCCATTCCTATGTAGGATCCGAACCCGCGGCGGGAGCGTCGCCGCCTCCCAGCTCCGCACTCTCCCGAGTGCGCCACAGGCTCGGCCCGTGGCCTAGGGGTTTTAAAAACTATTCCACTTACACAATACTAGTTAATATATTTTCCAGGTATGCAGCTAGAGTATAAGGAAGTATAGACTTGTCATGTACGTTTAGAAACAAATCATAGAATTTTATTTGCATAAAGGATTTTACGTCTACAAGGAAGTATAAAATAACATAAAAAATATCAGTACATGCATCATTCACTTTTGACAAGGATGGCCAACCAATCATACTTAACATAGAACAGGAACTTCAAGCTAGAGTAGTTAAGCAAGAGAAAAAACAGATGGCATCCAGATTGGAAAAGAGGAAGTCAAATTGTCTCTGTTTGTAGATATTAGGATCTTACATAAAAACCTAAAGATTCTACCAAAAACTCTGAGAACTGATAAATGAATTCAGTAAAGTTTTAGGATACAAAATCAGCATATAAAAATCTGTAGTGTGTCTAAGTGTACATACCAAGAATGACCTAGCTGAAAACAAACTCAGAACAGTAATTTCATTTAGAGTTAGCCACCAAAATAAATAAATAAATAAATAAATAGTAAAGTACCTAGGAATAAATTTAACCAAGGAGGTGAAAGATTTCTACAATGAAAACTACAAAACTCTGATGAACGAAATAAAAGAAAACACACATAAAAAATGGAAGGACATTCTATGTTCCTGGATGGGAAGAATTAATATACTCAAATGAGTGTACTACCAAAAGTGATCTACAGATTCAATGAAATTCCCATCAAAATACCAACAACATTCTTGAGAGAAATAGAAAAAAAAACAAATCCTAAAATGCATATGGAACCACAAAAGACACCAAATAGCCAAAGCAATCCCAAGCAAAAAGAGTAAAGCTGGAGGCATTATGCTACCTGGCTTCAAAATACACTACAATACTATAGTAATCAAAACAGCATGGGGCCAGCATAAAAACAGAAACATACACCAACGGAACAGAACAGAGTACAAAGAAATGAATCCTGTTATCCACAACCAATTTTTGACAAAGGCACCAAGAACATATGTTGGGAAAAAGACAGCCTCTTCAATAAATGGTGTTTTGAAAACTGGATATCTATACAGAGAAGACAGAAATTAGACCCCTGTCTCTCACTATACACGAAAATCAAATCAAATTAGACCCTTGTCTCTCACTATACACAAAAATCATATCAAATGGATTAAAGACTTAAGTGTAAGACCTGAAACTGTAGAACTATTAGAATAAAACATAAGAGAAACACTATAAGACATTGGTCTGGGCAAACATTTTATGGAGAAGACTTCTAAAGCACAGGCAATAAAAACAAAAATACACAAATGGGATCACATCAAACTAAAAAGCTTATGCATTCTTGATCTCTTTCTCTTCTAGTTTGTTGTTGGTGCATAAAAACCCTACTGATTTTTGTATGTTGATTCTGTATCCTGCAACCTTACTGAATTCATTTATCAGCTCTAAGAGAGAGATCAAGAAAGTAAGCTCATTTACAATAGCCTCCAAAAAAATAAAATACCGAGGAGTAAATCTAACAAAAGAGGTGAAAGAGCTCTATGATGACAACTACAAATCACTTCTGAAAGAAATTACGAAGACACTAAGAGATGGAAAGGCATTCCTTCTTTGTGGATTGGAAGAATCAGTGTGAAAATGTCCATACTACCCAAAGCCATCTACAGATTCAATGTGATTCCCATGAAAACATGAATGACATCCTTCAGAGAAAAAGAAAAAGCAGTCCTAGCATTTATATGGAACAAAAGACCCTGAATAGTCCAAGCAATCCTGAGCAAAAAGAGTAAAGCTGGAGGCATTAAACTTTCTGACTTCAAACTATATTACAAATCTGTAGTAACAAAAACAGCATGGTACTGGCATAAAAATCAGACACATGGAACGATGGAACAGAATAGAGAACTCAGAAATCAGCCCACATATTTACAGCCAACTGATCTTTGACAAAGGCATCAAGAACATACATTGGGGAAAAGACTACCTCTTCAATAAGTGGTGCTCGGAAAATTGGTTATCCATTTGTAGAAGAATGAAACTTGATCTGTATCATTCACCGTATACCAAAATCAGTTCAAAATGCATTGGAGACCTAATATTAGGACAGAAACTTTAAAACTCCTAGAAGAAAATGTAGGCGAAACACTCCAGGATTTAGGACTGGGCAATGACTTTATGAATAACACTCCAAAAACACAGGCAACAAAAGAAAAAATAAACAAATGGGATTATATCAAACCAAAAAGCTTCTGCACAGCAAAGGAAACAATCAAGAGAGTGAAAAGACATCCTACAGAATGGGGGAAAATATTTGCAAATTATGCATCTGACAAGGGATTATATCCAGAATATACAAAGAGCTCAGACAACTTTACAGCAAAAAAACAAACAATCCAATTTTAAAATGGGCAAAGGAGCTGAATAGACATTTCTCAAAGAAAGACACCCAAATGGCCAGCAGGTACATGAAAAAAGCTTTTCATTTTAGGAACGTTTTAGATTTAGAGGGAAATTACACAAGTAGTTCATAGATTACACATGTACCTTGTACACAGCTTGTTTGTTATCAAGTACTTTTCGTATGATATGTATGACAAAATAAATAAACTGATAGTGATACACTATTATTAACTGAAGTACGTACTTTACTTAGACTTCCTTAGTTTTTGCCTAATGTTTTTTCCTCTTTTGGGATCCCATCCAAGATACCATATTACACTTTTTCGTCTTGTCTCCGGCTCCTCTCAGTTGCAACGCTTTTCTGACTTTCCCTGTTTTCAATTACCTTGAGATTTTTAACGAGTACTGGTCAGGTGTTTGTAGAATATTCTTCACCTGGCAATTGTCTAATATTTTATCAAGATTAATCTGGATTTATAAGTTTTTGGAGAAGGAAGACCACAGAGGTAGTGGTGCTCTCATCACATTATATAATGGATACGTCCTAACAACAGGAGTTATCACATTTGACGCTAACCATCTTCGGGTGGCTCAGGTTGTGTTAAGTTTGTCCATTGTAAAGTTCTCCCACAACTTTTCATACTGTGTTGTTTGGAAGGAAGTCACTATGCACAATCCGTATTTAAGGGTGAAAAGTTATATTGCGCATCCTTGAGGGGGCAATACCAACATAAACTTTTTGGAATTAGTATACTGAATGAGAAATCTATCTATTGTACTCATTTATTATTTTCATTATTTAGTCATTTATTTTTATCAATATGAACTTGTGAGTGTTTATTTTATATTTTGGGTTATAATCCAATACTACATTATTTATTTTGCTGCTCATATTTTCCAACTTTGGTATTGGAGTTCTTTCAATCAGCTACTATGTCCATTTGGCATACTTCAATACCATATTTTTCTTTTTCTTTTTTTGAATACTTATTTATATTTTGACACTACATCCAGGATCACCTTGTATATTTCCTGTTACAGTACTGCAATCAACCATTTCTCCAAGGAGCACTGATTTCTTCTAATTGGAGAATGGTATTAGAAACCATGATCCAGGCCCTGGGTATACTCATTGCTGCCTATGTCTTGTTGCTTCTAGGATCTCTTAGCAACAGACTTTGGAATTATATTTGTGTATACTAACCTGTGTATACAAATATGTCTATAAATATTCCTACATTTATCCATTTGTATGTATATTAGGCTAAATGTAGATTCATACTAATATCTCCAGCTCTAACATAGTGCCACATGGCTCATTCTAGTCTTCACCTTTTCCTTACATTCAACATCGACTCCAACAGTAAACAATCTGGCTCTCACCATCTTCAATCCATTTACCAATTTATTTGATCCCAGAATACAATTATACCGTTTCCAGAGTTGTTAACCCATACACCAGTTAGAAAACAACTTTGCCGACTGGAGGACAACGCTTATGAACTGTTCTTGTCTTTAGTTTTAAAGTTTACATGGATTTCCAAACTTACTTAGGTTAGCACCATTTTCACCCTACCTTTTCTAATGAGGTACATGAAACATTCATCATACAGCTAGATTATTTTATGCCAGTCTGCATTTCAACATGGGATTCCCCCAATGTCAATCATTTATTTTTTTATTGCCTACATTAAGGCTTACTCTCTGTGCTGTAAAGTTTTATGGGTTTTGACAAATGCATAACACCATGTATCTGCCACTATCGTTTCACAACTCTAAAAACAATCCCCAAAATCAAAACAAAAAATAAAATGACAAAAAAACATACTGCTTAAATTATTAAAAACTACACATCTACAAATTCTTAGCAGCTACTAATTTCTTTTCCATCTACATAGTTCTGCTTCTCCTCGAATGTCATATAAATGGAATCTTATGGCTTCTTTCACTTAGCAATGTGTGTTTAGTATTCATCCATGTCATTGTGTGAATTGACAGTTCATTTCCTTTACCTGCAGAACAGTATTTACTTGTATGTATGTACCACACTTTGTTTATCCATCCATGTGTTGAATCGTATCTTGATTGCTTCAATTTTTTTTGATTAGTCTGAACAAGGCTGCTATTAACATTTGTGTTTTCTGAGTGGATATAATCCAGACATACCCCAATTTATGATGGTTTGACTTAGAATTTTTTGACATTATGATGTTGTGAAAGAGATAAGCATTTAGTAGTCTTTTCGACTTATGATATGGCTATGTCCAGATGAAAAGGACAGAAATAGACCCATACAAATACAGCAAACTGATTATTGACAAAAGCAGAAAGGTTCAATGGAGAAAAGTGAATATTTTCAACAAAAGTTTCTAGAACAATTGAACATTTACATGCAAAAATTTTAACCTAGACATAGACTGTAAGTTGAACGTAACGTAAATCAAAAACGCACTTTTGGAAGCCCTGGGCCAAGCAGCATCTCACCGCCTGAGCAGCAGGCAAGCCAGCATGCAACGCAACTGAGGGTCCAGCTGGAAGCACCCAGCAGCCTGTCCCACCACCCTGGCAGGAGGTGAGGGTGTGTCCCACGGCACTGAGGACCCAGCCAGAAGCCCAGGGCAGCCCATCTCACTGTCTGAGCAATAGGCAAGGCAACAATCTGTATGACAGGGGCCCAGCTGGAAGCCCCGAGCAACCCATCCAAACGTCTGAGTAGCAGGCAAGGAAGTGACCTGCATGACTGGGGCCCCGCAGGACGTCTTGGGCAGTCTGTCCCACCACCCAGGGAGCAGGCAAGGGAGCATCCTGTGACCATGGGCCCACCTGGAAGCCCCAAAGTGCACCGCAAAATACATGTCAATGCAGGTGTTCCACCACAGCCACTAATGCAGCTACTACTGCTAAAAGGACAACTCACTGACACAAAGCAGCCAGTACTAACCTCCACGCAGCCCATCACACACTCAACTGCATTGACACAAGGAGAGTCACCAGCAGAACCTGCAAATGGAGGAGGAAGTCTTTCTCCTCAAAGCCCACCCCAGAGTAATAGAAGAAACAACTACTCTACCAAGTGACCAGAGATCAATGGAGAGATATTAGAAATACAAATAAATAAGAAACATGACACCACCAAAGAAGTACAGTAATTATCAAGTACCAGACTCCTTAGAACAGGAAACACTTGAAATTTCTGAAAAAGAATTCTGAGTAATGCTCTTAAGAAATCTCAAAGAGATAAGAGAAGACTCAATTAGAGAACATAATGAAATGAAAAAAACTAACAAGGATATGAAGGAGAAAATTTACAAAGACATTAATACGTTAAAAAATGTAGTAGAATTCTTGTAATACATTATAGATAAGAACCCCAAAGCACAAGCAACAAAAGAAAAATAAACAAATGTCACTATATCAAAGTAAAAATATCTGCACAGCAAGGAAAACAATCAACAGAGTGAAAGACAACCTATGGCATGGGAGAAAATATTTACAAACTATACATCTTACAAGGGATTAATATCCAGAATATAAAAGGAACTCAAACAACTTCATAGTAAAAAAACAAATAATCCAATTATAAAATGGGCAAAGCAGCCAAACAGACTGTTTTCAAAAGAAGACATACAAATGGCCAACAGGTATGTGAAAAAATGCTCAACGTTACTAATCATCAGGGAAATGCAAATTGAAACCGCACTGAGATATCATCTCACTCCAGTTACATTGGCCATCATTAAAAAGATCGAGAATAACAAATGCTGGTGAAGATGTGGAGAAAGGGAAACTCTTCTATGCTGTGGGTGAGACTGTAAAATAGTACAGCCATTATGGAAAACAGTATGGAGTTTTCTCAAACAACTACCGATAGAACTGCCATATGATCTAGCAATCCATACATACCCAAAGGAATGGAAATCATCATGTCTACAAGATACATGCATACTCATGTTCAGTGCAGCTCTATTGACAGTAGCCAAAATACGGAACCAACCTAAATGTTCAACGATGGACAACTGAATTAGGAAAATGTGGTATATATACACAGTGGAATACAATCCAGCCCTTGCAACAACCTGTATGAGCCTGGATAATACTATTTTAAATGAAATAAGCCAGACACAGAAAGAGATGTCCCCACTCATAAGTGGGTGCTAAGAAAGGAAAGGAAGAATGAACAAAGGAAAGAAAGAAAGACGACAATAATATATTGACCTTTCAGAAGGAGACAACAAATGCATGGTTACTAGAGGTGGGAGTTGGGAAGGGAAGAGGGGATTGGGGAGAGATTGAGTAATGGAAAATAAATAAATTCATTAATTAAAAAATGCACTTTTAACTTATATTTTCAACTTATGATGGGTTTACCAGGATGTAACCCCAATATAAGTCAAGGAATGTGCACTTTAAACCAGTTGGTAAATACCTAGTAGCGTGATTGGTGGATTGTATTGTAAGACTATGTTTTGCTTTATAAGAAAACTGTCAAACTGTCTTCCAAAGTGACTATACCATTTGCATTCCCAACAGCATTGAATGAGGATCCTGGTGCTCTACATCTTTGCCGGTAATTGGCCCTTTTAAATTTTTTAATTCCTGCCATTCTAGTAGGTATACGGTTATGTAATTGTTTTACTTTGCATTTCCCTCCTGACAAGTGATGATGGGCGTCCTTTTATATGCTGATTTGTCACCCGTTTATCTTCTATGGTGAAATATTTGCTGCAATCTTTTTCCCAGGTTTAAAATTCTTTTTCATTTTCATAAGGTTAAGTTTTGTAAGATCTATGTATATTATGGATACAAGTCCATTATCAGACATGTAACTTGCAGATATTTTCTCCAAAGGCCTTTCACAGAGCAAAGTTTATAAAAAAAATCTAACTTCTCAAATGTCTCTTTCATAGATCTTACTCTAACTATGGTTATCTAAAAAGTGATCCAAATACCCAAGGTCACCTAAATTTTCTTCTGTGTTGTCTTCTAGAATATTTTTAAGCCTATGGCCCATTTTTGAATTATTTTTTTTATTTTTATTTTTTTTCAAAATTGTGAGGTCTATGTCTAGGTTCAATGTTTGCATGTAAATGTTCAATTGTTCTAGCACCTTTTGTTGGAAAGATTCACCTTTCTCTGTTGAACCTTTGTGCTTTTGTCAATTATCACTTTACTGTATTTGCACGGATCTACTTCTGGCCTCATTGTTCTGTTCCTTAGATCTATAAGTCTATTATTGCACCAGCAGCACTTTCTCTTGATTATCTAGCTATTGAGTCTCGCAATCACGTAGTGTTAGTCCTCCAACTTTCGTCTTCTTTTAAAATATTGAGTTGGCTATTCTGCTTTCTTTGCCTTTCTGTATAATGTTTTGAATCGGTTTGTTGATATCTACAAAAGAAGCTTGCTGGGATTTTGACTGAAATTGTATTGAAACTGTAAATCATGTTAAGAACATTTGATATCTTAAAAATATTGAGCTGCTCAATCTATGACTACAGAATATCTTTCCATTTATTGAAATTTTCTTTGATATCTTTCATAATTGTTTGTAGTTTTCTGTGTACAGATCACGTCATCTGCGAATAAAGACAAGTTTGTTTTTTCCTTTGAATCGGTTTGCCTTTTTTTTTTTCTTATCTAGATGGGACTTCCAGTTGATGTTAGATAGGATTGCTGAGAGGGGATAAATTGCTTAATTCTTGAATTTCAGAGGAACACATTTAGTCTCTCTCTATGAATTATGATGTTATCTACAGATATTTTTATATATACCCTTTGTTAGCTTAAAGGAATTCACTTCTATTTGTAGTTTTGTGCCACATTTTATCATTAATACATAATAAACTTTATTGAGTGTTTTTATGCATCTTGTAATATAATCGTATTTTTCCATTTCCAACCTGTTAATATGATGGAACACAATAATCTGAGAACATACTTTGTGCAATTTCTATTCTTGTAAATGTAACAAAGTGTTTTTAGTGGCTCAATGTAATCTCCTCGTGAGTGTTACGTGTGTGCTTGAGAAGAATGTGAATTCTGCTTTTATTGGATGAAGCATTCTACAATTATCACGTAGATTATGCTGATTGATAGTGCTATTTAGGTCATCTATTTACTTATTGATTTTCTGCCGACTTAATCTATCAGTTATTGACAGGGAGGTGTTGAAGTATTCAACTATATTAGTTGATTTGTCTATTTCTTCTTTTAGTTCTATCAATTTTTGCCTCATTTATTTTGATTCTCTGTTGTTAGGTCCTCATACATTTAGGATTGTTATGAGTTTTTGAGGAAATAATCCCTTTATCATTATGTGCCTCTGTTTATTTCTGATAAACTTTCTTGTTTTGAAGTCTACTTCAAATTAATATAGCTACCATAGGGCTATTTGGATTGGTGTTATATTATTATATCTTTTTTTTATCCCTTTACTTTTAACCAAAGGGTTAATTTAAATTTAAATATAAAGATATTTTATAAATGACTTTAGACTTCTTGTAGTAAACATCCAGTTTTTAATGCAATCAAATAATCTGTTTTCCAACTGGGTGTTTAGACCATTCACATTTAAATTGATAATTGATAGAGTTGGATTTAAATCTACCATCTTAAGAATTGTTTTCTATCACTGCATTTGCCATTGGTTTTCTTCTTCCCCCCCTCTCATTTTGATTTTCTAGATTTCAATTGATCACTTTATACAATTTCATTTTGTCTCCTGTCTAAGCACATCAATTATATTTTCTTTTTTAAAAAAAATAGTGATTGCCTTAGTTTACAATATACATTAAAATTAAGCTAAGTGTACAATAATGCTATCCCCCCTCATGTGTACTGCAGGTACCTCATTACAGAGTAGACCAAATTCCTTTCTCTCATCCTTTGTGACATTGCTGACTTTTGATTCACTTATCCATTTAAAATAACCAATACATTGTTAATATTATTACTTTAAACAGCTGTTTTAAATCAATTAAGAATAAGAAAGATTAAATATTTTATTTTTCCTTCACTTGTTTCTTCTCTGATGCTCTTCTTTTCTTTAGGTAGATTCTCCTTTCTGAAGCCCGAAGAGCTTCTGTTAACATTCCTCACTGTGCAACTGAGGCAGCAACGAATTCCCTCAGTTATTTTATTTTATTTTTCACCTGGGAAAGTTTTATTTATCCTTCACCTTTTAAGGATAATTCTAAGTTTACAGGGTTATTTTTTTCTTTGAAATATTTCTTTCCGCTCTCGTCTTGGTTATATGGTTTCTTACTGTCTGAGTCTCTTCAGGCAGCTGCTTTAACAAAATACCATAAACTGGGTGGCTTTTAAACAACACAAATTCATTGCTTATAGTTCCAAAGGCTGTGAAGTCCAAGATCACGGTGCCAGCACTTTCAAAGTCTGGTGAGGACCCACTTGCTAGACAGACATCTTTTTGCTGTGTCCTCACCTGGTGGAAGGAAGGAGGGAGCTCCCTGGTGTCTCTTCTGTAAGGGCACTAATCACATTCATGAGGGCTCTTGCCATATGACCTAACGGCCTCCCAAATGCCCCACATCCTAATACCATAATCTTGAGGGTTAGGATTTCAGTGTATGAATTTTGGGAGAACATAGACATTCAGGCCATAGCACTTTTATTCTATGAGTGAAATGTTTTTCTACCCTTTGGCTTTTTTCAAAATTTACTCTTTTGCTAGGCTTTTTTAAAGTTTGAATATGATATACCTAGATGTGGTTTGTTTTGGTATTTATCCTGCGCAGTTCTCTAAACTTCCTGAATCTGTGGTTTGTTGTCTATCACCACTTTGGGAAAATTCTCAGTCTATTATTCCAAATATTTCTGTCTTATCCTCTCTTTTGTCTCCTTCTGTTAATCCAAGTTTGTTTCTTTTACACCTCAGTTCTCAGATGTTCCGTTTTCGTTGTTTCATTCTTTTTTTTTTTTTTTTTTTTTTCTGTTTGCATTTCAGTCTGGGAAGATTCTATTGATCTATCTTCAAATTCAGTTTCTTTCTTTGCTTTCCTTACATTTATTTATTTATTTATTTATTTATTTATTTTTTGGCTGTGTTGAGCCAACTGATAAACCCACCAAAGACTTTCTTCATTTAGTTACTTACAGTTTCCAATCTCTGCTGTCATTACCCATTTGGTCTTGCATATTGCCTACATTTTGTATTAAAGTTCCTGTCTATTAATCATAATTATTTTAAAATTGATTGTCAGATACTACTGTGTCAAGTCTGAGTCCTGGTCTAATAATAGCTTTTTGTCTTCAAACTGTTTTTTCTTGCCTTTTGGTATGTCATAATTTTTTATTGAAAGTCATATGGGTAATGGGTGTTGAGCTAAATAATCTTTTACTTAAGAATTTATGTTGATCTTGCTAGGAGTTCCGATTACAATTCTTCTTATATCCTTCTCTCTCTCTTTTTTTTTTCTTTTTGTACAGTGGAGGTCTTCTGTTTGTACTGTTCTTCAGATAAAGTCTGAATCTTGCAGCTGAAATCCACTGGAGGTTCTGTGGTATGGTGGTAGACTGTAGGAGAGGAAATATTTCTGTATTTTCTGATTTAGTCTCAGTCTATTATTGGGCCTCTGTCTTGGGGTGTGTGCTTTACCAGTATTCCTCTTCTTCCTCCAGGGATATGAGGTTTTTCATTCACTCTCTGCTCTCTGTTCTCTATTCTCTGCTGTTTCCTGAAGCTACAGTAGTCCCAATATATTTCCTTCACATTTTGTCCCCTGTTGTCTAGGATTTTGTTGTTGTTGTTGTTGTTGTTGTTTTTCTTAGGTGACACAAGTAAGCTGGAGAGGGCATGAGAGAATTTGTTCTCTCAGGATCCCAGATCAGATAAGGTTTCCCTGTTATGCTCTAAGTATTTTCCCCTGCAGAGTAGGCCTTTGCTTTGGAGAAAGATCTTGGAGAGTTTCACAGTGGTTTTTCTTCCCCTGTCCCTGCCAGGTCCAGCAGGAGATTTTTCTCAGATTTTCACTGTGAGAACCTGGTGGGTTCCTTAAAAGAAAAGCTAAGAAATTGTTTGGACCACTCCTATGATTGTGACCCTAGGCGTTTCAAGCTATCAAACTTGTCCGTCCATAGGCATTCAAGAAATTTACTAGTGAAGTAAGTAGTCTTATCACGTATTGTGTCCACGGGCTTCTGCTCTAGGTAAGCAGATCCAGGGACGTATCTGTCTGTCTGTCTAGGCTTTGGGGTGTGGATTTGCTCTGCAACTTTGATTTTCTCATGGATCCATGTAAGTTGCTGATTTTCAATTTGTCTAGCTTTTATCTATGGTAAACATGGAGTGTTCATTTTCCAAACTCTTTACATATTGAAGCTAAAAATGCATTATTTATTTTCTGTTCCAATCGTTGTGGCTTTGTAGCAATATGTTTTTTTTTTTTTTTCAGTCTTCTAAGACTACTCTTTGGGTATGTAAATGTTTTCAATATTTGTCTGATTGGTATAATCTGAGAGACAGAGAGAGGGAAGAAGGGGTGGACGTAGAGAGAGACAGAGAGAGAGAATGTTGTGTATATCATTATAATTGAAGTTTTTTGATACCTGGGTATAGAAAACTATAAAGACAAGGGTTAAGTATTTTTGAGCACTTATTATGTGTTAGTCATTCTGCTCAGTGCTTTACATATGCTATCTCATTTAATTTTCCATTAACTCGGGAAGTTGGCACAAATTTAGTCTTAGATTACATGTAAGAAAACGAGGCACAGAAATGTTCAATGTGTTTCTCAATGACATACAATTAGTAAGGAGCATTAAGAGTTCAAACCCCGAATTATCTAACTGCATAGCTGTGCTTTTAAAGCTCTTCACTCCAACTACTGACGAGTGAATTTCTCCATTTAGAATATTAATGTAAGAAATGTATCCTTAATTGTACATTTCAGTTATTTTGTGTAACACTGATCTTAGATCCTTCTTCTCTGCCTAACTGACGATAGGCAATTGGCAACAATTAATAAAATGAGTTTCAGAGGAGTTTGATGCAGGCATAGAGCTAAATTTTATCTTTTCTATACTTGTGGTCCATAAAATGAAAGGGTAAAAATACTATTATCATATCCTGAAAATGTAAGAAACAATAAAGATGAGAAGGTAGTAGAATCGCAGTAGATTTTTTGAAAGTAAATGCATATTTATCAGGTGACATGGGTGTTGATATGGGGGACAAGAGTTCTTGAAAAGTCAAGATAATTGAAACAAAGAATATAAGAGTGAGCAGAAGACGGTAACATGAAACAAATAGACACGGAGGGTGAATATTCATGCTTTTTAAAATGATATCACTGGTGTTTCAAAAGTTATTATGTTTCTTTAAAGATACCAAAAGATAAATGCACTTCAGAAAAAACGTTCTTTTCTGATAGTCACACTGGGCATTTCACTTAACATTACAATGATTCAATAACTACAAAGTTAAAAACCTGTATCAGAAGAGATGAAGTGTTATGCAACACAGGTCTAATTTCAAAGAGAATGGTGATACCAATCTCGGGAATTGTTACTTGTCAGCTTAATTCATTTTATGATAAGAGGCAGTAAGAATTATTGACAACTTTTAGCGGATTTAATTTTCTTGGTTGATTTGTTGTTAGTTTTCTTCCTACTGGATAATTTGCTATATACTGAGAAACTTGCAACCAGTTTCACAGGGTGATTGTGGATTTTATTAGATGGAAACATGCATGGATAATACTGAAAATTTTAAAAAAACTACTCACAATATTGTAGTTGGGTAGGCAGATACTTATGCTTTGGAGTCTGGGCAGTAGCCATTGTCATGGGGAAACCCATCTACGTCCAATATGAAGTAGTTACATAGGTTTTTATTTATATTTTTAAGTATTTTATGTTTTTCTTAAAAAATTGCGTTTTGAATGAATATTTAATTTCAGATGCATAAGCATTTTTTGATCGAAAAAGTTGAATGATATTCCTGTTAAGTGATGAGCACTGCACTATGTCTAAATTGATAATAGTACAGAAACAAGTAGCTAATATAACCATTCCTTACTGTGAGTGAGTTTAACACTACATGGGTAGCCAAAATAAGAATAAAATAATAATTATGATCTTTCATAAAATTCGTTTTTAGTTACTGCATTTAACATTTTATTTAGCTGCTGTGTAATTATATTTTTCATTCTGGGATGCTCTTCTGCACCTCCTTTTCTCTAAAGAGTCTGTGCATTTCTGACACCAATTATGTTTAGAAATATATTTTTCAACTTTTCTAAAGTTAACAATGAGGAAGTTCTTCATGAAATCAAAACTCAAATATGTTCTTTTAATAAAAATGTATGTTAGAATACAAAGATGTGTTTTATTACACGTGTTGACCCTTAAGCCAGGATTGATAATCATATTATCTGTATTTTGTGTTCGAAGAAACTGAGATGTAGAATAGCCAGCTGTTCAAGATTTACATTGATAACCTCTGCCGATAACACACTGCTGTCTTTGAGTACCATGGTTTTGGGAGCAATAAGTCAATTTAGCATATCTTATTAGTGACTAATTAGATCATTATTTCTAAAACAGGCCCAAGGAATGTTCTTTAGACTTCTGTGAATTTTTTATGAAAATAATATTTTTCTCTTCAATTATAACCTAACAAAAATTAATCATTATTAAATTCTGCACACCCTAGTAGCTACTTTGCTGTTTGAGGACTATAATATGCTTTCAAGGCCCATCTCATTTGTGTAGACTGTTGCATTGGTTCCAAGCCCTATTGCTTAGTTATGATGGGCTAAAGAGATTAAAAATTCAGGCCTATTTTGTGTGTAAATAATGCATTAAACAGAGAATTTTGCAGTAATTCCAATAGTTAAATTTGGTGGTAGAATGGAAGTTTAACAAGGTAATAAGGAAATGCCAGAGGGAGGGAAAAACAAAAACAAACAAAAAAACCCCTCTTCACTTGAAGGCATTAATTTTTCTGATGAAAATGGCATGTTATTAGTAAAACACCGTTAATTATGTTTTTTTAATATTATTAAGTTGAGATTTTATTATTTTGTTTGCTTGTATTTCATTCGTCAAATAGTTTGGGTTTAACATTACCAAAGGATTACTATCATAAGGAACCTATACCTAATTTTTTGCCTATGATTGAGATTTGAGTAAACAATTCTATTTAGGAAATTTGAGGGATTCAGTTGTATGATTCTGCCATAACCACACAGTTACATTCTATGAGAGCAGTAGTTAAAGAAGCAGCAGTTTCTAGCACATACATTTTATAGCACATCAAAAAAATTGCTTTTGTTGTTGACTGAAAAAAAAAAGGAAGCAAACAAACAAACAAAAAACCATCAGGTCAATAGTTTAGTGATTAAAACCTTATTTTTAGTTTTATTTTCAAACTAGAAAGAAAAATGCTACTTCATTAGGAAATCAAAGCTATCAAATGTGAATTAAACTGTTGCTCAGTAACTTCAATTTGGTCACATGCATTGATTTTATTCTGAACTGGCCAGGGTATGAATAAAGATTTTGGTTCACATGAAGACTTCGTTGTAAAATACACATGGGCTAGGTAAAATAGCTAGGTGTATATTATTAAAGAGAAATTATGGAATAATTTAGGTGCCTACTTTTACCTTGGTCATAGGGATATTTGAAGTCGTAGATTGTAGCTTATTTCCAGGTTCCAAAAGATATATTCTCCTCATAATTTTCTTATTCTATTTGTGTTACTAAGTATGTCAATATTATTTAGAATGCTAAGCCATACGCTAGTTAGCAGTACCATAAATTACACATACATCCCACCTCCATTAGGCCCTTCCTGTGTTCAGCAGTTCTTGTATCTTCCGCACATGGCCTCCTGTATCTTTTTGCCTGAATCTATTTTCAGACCTTTTTTAGTGTCCCATGTCAGTGGTTCCCAACTTTGACTTCACCTTAGAATCACACCAGAAGCTTTTAAAGATCTCAATGCTCAGGACACAACACAGACCAACTAAATTTGCATCTGTGAGAATGAGCGGCAGTTGTCAGAAGTTTATAGAACTCTCCAGATGATTGCAGTGTGTAGTCAAGAGGATAACTCTCCCCAAAGCCATGTTTTCCTCAAATGGAAGATTATTTTGTTACTCTTAAGAGTGAGAAGAACCAGACTCCATAGACTTTCACGATCCTTTTTAAAATCCAGAACAATTGTTCTGTCTTCTTTATCATCCTCCTTCTAGCTTATATCTGCATCCTAGTACGTCATGACTCTTCCAGGTCCTTGGAACATCAATTAGCTCCACCCTCATTTGCAATTTTTTTTTTTTGTCCCTTTCTTATGATATTTTTCTGCCAAGTTCTTTCCTACATACAATATAAGTAATAATAATTTTTTAAAAGTTAGCAAAAGGGTGGATTGGAAACCAATTGGCAGCAAAGTATATCGATAAGAAATTTGAGTCTTGGCCCTAAGCTAGCATTGGGTTGTGAAAAGAATATACTTTCCTTGAGCACGTTTATCCCCAGTACTGCTCTCATGCAGTGTGGGCGGTGAAATTTACACGAAATACTTGGTACAGAAAAGCACGAGCTAAACAAACTAAGGAACTAACTACTTAATTGGGTTTTAGATTGGCAGATCACTGAAATGCCTGTCAACAGCAACAACAATAAAGCCTTTTTGTAGGAGGACACCATCAACTTACATACTGCAGGATACTCATGGAGAAGTTTAATGGAATCACAGTCAAAACACTGGCCAACAAACGGAGTGACGTCGTTAGAGCCGGCAGTACTCTTAGATTGCTTTCAAGAAATGATGCGCTACATTGTTCTTTCAGGAGAAACTATGAAACTACTTAGTGGGAAGAGGACCCAGAATCCTCTCAGCCTGGAGCAGTTCCACTGTAGTAATCCATCTCCTGTGCAGAGTGAATATTAAGAACCAAGTTGTCTGCAATGGCTAGAGAGCACAAATGACCAAAGAAAGGGTTATATCCTCTCATCTGTGATTGAAAATGACAATTATTTGGGTTTTCCCCCACCACTCCCCCAGCCCCCCAGACTCTCATCTGTTCTCAAATACACCTTGATGTTTATTTTTCGTTGCATTCCTTTACTCATGTCTAGTTAAACTAGTAGGAACATTCCTCAGAATAGAGTCTTTGTAAAGCAGGCCTCAGAAATGAGAGGTTTTCCGACAATAAGAACAGGATCTATGACGAAGAAATGGAAAGTAAAGACAACCATGTTGTGATAGGTGGAGGGATGCATTGGGACCAAGCAGAGCTCCACATGACAGTGCAAAGCCCAGGTGAGCATGTGCCCATCCAATCACACATCTGTGCCCTGAGTACCGCTCTGGTCGAGGAGCAAGAGGAGCACTTCCACAGTGCTCAGGCGCAGACACACTCCGGGGACAACTGGAGCAGGCGGTAATAAGACACACTCTTTCTCTGGGCCCATCTGAGCAGATGGAACCCACCAGCAGGAGTGGCTGGAAGAGACCAAAGCAGGAAAGAGATGGGGGGAGAAGACGGACACCAACCAAGACTAGATTTCACAGCCTGGTAGGGACCACCATCTCCTGGGAGGTACAGTCTCCCAGGGGCCCAGCTCACCCAGACAGTCCTGGCGATACCCAAGTTTGGACTAACTGGGGACTGGCCCTTGAGCAAACCAGAGAGGCCAGCAACAGGCCTCCCCTGTCTTCAGGGGTGCGTGTGGCCATGGGATCAAGGCTGCTCAACTCATCCAGGGTCTGGCGCCGTGAAACCATGTGTCTGTCAGCACATGGGAGACATTTCTGGGAATCTGAACCACCCTTTCTACAATTTTAGAAAAGAGAGAAGCTGGGGTGCCCAGCTACCTGTCCCCTTACCCACACTTGGCCAGGACTCAATCTCCAGACTGGCTGTGAGCCACCTATGTGACATCACATGACAAATAAAGAGGACAATGACTTCAGCAGCCTGTTGCCCCCCCTACCAAGATTCTAGAATCCTGTGGACAGTATTTATTGGGCATCGCCACTGAGACCAAAGGCAGTTTGTACTTACTGGGACAGTGGTTAATGGTGTGGGGTACAAAGTGCTCCTGATGACAGTGTAGCCCATGGATAGTCAGGATACTGACGACAGTGAAACCGAGCTCGCCTCATCTTCTGGTGGAGAGCCAGCAAGCAGGGTCCCACGTGATCCAAACCTGGATCCGAGGGAGGTATCAGACGGCCCAGGTGACCAAGCTGTGGGACAAGATGCAGACTCCCAAAATGATGAACAACCAGCAGATCAAAACCAACGTGCGTCCAGTGTAGAAAAAGACAGTGACCCCAGAACACTCTCCTTCCCGAGGAGGCTCTGGAAGATTGTTGAGGATGACGCTTTCGAGTCTGTGCACTGGGATGATGATGGACACACTGTGATCATAGAGCAAGACCTTTTCCAGAGGGAAATTCTTCGCCGGAGAGGCGTGGACAGGATTTTTGAAACAGACAGCATGAAAACCTTCATTTGCCAAATGAACCGCTATGGATTCAGCAAAATACGCCCAAAGGCCTCTTCAGCTGATTCTCGGGGGAACAAGAAACTTATGTTAAAGTAGAAAATGTTCCTCTTACACCTTTTCTCTGTTACTCAAACATCTTTACAGGATGCCAAGATGAGTGATATACTACAAGAGTTTCATTTGTGAAGACAACTTTAACATGACCTATTATTCACTGAAAGATCAAAATCAACACTTTGAAAGCACAGATTTTGATATGAAACTACTGCCCCCTTAGAGATACTCTGTGGGTAGGGGTCGAGACTCTGAGAGCCAGGGAATGTCAAATGAACATACTGCCACCCTCACTTATGAATTGTTTCTCTTTAGTGAGGTCATGCTATAGGGCACAGTGACACTTGCCAGCCCCTTAAACATTTCATTTCTCCATCATCAAATATGACCCTTGAGATTCTGGGGGAGAAAAGGAATGGACATCTAATCTCAGAGTAATTAAAATGTTTCCTTTTGTTTCAGCCTTACAGGAACCGCAATTTTCAGAGACCAGCCTGGGCTCCTGGAGAACATTCACAGTAAAGGTGACCTCAGAAACACTGCTCCTCCAGCAACCTGTGCACCAACCACAAAGAGAAAGAAGCTGGTACCTACGAGACAATCCCTACGAATCCAACACATTAACGCCAAGAAAGAAGCCAACAGCAAGTCCCAGGCTGAAGCCCCAAATGTCCAGGGACCCAGTAACCCTCAGTTCTCCATGTTCCGTGGGGGTACACGGTCTAGGAGCAGTGTTGCTAGACATCCCATAGGAAATCGTCCCCCTCAAGAGCCAAATGATCCCAGTAGGAGGGAAGTCACCTCTGTGAAAGTTCGGTGTGAGCCCAGGGCCGACACTGGGATGGAAGGTGCAGGGGATCCGGTACCCAACCTCCCACTTTACCCAGGCAATGGTTTCCGAATGTCCATGTATTGCATCTATTATCCCATTCGGATGGCTTCCCTCTTAGTAACGTCTCCCATTGAGCTGCCCAACAACGAGGAGCAGGAGGGCTCCTCCGAGTGTACATGTGCATTCTGTGAACAGTTTAAGGACAATCCAGGTCTCTAAACTCACAGGCCACTGAGGAGTGATAAAAAGGGACATTTTCCTCAGTACCATACTGTGGGAGCTAAAAATTAATATATAAATTCACACACACACACACACACACACACACACACACACACACACACACACACACACACAAAACCGGGGGGGGGGAGAAGATATAACAACCACAATTACTTGAAGTTGATACGACAAGCAAACAGAAAGGACATTGTTGGGGGGGAGGGGGGGAGGGAGAAGGGAGGGAGGTTTTGGTGATGGGGAGCAATAATCAGCCACAATGTATATCGACAAAATAAAATTAAATAAATAAATAAATAAATAAAATAATAATAATAATAATAATAAAATTAAATAAAATAAAAATGTAAATCAGGTCAATTAGAATAAAACCCAAAGACCTTACCGCAGTCCAAAAAAAAAAAAGGGGGACATTTTGTAATGGTGAAAAATTTTTGGTCTTAATAAACACAACAAAATCCCACGGTAGCAAATAAACCATCTAAATGAGAATAAGGACTCCGTGTCATTTCTAACCGTCTATACCACACCTGTCTCACTGACATGAGGCTAAAGACCCTGCCCAGGACAGGCTTGGTCCCTGTTGCCCTCTTCCATTTGAGACAGCAGCATTTCCACACACTCAGCAAAGGACTTTCTAGAAACTGTGAGGGCTCACCCAGCAAGATCCAGTCCCCTGAGCCTTGCCTGCTGCTCAGGAGACAGAACAGCCTCACTCCTGACCTTGGGAGCATCACCTTACATTATTCCCATACCTTGAAACTGGAGATTCCTTCCTCATCGCTGTCCCCACACTGTTCCCAGGAAGTTTCTGTTCCACAGCTAAGTGTCCCAACCCAGCACCCAGGGGCCCTCCAAAGAGGCTGCCCCACCTGCCAAGGGAAGTACAACCACTATGTCCTGGCTCAGAAGAGACCAGCCACTCCAGTCCATGCCTGGCGGGAAAGCCCATGATCCTCATAGCTAACCACCACTAGAAACTTTGCTGGGAAATCACACAAGAAAAACAGAAAGATTTGCTACTAAATTATAACACTACTGATCACTTTGCAAAATCAGCCTCACTCAATGAGAGCTGTATCTCAGGTCCTTTGTTTGGATCTGAAGAAGCTCTGCGCTGCTGGCTACACACCGGCTTCATGAACAATTAGCCTTCATGAGTGGGAGATGCGTGAGCAAGACACCTAGAGGAATCTGGAAGGATGGACAGCTGCATGTTTCTACGTCTGATGTCATCTTACTCCCGGATGAGTCAGGCTATTGATGGCTGGTCACTGTTGAGCAACCATTCACTGCTTGGGCCCACGCTTTTCACAAGGTCACCAGGATGCTGCTCAAAGAGTTGATGAGTTTTGACCAGAACAAAGACTGGGGAAACATGAGGGAGCCCCAAACACTTCACAGTTACCTTCAACACATTTATTTCAACAAATCAGACATTAGCAGGACCAAAATGACCAGCAACACCCCCTATTCCCTTCATGTGAGCGCAGAAACCCGTTTCTGTGAGTGCCATGTAGTGGGAAGCACGCTACAATGCAGGGGTAATTCACACTTAACCTGATCTACATGCACGTGCACCAAGATGGAGAATCAACGGTGCCATGATTTAGCTGGTTTCTCAGCCACGTTCCTCTCAGGAACCCACACACGTCAGACCTTCTGCCACAAAGGTATCAGGCGCTCTGGGATGTCAACCTGGAATATATCCTTTCCCCCTTTGCTAGGTAAGGTCTCCAGTAAATACCTGGGGTTGGAAATCGCAGTCTGGTACTTCTGCTGCAGGTTGGTCAGGACAGCTTGATTTTCCAGTTCCACAACCTCCTCAGAAGCTAAGTTTTCAAGACACTCCAAAGATTCCCCAACGTCAACGAGCCCTGTGCACAAAGAGAGAAACACACAGGTGGTTTTCCCTTCCATAAACCAAGGCCTGCCAGTGTGACAACTTGGTTATTCAAAATTATTGCCGCTACAGACTTAGATGACATCACCACAAGGACAGGAAGGGCAGCAGGGCCTTCTCACGGAGCACAGATGATGAGCCAAACATGTTCCAGGAATCCTGGGTGAGGCAGAGGGAGGGCTCCAGAAATGAAGAGGACAGGGCCTGCTCCCCTGTGAAGCCACACAAGTAACATGCAGGTGCCAGCAAGACTGCTGAGGGTAGGAGTTTGAGAATGGAAGGGCACCAGCCACTGCCCGGGAACATGGAGACAACGAGGCTCAGAGGCAGTTCACCAGGGACAGGTGCGGATGTGGACCCTCCACCACGTACGGAGGTGAAGGGAATAGACCAAGGTGCCACTGGTGGTGGGGACAGGGCAAGCACGTGAAGCCAGGCAGGCAGCCGACCCGCACAATGTGCTGTGCTGCCTCTGGTGGTCTCTGCCCCACACACACACACGCACAGCCCAGCACCACATGACATCACGGACCTTACCCAGCCTCACAGGTCAGAAGAGGGAACCGAGGACCAGAGCAGAGAAATGATTTACCGGAGGTGAGGCAAGCTGGGCCTGCAGACCCCAGACCAGGGCCCCTTGCTACCCGCTTGAAGGTGCATTGCTTAGGAAAACTGCAGCAAACACACAAACCAGTTCAAGCCAAAAGAGAAGCCCCCAAACTCCCCAGCCAGATCCAGGGTGGCAGCACTTGGAGTCGTCAGCACAACGATCAGCACATCGTCACTTACCAGCTACCACTCCTCGGCCAAACTTTTCCCCTTCTTGAAGTAAGGCCTGAATCTGAGTGGGCGTCATCCCAAGCCACCCCTGTAGCAGCCCCCACCAGGCGTTGTCTTCCCAGTCCCTGTTAGCAATGTAGATGGCAATGGTATGGTTCTGGTGGCTGCCCAGCAGGGGACACCAATGTGTCTCCAAGGTCTTGACCCCGTTTAAGACAAAGCCAGAATAAGGCTGCCGGAAGGAGAGGCAACAGATCTTCATCTTCCGCAAGCTCTCTGGGCCTCGGTGGCCTGTGGGAACACAGAAGATCGTCACACACCAGTCCTCCAAGCTCACGGTCAGTGGGCCCGACCTTCACCCCATTTCCCAGGTGCCCTGAATCCACACTGACCTCGATGGTTCACTGCTTCCATCTGTCAGCACAGCAGGCCCAAGCGAAGACTGGGACTGGGAAGGCTGGGATTTGGATGACTCAGATCCACCTGATGGAATGCTCGGAGAGCTCATGGACTATGGCAGGGACAGCTAGAGAAAGGCACAGGCAGGACAGCGTGTGGTCAGTGCTACGACAGAGGTCATCAAGTCCGAGGGGAACACAGAGGAGTGTGGGCTAGTGAGAGTCGGGGCTGGATTCAGCCCTCTGGCAGCACACAGGGACAGTCCTGGGCTCTGCTTCTTCTCCTACTGCCCTCTCCAAACCCAGACATCGCCGATACTCTCAGCTCCCTGGCTGTGCCAGCTCCAGGCACCGCAGGCCCTGAGCTTCTTGGCTCCTACCCCAGGGCTGCTGAGCACAAGTCCTTGGTATCCAACCTCAGCTCAGCCTAGAAATGACGTGTGACCTCAGGTGGCCCCGTCAGGTGTCTCCTCCCGACTCCTTCAGGGGCCACCCTGTTCATGCCCCTTCCCCTGTCCCAGACCTGTGACCTTAGAAAGAAATAATTAGAACGAGAACAACTAGACCAGTGCACACACACCTTCTATGTGACAGTTCCTGTGGTGTGTACGATCAGTGCATCACCGTGTTTAACCATCACTGCCAGGCCCACTGAACTGCTGAGGACAAGGAGGAGCTGGGGCAGAGCTGCTGGTTAAGCTGGGCTGTGAGAAAGAGCTGGGGGAAGAGGAGCTGGGGGCGGGGCTGCAGGAGGAGGAACTGGGGGCGGGGTCACAGAAGTAGGCACTGGGGGCGGGGCTACAGGATCAGGAACTGGGTGTAGGCCTCTGGAGGAGGAACTGGGGATGGGGCTGCAGGAGCAGGTGAAGGGGGCGTGGCTGCAGATGGAGGAGCTAGGGGCGGGGCTGCAGGAGGAGGTGAAGGGGGCAGGGCTGCAGGTGGAACAGCGCCCCGCTGTGGAGAGATTTACAGGAGGAGCTGACCTTACAAGAGCTGTAGAAGGAGATGCTGGGGTGGAGCTGCTGGAGGGAGCTTAGGCACTTCTGTGCTGCACCCTTAGGGAAAGGTCTGGATGGCAAACCAAGTCCTCAGCGACCTATCCCAATCCCCAGTGTGTACCCCAGAGGGCACTCCAGAGGGTATGGTAGCTTCGAGAGGAGCAGTAGCACTTGTATGGGGTCCCCGGGGCCATAGACTGAGGCTTGCTCCGCAGGGCTAAACCCCACATGCGGGCTCTGCTTGCTCCTAGCCACTCTGTAAATCTCAGTCGTCATCAGACTGCCATCAGCCCCTATTGAGAACCCTGCCAAGCCTTCTCCTGGTGCAGTCGGCCCCAGCTCGCTCCACCATTATCACCTAACACTCTTTGCTGGGTCACATTGTGCTGCCTGGTCGCGGGTCCCCGACCCAGCCTGCCCTGCCAGGACGCCTTGCTTGCTCTCAGGCCATTCCCACAGCCTGGAAGACCCGCCTTTTCTCTACGTGGCAGACCCTGTCCTCCTTCAGGGCCCAAGTTTAAAGTCACATTCACTGCACCTCCCACCCCCAAATGTTAGGTATTTTTGTCTCTGAGTTCGGGTGGCACTTTCTGCCTTGCCCCCACCCTCCCTCCATCAGGCTCTTGTAACCCAGCTTGTAATCACTGCAAGAGTCGGGCCATCCAGCCTCTCCAAGTTCCTTGAGGGTAAGTCCTGTGGGTCACTCATTGCGGTAAGCTGGGTGCCCAGGACACAGAAGCTGGTTAGTGAATGTTGGATCAATTGAGGACGGCTTGCTCTTCTATTCTTGTGAGATGCACCTGCTCTGTCCCTGGAGAAGCTCGAGGACACGAGGCGAAGAGGACAAGGTACCTTCAACATGGGACAAAGGTCTCAGGGTTGTGAGGGACCTGAAATATCAGCAGCACCAATTGTCATCCACGCCAGTGTCCCCTACTGGAATCCTTTCCCCACCCATGGTTGCCAGCTTATGCCGAACCCCCGGCTCCTCCCTGGAGCAGTGTCAAATCATGAGTGAGCTTCCCCTTACAGGTGGGCTGCTGCCCTTTCTCCCGTGTCCTGTTGGTGGAAGAGCTGGAACTTCCCAAATCAGACGGATACAACACATGGCTTCTAGTGGGGACAGCCACGGCTGTGCTGTCACAGCCCTTCCTCTTCTGACTCTGCCAGCTGCTCCTCACTTTCATGGTCGTGCTGAGGAGCAGGTGCCATTCACATGTCCTGTGCAGTGTCACTAGTGTGAGGACAACAGCAGAAGTCTGATCTGTGACAAGGAGTGGGGGGCTCAGGGCAGCAGCCACAAGGCTAGTTCCCCCCCATGGTGTGGGTGACCCTGGGAAGAACCACTTTGCTGGGTCGCAGGTATGGATGGGGAGGCTAGTCTTTGGCCACCCCTGCGAAATGCATCTCAGTCTTGATTTTCATGACAGGTAACAAGTGAGCTGCAGACGTGGCAACGACCTGTCTTCTGACCTCCGTATCACACTGTCTTCACCTGCAGCTTCCCATCCCCTCATTCCCACAGTCCTGGCGGGGACAGGTCTTCCCTCCCTCCCACACTGGCCGTGTCTTGGCAAGTCAGCCTTCACCCCCTCACAGGTACCCTGCTCCCACCTTTCGCTCTGTGACCCTTCCATGGCACTCTGGAGCCCCCAGGCAGATGCTAGAGAAGTGCAGACATCTGGGGCCTTCCCTGTCTCCTGCCTCTGCTCCAGCTCGGCCACTGTGCCTCCGGTCACCGTGCTAGCACAGACTCGCCTTCGCCGGACTCCTGGGGTCATGAGTGAGTCCCCTCCTCAGGCTCTGCATTCTTCTCCACACCAGGATTCCCTCCCCACCCTGCCACATGTCCTCCTTTCAGGAAGTCCTTGTCCTTTCCAAGGATCACTCTTTGCAGCCAAGTCTCCCAAGAGGACATGGCCTCCTTTCCCGAGACCACCACACTTGCCATGTCCCCGGGGAGCATCTGCGGAACTCACTGTCCACCCCAGTGGCCATCTCAGCCTTCCCGCTGTGTTTCTGGTCCCTTTCCTTGACACGGCCATGGGAGGCCAGCCTCCCTGGCCAGGCCTGTCCCCAGGAATGCCACTGCTCCTCTCTTTCCTCAGCATCCCTGCCTCAGCAGTCCCTCTCTAGTGCAGATGCTCTCCTCCCGAGCTGATCCTTCATGCTCAGGGTGATTTCTACGTGACTTCGTTCCTCCTCTGTGCCTGTCACCACTTTCTCTTCCGCTGCCTCCCTCCTTCGCCTTTGAGAAGGTGGCCACCTTCCTCCCTTTGTTTCTTTGCCTCTGAGGCCTTGGGTGAGGGTGCTCTCCTCCAGGGACGGTTCCCCTTGGCTCCTGCCACGTGTGCGGAGCACCGCCAGTCTGGGAGGACCTTGACCCAAATCCTTGTTTTTCCTTCAAATACTGCTTGGTTGGTTTGGCTTTTTCTTCTAGGAGAGGCATTTGGCCCATTTTTCTATTGAGTGACTTATCCGGACGTAGGGCCTTGTAGGAGCTATTTATGAAGTCTGGAAACTAATCCCGCCTTGGTTATTAATCTGCAATAATATATTCAAAATAAAATAATTTATGACTGGGTTTATTTAAAGTTTTCATAGGCGCATTTACACTATTACACTGGTCTTTATTCTTGTTAATTGACAGGTGCATAAATAGTGGCCCAGGATGATCCTTGAGTGAAGACACAAGGAAAAAAATATTACTGAGATGAGCACTTGGTGGAGAGGGGATCCCGGACTTGATTTCTTCTTCTGGAATTACAGTTACTCTCCTGTACCTGATGTCACAGAGCTTCACCATGTTCCAGATCTTTGCCTTCAAGTTTTCACAATCGTGGAACGCTGAGGGTCACCATCTGTGCATGAAACAACTGCTGTTTGAATTCCCATGATTGGAAGTTTTGTTCTAAATCTGGGAGAAATTGGAAAATGTACCTCATGATTTCATAAAATTTAGGGTACGTGTACACATCGAACATAAACTTAAGAGGTGAATGTTGAGGGGCTATTATAATTCATGCACATTGTTAGAAATGACTGACCCCAACATCATTAAGGCAGAGACCTATCTGGGAGTTTAATGTCTAAAGGTAGACCCAGAGAAGTAAATTGTTACTTACTGTACTCTTTAATAAGTATAATCACGTCCAGTAAGAGTACTGTTAGCGGAAGGGACACAGCAGTGGAAGGGAAACATGAATTATAGACAAAACCAAAGGACAACTTTGCCTTTTTCACAGTATTTACATATGTCATGCCTAATACGTAGGATGACGTAATGGAGAGATATTCCTTAAATGCCTTTAGCATATCAGTCCGTACACTTTGTACTTTCAGCAACCCTATGTGACCTTGACCACACGGAAGTACCATTTCCCCAAATCATTTCCCCTGCAGTGCAGTTGACAGAATACAAAATATCTATGTGCCCCTGTAAGAATCCAGGGTGTGTATATATTATATAATCTCGAAGAAATGGCCAAGATAATTCTGGCTCCTTGTCCGTACTAGTGTGAATATGCAGTAAATTCTCAACCATGATTTATGATAATGCAACTGTAACTGTCAAAAATAAAGGTTTGCTTTAGTTCTTTACCTTCCCAGGAATCCAAGGCTTCTGGTTTTTTAGGGGATTGAAATATAATGAGACAGTGAAAGTAAAGTGCTGAATCATTAGCTCTGAGATTGCATAAAAGTATGTACTTCATACAATTAATTTAAATAGCTTGAGAGCAAAACAGTTAGAATACAACTCTTGTGTATAGAACATAAGGTGAGAAACCAGGAAGATGAAGTTTCCGGAGCCGAAATGAAAAATAGGTTATATGAAAATAATAAAATAAAAATATGACAAAACAAAATGTTTAATCTTAGAATAGTATGTTAAAAACACAGGAAACATACTATAAGAAGTTATTTGTGGCATCTCTCTCTGTGTCTCCCTCTCTTTTTTCCCTCTTTCTCTTACAACTGCTTGTTTGTGTCATCAAAGTCTTCAAACCTGTCTGTCCTTACTTTCCTCCCCTCCAAGTGGGACTACCTTCTTACTGTTCACATTACACCATCCAGAAGCTGCTGGTCTTTTGGAGCAATGAAATGGCTTCTACAAGGTGCAAATGAGGTGCAGATTTGGAGATGACACCCTGTAAGGATGGGGTGTCCTCCAGCGAAGGTACACACTCAAAATCTATTATTGTTGTCTGCTGTCAGTAGGTACAATACGTGATCCATGAACCTAAGTGTGGAATGACCTCAGTGACTATCACTCGCAGTGACCTACATGGGAATTTATACCATCTGCCCACAAGATTAGGTTCTGTAGTTACACACTTGTGCTATCCAAGAAGGTGGCCTTCAGCTATATTTAGCTATTTGTACTTAAATGTAAATTATTTAAAATTGTATTAAAAGTACTGATCCTCAGTCACACTAACCCCATTTCAGTAGTCAATAGCCACATGTGGCTGCCGGTTACCATATTGGACAGTGATGGCTAGACGTATTGGTTCCCAAGGTGACAATATTCCCATCAGAAAAAACAAAAAGAGTCCAATTGAACTTTAAGCTGTGGCTCCCACCTGGGCACTTTGAGCACCTCATGCTGTAGGACCAGCAGGCACAGAAAGGTGTTACCATCCTTGCAGGGATAATTGGTCCTGATCGTCAGGAGGAAGCAGGGCTGCTCTCACACAGTGGGAACAGTGAGGGATATGTTTGACACTCAGGTTTTCTGCCTAAATATGTCTTAATAATCCCCTGCCTAAATTCTATGGTATATGGACAACTGTAAGTGCCACATCCTGAGAAGGGCACGGGGACCAGGGGCTCCTAACCCTCAGGGATTAAGTTCCATATTACTCCAAAAGGTAAGTCACTGAGAACAGTAGAGGTGCGGGCTGAGACAGAGGCGACAATTGATTGCATAGCAGACAAGAGAGAAAATGATCATCACTATGGCTCAGAGGCCAGCTGTAGCAGAGGGCCCATAACTATCCACTATTCCTTCTCGAGTGAGCTTCTTTAGGAAGAGAACAGCAGGAGTCCTTGAGGAGTTAGTCTCAAATCAGGTGAACTTTCTATATGAAGATAATAGGTTGAAGTGTTCCAAGAGATGGAGTACAGTGGATGGTGTGATGTCACCCAGATCCTCCCTGTACAACTGAGGCACTCATTACCCAAGCTGCCAAGGGCATCAGTTTTTGATGACTGCCAGCCAAGGCCCTCTCCAGGAATTGCCCTCAGTTGACGGGAACTGCCACTCTGGAATCAAGTCCCTTCCAGTGACTAGTCAAGGGGGCATTGGGAGGGAGCACAAGGGCATGATCCCCTCGCTTCAGTTAGGGTTATCTGCACGGCCTTCACAACTACTTTCTGTTTTCAAAAATTACTGTGACCATTGTGCTCTGAAATGGCAGCAGATGTGAACGGCAGAATGAAATGCAACTTAGACCCTGAGATTTCACTAGGAGAGGCTTAAGCCGTGGGAAGGGGAATCTGTGTGCTTGGCCAGAAACTCTAGAAATAGAGATGCGTGAGTATTTGAATTTGGCTCAGTCTAAAGCCAGAATCTCAAGCCTGCTGTGTCCTGATACTTGTTTTAGAAGAGGAGATAATCTCCATGACCCACTATGTAAACTGTAACTTAGTAGTAAGAGGATGTTGTCATTGTTATGTTAGCAATATTTATGCACCCCTCAGTAAGCCAGTGTATTCATGGACAAGCACTAGCCTCTGTGGTCAAAACTCCTGGCTTTTTTTAAAGCTCCACTGAGAAAATGCCTGGGACTGCGCATGGTTCTACAGCACTGCCTGAGGATGGCAGAAGACATTCAGGACATTGAGGGGCTTCACCAGCACTGGCCACTGGTCAGTTGTAGAGAAAATAATAATATTTGACACCTGCAATAGTGCCCTCCAGAGCATTGGAGGATCAGGGCCATCCTCAAGGATGACGACAAACCTGCACATTTACTGATCATTTCCCATGCCAGGGAGTGGGCTAGGTGCTTCAAGTTCATCACAGTTCTGTGTAGTAGAAGTCTTAGCTCTATTTTCTGAACCATCCATGAGCTGTTCCATTCAATCCTGAAGACAAACACAAGTGACTTAGTGAGGTCAGGAATTGCTAGTTTAATAAACACACACACAACAGTATGGACCACATATTGTTTAGATGCTCTACTGATAATACCTGGCCTAGTCCTTGTAAATGCCCCAGGAGTTATGCACTATGCTGTACATGTTTTGCAGACAAGTAAAATGGAGTACACGGAGATCAGAAGCTTGTTCAATATCGCACAGCAATGAAGTGGAAAAGCCGAGGTTTATGTCCAGGCTGGCTGGCCGTAGAGCCCCTGCTGTCAGCTGTGTCCTTTATGCGTAAGTAAGTCTGGCTAAACGAATCTCACTTCGAAACAAGCACATTGTTAATTATAAATTTTTGTTGTACACACAAATTTGCTCTTTGGAACCATATGGAAAGAAGTTCCAAAGTGGCCATACACCCCTCTTTGATAATGAGCTCCTCAGAGTAAGGGTTGAATGCTGTGTTCTCAACTCCTGATGCCCACCATAAGCATTGGTTCCCAGGAGGAAATCATGATGTATTTCTTAAATAAAGTTTTACTCAAAGATCCAATAATCTTATTGAATCAACATTATTTGGGATTCAATACACATAACAGGCCTGGGCCATGGCAATTGTGTGTAGGCACAAAAGGTTGCTGTGGAGGATGCTGGGCCCCAGAAATGCCTCCAGGAAAGGCCGTTGGGGTGCACTGGGCGTCCTAGCTGCCCTGGGCAAGCATTCTCCACACCAGTCATGTCCCTACAAGGACTGTCCTACAGTGTCCCTGTTTCCAGCACTGGGCTTGTCTCCATCCTGGAGTGGCACACAGGGACTGCCCCTGGCATTTTCCTGGGACTGCCTGATTCATGACACGGTACAGGGCTGCAGCCTACCTCGGCCCATTTCTGCTTCCACATCCCTCCCTGGCCTGCTAGGGCAGTTCCGATGGATCCAGTGAGCACTCCTCCTCATGCCTCCCCTAGGGCAGCAGATGCTCACCACGGCCTACATCCCTCAGGGACACCAATGCTCTCTCCTGCCCGGCTCCTTTCCAAATCTTAATGTGAGTCTTGGGGTATGCTGGGAACGGGGAAGCATCCTTCTGTACAATGCATCCGCCATCTGCTACAGCCTTTATTCTGCTCAGAATTTCTGTGTGGGGACTCCATGTCCCCAGCTGGTTCTTTCCGTGACTGACAGGACACCCCTCCCCCACCTCTCTTGATCAACCTCAGAAAGCAAAACCTCATTGTCACCCAGTTAAGGTGGTCAGTTAGTCTAATGTTGGACATTACCTGGGGGATCATAATCATAGAGATTTGTCACTCATTCACATGGCAATGGCTATTGTATACCAAACACTGGGAGATGCACCAAAAGACTACGTCTTCTGCTAAATGTTCTCCCTGAAATGCAATACCATGGAAGGGGATCCCTAACTGGGAAATTTCAATGAAAGATAACTGCATGTGAGCATCAGCCCCAGGACCTGAGCAGGACTTAGTAGGGAGCCAGAAAGAGCCAAGACCCAAGTGGGTGAACTGAGGCTGTATATCCAAAGGAATGGAAATTAACAGGTAGAAGGGTCACCTGCACTCCCACGTTAATCGCGACTCTCTTCACAATAGCCAAGAGCTAGAATGAACCTATATGTCCTTCCACAGATGATTGGATAAAGAAAATGTGGTATATATACACAACAGATTACTGCTCAGCCATAAAAAAGAATGAAATTCTGCCATTTGCAGCCACATAGATGAACTTGGAGGAAATATGTTAAGTGAAATAAGCCAGGCACAGTGAGAGAGAAAGACCACAGGTTCTCTCGCATATGCAGAAGCTAAAAATGTTGATCTCAGAGAAGCAGACAGTGTACTAGTGGTTACTAGAGAGTGGCGGGGGCAAGAGGAAGGTGACACAAAGCACAGCGTATCTTTGAATAACTAGTCAAGATGATATTGAATGTTTCTTTTTCTTTTCCCCCTTTTTTAAAAAAGGTAACCGGTTAGGGGATCTCAACCTTTGACTTGGTGTGGTCAGCACCACACTCTCCCAAGTGAGCCAAGTGGCCATCCCTATACAGGGATCCGAACCCGTGGCCTTGGTGTTATCAGCAGGACACTCTCCCAAATGAGCCACGGGCCAGCCTGATGTTGAATGTTTCTGACACATGGAAGTGACAAAGGCTTGAGCTGAGGGATGTACTAAGCATCCTGATGTGATCATTGCACACAGTATAAATGTACCCAATTATCATATCGTACTCCATAAATCTATAAAATGATCGTGGGCTTATTAAAGAAAATAAATTTTAAAAAAGAGACATAGAGTAGAACAGTGATTCCCAGAGGCAGAGAAAGAAAGTGGGTAGGGGAGCGCCAGGGAAATGTTGGTGACTGGTGCAAAGTTACAAAGTAACGTTTAGATAGAAAGAATAAGATCTTGTGCCCTAGGGTGACAATAGCTAATAATATTGTATTGCATATTTCAAGATAGCCCGAACCAAGGATCTTGAATGTTTTAACCACAAAGAAATAATAACTGTAGAGGTGACAGATGTGCTAATTATTCTGATTAGATCTTTAGACAATTTATGTATATATTGAAACAAGAAATTGTACCCTATAAACATGTACATTAAAAAAAACCCCAATATTTAAAAAAAAAACATATTTTTGAAGAAAAGTTTAGGTTTACGGAATTATTGCAAAGACAGTACAGAGAAATCTAATTTATTCTACACCCAGTTTCCCCAATTACTGTCATCTTATGTTAGTATTTTACTTTTGTCACAATTAATAAAAGAGAAGAAATGAACAAGGACACTAGAGGAACTTGAAGGCTCTGGTACCTATAGCCAGAAGAATTAAAGCCCAACTTCTATCCTGATTAACATAAATCCTCCCAGTAGATATCTAATATCCTCCGCTTCCCTCGCTCTGCAGAGCACGTGTGGTTCTCAACAAAAGAATTACCAGTGACACCAAAAGGAAAGAAAATATATTATCTAAAGAGACAAGGAAAACATCTGAAATAGATTCAAATATAGCACAGATTCTGGAATTATCAGCAAGGGGATTTAAAATAACTATGTTTAAAAATGGTAAAAAAGGGGGCTGGCCAGTTAGCTCAGTCGGTTAGAGCACAGAGTTATAAAGCCAAGGTCAAAGGTTCGGATACCCATTGGACAGCGGCCAAAAAATAAACTTAGTAAAATAAAAATAAAATCAATTTATTGTTAAAAGACTTTACTGGACAATATAGACAACATGGAAAGACAGATGGGTAATGCAAGGATAGAAATATTATGTTCAGAAAGGTCCAGAGTATGGGAAACTGGACAGAACACAAGGCATGCTTTTATTTTCAACAAATAAACTCCAAAAAAAGAAGTGTTGTGGGGGAAATCTATAGATTTTAAAAGACTTAAGCAACAGAAACAATCACAATGTGTAGATCCTGTTTGCAAATAGGTTCAAAGAAACTCCACTGAAAAGAAGTATTTGAGCAGTAATTACGTGTGACACATAACTGGACAGTTGGTTATATTAATGACTTACTTAAATGTTTTGAAAGGAAAACCACGCTGACTTTAAGTTTTATAAAGAGTAGATATCTTTAGAAATACGGGCTGATGTAATTAGAGATGAAATCCTATGGTGTCTTGGATTTGCTTCACCTTATTCCAGCTTCTCAGATGCAGAGGAGGTAGGGGGATAGTTGACACCAGACTGGCCCTTCACTGAAGATTGTTGATGCCGAATTTCTGGTATATTGGGTTCTCTATACTATTTGCTGTAATGTGACATGTGCTTGAGACTTTTTGTAATGAAACATCTTTCTTACAAATATTATATTAAATTTCAAATCCTAAGTAAAATAGATCATGTTTTAGAAAAAAAAAATGTAGTTCAGCAATAAATTGGTTCATAAATGAAGAAAAACCTTTAAGCAAACAATGCAAAATAAAACCATTCTAAGCTCAATCCAGATTAAAAAGTTCCTGAACAAGGCAGTTTTGCAGGTCATTTCTGCAGTTATAAGGGAAAACTCATCACCACCTTAAGTAAACATTTCTAAAGCATCCAAAAAGTCGGGCAATAATTCAACTCATTTTCTCAGGCTTCCTGTCGCCCATTCAAGTACCAGAAGAGGACACCACCTTGAAAAGGACACTTGAGCCAAGTTCACACGTAGAGACCAATATATTAATTAAATTAATGGCATATTCAATACAGCAGTGAATTAATAGCTGTGCCTAAGGAATCAAAATGTGATTTATTGTAAGAAAATATTTTTAATTGTAATTTCCTACATTAACAATGAAGCAGAGGGAAAGTAAAACAACATTGGATCACATCAATGTGTATAGAAAAAGATTATGAAAGAAATTCAACACCAGTTCATGGTTAAAAATTTTAGCAACATTACATTAACAGGGGACTTTCAATAACTCAGGTTGCTAAGGAACGGCGATGCCCTTGCTGTGATCTCGTTCTAGGCTCGCGAGACTTGGAGAAGCTCTTCCCACGTTTTTCCCACCAGGCGCGAGGACGCGGCTGAGGCCAGGAGGCTCCGCCATGGGCTTCCTACAGGTGCTGGTCGTGGAGAACTTCAAGTCTTGGCGGGGCCGCCAGGTCACTGGCCCCTTCAAGAGGTTCACCTGCATCATCGGCCCCAACGGCTCTGGTAACTGGGCACCTCGGGGCGGGACCTGAACTCCTCCACCTGGCCCAGTCGGCAGCGCTTTGCCTGAAGTGACTGAGGGGACGTGTGGGCGGCCATGCAAACTGGACTGCGGGAGGCCCTGACCCAGCCAGGACGGCCCCACCCCTTGTCCCCAGCCCCAACCTCCACCAGCTCTCGGGCCGGGTCCTCCCCCTCCCTGCCCCCTCAGGCTGGTTTAGGTAAAACTGGATTTGGTCTTGGCTGTTCACATTCTTTTTGCTGTATGAAGACCAAAACTCAATATACTACTCCTCCATGACTAATTTAATGGGTGATATTTCATTTATATTCATTTGAACTCGTTAGATTTTTTTAATCTCACAGAATTACTGGCACATTCATGTAGATTTCATTAAGGCAATTGATCTTTTCCTGTTATATTTTAAGTGGTCATTCTTTTCATAATAATTTCCTATTGCCACCACCTGCCAAAACTCGATATGGTCCTAATTTGGGGGAAGAGTAAAGGAAAAATTTCGGTTTTAATCTTAACCTTTATGTTTTCCATTCAGTTAGATTCAGCAAATAGTTGTTGACATAAATCTAGTGCTAGGAGCAGAAGAAGATATGCAGAATAAGACAGCTTCTGTTCCTAACCTACAGGGAGTGTAAGAAAGTCACACTAGATACTCTGGTTTCTCTTCAGATTGGGTATATCTTTTGCCTTTTACTAAAGATTTCCATGGAGAGAAACAAATCTGAGTCTTAAACCAATTTTTTGGATCCTTGTTTTGACAAGGCTAGTTATGTTGTTAAAAGAGAGACTTTGCTTATTGGCTTTTCATTAGAGTTTTACTTAACTTTCTTATTGTTTTCTTACACTAAATAACTTAAAGTTAATTGACTGATAGTTTAACCTATATTCAAATTAGTTAAGATGAAAACTGTCTGGTCAGTTTGTGAATTTATTTCATGAGCTTAAACTTGGGGGCAAGTGTTCTGGAAGCAATAGTTCCTTCCATTCTATTTGCCAGCTTTCCAATCACCCGCCTCTCTTACAGTCATCATTTCCATCTTTGTTAGGTCACCTCCTGAAACCATGTGGTGAAGTTGATTTTAATATATTGAATCCAACAGATACAAAATATTATTTTAATGTGTAAACAGTATAAAAGTTTATTAATGAAATGTTTTACTTAACAGAAAGAGAAAGTAACACACTAATTGAGATAGAAGGCCAGATAATAGTGGTTATGAAAATTTAAACAAGGAAAATAAAACATTTAATTTGGGGAGGTACAGATAGGGAAAGGTGTAGATCAGGAAAGATTTTCCACAGAAGATGGCATGTGAGCTGTACTCAAAAGGGTAGAGTGTTTTTCCAGGGTTTTCTGAAAGTCTGTTTGTGCAACAGCTCATATTCCAAACTGGCCAGCATGTAGTGCATATCTGGGAAAGCAATAGAGTATAACGTCGGGGCCCGCCCCGTGGCTGACTCCGGAGAGTGCGGCACTGGTAGCGCCAAGGCCGTGAGTTGGGAACCTATATAGGGCTGGCCGTTGTGCTCAGTGGCTGAGCGTGGTGCAGACCACACTATGCTGAGGGTTGCAATCCCCTTACCGGTCAAAAAAAGAAGAAGATTATAAGTTTGGAATCCCCACATTTACTATACTTGGGTCAGAATTGCTTCTTTTATTGCCTTCTTTGCATAGGCCCAACACATTGCCATTTCAGAGTGTTAGCATTTGCTGGTCCTGGGGCTTAGAAGGCTTTTCTCCAAGGGTTTCATATGACTACCGACTTGATGAATTTTCCTACATCGTTGGTAAATGCTCCCTATTACAGCCAGTATATTACCAATCATGCCAGTTCTACCTCCTTAATAGCCCTGTCCTCTTCCCTGTATTCCCACTGCTATCACTTCACTTCAGGCTCTTATCATCTCTTTTTTTGGATTAATGCAGGAACCTGTTTGCTGAGTTCCCAACCTTCAGTCTTACCGTACTTTAAATCCACGTGGCATGGTGCTACCAGAGTAAACATTATTTGTTCCCACAAGAAAGAAGATCCATTTTCTTTTCGTGATAGATGAGGAAAAGGCATTTGACAACATTCAGTATCCATTTCCATCAACAAGGTTTTCTCTGAATGCTGGGATATTCAGCTAATTATATTTTCCCAGTTCCCTATGTTGAATGTTTTACATTTCTAACCAGGAATGTGTTTCTTTAAAAAAGTTTTTTGATAATTCATAATGGCTGCAGAATTCGTAAAAAAATAATCTTTTATTATTACAAAAGCAGAATATATCTTTGTAAAGAAGTAGAAAACAAACAAGAATAAATAAGTAAAACTGGGAGGGGAAGTGGGAGAGGGAAGATTGGATACGTGCATAAAGAATAAGTAAGATTTGTAACAATGAATATGCTAATAAAAAATAAACAAAATTTTAAAAAGTAAAAAGATCATATTCTCACAATTCAGAGATTACTATTCTAATACTTAGGGCCATAGCCATAAAGACTCTTTTAATACAAACTTTTAAAAAATGAAAATGAGATTATCCAGTACATACTGTTTTCTGACTTATTGTTTTCAGGCAGTTATCTTTGCCTTTTTTAGTAAACGACCATTTCATCTGTTGCACAGCTCAAATTAAGATTTCCCAGCTGACTCCAAAATGTTCTTTGACCAAACCATTTTCCAAACTAGAACCACATATTGCATCTGGTTGTTGCAGCCCTTAACTCTCTCTTTATTCGGCACAGTCTTTTTATTTATAATACTGAATTGTTGAAAAGATTAGAAAAGTTTTCCTAGGAAATATTTAGGTTTGTCTGACTGCTTCCTTAAGGTGTTATTTAGTTTGTTCCCCTATCTCTCTGTTTCTGTGAAGTGGAAGATATATCTAAAGAGCTGACAGATTCAAATTAAACATTTTTGGCTAGACTCCATCATAGCTGATATTGTGTACTTCACATTGCATTATGTCACAGAACATCTGCTTGTTGTACTCTTAGTGATGCTAAAAATTGACCCCTGGATTAGGATGGTGACAGTGATCTCTGGATTGCGTAGTTTTTCTCCTTCTTTCTAACTAGAAAGTCCACTATTGCTTTGGTGATATTAAAATGTTCTCTATTGACATTTATTTATGGTTTTAATGGCAGTGAATAATCTTTGAATCAGCATTTCATTAAGGTTTACGAAATTAGATTTTCTAATTCTGTCATGCTTTGTACATTCAGTGGATGGTATTTCCCTGTAAAAGAAAAAAAAAGAAAGAAGCTTCCCTTTAATAAATGCAGTTTTCTGATTAACGTAAAATAGAATTCACACTGGAAAAACGGGATAAATGCTTCCCCCTTTTTTGTTTTGTCAGTATCATTATGGACTCATGGATTTTCATTGACGCAGTGTGTTTTAATCCATCAAAATCATTTTTGATGCTCATATTATTATAATTTCATTCAGCTGGAATTTCTTCAAGATGCTTCCTGTGCTCTTTGCTTTCTGAAATATGGCGTCCTAGTTCCCAGGCTCATCTTCAGTTTTCATTGTCACAGACTTGGAATTAGCTAGTTCTCTAATGACTTCTAGTTCGTTTCAGTAGGAAAGATATTTGAGACCATCTAGGAACTAGACGTACTCAGTGCATTCAGAAAACATTGGTTCTGAACCATTTCAGTGTACAGGGCTAGAAAATACATGAAGTACACTTTCAGAATTTTTATTTACAACAGCTTTATTGAGATGTAATTTACATATCATAAAATATATTCCTTTAAAGTGCACTTTCAATGGTTTTTAGCTTATTCGCAGAGTTGTGCAACCATCATCAAATCACTGTGTACTAATTCCATAACATTTTCATCACCCCAAAAGAAACGTTGTACCCATTAGCATTCGCTTCCTGTTATCTACTCTCCACCCAGCCCTCAGCACCTACTTTCTGTCATTATAGATTTACCTCTTCTGCACAGTTTTCTTTTTATGAGTGAGTTTAAGCGGCTTTGTATTTCTTTCTGAATTGTTGTTTGTGTCCTTTGCCCATTTTCCTGTTGGGTTATTGTCTGAGAAATCTTTATAAAATATATTTTGGAAAAAAAAAAAAAAAGAAATCCTTTGGTGGCTTCACATAATGTTCAACATAAAGTTTAATTCCTTTAATGTAGCCTATTGTAATTCTTACTTAACTTCCTCACCTTTCTCTCTTAGGATTCCCAACCTTGTAAGCTCTGCTCTACCTACATAGAATTACTTGGTTTCTCACTGGAACGGTGCAGTGCTTTCTCACTTCTTTGTACCTATGATGAAGCTATTCTCTTTTCTGGGATGGTATTTTACCTTCTGCACCCCCTTCTCTAAACTTTTAATTACCCTTTAAATCTTAGCTCACAATTATCTCCTGCAAAGCCTACTCAGAGCCTCCAATTATTAGTGCATTTCCTAAGCACCAATAGAGTATTTTGTGTTAATTTTATCGTAGAACTTAGTCTATTAGAGTTTTCTGGATTTAGTGGAAAGAGCATAGGTTTTGGTATGAGACACATCACTCTGAAACATGATTTGTTTGACTTTGAGGCTCTGTTTCTTTATTTGTAAAATGCAAATTGAATCCCTGTCTCCTAAGAAGGTTGCACAGACAAAATAACAGATGTGCGTGTCTGGCAAAAAATAGGGTTCAATGAAAATTGACAATCCCCACTGTAAGCACCTTGGAGGAGTAAAAGAATAAAATTACAAAAGAAAATTAGATGAAATATCTAATTGGCTTTTATTTGTGATTATATAATCAGTCAGCACCTCATTCTATTTTGTAGAATGAGGATCTGCTGAGCATGACAGAACAGTTCGTTTTTCCTAGGTGGGACCAAGGAAACAGAACAATTAAAAGGAAGTGGATTGGTTATCATCAGGTCCCTACAGGGTGGGTACTTTTTTTGTGAGCATTAAAGTAGAGACTTCCTTATTATGCCGACTCAGGTTAGCTGGGCTCTTTCTTAATGGTTGCTGTGAATCTCCTATTTTCAGGAAAAACTGATCTGTTTGGGGATTTATCTGGTTCGTTAAAGTTTCAGTTTGATTATGTAGCACTTCCATGAGAGTGACTCCATTTCGGTTTGGTCTGTTCTACTGGGGAATAGTGCTGGAGGCTAGTCCAAACAATGACCTCCCTTAAATTTTAACAGTGAAATTCTACAGATTTGTATTTTCAGCCCACTACTTAGCTGCAGGTAGGCACTTAATAAATGTTTTCTGTCCATCCTATCTGAACTTGCCTCTCTGTTACTCTCTATTTCATCACCCAGTTTATCTCTTTATACTTATTACAACATGTAATTGTCTTTTTTTGTTTACTGTCTGACTCTATTGACAGAATATAACGTTTATTAGTCAGGGACAATATTAATTGAATGAGTGAATTTGGGTGGAATAGTATTTATTTTAGGCATATTTTAAATAAGGATTGATCAAAGAGAGTTTCTGTTTAGCTCTGTTACTGTCAGACTTAATAATTCAATTCCACGAATGCTCATTTTGTCCTACATGCACTGTCTTACAATAGCTAGCCCAAAAGCCACATTTTATAGCTATTGGTTAACTTTGGTTAACTGAGACGTAGCTAAATGAATTTGCAGCATGTTAACCACTTCTGGGTTTTTTTGGAAAGTTAACCACTTATGAATTTTTTTAGAAAGATCCTAAATCTCTAAAACTAAGCCATATTTCTAGTGACTGACTGTATAACTTTCTCTTTGTTCATGTTACTTTCCTTCTTCTTGCAGTGAAAATTTAAACCATTTGTGGATATGGGGGAAGGAATGTGAGAAAGGAAAATAATAAATAAATGCAGATGGTAGTAGCTGCATCGATATTGCACCTTTGAAATTGTCTTAGAGGAAATTACTGGCCCACAGTTGGATAACAAATTTACCATTGGGGTGGGGAATCCCCAAGGCTATCCCCAGGTTCAGTGATTTTCAGGGAGGACTCACAGGATTTAGCACATAGTTGTACTCAGGACTATTTATTATAGTGATGAGATACAAAGCAAACACAGCAAAAGGAAAAGGCACGTGGGGCAAAGTCTGAGGAAACCAGGTGCAAGATTGTGAGCCTTCATCCACTGTAGTCACACAGTGCTTAATTCATCCAGTAACAAGTTCGCAGGTGTGAAATGGTGCCTACTCAGGAACCCCACTGAAGACTCAGTTTTTACAGGGAGATGGTCACACAGGTCCTCTCTGCCTGACACATACCAAAATTCTAGACTCTTAGAAAGAAATAATGTGTTAGCATAAATCATACTGTTTGCACAAACATTTTAGGCACAATGAGCTATTCTGATCAGGGAATGGTAGATACCCTCACCAAATCCCAAACCCAATACCCAGATGCCAGCCAACCTCGTAAGCAGGACTTTCACAGGATAGCAGTCTCAGGCCTGCTATATAATTTTTTGTAGCACCATCTCATACCAGTCATAAATAGTCTAGTAACCTTGGTTTGTCCGTTCGGAAGACCATGGATTTAGTTATCCTTTGTTTTTTTCAGTATGTGAGTGCTTAGTGCTGCACTGACGATGCTTATTTATAAATTAAGAATAACTGAAATTCATAGACGTTAAATGATTATCTGGGGCGAAATGCCTAATAATGGGAGAAAGCTGGGATTTAGATCCTTAAATGTAGATATCTTATGCTCCACCATAGCTGCATAGGAGAAACAAGTAATCAAAGTAAAACTTGTCAGTCACATGTATTTTGAACATTGACAAGACAGAAGTATTTAGGCATGTATATTGGCTATATTTCACTCCCAGTCATATCTTGATTTCTTCAGCTCTGGTCAAGGCTTTTTATCATTAAGATTGAATGAATTTTTCTCTTTCCTTCCCCAGGAAAATCTCATGTAATGGATGCGCTTCGCTTTGTAATGGGAGAGAATACAGCTAATTTGACAGTGAAAAATATTCAAGATCTTATTCATGGAGCACATATTGGAAAACCTATTTCTTCTTCTGCAAGTGTAAAAATTGTGTAAGTGGAGGAAAGCGGGGAAGAGAAAACATTTACAAGGATTATCCAAGGTAGTTTCTGTAGATTTTTGCTTATGTCATTTGATTAAGATTAAGTCAGATTGCCTGTTCTTTTCTTTCTTTGAAGGGTGATCATTGTTGTTCCACTGGCAAAGTGAAGGAGAGGGTTTATTTCCCCCTGTTCAATAGAAGATCTCAGAAGCAAGGAACAGAATCTATTTGATGCTCCACTAAGACTCTTCCCTAAGCAGACATAACAAGGGTGCTTTAAAATCTTTCTACAAAACTTTTCAAGTACCCTTTTATTTGTTCAAATGCCCCTGCTGTCAAATAGCATTTTTATATCTGGATATTTGGATCAGATACAAGGAGTCTACCTCAAAAACAGAGAAGTTATAAAAGTTCTTCCTGAGGTTATGTTTATCTGCTTTTCTTATGATGAACTAATTACATGCATACTTTTGGCTTCTATAGACAGATTTTCTTACCATGAAAAGCAACTCGAGTGAAATGTTTGAATTTGTATGTTGTGACTTATTCATGAATTCCCTGTGTTGTCTGAATAAACAACATAGAGAGTTGTTTATTTATTTATTTTTTATCTTATGCTTGGATTTCACAGAGCCTCTATAATACGTGTTTTTGTGTTTGGTTTGTTGTTACTGTTCAGTGTCCACCAGAACATTTGTAATGTATAAACGCTGTCTTATTAACCTCCCCCAAATGCTATCACAGATGGTTTTAGAAATACTGATTATTTTATACTTGTGCCTTCATGAGTAATTTAAGTATTTCATCACTTTGTCACCTTGATATATTCAGTGACTAGTTTTCTCACTTTCTTTAGATTTTTAAATCAAAAGTTTCCATATCAGTAAGGATTCCTTTGCCCACCCTTTTTAAAATTGCAAAGCCTATCCCCGCTAAACAGAAACTTCCATTCCACATTCCCAGCTCATTTTTACTCCTCAGCATTTACCACTTTCTCACATCCTATTTATTTTTATGCCTTATCGTATTTTTGTTTGTCTTCCTGACTAGGATATAAGCTCCTTGAGATCAGAAAATTTTATCTGTTTTGTTCACCGCTGTAGAATAGTCCTTGGCATATACGAGGGTCCTGCAAAATGTTCATGGAAAGATTTGTATTATCTTTCAATTCTATTTTTCCATGAACTTTCTAAAGTACCCTCCTAATAGACAATCAGTATTTGTTGGCTGATTAAATGCATTTATTAATATGTATATGATTGTATTATTGCATCACTGGCCGTTTCAATAACAAAAATTATTTTATTGAACTTCTTTGGTGGTGGAGATATGTCTGATATTTATGTTTCCTGTAATAGTCTTTATCTTTTCATATTAGGGGGATGCTCAGAATTTCATTGTGATGATAATCCTGTGAGTCGTTCTGCTTACACAGCAGAGTTGGAGAAGATAGGCATAACAGTCAAAGCGCGACACTGCCTAGTTTTTCAGGTAAGTAGCTGTAGTAGTTTATTGGATTCATAGTTGGGAAAATACATCACTATATTTTATATGTTGGTGTGCTTTACTGTTTTTAATAGGACAGTGTAGAGTTGATTTCAATGAAAAAACCCAAAGAAAGAACCCAGTTTTTCGAGGAAATCAGCAGCTCGGGAGAACTAATAGGAGAATATAAGGAAAAGAAGAGAAAGTTACAAAAAGCTGAAGAGGATGCACAGTTTAATTTTAATAAGAAAAAAAGTGTAGCTGCAGAGTGCAAACAAGCACAATTAGAGAAAGAAGAGGTAAGATGTCATGAAGATGTAACCAAGTAAGTGTTAGATACCAAAACTTTTTGTCTGTTAGAGTTGCTAGGTATTGGCTTGGGATTACAAAGATTTCTTTAGTAATATAAGAAAAAGAAAGCCCAATGTTCAGTAAAGATAAACTTTTGGATATATCTTTCACTATTTGGGTTCTTACTCCCAAATAGGCAGGACAACCTGAACTACGAAAATGTCTGATTTTCTCAACGAAAAACACGCTTGATAGGTTATATCTTATGTAGCAGAGGCTCTGAAACTTTTGGATCTTGACCCCCTTCCACACTTAAAAACCACTGAGGAACACAAAGAGTTTTTGTGCATGTGGATTTTTTCTACCAATCCTTCTTGTATTTGAAATCCAAACTGGAAATTTTAAAAATAGATTTAATGGTCCATGTGAAAAGCAGCAATAATAAACTTATTACATGTTAACATAAATAAGATTGTTATGAAAAATAACTATATTTTCCAAACAAATTAATTAGAAGAGCAACACAGTTTTACATTTTTATGGTCTCCTTAATGTCTAGCTTAATAGAAGACAGCTAACTTCTCATAAATACTAAGCATTAAAACTTTTTTGTGCTAAGGCCTGGCCGTTTTAGCCACCATTGGTTTTTACACCATCAGTGCAAATGTCAACACCCTGCAAAAAGCAAATGTTGTCTTAGTATTATTATGAAAATAGTTTTGTCCTATGGGGTTCTCTAAAATGGTCTTGGGTACCCCTAAGAAACCATGGCTGCACTTTTCAAATACTGTGGTATTTCTTGGTGCCCATTACGATGCCTAGTACGAAGGGTCTTCATGAAGTTCATTGAAAGATTTGTATTATCTTTTAGTTACATTTTCCCACGAACTTTGTGAAGTACTGTATAGTGCCTTGTCTATGATTGGTAATTGTTTGCATTTGAGAGTGATCTTATTCAAACGCAAATCAGATCTTGTCTTTCCCTTGCATGAAAGCTTCCAGGGCAGTGCTTCCCGCTGCACTGAGAATCTAGTCTCCTTTCCTGCCTACTGATCTGGTCTCTATTCACCTCTCAATCTTTAACTTCCTCTATTTTGCCACCCTATTGACCTTTCTTATTTGGTGAATACATCAAGCTCCCTTTTATCCTGGTGCTTTTGCGATTTCCTCTGCCTAGAGAGCTGTATGCCTGATTTTTGCATGGCTGGTTCTCTCATTTGAGTCTTTATAAAAATGCCATTTTCTTTTCTCAAGCAGGCATTTGCTGTCCACCACCCCCAGCCCCTGCCCCAATTTCAATTAGCATCCCCTCTCTTGCACTGTCACATCAGCCTGCATTGTTTATTTTTTATTGTTTATTTTATATTGTTTATTGTGTATTGCTGTATGAAATGATCTTGTTTATTATTTGTTTGTGTGTTTATTATCTGATTCCTCTTCCTCTACCCCGCCCCATTCACATAACTGGAATATAAGCTTTACAAGAGCACGGACCGTCTGTCTAGTTCTTCACTATACTCCCAGCAGCACATAGAACAGTGCCTAGCACATAGTAGATACTCAATAAGTATTTAAGGAAATAAATGAGAAGTGGATATGTTTCTTATTCGTGGTTTTTCTTTGTTTCTGCATATTTTTAAAATGTGTATATGTGTCCCTTTTGTCAGCAAAAAGGGGTAGTAGCAGTGAAAGTCAGACTGCAATAGTCACAGTGTAGTGAAATAACTTATAAAATTACAGAACTTGAAACATGATAAGGACAATTAGAATAGTCCAACTTCCTAATTTTTTACAACATCCTGGAGGATGACCATTTTGTTGTTACTTGAAATTCTTCATTGATTAGGAGCTCTCCTCTTGAGGGAGTCCATTCCTTTATTTTTTTATTAATAGCATCAATGTTAAGGAAATTCTTCCTTTTTACCTATAATTAAGAACTATAATAGTCCTATTAGTTCTATCAGAAGGAAAATCACTTCCTATAGCAAGAATTTTACCTGGAATCCTTGAATTTAAAGTTGCTAGGGACTATACAAGTTACATGATGCTCTTCCTTCACTTTGCAAATGAAGAGGCTGATGCTAGAAATGTTAATGGACTTGCCAAGCTCCTCAAGACAGAAATGGGATTAGGAGCCGGGTTAGGGGTGACACTCCATTGTTCTTACCAGCACACCACTGAGTGCATGAATACAAAAGTAATGGTTTCCTGATTTAATTTAGAAGTGTATTCAGCAACCTTCCCTTAATAATTCTATTTTGGGGAGAATACTGTTTCTTACTGACATAAATGAAAATTCATTAGAGATCATTTGTTGGTACAGTCGTTGGGTTTATGAAAGGTCAGATTAAATATACTCACATTTTACTGATGTTGAATTGTACTGTTTTATAGGCAGAATGTTACCAGATTCTCCTTGAAGAACTGAAATTCAACAAGGTACAACTACACCTTTTCCAACTATATCACAATGAGAAGAAAATTTGTTTTCTGAAATCTGTGTTAGAGCGTGTGAATAGGGATTTGAGTGTCACAAAAGAGTCTCTTTCTCATCATGCAAACAGAGTTAAAGCCAAGAAAAAGGAATGTGGAATGCTAACCGGACAACTACAGCAGACAGAAAAAGAAGTCAAGTGAGTTTTTAAAAATAGGTAGTAATAGCTGTGTTTTATGTAGATCGATAGAAAAAAAAAATAAATGACACTTTGAAAGTTAACTTTTTAAAATAATCTTTTTATTTCAGAATACTTTTAAATATACAGAAAAATTATAAAGATAGTACAGAATTCCCCACCCTGTCTCTCCTGTTATTAACATATTCGTGTGATATATTTGTCAGAATTAATAAACCAGTATTGGCCCATTATTATTAACATAAGTTCATACATTATTCATATTTTCTTAGTTTTTACCTAATGTCCTTTTTCTGATCCAGAATACCATATTACCTTGAGTTGTCTGTCTCCTTAGGATTCTCTCAGCTATGACAGTTTCTCAGGCTTTTCTTGTTTTTGATGCCCTTGACAGTTTTAAGAATTGGTCAGGTTTTTGCAGAATGTTCCTCGGTCTGGATTTGTCTGAAAACTTTTCTTATAATTAGACTGGGGTTGTGGGATTTGGGGAGGAAGACAACAGAAATAAAATGCCATTCTCATCATAAGGCATCAGGATGATAACATGTGATATGTGTCATAGGACATATCACATCCTGTATCACATATCATAATATCAACATGATATCACGGTTGACACGTTGACCCTGATCACCTGACTTTGTCAGGATTCTCCATTGGAAAGGTCTTCTTTTACCTTCCCCCTTTTCATACTATATTCTTTGGAAGGGAGTCACGAGGCAGAGCCCAAACCTGAGGAATGGGGCGTTATGTTCTGCATCCAGGGCAGAGCATCTACATAATTTATTTAGAATTCTTCTATACAGGAGATTTGTCTCTTATTTATTTATTTATTCAATTATTTATTTCTATCAGTATGGATATGAGGATATTTTATATTTGAGGTTATAATCTAATACTGCATTGTTTATTTTGTTGCTTAGATTATGGCAGTTTAGATTATGAAGAACTCTGAATGGACTCCTGTGTCCCTTCGACATATCCCCATCATTGTGATTTTGGTTTGGGGGCAATTCCTTACGTTTTTGGCACTACAAGATGTTCCAGGCTCATTTCGTAGGGGCCAGTCCTAGAATCAGCCTGCTCTAGCCTGTGTGAGCTTGCCCAGGAGTCAGTAATTTCTTCAAGGAGTTCTGGTCCTTTTATTGGTATTAGGAACTATACATCTGGGTGCTAGGTGTGCTCTTTCCTTCTGGATGTCTTTGTTTCTATGCTTTCTCAGCTGACAGAACTGGGAAATATATGTGTGTATAGTAACTCTTGTAAATAAACATATCTAAGTATTTCCATATATAGTCATCTGTATCTTCATTGAACTAAACTTGAGTTCATACTGTCTCTCAATTTTAATCCATTAACACATGGATCACTCTAGCCTTCTCTTGCTGATCTATAACCCCCATTTAAATGGTGAGAAACCTGGCATCCACCATCAGCCATCCATTATCTTAATTGTTCGATTCCAGTAATCACGTATAGCAGTATCAGAATTGTTCACCCATACCTCCAAGGGAAGCAACTTTATAACTGGAGTACAGTGCTTACGAACAATTCCTTTTGATTTTAGTTTTAAAGACTCTGCTCATTTCCAAAATTACTTAGGTAAGCCAATTTCCTCCCACCCATTTGGTAAGGTTGTTTATACATTTGGAATTCTTTTGTCACATTCTATTCCGTTTAGGATCCCTCAGGCTTTCAAGTTATTTTTTAAAGGAATTTGCTTACGTTAAGGTTCACTCTTGATGCTCTAAAATTCTATAGGTTTTAACAAAATCATAGTGTCATGTGTCTGCCACTTCAATATCATACAGAGTAGTTAAACCACTCTTGAAAAGTGCCCTATGCTTCATCTGTCTAACCCTCCCCCTGACCTTGCACAGCCTCTGGCAACCGCTGATCTGCTTACAGTCTGAACGTTGATTTTTAGAATTTATTTTTAATGTGATTTGATCAAAAGGACTTCTTCCCTTTATATATTTAAAAAATATATTTTCCTTTAAAGCAAACTTTTTTCTTTTAAGATCTCTTGAAGCACTTTTAAATCAGAAGCAGCTTCAATACATTCAAGCCAAAGAAAGCACTTGTCACCACCTGGAAAAATTAGATGTGGCTAAGAAATCAGTAAAGGACAGTGAACAACAATGTTCTAAACAGGAAGATGACATAAGAGCCCTGGAGACAGAACTGGTTGATTTAGGTGGTGCATGGAGAAGTTTTGAAAAGCATGTTGAGGAAGAAATCGTAAGTAAATTAGGAGGCTTAAAACTGGAAGACAGTAAGGTGAAAAAGTCAATGAATGGGAAATCTTTTGTACCTATTGTTTCAACTTCTCCTTTTAATTAGCAAAAAATTAAAGGATTTTCTCTCTTTCTGATATTTTAAGAGATTTTCCTGAGAATGTAAATTACGGGGATTTAGATTTTTTAGCCTATACACAGAATCTGAATTTATTCTTCAGACTGAAGTATTTTTTATAAGATTAGATGACATTATAACATCTATGAGTTAAAGTCCTAGAAAATATTTCAACAAGGTTACGTGATGTCATTTTGTTATATAAAAGTTAGATAATTAAGTTATTTAAGGTAAGAATGTTTTTCTCTTGCGATATTATAAAAACTTAAAGGTCTGATATATATGGCTTTGAAGAGACATCATTTAATTGACAGGAGAGAAATCGATTACTTAAGGTGATTTAAAATATTCAGTGATAAATTAATATCCAACTTCGTGTATGATATTTAATTATAATAAATCAATAGTAAATATCCAAATATCATAATTGAGAGTTCCAAATATTTTCTCAGCTAAATTTTTATCATTTATCTCATTCAGTAATTTTATGATTATCCTACATCATACTATATATACCAAAATAATAGTGATTGTATAAATAGGAAAAAGATATATCATTTTCTCTGGATTTCCATTTCTCTTAAGATTTTCTGACAGACACATTATTATAGGGTTTCTTTTGAATACCTTGTTGCTCTATAGAAGCAGTTTTAAATAAAGAGGGTTTTGTATGATGTTCACATTAGATTACCTGGGGAAGATGGCCAATTATGATCCAATGTATATAAAATTAGCTTTTGATAAGATTAATTATCTGCTAGTATAATACGAAGAATTTCCTGTCGGGTTTCTATAAGTGAGTTAGCAATGTTTCAATGCTGTTTATTCAGCTGGATCGTTATGATGAACTTAAGGAAGAAGTAAGAACGAAAGCAGCTATAACGATCCAACAACTGGAAAAACTGCAGTGGGAACAGAAGGTGGGGGAAGACAGCCTGGCATTTGAAAAGAGGAGGCATGGTGAAGTTCAGGTACCTCAGTTTGTGCCGTGATGATTTGGGATTATCCTCAGTGACATTTTATTCCCTTTTGGTAGTAACGTTTCAATATGTAAATGGATTTACATCAAACATAAGCAATTAAATAATTTCTGGATTACATGTTATGCTGCTTAGTATTATTTAGGAGATCTGTTATGGTTCAGATATATTTGTCTGCCTTCCCCCACTACAGTGTACATTCTATGAGAGCAGGGATGTTTGTCTGTTTTATTCAGTGATCCATCTCAAGCACCTAGAATAGTTCCTTTTCCACAGCTGATAGTCAATAAATATTTGTTGGACTATTGTATTTTACAGCTGAGGGGATCAAAACACAAAATGACTGAGCAGACTTGACTAAGGTAATAAGTGGAGGAATTGGGATTTACTTCAAACACTTTGTCTTCAGAGTGCTTCTCCTTCACCTTATAGTATACTGTCTCATTTAGTCTTTGGGATTTGGCAGATGGAACTACAAATATGGAAGGTGCAGTGTATGACAGTCCTGTGAGCAGAAGAGGTGGCATTTTGTGTCAGGAGAAAAACAAAGATAGTAACATAGGAGGAAATATTTTTAAAACATTTGTATAATTGTATCATTTGTGTCACATTATAAGTTCTATAGTTATCTATAGCACAAAGCCTTCCCTTGCTCTCATTTTCTCCACACTCCACTCCAAAGAAGAGCCCAAAATAATTCATCCTCATATAAGTACCCATTGTTCTTAATCTGTTTCTGTCTAAGGGCTTTTGTACGATTGCACATAATTTACAATTAATTGGTACAGCTCTGCTAGACTGGAAGCTTCTTCAAGGCAGGATTCATAATGATGTCCATTGTAAACCTTGCACTTAGTACATGTCAATAAGTTTGTTTGAACTGCTGTTGCCTTTTGAATATAAAAGTGAAATAACTTGCTGAGGAGGAGAGAGATGGTGGAAGAGCTGTGCCCAAACTCAGTTTCCACAGGACCGATGACTCCGTTCACAGGAGGCTCTGTCACTTTCCACAGGTCCCAAGATCTCTGGCGCTGAGCAATAGTTGGTTTTCTCAGACAACCAGCATGATCAGCCAGCATCTCAAGTCCAGAATGCCTAGTACCAGGGTAGTCTGATTATCACACATTATGAGTCCAGCAGAGCACCCAGGTCCTGACACACCTCCTGTGGGATGGTGAGAGCAAATGCGACCCACGCCTTCTCTTCTCTTGTTGACCCTGGTCTTTTAGATTTTTCTTCAGTAAATCCTACTCTTCCACCTAAGCCAAGTCTGAAATTTGTCCCAGGCTCCTAGGTGGTGTCCCCTAACAGACCCACCTGGCATGTTAAACTAATGACCGTCTAGCATGACACAGGCTCTGGGACTGTCCAGAGTAAAGGCGCAGAAGCGCCTGTTCCCAGCTGGCTGAGCTTGGTACTCTCCTCATTGATGACTCTTGCTCTTCCCTCTCTGGATGGAATTCTTACGTGACATAATAGAACTTCAGTATGGGGACTCTAATTTCAACATGTGTGGGTTCCTACAGCAAAAGAACTGTCTGGCTCATTTTTATAACTCTGGCACCTTGCATAGTGGAGGTTTGTTCAGTGAATTTGTGTGATAAGTGAGTAAAACAGGATAATTATCTTGGAATACGCTTGTCTTTTTCCACTTGAAAAGTGTGGTATTCTCTTTCCCAGTGGTACACGGAAAAGAATTGTGGTTTTACTTTCATACACTCCTGGTTTTTAGATCATTCAGTAATGGAGTAAGACAGATCAATCTTGCTATAGTACACAGGATGAATTAGATGTGGGAAGGCTTAATGACATGAAACAAATCGGAGATTACTACATTACTGGATTTAATGATAAAATGAAGAGAGCAAGACTTCTGTGAAGTCCTTTCCCCATAAGTGTATTGCTTGTCCTATAAGTGGTTTAACATTAAACCGCACTACTGTCATTACTTGTCTCTTTCCCACCAGACATTACTCCTTGAAGACAAGGACTCTGTCCTTTTCATTATCGTATGTCTACTTCCTATCCCATAGTAGCCAGTGAATAAATATTTATTGAATGAGTTAGTTTGAGGGACAGATAAGAACTCTGTAGATATTTGAAAATAATCCTCTTGGACTTTGAAGCTACGAGACTTAATTAGCTGGAGATCAAATATCCAGCAAATGGTGGAGTCAAGATTTGAACCCTGTTGTGTACAACTTCAAAGCTCTATACCACACTGCCTTTTTAAACTTAAAATTTGCTCTCCTAAATATTTTCATATATTTATATTTGATGTATTTCAAATTTATAACAGCTTACAATGTTATAGTAAGTGTTAGGCATGTAATTTAACTGGGGTGGAATTCCTGTAATTGATTTTAGGTTTCCTTTCCTATTTCAGGGAAATTTAAAACAAATAAAAGAACAAATAGAAGGTCATAAAAAACGAATAGAGAAGTTGGAGGAGGATACAAAGACATGCATGTAGGTAGAGTAAAAAAAAAAAAACAAAAACCCTCAGCTATGTCTCAAGTGTCTGGTTATTTCTGTCTATCAAATGAATGCTCCCACTGATACAAACTTCTCACTCCTCGACTCTTTTCTTTGTTTCCTCCATTGCTTTTCATTTCATTGTAGATTGTTAAAGATTATCCTTGACTACATAAAAAATGAAATATTTAAATTTGGGAAATACAAATGTGTAACAGTACTGAAGTTTTATGTCTCTTTATTACTGATATTTTTAATGAAAGTAGTGAGTTATATCATGAAAGCTAATGCAAGGTTACTTCAGAAAGTTCATGGAAAAATGGAATTAAATGATAATATGAATCTTTCCATGAATTTTTTTAAATAACCCTCATACAACCTAAGTATTCTGTAACTAAGGGTTTCTTTTTAATTGGCATTTGCTTATTAAGCTCATGAGGATTGTTCTGGTTATAGTGATCTATCGTTACTATTTCAGTGCACAGAAATACATATCTTTTGAATCAACAACGAATGATCAAAATTGTTTTTCCCCTCATTTGGTGTTAGGTTTATTGTATTATATGTTTTTTTTATCGTTTCAATATTAATAGAGCACTACTCCATTCCCTTGCAATTCCAGATAAGAGTACGTTGTATCTGGTAATTCCTAAATTTTGGTTTTGCTTTTTGCTATATAATTTGTTGTTGTTATTACGAAGGGATTGCTTGTAAGAGGAGAAAGAGCAAGAGGAAACCCTAGTGGAGGAAATCGAGAAAGCAAAATCAAGAATGTCTGAGGTTAATGAAGAATTGGATCTCATTGGAAGTGAATTGCAGAATGCTGGAATTGATGACCATGAGAGAAGATGTCAGCAGAAGTGAGCAGAGATTCTGAATCGCCTTAGGAGACTTTACCCAGATTCTGTGGTAATTAGAATGAACAATTAAAACAAGGCTAAGCTTTCCTGTGTGGTGAAAACAGTATATTCTTATTTGGAACTATAAATATACCATTATTAGGAAGCAAAACAATTCAGAAATCTTTATGTTTTGTGCTTGGCAATTTATATTTAATGTATAACAGTAAATAATTGGGGTAAAATGTACATTACTTTGGGTAGTGTCAACAGATAAATAATTAGTGGGGAGAAGCATTGACATGAACACAGTACCCAAAAAGTCTGAGTTATTGTCAGTATCCCCAAAGGAAATGGGTGCCATGAAGTAGTCTGAGCCCCCAGACGCGTGGACTCATACCTCATGATCTTCATGGTTTTAATTTTTAAAAAAATACTTTTTCAGCGACATCACTGGCGTATTTTTATTCTCTAACTATGCATCTAGTTTTGCTTATGTATGTCATCAAGAAAATACAATATCGCCTGTTTTCAGCATTTGACACTGTTAACCACTTGACCTATTTTGAAACACCTGCCACTGGCCTCCATGGTACCACACTGTCCTGGTTTTCCTTGTACCTCTCTGGCCACCCATCTTCATCTCCTTTACAGTATCCTTTTTGACTTTCTGACTCTTAAACGTGGTACTGTAGGCTTTATTTATTTTTTTAACAAAAAGAAAGTGAAACGATTATTATAGCAAATGAAAATAAACAGATATGCCCACATTAAACCTAAGCAAAATGAAAAGAATCACTATGGCAGCTACAGCTATAAGTATACATAAAAATAAAGAGAAAGAAAATATTTAAAAATATTTAGAGGCCTAAAAGTCCAGCCTAGAAAGTTACAGAACATAATCCCCCATAAGTGTTTTCTGCTTTGCATAATTTAATAAGAGCTTGAATTCATAAAACTAGGTTTAAATATGAGGATAAACAAAATGAAAATGAAAACATGGAGCTAAGAAACAAATTAAGAACAAACATTATTACTGAACAATAATTAGTTAACATTTACTTAATAAATAAAATAGACTAATAAATAAAATAAGTTATTAAGAAGTAGCAAGGAATACTAATAAATTAATTAGAAATAGCAAGGAGAGAGCTGCACAGTTGAAAATTATATTCTTGACCCCGAAGGAAAGCTTGAGATAATCACAGGTAAATGGAAAAAAAAAAAAAAAAGAGAGAGAGATTTAAATGTTTAAACCAAAGATAATAAATATGAAATACTATGATGAGATATCATAAGGAAATTGTGTTCTTGAAGTAGAACCTAATAAATGGAAGAGAGTCCAAAGATATACAATTAAATCTTCAGATATTCTAGAGACTATTGATACAGGATGTTTGACATTCAGACATATTCTAGTAAAGTTTTTGAACTTGTTTAATTCTTGACCATTCATCAGATCTTAGCTCAAATAACACTTCTTCATGGGAAGCCTTCCCTGACTTCTTAGGCCAACCCGATCTCTTTTATATACTCTCAGAGCACTCTTTTTTTTGTCACAGTGACTAGCTGTGTTTTGTTACATGCATGTGGCTATTGACTGTCTTTCTTCCTTACTAGACTGAAAACTGTGTGAGATCAGAGAGTATCTGTTTTATTAAGTAATGTTTACCTAGTGTCTAGCTCAGTCCTGCACGTAGTAGGTGCCTCAAAGATTCTCGTTTAATAAATAGGGAATGAATGAATATTATTTAATTACTACAGTTTTAGAAAATATTTTAGTACTTTGATAAGTCTAGTCCCTCTGCATTACTCTTTTCTTAAATGAAGTGACATGCCTAAATGGACATTTCATAATAAAACTTAGGTCCATGTGAATGAGACTATTAAATTATGATATAATTTTATGAATTACTTTTTGTCTATGTTGCTTTGTTATATGAGAAAACAGTGAATTAAACATTCCTCACTAATATGTTTGTTTTTCTTTCCTTTCTTGAAACCTGCTAAGTTTGGAAGACTGCTTGACCTGTGTCATCCTATTCATAAGAAATACCAGCTGGCTGTTACTAAGCTTCTTGACCAGTACATGTTTGCAATTGTTGTAGCCTCTGAAAAAGTAGCAAAAGAGATTGTATTCAATTTCTGAAGGAGGAAAGAGCTGAACCTGAGACATTCCTTGCTCTAGATTACTTGGAGGTAAGAAATTTGTAATGTTTGGTATTTAGTAGTGATAAAAACTTGTCTGTTATAGTATGTCTTTATTGCCTAAAACTATGGTAGTGACTGAAAAAAATCATTGCCAATTAACCCGTCATTTGCATGGCTGTGTTAATGTAGTGGCAGGCAAAGAATAATATCAAGTAGCTGCTATCTTTCTTGATATCATATTTTTTCCTAATCTAGTTTTGCATAATTCTGTCTTGTTGATTCTGATGTCATTACTCTAGCAGTACACCACTCGGCATACTAGCCAGCAATGTATTTTGTTCTATAGCAAAATACAAACGCTCCTCAACTTGACCATTGCTTTATGTCGTGGTAAACCCATCGTGAGTTGAGAATATCATCCGTTGAAATGCATTTAATACACCTAACCTACCGAACCACATAGCTTAGCAACACAGTGCGCTCCAGGGTATCGGCTGTTTACTCTTGATCACGTGGGTGGCTGAGAGCTGCAGTTTGCTGCCATTGCCAACATCAAAAGAGAGCACCACTCCGCACACCACTAGGCCAAGGAAAGACTGACATTAAAAATTTGAAGTACGGTTTCTTCTGAATGTATATCATTTTCACACCATCGTAAAGTCAAACAATCATACCTTGAACCATCGTAATTTAGGGACCATCTAGATAGGAGATTGATAAGATGTATGGTCGGTGAGCGAGATGTCAACTCAGTTTTTATTGTGAATATATGGTCCAGTGTGTCAACTCTGGGTGGGGCAGGCTAAATGTTGAGCCTTGAGTTATGTGTTGAGATATGTTCACATATCCAGAATCCAAATTCCTGCAGCAGGAACTCTGTCATATCATAATTGATATCCTTTGTGATTTTCTATTGCCTAACAAACATAATGTTCTATTTGATCCGGCAGTCAAGACCCTGAACTGCAGGCAGTGTGCATAGTGGTTAACAGCACATGCCTTAGAGTTGGAGTGCCCTGAGTTTGAATCTCAGACCAACCTGTAATTTGCTCTCGCTAAGTTGTTCATAACTTTTCTGGGCTTCAGTTTCTTCATCTATGAAGTAGAAGAATTGATTCTTACCTTATTGGATTATTGCAAAGAATCATTACAGGTAAACCACCTGGCACAGGGCCTGCACAGAGGAGGGGCTCAGCAAATGCCAGCTGCCCATTGTACTAATACACTTTTGCTTAGACCTTCTGCCTCCTAAAACTTCTTAGCCCTACTTCATCTTCCTGTTAAAATCCTGTTCTGCTTATTCCCCACTTGAGAAGTTTTTCAAGACAAACTCATTTTTAAAAACGTCTCTTAAAGAAGTATATCAAATATAAAGGGAATACTCATCCCTTTTCAGTGTCCAGTTCCTTAAAAGTAACTACTTTTGATTGCTCCCATATGCTTCCATTTTTATAAATACATATTAGCAGGTGTATATACTCGTGTCTACGTGTGTATATATATAACACAGGCACACATATACACATTTTGGTTGTATGTAGTGTTTTTGCTTTGTTTTGCTTTGTTACGCAGAAGTGAGATCTTACTTGTAGGTTTTCACTAATACATTGCAGGCACTTTTCTGATCTGTTTGTAGATCCAACCTAAGAGTCACGACTAAGAAGGTCTGAAGCCTTTCCTGATCATTTATTCCTAAAATGTTTTTTAAGTGCCCTAGTGTCGTACCGCTCTTTTGACACGTATGTAAAAGGATATTATTTTCCACTACATTTCATGGTCTTGAGAGCATGGAGCACTTCTCATGCATTGTTTTCTCCCACATAATTAGTGACAGGGCTGAATCTGGAAATTAAATCCTCTGGCTTTTGATGAAGTTTATTTTTAATGTTACATGAGCCAATGGTGGGATATAGTTCATCATGTTCATGTCAAACTTTTATTATGTGTAAGTGCACGCTATTCATCATTTGTCGTCCTGCCTGTATGTGTTTGGTGAGAAAGAACATAATGAGCATTTGGTTTATGTTTTTGTATATCTAATACATGAAGTATTTTTTAAACCTTTTAGATTAAGCCAATCAATGAAAGATTAAGGAAGATTAAAGGCTGTCAAATGGCGATTGATGTCATAAAGACCCAGTTCCCACAGCTCAAGAAAGTGACTGATTGTGTGTGGAAATGGCCTTGTCTGTGAGACTGTGGAAGAAGCCAGGAGTATTGCATTCGATGGACCTGAAAGACGGAAAGTAAGAAAAGATTTGTACTGGGTGCACTTTTGGATACATTGAAGCAGTATTTATAAGACTCATATATTACACAAACAATATTTATATGTGCTTCCATATGTTCTCTTTTGTAAGGAAAACTAACATGGGACCAAGATGGTTATGGCTTCATTAGTTTCTAAAATGTTCAGTTGAGTTTTTAAAAATTTAACCACTGTAGCAGTCCCCAACATCATAAATTATATTTTGGAAAATACATTTATTGTAATTATATCCTAAAGAAGTTATTTTTTTATTTTTTATTTTTTACTTTATATGGAATAAATGTCCTTATGATCCTCAGATTTTCCCTGCCTTTACCCACATGGTACATGTATTTTTGTATACCAGGAAAGATTTTAGGTGCTTATTTTCATTCTGAGTTAATTCTTCTTTTTCTTAATGGAGATACCGCCTTTTACACATTCAAGGTTTAACACATTTGAATTTAATGAAAGCACAATTGAAATGAGATTACTGAATACATGTCTCTCAAGGGAATAATTTTGGTTTTATAAATAAATATTGTTTCACTCTCAATTGAATAGAGTTTGTATTTAGCTGAGTGATGTTAAATTCCCCCCCCTCTCTCTTTCTCCCTTTTTTTTTTTTTAAGCTACATTTGTGATGAACTATAACATAGCGTTAAGGACATAAGCTCTGAATAAGACCAGTGATTGTACTTAGCAATTGATTATGTGACTTAGGCAAGTTTCTAAACCTCTAATTTTCATTTTCTTGTCTAAATTGGTGAAATGATATTGCCTGTTTCCTGTGGTTATGAGGATTAAGTTAAGTAATAACATGCAAAATGCTGTTCTAGTGCCTGGAAAATAACACTCAAGTGATAGTCGATTTATTGTTTACTAGTGAGTTAACACATTTAATCTGGAATGTCCAGAATTGCAAACAGGCTATTCTTATGAGATGTACGAATTTCCAGGATTAAATTTAGTGACTTATGTAACATGATTAACTTCGCATACGTTCGGTGCTGCTATCTATAATAATGTTAATAAGGATGAGATTACTGTCTTTTAGTAATTATTGTCATTGATTTCTACATATTAAATTTAAGGAAGAGTAATAAGCGAGCTATTAAGGTGTCTTCCTTATTTTGCTACCTCATTAGCTAAAACTGAAATGTATATTTGTAAAATTGACTTTTGAAGATTTGAGTGGTAAATTTATAGAAGTCGCATAAGGAAAAGACTGTTTATTCCTTTACTTAGCAGATATTTATGATTTGTAACTTGTTCACAATAACAAGCTTTATTTACCCTGTATGTTGTGTCTTGTTCTCATCAGTATTTCAAAATGTTAACGTTTATTTGTCTTATTTGTATCTTCACTATATTCCAGGAACTTTTAGAGAATTTTCTGTGTTTTAGGTTGGGTACAACAATTGGATAGATGTCACATTTGCACAGAAATCATCTGATGTCTGACATTTGTGCTCTTGGTTTTCCATAAGTTTGACATTATATTTTAGAATTTTCTTTATTCAAACATTGCAAGTGATATCACAAAATATTGGGTTTAAATGTAAACTATAGTATATATAATCTATATACATAATTACAAAGTACATAAGTTAACAGCAATTCTGCCAGGTATAATTTTGTTACCATATTTTTGTGGTAACTCAATTTTATAATAATTTAAAAACTTATGTACTTAAATTTCAAAAACAAAAATCTCTTTACATATATTGAATTATTCTATTCACTCCCCTTAAACAGAGACACAACAGTTATTTGCTTCCTTCTCCCATAGACTGGTTGTTATTTTAAAATATATATAGAAAGATTTATTTATGTTTTTCCCTTTTAATATGATGGAGCAAAACTATGTCATTACGTCGCTGGATGATTTGTGAAAGGATCATTTTTCGAAAATTGCTCCCATTGTACAAGAGTGAATAAAAGTACCGGGTACCGCTTGAACGAGTACCATCGGGAATAAAATGTAGTTGAACTTAATCCTCATACCTTATATCAGAGTAAGTTCTGGATGGATTAGAAACATAAATGTGAAAAATAAAACCGTGAAAGTTTTAAGAGAATCCATTGAATTTTTTTCTTCATCCCAGAGGCAGCAATGCGTTTACAATACGACAGAAAACCCAAAAGCTATGAAAGATGGATAAATTCACGTAACATAAAGAATTTCTACATGGCAAAAACCACCATGAGCAAAATAAAAAAGAGAATGGCGAGCTGGGGGAAATATTTGCAACTCATGGAAAAGAACAAATTTTCCTGCAAATCAGGGGAAAAGAACAGTAATGCAGTGGGAAAATGGACAAAGGATATGAACAAACTTGTTTTCATAAAAGGAAGTATAATTGCTCTTAACCATGAAAACTTAACCTCACCTGTAAGATGGGAAATACCAATTACGTCTAGGGATGGTAGTGGTGTTTGGGGCCAGGAAATCCAGGGACATTTTTCACTCTACTCTTACATATCTTTTAAATTTTGAACTATGTGAATATCTTACCCGTACCAAAATAAAATGTTAAAGGATATTATTTTTCATACCAATAAAATAGGACTTAAAAATACACTGTACTTTGCATAACACAAAAATTGTAGAAGAATCTACTTCACAATCCTATAACACTGGAACAAGATTTCTTGAAACAATGTTGGTTCAGGAAATAGTTTGTTATCCTACAGAACAAGTTTTTAATGACAAAGAATTCATTCTTTTTGCAGGCCCATGCCCTCTGAACTTTTATGTGATGCTATTGAAAAATTTTCTCAAGTCCTTATTTTATGTGAGATCCAGTTGTGCCAGCCAAGGTATTTGTCAGAATGTAACCCCCAAGGTAGGCAGGGATTACGGCACTGAGCAACTCATATGAGCTATACGTGAAGGAAACTGCAGTCTGGGGGAAAAATGTTTTTCTGGAATAACAGTTTGACTGTAAGTCAAATGAAAGAAGATAACATGAGAGTACATTAATATTTAGAAGAAATAACTTGTTGTGTACCTAAAAACTACTGAAAACTCCTAAGATTCATAACTCATTGTATTGTTGGCTACTACATTTTTAGATTTGAAAGAGATGTATAACATAGTAGTTAAGAACATGGACTTAGGTATTTGACTGAGTTGGACTGTAGCCCCTGTGCTATATTGCCTATGGCTATAAGGCAAGTTACTTAATATCTTTAAGCAAAGCCCATTTTGTAAAATGGAAATAACATCTCCATCAAGTCAAATAATGTATAAGCATTGTGTCAGCAATAAAGTAAAAACAACTCCAGAAAATCACTGTACACACTGTTTAAAGAGGCAAAATCGACTTGTCTACGTATCATGGTTGGGAAGAGAGAGTTGGCACTAGAACTCAGGTTTTATTTTTGCAGATTCTTATTAGCTCAAAATTCTTGATATACTTCTCTCGCTTCTCTCTAAGCAAGCCCCCATAGATTTTTTTTTCTGTTATAATTTGGTTTACACACATCAGAAATACAACTTAATAAATGTTCAGTGTAGAAAACTTTGGAAAACAGCAGCTCAAAAGGAAAAAAAAAAAAAAAAAAACTCATTCCCTAAGATAGTTGCCAAGTAAAATATTTGAACATACATATACAAAAAAATTATTTGTTTATCTGAAATTCAAATTTAGATGGGCATCTGGTATTTTTATTTGCCATATGTGGTAACCACACTCCAACAAGAACTGCTAGTGAGTATTATACCATATATGTTATATCTTATGTTATTTTATAAACAACTATATTTGTAAGTTATTTTTATATATACAACTGTGGCTTTATAATAAGATTAAATATTTACCTAAGTTTACCATTGTTTTTTTTAGTTTACTTTTCTTAAATGGTCTCACTTTTATATTTTAATGTTTGTCTGTCAGGAATTTATTTTGATTTACATTGTTAGATGTGGTTATTAGCTTTTTCCCCTAAATGGTTAATTACTTGCCATAATATCATATATTGAACTTTTTTCTTTTTCTTATTTCGTTAAATTTAGTGATTATAATATTATAATTTAACCATAATAGTAGTCTAAACTATTAATTATACTTTGTTCTTTTTCCACCTGGTTTAATTACTTATCTTTATTTTAATTAATATTTGTAGCTTTCTTACTCTAAATTAACATACATTATAATTTTATTGTAATCTAGGAGAATTAATTCTTTAACGAAATAATCAAGGTACACATTATAAATAAAAAAAATGCTAACTCACAAGTACTATGTAACCAGCATGTTTAAAATGAAATTCATGTTCTTTTTACTAAATCTTGATCTCTCTTCTGTTCTTCAACTCAATCCTTGATGATACTATTCCAGCCAAACAAAATCCTATTTCCCCAGGGATTCTTTCCTAACCTCTACATCCAAACAATCCCAAGGCTCTTCTTATAATATATCCTAAATATTTCTGGAATCTTTTCCCTTTTCTTAACCCTCAGTACTATTGGATGAATTTATACCATCATCTCTGACATTGCTGGCCCAATGCATTTTCCAAATAGTTGCCAGAATGGTCTATCTAAAGCTCCTCTCTGACATTTCTCTTTCTGTTGGGTTTCAATGTGTTCAGAGCCAGTCCTCCTCAGCTCCCTCTACAAGCTCCACTAGTCCTCAGTGGAATTCCATCCACGTTCTTCCTCTGATGGCTTCCAAAGATCTGGCCTGTCTACTAGCCTCATCTCTAAGTTAATCCGTAACTCTTGCAGGAATTCCAAATCCTTTTATATTCCTTCTTTGCCCTTCCCATCCCTGTGACACATGCACACTCATACACAATCCATTTTATGCATTCATGCCTTTCCTGCCAGCACACCACCACTCCCCTTTCCCTGGCTACCTCCTGTCTGTGTCAGAGACAACTGCCTGCTCAATATTCCTCTCTGCTTCTCCCTTACTCATGGACCTTGATTTCATTGTGTAGCAATCTAGGTGTAGCCACTGGATGTAAACGGTAGTCATAGGTGGGCCTGCCAGGAAAGCTTCCTTATAGGACCCTTTTACCCTGACTCTCCCTTCCTGTCTTCTTTGTTGAAGCACAGACACTATGGCTGAAACTCTACGAGTCATCTTGGACCTCACAAGGACTTTGAAGGTTGTCATATAAGAGACACTGACATACACCTATACACACATTACTAGTACACACAGTGTAGAGATAAAATGCACTTTATTGACAACAATTTAGAAGCAGGGAAGCAGTGGAGCATTTCACTTACTCCATAAAACACTTGCTTACTAACAGGACTATAAACTTCAGGCTGTATTATACCTTGACTCCATTTAAATTTTTTCGTTGGTTCCAGTTTCACATCCATTTTGGAGAGAGCGATATTTTTGGTATCCTAAAATTATGAAGGCTATTTTCAAAATATGCCATTGACATATATGACAAGATTCCTCAAGATATAGGATTATGTGATGCGAACTATTTGATACTGCATATAAGTATTCTTAGTTTTTGCTTGCCAGTGTTAAATATGTTTGGAACTAATATTCAGCTTATTTCAAACTTTAGTAATTGCTGCTAATTTGTTGTCTAGAATTGCTTTGGGCCTTTGTAAAAGGGGTTTTGTATTTGTGTTTTGTTTCTTGGCTGGTGTAAGGTACAGTAAGTGGTTTTTCTCATTTTCAAATTTTCATTTGTACAAATTGCCACATAATGTCCTTATTTTTGTCTTCTTTACGTATGTTTTTTCAAGGTAAAATAGTTTTGATTTTACAGACAGTGGCTCTTGATGGAACATTATTTTTAAAATCTGGGTTGATCTCTGGAGTGTCAAGTGATTTAAAAGACAAGGCTAGATGCTGGGATGAGAAAGAGTTAACGAATCTAAGAGTCAGAAGAAGCCAGCTAATCCAAGAGCTGAAGGTAAATCCATGTCATAAAAGTTACAAAATACTAGTGGAATAAGGGAGTGTGTTTTTAAACCAGGTTGGGTTTTTTTGGTAATAAAATTAGCATGCCTATCATTTTAAAATATTCAAATGATGCAGAATGGAATACAATAAAAAGTAATAATTATATATCAGTGATATTTCCTAAACACAGTTTGATGCTTAGCCTCCTGAAGTGTTCTCTGTATATGCAAGTATATGTATTTTCCTATTTTCACTGCTTTAAAATATATTTTTGCTGTAAGTAGTGTTTGCAACAAGCTTTTTCATTTATTGCCATAAAATGACTTGTTTAAATTTTCATATATAGAAAGTTACTTTATTTTTTAATGAATTCTGCCTGGTAATTTATTTTATAGATGTTATTTATTTAACCAGTCTCCTATTGATTTGTATTTTGCTGTTCCAAATTGTGCGACATTAAACATTCTTTAGAGATGGAGAATAACATAGTATCTAAGAGTATAAATCCTATAGCCAAGCTGCGTGGGTTTCAATCCTGACTCTGCCACTCACTAGTGGTATGACCTTGAGCAAGGTCCTCTTTGTACCTTAGTTGTCCCATCTGTAAAGTGGGGACAATAAAAGTACCTAACATTTACTGTTATTATAAGGAATACATCAAACAATTTAGATAAAATACTGAACACAATTCCTGGCATATGAAGCACTCTATAAATGTATGTTGTTATTACATCTTTATTTGCATAAATCTATCTCTGAGATGAATTTCTATAAATGGAATACTTGGGTCTAAATATATGTGTATTTAAAATGTTGATAGACAGTAAGCCGATTAGCTCAGCTGGTTAGAGTGCAGTGTTATAACCCCAATGTCAAGGGTTCTATCCCTGTACGAGCCAGCCACCAAAAAATATATAAATAAATAAATTGTTGATAGATATTGCTAAATTCTCATCAAAAGAAAACCTGTAGTAGAGTGTGCATGTCCGTACTGGGTACTAGCAAATATTTTAATCTTTGTCAATCTGATTGATAGAAAACTGTAGTCTAGTTTGATATTCATTTCTTAAATTATAACAAGTTGAACATTTCTTCATGTATCTGTTGGTTCCTTGTAAGTTTTTCTTCTGTGAACTGTGTGTTTACTTTCTGTGCACATTTTTCTATTAGGTTGTTTGTTATTTCATTACCTACTTTAAGTTATTTGTATAATGAGTAAATGACTCCTTAGTCATATTCTCTTATGTTGTAAATCTTCTATGTTTGACTTTTGTATTAGCTTTATTAGGGTATAATGAGCAAACCTTAACAGTCACCTATTTTAAGTGTGGAATTGAGTACATTTTGACAAATGTATGTCATTATGTAACCACCACCACAATCATGATATAGCTCATTTCCACTACCCCACGCCCACACACAATACCATTTTTGTGCTCCTTTACACTCAGTCCCCTCCCCTAGACCCCTTAGGCCCGGGCAACCCAATCTTTCTGTCATTACAGTTTTTCCTCTTCTAGGCTTTCACTTGAATGGAATCATCCAGTAAGAAGTTTTTGCCCATGCTTTCTTTACTTAGCCTACCGTTTTTGATACTCATGTTGTGTGCGTGTCAACAGTTTATTCCTATTTATTTCCAAGTATCTTTTTGACACTTGACTTTATTCTTTTTTGTCATACATGTGTTTTTCATCTTTATGTAGCCAAATTTATTAATCTGTTATTACTTCTGGATGTTGTGATGTTTCATGCTTAGAGAGATGTAATTCTTTCTTAAGCTCACAAAAGAAATTCAATAGTGCTTCTTTCTAGTGCTTTTGTGTATTTAACATTTACATTTTTTATTCCTTCTCAATTTATTTTGATGACTGGGGATCCAGCTTATTTTTACCAATTGACTTGTCATTTTATAAAAGTATCATTTGTTTAATATTGTATTCCCTACACACACTTGAAATGTCAACTTTAGATACTACATTGATAGAATGCTTCCAGATTATTTATTTTTCCTATCTAGCTTTCTTCTTTTGTGTATACAAATTTCCAGTTACTGATTCAAGGACTGAATCAAAAACTTGACTTTTGGCAAGGTTACTTAACATCTTTTAATCTTTTTCTGTAAGCATAATACCACATTTTATGTTTTAGTCTAATGTATACAAAATATACAGCTTTTAAAAATTTTACAAACTTAGGTCTAGGCACAGAGAAAGTTCTGCTAAGATGGCAAATTGAAATGAATCTTGCATCCTATCCATGTCCATATTAAGTTCCTACCTGGTTTTTGTTTGTTTGTTTGTTTGTTTGTTTTAATTTACTTTTTTTATTATACATTCATTTGGGGTACAACGTTGATTTTCAATAATTGTGTAGAATGTGTGGTAGTTGGATCAATATAGTTAGCTTATTCATCATTATAATATGCAGTCATCTTTTGTGTCCATTGAACAATTCCTCATTAGCCCCCTTCCTTTTCCCCTCCCCCCTTTTTTTCCACTTACAGTTTTCTAAAAGTTCAACGTATTACCGTGATTGTTGTTTCTTTTTTCTTTCTCTCTGCCTCTATTTATTGTTCATTTGTTTATTTATGGATTCAGCTCCCAGCTATGAGAGTGGTATTTCTCTTTCTGTACCTGGGTTGTTTCATTTAGGATAATTTTCTCTATGCTTATCCATGTTGCTAATGGCAGAAGTTCATTTTTTTATGGCTGAGTTGTATTCCAATGTTTATATATACCACAAATTCCTTATCCAGGCATCCATCTACGGACATATAGGTTGGTTGCATTGCCTAGCTATTGTAAATAGAGCTGCAGTAAACATGGGAGTGTAGGTAACCATTTGACCTGATGTTTTCCAAATCTCTGGATATATCCCCAGGAATGGGATTGCTGGATAATATGGCAGTTCTCTCCGCAGTTGTCTGAGGAACCTCCATACTGTTCTCCATAATGGATGTACTAATTTACAGTCCCAGCAACAGTGCAGGAGGGTTCCGATTTCTCCACTTCCTTTCCAGCGTTTGTTCATCTCTGTCTTTTTGATAATAGCCAGTCTAACTGGGGTGAGATGATATCTCAGTTTGGTTTTAATTTGTGTTTCCCTGATGATTAGTGATGTTGAGCATTTTTTCATATACCTTTTGGCCATTTGTATGTCTTCCTTTGAAAAATGTTTATTCAGCTCCTTTGTCCATTTTTTTAAATGGATCGTTGTTTGCTGTAAAGTTGTCTGAGCTCTTTATATATTCTGTATATTAGTCCCTTGTCAGTTGCTTAGTTGGCAAATATTTTTTACCATTTTGTCGGATGTCTTTTCACTCTATTGATTGCTTCCTTTGCTATGCAGAATCTGTTTAGTTTGATATAATTCTATTTGTTTATTTTTTCTTCTGTTGCCTGTGCTTTTGGTGTGCTATTCATAAAGTCATTGCCGAGTCCTATATCCCGGAGCATTTCTCCTACGTTTTCTTCGAGGAGTTTAAAGTTTCAGGCCTTATATTTAGGTCTCTAATCCATTTTGAGTCAATTTTGGTATATGGTGAAAGGTACAGATCAAGTTTCATTCTTCTACAAATGGATATTCAGTTTTCCCAGCAGCATTTATTGAAGAGATAGTCTTTTCTCCAGTGTATATCCTTGGGGCCTCTGTCAAAGATCAGTTGGCTGGAAATATGTGGGTAGATTTCTGAGTTCTCTCTACTGTTCCATTGGTCCACGTGTCTGTTTCTATGCCAGTACCGTGCTATGTTACAGATTTGTAATATAGTTTGAAGTCAGAAAACTTAATGCCCCCAGCTTTACTTTTTTTGCTAATAATTGCTTTGGCTATTTGTGGTCTTTTGTTGTTCCATATGAATGCCAGATGTGTGTCTCATCTGAACCAAGTGACAGCTGGGTGGACATGATATCTTGGGTTCTGAGGGAGGCTGCTCGGAAAGGCCGATGCAGGGCTTCATCCTCTTCATCTGTAAAGAGCACCAGGGTAAGTATCAGGACATGGGGATCCTAAGGGTAAGTTAAATTTGTCCCATGTGGGTATGGCAGGTCTTGAATTCCAGAAAGCTAATTATTTGCTGAACATGTAAGTTGTGGGGCTGCTGCTCTTTAGGGTGCTTTAATACCCAAACTTGATCCTCAGTGGGCAAAAATACATAAAAGGATCTGAGGTGTTCCAGGAGCCAGGCAACAACTTGAATAAAAAAATGAAACAAACAAACAAACAAACAAACAAAGGAGCTCTAAGGAGATTCAGTATAGTTTTGACCCTCACCCCAACTGCTGTTGCCTAAAAGAAAAAAAAAAAAAAGAAAAGAAAAAAAGAAGAAGAAGAAAGACCTCCTGGAACTAAAAATATTTCTTAGCTACAGAATGAAGTAGATGAATTGAAGGAGAGGATTCCTGTTGTTGAAAACCAAATTAGCAACCTGAGAGACCAAATGGAAGAAGCATCTCAATGAAGGGAACAAAATTGCAAAGAAAATGAAATCATGAAGTAAAGATATCTGCTAATAGAAACTTAGCAGATAGACGTGGGGAACTTGACTTGAGAATAATAAAATCTCAGAAGGGTGAAAAGGAATACAGAGGAGAGGAAACATTTTTAAAAGAATTCTCTAGTTTGAGAATGAATCTTAATATACCATTGAAAGGTTATAGTCAGTCCCATGAAGTTTTGGTGAGAAAACGACCACTATAGTGAAGATCTTGGTGTAATTTGTGATTGCTTAAGTTATAGAATCAGTGATAAACAACCCTCCCTCACACTTTTCAAAAAAAATTATACATAAAAAAATCAAGCTTATAGACTACAGAACTTGTCAGTACTGTGGAATAATAGCCACAGGAAAAAGGATTGTAGTCCAGGATACCATTTACCTCTTAGGAATCTACAGACAAGCAGATTCAGAGACTATGTCATTCATATACTCCATGTGACAAAGATACTAGAGAAAGTACTCTAAGCACCACAGGAATTAAATTAGACCTAGTTATAATAAATTAACAGTGCTAAACTAAGAGCAAAATCAAAATAATAGTAATGGAGAGAGATGTAAATAAGTTCCAAAGTTCTCATCTGTAAAGAGAGGAAATTAGGATATTCTAAAGATTGAATCTTGAGGGGTAGGTGGGTAAGAGGTGGAACCAAAGTGTTAAACACAAGAACAGATAGCAAACCAACAAAAATGAATGAAAAGAACCAAAAATGGAAGGAATAAAATTTTTGTATAAGAGACATTATGGTAAATGAGTGGATTTAATTTTCCCATTAAAAGACCAAGACTGTCATAGGTTAAAAAGCTAAATGTATCGTTTACAAGAAGTCATCTTAAAATTGAATGTCGAAAATAATGGCATGAGCACCTGACAAATGCAAACAAAAAAAGGAGTGGCAATATAAGACAATGTGAAATTTAAAGTTAAAAATCCTTTTGTTGTATAGTACACTCTTAATAAAGATTTATTAAATGTCTTGAACAAAGATATTATGTAGTAAGAAACAAAGCTCTCCATTATAAACCAGTTTGCAGCACACAGCACCTAAATATTTAAAGTGAGAATACTTCTTAATAAAGATGAAACTTATAGTGAAACATTTTAGTGGTATGACTCGAAGTTACTCGCAGGCTTTTATGCTTTAGTCTCCTCATCAATAGAATGGGAATAATAATAGAACCGATTTCATAACCTTGTTAAGGGGATTAAGAAGTTTAATAAATAGAAGCTGCAAAGAACAATGATAAGTGCTCAATAAATGTGAAGTATAATGAACAATACCCATGAAACACTTAGAGGAACGGATCACATGCTGACCGCGATGGAAACCTGAACAGTTTCTTAAACGTACACGTTAGGTCACCTTGATCATACTCCATGAAGTTAGAAATAGTGACCAAAAAAGTCTTTGCCTACATAGAAATTCAGTGTGCTTGGAGATAGTTTAGGAATCAACAAGGATTCAAGAGGCAAATTACAAAATGCCTAGAAAATGATGAATATGCCTCCTACCATTATTTTTGAGACACAGTAAAAGCTGAATCAAGAGTGAAATGTTTTAATTATTAAAGAAGAAAGATGAAATACAAGGGAATTTATTACTCAACTTAGGAGATTAGAACAACCACAAAATACCAAAAACATAAAAGGGAATTACTTTTCTTTTTTTTTTTTAAATTTTTTAAAATATTTTTTAAATTTTTATTTATTTATTTATTTATTTATTTATTTATTTTATTTTGTCGATATACATTGTGGCTGATTATTGCTCCCCATCACCAAAAGCTCCCTCCCTTCTCTCTCCCCCCCTCCCCCCCAACAATGTCCTTTCTGTTTGCTTGTCGTATCAACTTCAAATAATTGTGGTTGTTATATCTTCTTCCCCGCCCCCCTCGGTTTTTGTGTGTGTGTGTGTGTGTGTCTGTGTGTGTATGTGTGTGTGTGTGTGTGTGTGTGTGAATTTATATATTAATTTTTAGCTCCCACCAATAAGTGAGAACATGTGGTATTTCTCTTTCTGTGCCTGACTTGTTTCACTTAATATAATTCTCTCAAGGTCCATCCATGTTGTTGCAAATGGCAGTCTTTCATTCGTTTTTATAGCTGAGTAGTATTCCATTGTGTAGATGTTGGGAATATACCCAGAGGAATGGAAATCATCAAGTCGAAGGTATACCTGTTTCCCAATGTTTATCGCAGCACTCTTTACAATAGCCAAGAGTTGGAACCAGCCCAAATGCCCATCATCAGATGAATGGATAGGGAATTACTTTTCAAAGCTGAAATTAATTACAACTCAGAAAAGGGACAAATGAATCTAAAACCTGGTTCCTTTGAATGACTAATACAATAAACTCTTTGCAACCCTAATGGAGGAAAGCTCCCAATCATTAAGAATACAAATCGTTTTCACTGAACACTCAGATTTTTATTAATTTGGCCAATTTCCTTCTTTATTTTATATGTGTGTGTGTGTGTGTGGGTGTATTTAGAGAATGGAACCAATATTAGCTCAATTGATGCCACTGTGCATATGAAAAGCACCATAGTGGCCTCATCTCTTTCTGAGGAAATGAAAGTCACTATGCTCCAAATCACACACATCTCTCAGTTGGTCCAGGTGTCAAAAAGACTTCTTTCTAATTAGTTATTTGTGACTCTTTTTTTCATTTAAAAATATTCTCCTGGCTCCCAAGTTTTATCACCCCTTCCTCATCTCATAAAGAGTCGGAACTTTCCAAGTCACTTACAGACTCCCTGCTGCCAAATTTTACCACAGGCAGGCTCCAGGAAACTGTCAGCCACTGCCAACGGGCAGACAGATGTGGAACATTATCCAAAAGCTCAGACACTAAAACCCCAGCTAAGTTACCACCAGCAGATCTCAGATCACATCCCCTGACTGCGTACCCCAATCCTTTGAACTCTTTCACACATTCGCCCTTGCTGAGGTCAGTTCTTCTTGACCTCACACAGGCCTCAGCTCTTGGGTGCATCCCTTTTATCCCAGTCCAGAAGCCTCCTCCAAGGTTCTTCTCATTCCCTCCCAAGCCAGGTCCCCATACATGGTGGATCAGTGGAGCAACTCTGTCCCTAGTACTCTAGATTCCTTTTCATTCATCCCTTTCCCCTGCATACACCCAACCAAATCCTAAACCTGGATGGGCTAATATTCTACAATCCAATTTATTTGCTTTTAGACACAGCTCTGAGCCCAGCTGGGAAAAAAAAAAAAATCACACATGCATGATTGGTTTTATTATAAATCAGGGTCTGTCTGCAGTTGAGCAATCATTGCTGCCAGGACATCCTTTTCCATGGCCATAGTGACCTTCTCCCCCAGTTTTTATCTAGCAGATAAGGATTGACAGTTAGGTTGTGAGTGAAAGGCAAGGTGGTGGTCGTGGGCATCGTGATAGTGTTGATCGGTCCATCATATCCTGGGCACCGGTGGTGATGGTCAGCTTTGTATTCCATGAATATGCATAATCAATAAAATCAAATAAAAGGTCTTATATGGCCACTAAGAAGTTGGCCAACAAAAGTCTTTGAATGTTTACATTCACCAGTCACTACTATAAATCTTGTCTGCTTTCCTCAAGCCTCCTAACCAACTGTCATCTTTCTTTCCTGTAGAAAACTGCTTTGCTCTTACTTCCATGACAAAATTTAGGCCATCAGAAATTACATCTCTAAAATTCCTGACTCTGCCCCCTTATCGATTCACGATAGTCTTCTCTCCTCTGGCCTCTTTCCTTCCAGCCTCACAGTTGAGACTGTCCTGTTCCAAGGTAAGCACTTCTCCCACACTCACACACCTGTGTCCTCAAGCCATTCCCTTCTGTCTCCTCATCACTCTTTCTCTCTCTCTCTTGTTCCTTCATGCTCCTTTTCTCTAACATTTTCTTCTCCAAACATGAAAGCACACTTAAGTTGCTGCAATCTAAAGGAAAAAAGATTCTCATGTTTCTTTGTTTTAAACCCACACATCTATGGCCTATTCTTTTTCTTTTTATCCAGTTTTATTAAGGTATAATTGGTATACAATAATTGCACACAATTAATGTATACAATTTGGTGAGTTTGGACATGTGTATATATTGGTATTATCATCACCACTCCTCTCATGACTCTTTATCCTCCAACCACCATTGTGTCTTTCCCCTTCTCCGTCCACTGCCTGGGAAGAGGTTTCCACCACTACTCTACTATTCTGGCCTCTGCCCACCACTCCACAGAAACCACTCTTGTCAAGGTGACCGAGAACTTCCAGATTGCTAAATCCATTGTCAAGTCTCACTCTTCTTACTTGACCCTTTGGTAGCACTGGATGATGGTTAGTACTTCCTCCTTGAAATACTTTAATCCTTAGACATATTATTTCTCTTGTCTTTCTCTTTGGGGTTGCCACTTCTTTAACCATCTGCCAAATGTTATACACCCCAGGGTTCCTTTCTCAAACCCATAAATTTTCCCTGGACATTCATCTCCACTACCTTGTCTTGTCCAACTACCGATTCTAAGCTCAAGACATGCCCCCCCCCCAAATTTACATCTGCAGCTCTTAGCTTCCTGAGCTTCCAATACATAAAATATACTATTCAACTGACATCTCTCATTGGACATGCCACAGGCATGTGAAATGCTTCAAGACCAAAGTGAACTCTACAACTCCCTCTTGCCCCACCCCATGCAAAGTAACTTGTTCCCTGAGTTTTCTATTTCAGTGAATGATTATATCATCTTCACAGTCACCAGTGCCGTAATTCTGGGAGGTATCCAACTAGTCACCACATCCTGCTGATTTCCCATTGATTAACATTTCTCAAGTCTGTCCCTAGCCCACCCAGTGGACATGTATTGGACAATGGATCCCAATGTCCATCCATTCAAATGGCCTTAAATGTTATCTGTAACTCTATGACTCTCAAACGTCTGTCTCCAGCTCAGACTTCTCCAAACTTATGTATCCCACTGCCTCCTCAATATTTCCATTTTTATGTCTAACTGGAATTACAAATTAGACATGTCTGTGGTAGATACCAGTGGATTGTCTTTCTGGCATCCGTCCCCCACTCCTGCTTCCCTAAAGCTTCCTCACCACCAGTGATTTTCTCAGAAGATCCATATGTTTCTGGAAAACCAAATTCAATCTAAATGAGGAGTATGTGACCTAATTTAATTCAGTTAACACATTCCATTTTCTAGGTCACAGAGACTGCTTCAAGGGCAGGCATGTGACCCAGACTAGTCCAATTGGAGTGGACCTCAGGACTTGTTGCCTGGAAGTTTTGTACTGCAGATGTTCTTTTCCTGCTGTACAGATGTGATATGCAAATTTGATGGCCATAAGTACTGCAGCAGTTTTGCTCCCAAAAAGCAAATCAGACTAACACCCAGAGAAAGACAGTGCCAAGAGATTAACAGAAATTGAGCCAGAGCTCTGATCAAATTATGCCTGAAACCTTGCTTGCTCCAGACTAATTTTGTGTTCCATGAGCCATTATGGTCCCCTTACTGTTGTAAGTGTTATGTCACTTGCAGTCAAGAGCACTGGTTATGTTGTGCAAAGCAGAACACTTGAGTCTCTTCCTCTCAAACCTATTGTTCCAGAAGTCTTCCTCATCTCCATGAACCAGTTGTTCAATCAAAATATCTAGGTGTTGTCCCTGATTCCTCTCTCTCCCTCAGCCCATATCTCTAACTTTTTCTCACCAAATCCCTTCCTGTCCCAGCCACTGCAACAGCCTCCTATCTCATTGTTTTCCTGTTTTCACTATTTCCGCCTTTCAATTCACTCTCTACGCAGCCGAGTGAACATTTAAAAGCAATCAGAACATACACTCTCCTGATGGACCCTTTCAGTGGTTTCCTATGATACTTAGAGTAAAACCCGTACTCTTTACTATGATGTGCAAGGTTTTGCATAATCTGGCACCTGACTATCTCTCTATTTGCATCTCTTACCAATCTCCTCCTTGCTTACTCCATTCCAGATACAATGACCTTCTTCCTGTTCTTTAACTAAGCTGCTTTCAGCCTCAAGGCCTTTGCACTTATTGTCTCCTCTTTAAAATTACTTTTCCCCAAAAACTTTGTATGGCTTCTTTTCCCATCATTCAAGTCCGAGCTCAACTATTAACTCCTGAGAAAGGCCTTACCTGACCATCTTATACAAATTAGCTAGCATAACCCTACCACCACCCCAAGCATTATCCCATTACTCTGTTTTATTTTTGAAAAGCCATCATAATTATCGAAAATTATTTGATTTATTTGTTGACTTATTTATCATCTGTTTCTCCAGAGCCCAGTAGGTTATCCATAGAGGTTGCTGGATGAATAAGTAAGATTCCAAATGACATAGACTTGGCATACCAACCAAGGAAGAGGCAAAGGCAAAAGGGTTCTAAGTCATCACAAGTTTAATAAGTATGACAGTGCAGGAGCCTCAGAGAACAACTGCAAAATATACGAAGAAGAGAAACAAATTCTAGACCCTCCACCCCTGCCAGCATATACTCTTAAGCCATGAATCTAGGAAAATCTTCTCTAATTCTGACAGAAGCCTTCCTTAAAACACTTAATGCTAAGATATTGAGGATATCACTCTCTATAGTCCATCTTGTCCTCTTCATTAGGATCCCCAGAAGCAATTTCTTTTTTTTATATCTTTGGAAGTAGTTTTGCTTCTATCAGCAACTGGTTGGTTTTTGTCTTTTGAATCCTGACAATCACATAATGGAGAGTTTTTCTGCTAACATTGGCTGCTAAAAGATCCCATACTAAACCAAAAGTTCAGGATCCCACAGATGCACTATATGTACATAGCTTCATTTTTTTTTTCTAATTTTGTTTTCTTATATCCCTGACACCCTGATCTTTTAAAAATCCAGTTGTATCACAAGTGTTTTTTAAATTTTTCCTAATTCCATTTTTGAGCAATGAGAAGTATAAAAATAAAATAAAATCATCTCCCAAGCTTATTTTACAGGTACATTACAGTCAGCTATTGTTGGGACAGGAATCTCTTGAAAATGTAGCAAGTGGATGAATCAGGAGCTTCCAATCAGTTGGTCTGTATTTGTTAGGGGTTCTTGAAACCTTTATTACTCACCAAGGCTGTTTTTGAGAGCTCAAGGTTGGAATAAAGAGTAAACAAAATACTGCATATGAGAGAGTCTGGTAAACCATAAAATGTTAGCTTTGATGTCTTAGCCTCTCCTTGGGACTCAGTTTCTGGCAGGCAGCAGTAAAATGTGGATGGAGTGAACTGTTGGACTGTCATCTATAAAGGTCTTGCCACACTGTCCTCCTCATCCTCATGGCACCCAGAGAAGGTCATTGTGGCTGAGTTGCAATGTAGCAGAGCACAGGACTCTCCCATGTGGCAATGGGTTCAGAGGCTGCTGGAGGGGTGAGTGCCACAGGCACTAGTGTGAAAATATACTCTTTTACCAGGCTTACCAAGGGTTTTGTCTGCAGCATCCCAGCACCCAGAATGTGTCTACAAGATGCCAAATAGCCTGTCACTTGTGGCTTCCACATAACACCTGGGTGAGGAAATAAAAGGTTGATGCCTTTGCTCTTGATGTGCCCTCCTCAGGAAAGCTTCATTCCCGGTGTCTGGCCTGTGAAGCAGGCTGGGAGCTCTGCTTCAGTGATGGAGCAGCACTTGTAGCATGCTGAGGAAGCAGCTGGGACTTGGGCAAGGCTGAAGTTCCTGGATCATAATTGCAGGAGAAAGGATAAGTTACCAAGCTGAGCCCACTGAGGCCAGGAAGGCAGAGCCAAACTTGGGGACAGGAGGTGCGCAGGAAAGGGAGGAACCGTCTGTAACCAGACTGTAAGCTGGCCATCGCTGGCACTACTGATGTGGTTTTCTTCCTGGATACTGTGTGCGTGTGATAGCAACTGCCCCTCTCTGTGCCTACCTACCCTTGTACAGAAGGGAGAGCGCTCATGGCTGGCAGATGCACACTTCTTTACACCTCAGGTCACTTCTACAGGAGGGACAATTTGATTGCAAAAGGGCAGGAAGAAACTTTTGGAGATGATGAATATATTTTGTACCTTAACTGGCTGTGGTTTTATGTGACTATACATTTGTCAAAACTCTTTGAACTGTCTCAGCATTACAGAGAAAAAGTAAAGAGAAAATCAGTAAAGTTATAGATGACCTAAATAAAATTTACAGAACACTGCACCCAACAATAGCAGAATAATCATTTCTCTCATGTATGCAAGGAATATTTACCAAGATAGATGGTATTCTGGGCCATAAAACAACCTTACCAATTGAAAAGAACAGAAATAATGAAAAGTATGTTCTCAGTTCATAATGCAATTAAACTCAAAGTTATAAACAGAAAGATATCTGGAAAATGTTCAAATATTAGACATTTTAAAATATGTTCCTAAAGAATCACAGGTCAAAGAGGGAGTCTCAAGAGAAATTTTAAAATAAATCAGATTGAATAAAAATATAAATACCAGTATACATATAAAATTTTGTGGGATTTATTCAAAGTAGTCCTTGAAGAAAATTTATAGCATATTTTAAATGCTTATATTACAAAATAAGATCTAAAATCAATAACCGAAACTTCCACCCTAGAAAATTAAAAAAGAAGAGCAAGTGAAATTTAAAGCAATTAAAGAGGATCCCAGCTCCCTCCCTCCCCTTCCACACCTGCCTCTTCCCTTCCTTCCCCCTCCCACATCACAGAACAACACGCACACACACACTTTATTCCACAAGGGGCACATTTTATTTTACTTGTCACCATCATGTGCCTGTTGGTATCAATTTTGCTAGCCATTACGCGGCAGCCAGCCCTCTGGAGACTTGCAGGTAGTTTTGAGATCTCTGGTCTCACTCTTAAGTTAGTGACTGCCCAGGTCGTCACGTGAAGTGCTGGGGATCTCATCGTCCCTTGAGGTGCTGGGCATCTCATCGTCCCTTGAGGTGCTGGGCATCTCCTCGTCCTTTCGGATTTGCTTCAGCTCTTTTTGCTGCAGTTCCTGATTCAGCCGGTGATAGTGGCCGAATAGAGTTGGCTCTTTCCCTTTTTTGGTTTTGAATGAGGGGGTGGTCATTTTTGCAGCAGCTTTTTTCCTCAGACTCCTTTGGAGGGGTCTTTTACGCTTCAAGGTTGTCTTGGGCGCCTGGAAGGACAACAGGGCGATCACAGAAGGGCAACTGTTTGGGGGAAGAGGATGCAGGAGGCATGGGAACAGGGGCTTCCTGGGAAGGAGTGTGGGCTGAGGGAGGTTGTGCCAGGCGAGGACAGGGGAGGGGTCTTGGGAGAAAGGGGTCAAGGGGAAGATGAGAAGGAGCTTGGGTGGTCATCTCACCTTGCCCTTTCCTCTGGACTTGGGTGGACAGGGGGTCTTCCTCTCCTTCCCCGCTTTGGTGTTTCTGGTGGGCTGTGGTGTCCTGGTCTCCTTCGCCATGTCAGCACTGCCCAGTGGTCTGTCCCAGGGCCCCTGGCCTCCCTATATATATCCTGCCCAGGACAATGAGCAGCCACACCCTAGGCTTTGTTTGGTCAGCAAGCCCCTCCCCCAGCCCCTCTAGCCCTGTCCAGGGAGGGGTGGCTTAGACATCACAATGGCCCATCCTGACACCTCTGGGAGTGGGGGGAGGCCAAGGTGCCCTGGCTGGAAAAGGGAACGTTTCCTTAGCACCCCTTCAGAGCCTTCCAAACAGACCTGCCACACGCCTCACTGTTCAGTTCTGGAGGGTCACAAGGCAAGGAGAGGGTGTCTCCTCCACGCCCTTCCCCACGGCCACCTGATTCAGTGGCTCATTCTGTCCTCTCCCACCCTTCACCATTACCTGGTTTTTGTGTGTCCTACCTACCATCCACCCACAGTCATGCGGCCACACTTAAGTCTATGTGGACATATGAGTCATCCTACATCCTTCCTAAACATTTCTCTTATGTACTCTGAAGGCCACTCACTTCCTGGCTGCCACCAGGAAACTTTTCCATCCCACTTGCTTTTCCCAGTGTTCACACAGGACTTCTCAGTTATGTTTTCCAGATTGAAATCACTGCCTTCAGGCTGTGAGACTCGGTAAACAGACTTGCTCCACCTGATATTTGGTCTTGTTTCAAATTGGGGACCTGCTTATCTCAGAAGGTGTAGTACCAAGGCCTGGGTTAACAGGGGATGAGGCAGATATGTCCATACTGCAAGTTGTTCTGGTGTTTGCATGCAGAAAGCACAACCTAAAACTCATCAGTGCTCCAGGGAAGAGCTTGGCTTAACCAGAGGGATGTGAAAAGCTCTTCTCAACATGTGTCCTCATTCACCAGACACTTGCCTTACTTTATTTTGCTGCTGATGCTGTTAGATCCTACATTTCTGCCTTCTCCTGAGGCCTTCTGAAGAAATAGACCTTACCTTACAGGAAGGCTCCTGAAGGAATTCTTTTTTATGAACAGCTATAAAAAGTTCCAGATTCTTGGAGGAGACACTTTATGATTGATTTCAGACCACTTACCTCCCTAGGTAGAAGGTCTTTCATTCAGCTTTTTGTCCCTGGAGGAAATGGATGATAGAGTTAGCCACAGGCCAGAGTGGCTATATTAATATCACACAGAGGAAGGAATATCATCAAGGATAAAGAAGTCATTTAATGATAATAAAGTTGTCAATTATCAAGAGAACAAAAATCCAAAGCTTTTATGTTTCTAACAGCAGAGCTGCAAGCTATATGAAACAAAAAGTGATACAACTGTAAGGAGGAATAGATAAGTCCACATTCATAGTCAAAGATTTCAATACCTTTTTCTCAATAAATAAAAAAACACATAAACATAAAATCAGTAAATATATAGAAAATTTGAACTATGCCATCAATTGAATTGGCCTATATATTGGTCCATTTCTGGTGCTTATAAGAAAATACATAAAACTGGGTAGTTTATAAAGAGAACAAAATTTATTGCTTGCAGTTTCAGAGGCTGGGAAGTCCAAAGTCCAGGGAACCCTTGTGCTGAGGCCCTTCATTGGTGGTGCCTTTACAGCAATGCAGGGGTCTGATGGCAGAAAATGGCTGAGCAGAGAGAGAGAGCTCCTCATACACTCTCCTTTTAAAGCTTTTAAAGAACCACACCCAAGACCAGCATTATTAATCCATTCATTGCAGCATGGTCCTACAATCTAATCACCTATTCAAGGCTCCACCTTTCGATTACCATAATAGGATTTCCCATCCTCAGCAGTTACAGTGGGGATTTAAGCTTCAATTAGGGTTGATGAAGTTTGGATGTGTTGTCCCCTCCAAAACTCGTGGAAATTTGATATACAATGTTGCAGTGCTGGAAACTGATTGAGTCATGGTGGTGTATCCCTCATGAATGGATTAGTGCTCTCCCTGGGGACAGGGGGATTAATGAGTGAGTTCTCACTCTATTAGTTCCCGTGAGAGCTCATTGCTTAAAAAGACCCTGGCACCTTCTCTCTCTCTCTTCCTTCCTCTCACCATGTGATCTGCTTGTACCCGCCGGCTGCCTGCCACTTTCCGCCATGAGTAGAAGCAGCCTGAGGCCCACACCAGATGCAGCTGTCCCAGAATCGTAAGCCAAATAAACCTCTTTCCTTTATTAATTACCCAGTCTCAGGTATTTCTGTTATAGCAACATAAAACGGACTAAAACAGAAAATTGGTACCGAGGAGTGGGGTGTTGCTAAACAGATACCTGAAAATGTGGATGCAGCTTTGGAACTGGATAATGGGCAAAAGTTGGAGGAGTTTGGAGGACTTAGAAAAAGAGAAAAAGACGAGGGAAAGTTTGGAATGTTTTAGAGATTTATGTAGTGGTGAGCAGAATGCTGATAGAAATGTGGACCGTAAAGGCCATGTGGACGATGAGGTCTCAGATAGAGATGAGGAACTCATTGGGAATTGGATAAAAGATCACCCTTGCTACACCATAGCAAGGAACCTGGCTACATTGTGTCCATGCCCTTGGACTTTGTGGAAGTTGGAACTTAAGAGTTGTGAGCCAGAGCATTTGGCCAAAGAAATTTCTAAGCAGCAAAGCATTAAGAACGCTGCATGGCTACTACTAACAGCCTACTCTGAGATATGGCGGCAAAGGCAAAATGTAAAGCCAGAAATGAAAAGGGAAGCAGGGCGTAAAGATTTGGAAACTTTGCAGCCTGGCCATGAGGTAAAGCAGAGAGCTGGAGAACAATGCAAGGGTGAAGCAGATAAACTGGTTGCTAAAGACATTATCTTGGCGGTGAGACAGCCAGATGCTAATAAGCAGGACAATGGAAAAAATGCCCTAAAGGCATTTCAGAAGTCTGGAAGGGTGCTCCACCCATCACAGACCCTGAGGCCTAGAAGGACTGAGTTATCCTGGAGGAAAGACCTGGGGTGCAGCCGCCCTTGGGATCCTGCTCCCTGCATTCCAGCTGCTCCGGCTGGAGTGGCCCCAAATGTGGTTTGTGCAGCAGCCCTGGAGAGCAGAGGCCCAAAACCTCGGTGGCACCCACGTTATGTTAAGTCTGCAGGCCAGCAGGACATGAGAGCAGGGGAGGCATGGCAGCCTCCACCCAGATTCCAGAGGATGTATGGAAAAGCCTGGAAGCCCAGGCAGAGACCTGCCACAGGGGCGGAGCCACCGCAGAGGTCATCTACTAGAGCAATGCTGAGCAGGAAAGTGGGGTTAGAGCCCCCACAGAGAGCCCCCACCAGGGAAATGTCTAGTAGAGCCAAGGCAGTGGGACTGCCTCCAGGACCCTGGAACTGCAGGGCCACTGGTAACATGCAACGCCAGCCTAGAAAAGTTGCAGGCACCAGTGCAGCCCAATGGGCTGTGCCTGGCAGAGATGTGGGAGTGAGGCTGCCTGAGGCTTTGGGGGCCCAAATGCCCAGTTGTGCCCAGGATGCAGGACTTGGAGTCAAAGAATATTATTTTGGACGTTTAAGACATAATGTCTGCCCTGCTGGGTTTTGGACTTGTTTGGGGCCTGTTTTTCCTTTTTTCTGGCCTATTCCTCCCTTTTGGAATGGGAATGTATACCCAATGCCTGTTCCACCATTGTATCTAGGCAGTAGATAAATCTAGTTTTGTTTTTACAGGTTCAAAGCTGGAAGGACTTTTGCTTTGATGAGACTTTGGACTTTGGACTTTTAAGTTGGTGCTGGAGCAAGCTAAGACTTTTAGGACTGTTGGGATAGAATGATTCTACTTTGTATATGAGAGTGACATGAGTTTTGGGGGGCCAGGGGTTGAATGATGTAGTTTGGATGTGTCGTCCCCTCCAAAACTCGTGGAAATTTGATTTCCAATGTGGCAGTATTGGAAACTGATTGAGTCATAGGGGCAGATCCCTCATGAATGGATTAACGCTCTCCCTGGGGGAGAAGGGACTAATGAGTGAGTTCTCGCTCTATTAGTTCCTGTGAGAGCTCATTGCCTAAAAAGACCCTGGCACCTTCTCTCTCTTGCTTCCTCTCGCCATGTGATCTGTTTGTACCCGCCACTGCCTGCCACTTTCCGCCATGAGTAGAAGCAGCCTGAGGCCCACGCCAGATGCAGCTGTCCCAGAATCATAAGCCAAATAAACCTCTTTCCTTTATAAATTACCCAGTCTCAGGTATTTCTGTTATAGCAACACAAAACGGACTAAAACAAGGGTGGCAGGGGCATCCAACCTACAGTAGCCTAATTGACATTTACAGAAAAATCCCAGTAACTACAAAATCAACACACAAAAATCAATAGCCTTCCTATACACCAATAACAAAATAGGTGAAGAAGAATTCAAGAAAGTAACCCATTCAGAATAGCTACCAAAAATATGAAATACCTTGGAGTAAATTTAACCAAGGAGGTTAAAGATCTCTACAATGAAAATGATAAAACCTTATTGAAAGAAGTTGAAGAGGACACAAATAAATGGAAAGATATCCCATGTTCTTGGGTTGGGAAAATCAACATCATCAAAATGTCCATATTACCCAAAGCAATCTACACATTTCAATGCAATCCCTATCAAAATACCAATAACATTCTTCACAGATATAGAAAAAGCAATCTTAAAATTTGTATGGAGCCACAAAAGTCCCCGTATAGTTAAAGCAATCTTGAACAAAAAGAACAAAGTTGGAGGCATCACACTCCCTGACTTGAAAATATACTATAAAGCTTTAGTAACCAAAACAGCATGGTAGTGGCGTAAAAACAGACAAATTGTCCAATGGAATAGAATAGAGAATCCTGAAATAAACTCACACACTTAGAGCCAACTGATTTTCAACAAAAACATCAAAGGTATACAATGTTAAGAATAGTCTCTTCAACAAATGGTGCTAGGGAAACTGGATATCCACATGCAGAAGATTCAAACTAGACCCTTATCTCCCACCACACATGAAAACTAGCTCAAAATGATCAAAGACCTAAATTTAAGACCCGAAGCTATGAAACTACTAGAAGAAAACATAGGGAAAACACTGCCCAAAATGGGAGTGGGCAGCGCTTTTTTTTTTAAGTGAGCGATTCCAAGCTTTTCGATATGTTTGTGGCATTACACAACAATTACAGCATACCTGTAGAATATTTCTATCCTTTAAGAGAAAAATGCATCCTGTTTGCATTTACTCTCCTTTACCATGCCAGATGGAGACAAAAATTAACAAATTTTATGTCTTTAGAGATGAGCTGATTATAGAAATTTCTAGTAAGTGAAATTATAAATTATAGTCTTTTGGGTCTGGTTTCTTCACTTAACTTAATGCTTTGGGATTACAGTTTTCTCTTTAAATTTATTTTGTATTATTTATACATATTTATGGGGTACAGAGTTGACTATCAGTATTTGTGTACTGTATGTGATGATCAAATCAAAATTACTAGCATGTTTATCATTACAAATCATAATTACTTTTTGTGTCCCTCACCCAATTACTTCTTATCCCCCACCCCCTTCCCCTTTCCCACCTTTAGTAACTATAGGTCTGTTCTCTCCTTCTGAAAGTTCAACATTTTATTATGGTCTTTCTTTCTTTCTCAGCTCCCACTTATGAGTGAGGACATGTGGCATTTCTCTTTCTGTGTCTGGCTTATTTCACTTAACATAGTCGTCTCCAAGCTCATCCATGTTGCTGCAAATAGCACAATTTCATTCTTTTTTATGGCAGAGTAGTATTCTGTTGTGTATATATACCACATTTTCCTTATCCAGTCATCCACTGATGGACATTTAGGTTGGTTCCATATCTTACTATTGTAAATAGACGGCAGTGCTTCTTTGAGTGAGACTACAAAGGTACAGGCAACTAAAGCAAAAATACATAAACCAGACTGCATCAAACTAAAAAGCTTCTGCACGGCAAGGAACACTGTCAACAAATTGAAGAGACAACATATGGAATGGGAGAAAGTGTTTGCAAACTACATATCAAACAAGGGACTGATATTCAAAACATATAAGGAACTCAAACAACTCAACAGCAAAAAAAAACAAATAACCCAATTTAAAAATTGGAAAAGGATCTGAACAGACGTTTATCAAAAGAAGAGATACAAATGGCCAACAGGCACATGAAAAAATGCTCAACATCACTATTCACCAGGAAAATGAAAATTAAAACCACATGAGATATCATCTCACTCCAGCTAGAATGGCTATTATTAAGGCAGAAAATAACAAATGCTCACAAGACTATAGAGAAAAAGGAACTCTCCTACATTGCTGGTGCGAATGTAAATTGGTACAGCCATTGTGGAAAACAGCATGGAGGTTCTTCAAAGAACTAAAAATAGATATGCCCTAGGACCCAGCTATCCCACTACTGGGTATATACCCAAAGGAATTGAAATCAATGTTTCAAAAAGACACCTGCACTCCCATGTTCATCACAGCACTATGCACAATAGCCAAGAGATGGAATCAACCTAAATGTCAATCGGTGGATGAATGGATAAAAAAAACTGTGGAATATACATACAATGGAAAACTGCTAAGTTATAATACACACACACACACACACACGCACACGCACACACACACACACACATATATATTTATATATCTCCTATCATTTGCAGTAACATTGATGAAACTGGAAACTATCATATTAAGTGAAGTACGACAGGCACAAAAAGACAAATACTGCATGATATCACTCATATGTGGAATCTTTTAAAAAGGGGGTGATTCTCATAGAAGTAGAGAGTAGAATAAGGGTTATCAGAGACCAGGGAGTTGGAGGGGGATAAGAAAAGTTGTGGACTAATGGGTACAAAACTATGCTATCCACCCCTAAGTGAATCATTGCCAGGTATATGCATGTATTGAAACAATATACTGTGCAAATAAATGTTAAAATATTTTGAATATAAGAAAGAAAACCCAGTAACATCAGAATTCACATTCTTTTCAAGTGCATATGGGATACTTATCAAAATAGATAATATTCTGGGTCATAAATCAAATCTCAATAAATTTAGAAAGATTCAATCATGTAGATTTTGTTCTCTAACCACAATGGAATTAAATTTGAAATCAATATGGGAAATATGTTTGGAAATCCTCAACTATTTGGAAACTAAATAATACACTTCTAAATAACTTATGGAACATAAAAGAAATCAAAGGGAAATTCAAATATATTTTAAACAGGGTAAAAATAAAAACAGAACATAACAGAATTTATGTAATGCCACCGAAGCTGTATGTATAGGGAAATTTATATTACTAAATGCATGTATTTGAAGAGAAGAAATGTCTCAAATTAATGACCTTAGCTTCTCCCTTAAAAACCAAGAAAAAGAAGAGCACATTAAACCCAAAGAATGTGGAAAAAAGGAAATAAAGACCAAAGCAACAACAATGAAATAGAAAATAGAAAAACAATTGAGAAAATCAGTGAAACCAAGAGGGGATTTTTTTGGAAGAACAGTAAAATTGATAAAACTCTAACCAGACTGATGAGGAAAAAAGGGATAAAAAACACAGAAAACCAATATCAGAAATGAGAAAGATGACATCACTATGGATTCTACAGATAATAAAAAGGAAGAACGTAGTATAAACAATCTATGCTAATAAATTTGACAACTTACATAAAATGGATAAATACCTGAAAGGTTCAAACTACCAAAGCTCACTCAAGAAGAAATGTATATCCAAACTAGCCCTATAAACATTAAAGAGATTGAACTTGTAGTTTAAACTATTCCCAGAAAGAAAATTTTACACCCAGATGGCTTCACTGTTAAAGTCTACCAAATGTTTAAGGAAGAATTGACAACGATACAAGAGGAGGGAACACTTCCAAACTCATCCTTTGAGGCTAATATTACTCTGAAACCTAAACCAAAGACATGACAGGAAAAGAAAACCACCACAGATTAATAGCCTTTATGAATATAGGCACAGAAATCTTCAACAAAATACTAGCAAACTGAATTTAGCAACCTATGAAAAATATTATATACCATGACCAAGTGCAATTTATCTCAGGTATTCAAGGTTTGTTCAATATCTAAAAAATTAATCAATGTAATATTTCATATTAATTGATTAAGGGTAAAAAAACACATGACAATCTCAATAGACATAGATGGAAAACTCCAGATCCTTTCATAATATGCTCAACAAACTAGGAATAGAAGGGAAGTTCTTAATCTGATAAAGACAAATAGATTGTACAAAACACCACAGCTAATGTCATACTAAATGGGCAAAGACTGGATAATTTTTTCCTAGGATAAGAAGCAATATAAAAATGTCTGCTTTTGCCACTTCTATTCAACAGGACAATTAGGCAAGAAAAAGAAATGAAAGGCATGCAGATTGGAAAGGAAGAAATAAAATTGCCTTTATTTGCAGATGACATATTACTAACATTAATAAGTGAGTTTAGCAATGTTGTAGAATACAAGCTCAATATACAAAAATCAATTTTATTTCTATATGGTGTTAATGATCAATCAGATATTGAAGTAAAAAATTTACAATAGCATCCAAAAATATGATATATATAGAGAAAAATTTAGCAAGACATATGAAGAGCCTATGCACTGAAAACTGTAAAATGTTGCTAAGACCAATTTAAAAAGACTTGAATAAATTGAGCTATAACCCTTGTTCGTTAGTCAGAAGACTCAATATTGTTAAAATGCCAAGTCTTCCCAAATTGGCCTACAGATTCAACACAATCCAAATCATTATACCATGAGGTTTTTTATATAAATTAGCAATGTGATTCTAAAATTCAAATGAAAGCTTCTACACAGCAAAGGCAACAATCAATAGAGTGAAAAGACATCCTACAGAACGGGAGAAAATATTTGCAAAATATTCATCTGACAAGGGATTAATATCCAGCATATACAAAGAGCTCAGACAACTTTACAGCAAAAAACCAAATAATCCAATTTAAAACTGGGCAAAGGTGCTGAGTAGACATTTCTCAAAGGAAGACATCCAAATGGCCAACAGGGATATGAAAAAATGCTCACATCACTAATCATCAGGGAAATGGTAGTGGAGCTTGTCACAGGTGGCAACTTCAAACCCTGGACCAAGTCAGCTGGACATCCATAAAAATAAAAAGTTTAAATACTTGTTAGAAAACATTCTGGAATCCTGGAGAGCCTGACTAAACAGTCAGGCATGACTTGTAAAGTATTTGACAGTCTCTCTTCCTTCCTCTCACGACGTGACCTGCTTGTACCCGCCAGCTACCTGTTGTTTTTCCTCCATGAGTAGAAGCAGCCTGAGGTCCGTGCCAGATGCTGCTGTCCCAGAATTGTAAACCGAATAAACCTCTTTTCTTTATAAATTACCCAGTCTCAGGTATTTCTGTCATGGCAACACAAAACGGACTAAAACACAAGTACAAACTATGCTGCAATGAACATAATTTTGCATATGTATTTTTGGACTGTTAGAAGTTCATCTTCAAGGATAGCTTCTAGAACTGGGATTTCTGGGTTCAAGGTTATAGGTATTGCCAAATTCTGTCTGGAAGGGTTGTTCCAAATTGCATTCTCAATGAGAGTGCCTCAAGAGGCAACTCAATGAGAGTGCCTCTTTCCTAAAGAGTCATCAATAGATTTGGTTGTACACTTGTTAAAATTTTGCCTGTCCAAAAGGTAAGAAATAATATCTCAGTGCAGTTAAAACTAGCATTTCTCCTATTGTGTATGAAATTCAAATATCTTTCGTATACTTAAGGGCCATCTTTATATACTTTATTTATTGAATTGTCTGTTTATATATTTTCCCATTTTTTTCTCCTTTTTTCTTGTTCTTTGATGCTCAATTTTCTTAAAATTTCAAATTGCTCTTCATTTTTATACAGTTGCTAATCACAAATCATGCCTGAGAGCTGATATTTGTTCTTGTGAAAATATTTCAGATCAAATAAATGCTATTTCAGTGGCTAAGGGTCACTTTAATTAAATTCAACCTGTTTGACCAAGTCATTAACCAACTGTTCTTAATTCTGGAAGAGGTTCTGGAGACCAGCAACAATTTTAGAAAAGGTTCAGCAGACTGGGCAATTCTCACCAGTCAAGCCAGACAGGAACTGAGATTCCACTACTGAATGAAAATTCTGTGTGGGGTTGGGAGTAGGGATCGGGAGAGTTACCAAGAAGTTTTATTTTAAAAAGCATCAGAAATTATGAAGCATCGGTCAGCATTTGTTTGTAAGGAAAACAATAGAGGCCAACAGGCATATGAAAAAATGCTGAACGTCACTAATCATCAGGAAAATGCAAATTAAAACTATAATGAGATATCATCTCATTCCAGTTAGACTGGCTACTCTCAATAAGACAGAAAACAAATGCTGGTGAGGATGTGGGGAGCCTGATCAAAAAGTCAGGCATGGTTTGTAAAGCATTATAATCCAAATGCCACATGGATGGAGCAGCAAGTGGCTGAAACAGTATCTGTGTCTAGGTGGCTAAAAGCTGCACCTTGGCAGGATAGCTGTCTGTGACACAGAGTGGGGTCTGGAAGTAGCAGACACACCAGCCTTGGTAACGAATGGGGCTGCCTTCCCAAAGATTCTCCTGTATCCCCAGAGTGGGAGGGGCTTAGGCAGGAGGTGGGCATGAAGAGGCGTGTTTCAGGTTGGCTGGCATCAGAATTCAAAGGGTGCTCATTGATACAGTAGAGAGAAAGCAGTTCCAACATCTTCCCTAAAGAATGAGCTGGCTTTGGCCAAGAGATGACTGGACACTGGGCCAGAGCCCAGGGTCTGGGAAAGAACCTTACAGTTGTAAGTGACCTTGAGGCTCTGAAATATGATCGGTGGTGTGAAGTTTAAAAAATCTGAGGGTAAGAACAAACCAGAGAAAGATCTGGAGCAGAGCCTGAGGAAACAGAATTATGACCTGTCCTAAAAAGACAATGCCTAGCGCCACCATCTTTCTGTACATGTGGGACCTCGAAGCAAGGAGAGGGACAAGGGACATGCTAAAATGATACAGCCACCGAATGGCACAGCCTCGGCTAAAATCCGTTTATTCTGCTTCTTGAGCCGCCACTTGAGCATGTGTTCAAGGATCCTCTGGATAACGTAGCTCACGTGATCAAAGACTGAAGAAAAGTCTCGGGGCAAGGATGGGGGACGACTAGACTGGGCTCAGGCAGGACAGACAGTGTACGGACTGCAGGAAGATCAGCAGGCAGAAGCCTGGGGTGCCAACATTGAAAAGGCAGGCTGAGGAAGAGTCCCCAGGCTGGACCCTCTTGAGGGCAGGCACTGGCCCTTCCTTACTGTTTCATGCCCAACATTGAGCACGCCGCCTGGAGAATAGGAAGTTCTCTCGAAATAGTTATTGGAGGGACAGAGAGGAGTCCAAATGAAGACTAGGGAAAAAGACATAGGAATGTGATGAGAAGGGCAGTGCGCTGTCGTTCGAGTCAGGAGAGTAGAGAGCTCCAAAAAGGAGGGAGAGGACGACTGTCAAATGCACCAGAGGAGCCAGGTACAGTCAGCAGCGTGTCGCAGATGTCGAGGAAACACTTTCACCCTCAAGGGCTCCCCAGTCTTGGTCTACGGTGCAGGCTTTCTCCCTGTGAGCACCAAACTTGGATATCCGAGCAATGGCTGGCCACGCAGAACTTGTCCCACAATGTCCCGTGTCCCCGAGGCAACGTGGTTTCTTTCTTCCAAACCTCGGTCCTCCTCCTCTGCTCCCTATTTTAGTAAACGGCAATACTGACTCTGGTAGCAAACTTGAAACTGAAGAGTAATTGTAGACTGTTTATTTTTATTTACATTCAGAAAAATGTGCTCTTCTCGTGTACACTTTGATGAGTTGGGCAATGAGCAGAGTCACGCAGCCACTACCACAATCAAGTCACAGAACAGTCCCATCACTACCCCCCAAAATTCCTCTCGTGCTCCCCCTTTGTAATCAAACCTCCTGCCTCACACACTTAACCCCTGGAAGCCCCCGATCCGCTCTCCATCCCTATGGTTTTGCCATCTGCAGGGTGTCATAGGAATGAAATAACAGAGTATGCAGCCTTCTCAAGCGGGCTTCTTTCACTCAGCATATTCCTCCATGTTGTTGTGTGTATCAATAGTTTGTTTTTTATTACCGAGTAGTATTCCATTGGATGGGTGGGTCGCACTTTATCCATTCCTCGGTTGACTCAGTTGGGGGATGTTTGGGATGTTTCCGGCTTTTGTTGGACAGTTATGAATAAAGCTGCTACAGACATTCACTAAGGGGTTTTTGTATGAACATGTGTTTTCATCTCACCTGTGTAAATACTTAGGAGTAGAATTGCTGGGTCATGTGAGAAATGTATGTTTAACTTTACTAAAAACACTGCCAGAATGACTTCCAAAGAGGCAGTACGATCTTGCATTCCCACAGCATTGCATGAGGCTTCCGGTAGTTCCACAACCTCACCAGCACTTGGTATATCTGGTTTTTTCTTTTTTGTTTATTTTTGAATGTTAGTAGGTGTGCAGTGATATCTCATTATGGTTTGTAAGGGCATTTCCAAAACAACTAGTGATGCTGAGCTTCTTTTCATGTGCTTATTTGTCTTACGTATGTCTTCTATATATCTTGTATGGCTCCATCATGTGTCATCTTTGATAAAGTATTTGTACGACTATTTCATTCATTTTTCTAATTGTATCGTTTGATCTTATTATTGACATTTGAGAGTTCTTGACATATTCTGGATACAAGTCCTTTGTAAAATATGTGATTAGCAAATCATTTCTCCCAGTCTATGGAGTATACTTTCATTCTTTTCACAGTGTCTTTTCTGCAGAGAAAATGTTTTAAATTTACGTAGCGACCAATTTATCATTTTTCCGTTTATGGATCATGCTTTTGGTATTGTATCTAATTTTTTTAATTCAAATTTTTTTATTTTTTTAGGGTCACACTTTTTTTTCCTATTTCTCATGAAGAATTTTATACTTTTATGCTTTTCATTTAAGCCTATGATCCACTTTGAGCTAATTGTATAAGGTTTGAGGTATAAGTCAAGGTTCATTTTTTTGCATAAGAATGTCCAAATGTTTAGGTACCATTGTTGAAAAATGCTATTGTTTGTTCATTGAGTTGCCACTAAAGTTCTGTCAAAAATCAACCAATCATATTTGTGTGGGTCTATTTCTAGGTACTTTACTCTTTTTCTGTTGAGTCTGTCCCTCCACCCATATCACACTGGCTTGTTTGCTGCAGCTTTACATTAAGTCTCACAAGCAGGTAGTATGAGTCCTCCAACTCTGTTCTTCTTTTCCAAATTTGTCTTTCTATTCTATCTCATATGCCTTTCCATAAAAAATTTAGAATGAGTTTGTTGATAATCACAAGAAAACTGTTGTGATTTTGATAGGACTGCATCCATTGATCAATCTGTAGAGAATTGACATCTTAATGATCTTGAGAGTTTCAATTGATGACCCTAGTGTGTCTTTCCATTTATTTAGGTTTTCTTTTATTTTTTTCCCAGCGTTCTGTAGTTTTCAGCATACAGAACCTGCACATACTTTGTTAGATGTATACCTAAGTATTCCATATTTGGGGCCTACTGTAAATGACACAAATGCTTTTTACATTATGCTAAGTGAAATAAACCTGTCACAGAGGAAAATAGGGCATGATTGCACTTATATAAGGTATTAAAAATAGTCAAACTCATGGAGGCAGAGAATAGAATGATGGTTGCCAGGGGCTGGAAGGAGGTGGACATGGGACGTCATTGCTCAATAGGTGTAAAGTTTCAATTATGCAAAATGAGTAAGTTCTAGAGATCTGCTGCACAACCTGCTCACGGTGCCTATGGTTAATGATTTGGAATTGTGCACTTCAAAATCATTAATATGGTAGATCTCACATTGGGTGTTCTTACCACATTTAAAAAATGATACAGTAGAACACAAGGAAACTTTTGGAGGTCGTAGATGGGATTATTACCGTGGGAGGGTGTATATGTCCTAACTCATCAAATTGTATGTATTGAACATGTGCAGTTTTATGTACATCAATTACACCTCAATAAAGCTGTTACGAATGTCAGTTTCCAAATATTAATTGCTAGTATATAGAAACACGATTAATTTCTGTATATTGACCTTTTTGCACTATGACCTTGCACTCTGACTCTTAAGCTGAGTACATGTAAGAGCTATTTTAGATTTCATTGGATTTTTCTGCTTACATGGTGATGCTGTCTGCTAATAGAGACAGTTTTATTTCTTCCATTCCAATGTGGGCATTTTCTTTCTTTTCTGTTTCCTTATTACACTTGCTAGAATTTCAAGTATGACATTGCACAAGAAGTGGTGAAAAGAGCCATCCTTGCCTTGTTCTCTGTCTAGAGGGAAAACATTCAATCTTTCAGCATTAGGTGCGATGTTAGCTTTAGGATTTTTATAGATGCCCTTTATCAGGTTACGAAAGTTACCTTTTATTCCTGGTTTGCAGAGAGTTTTCTTTTTATCGTAAATGGGGATAGAATTTTTCAAATGCTTTTTCTGCAGCAATTGATATGATTGTGTGGTTTTCTTCTCTAGTATGTTACATTGACTAATTTTTGAGTGTTGAACCAGTCTTGCATTTCCAGGATAAACTCCGCTTGGTCATGGTCCATTATCCTTTTTATATGTTGTTGGACTGACTTTGCTAATATTTTGGTGAGAAGTTTTACATTTATGTTCACGAGGAATACTGGTCTGTAGTTTTCCATTATTGTAATGCCTCTGTCTAGTTTTGGTAATCAGGCTAATGCTGATCTCATAAAATGAGTTTGGAAGTATTTTCGCCTCTTTCATTTTCTGAAGAGTTTGTGTGGTGGACTGAGTATTATTTCTCCTTTAAATGTCTGGGAGAATTCAGCAGTCAGACCATCTAGACTTGAAGTATTTTTATGGAAGGGTCTTAACTATAAATTAAATTTCTTTAATAGAAGTGTGACTTTTTAGGTTACGTATTTCTTCTTTATTTTTAAATCATTATGCCCTGGGCTCTCCTGAGCCAGGGTGGTGGTGGACCAAGGGCCTCAGCCACGACCCCCCAACACCAGCAGCCAGCCCAGTGACAACCACCGAGCTGCCACAGGAAGTGACCTGGGCTCTCCCAAGGTGGGGAAGTGGGGGGTCTTGGGCCTCAACCATGCCCCTGTGACATGTGCAACCAGCCCAGCAACGACAACCAAGCTGTAGCAAGAAGGGCCCTGGGTTCGTGAGCTGGGACAGTGGGGGTGAGGGCTTTTGCCACAACCCCCTGACATCTGCACCCATCCCAGTAATGACCAGGCCACCGCTGGGTGCCCCCCAGTCTCCCCTGTGGGAATGAGGAGTGTACTACGGGCCTCAATCCCACCCCTCCTTCCTCCTTCTACCATCCCATTTCCTTCCCCTTTCCCTCTCCCCGTCTCTCCCAACTGCTTTGAAACAACATCCAAGAATGTAAAAAATAATATTAATAAAATTACATTTTCGTTAAAAAAGAAAATTTAGAAGTGAGGGATTGCATACCCACCTATTTCTTCTTATGTTATTTCTGTTACTTTGTATCTTTCAGAAAATCTGTCCATTTTATCTAAATTGTCATATGTATGGCATAGAGTTGTTCACGTTATTCCTTAATTACCCCTTTGATACCTATAGTGTCTGTAGAGATACCCTCCCTTTTATTCCAGATGTTGGTAATTTGTGTCTTCTCTCCCTTTTGCTTGGTCAATCTGGCTACAGGTTAATCAAATTTAATGATTTTTACAAAGAAACACCTTTTCGTTTCATTGATTTTCCCTAATAATTGTGGTTTCAACTTAATTGATTTCTCCTATTATCTTTAGGATTTCCTTACTTTGGCATTCAGCTTGCTTTTAATTTACTTTTCTATTATGTTTCTAGTTTCATGATGTAGGAGCTTATGTCGCTGGTTTGAGAGTTTCCTTTTTTCTGAAGGAAAGCATTGAATATTATATAATTACCCCCAAAGCACCGAAGAACAAACACTCCCACTGCCCCACCCTTGGTAGTCACGGTTCCATCCCAAATTTTCCTAACAAGGAAGTGGCCTAATCAGTGTTGGGCTCATAGCCATCAAACGCCATTATTCCTGTCCTTGGAGGTGTTGTCACTGACTTTTAGTAGGGTGAGATTTGGGGTCGCTTTGAGGGCCTGTAGCTGCTTACAGTATAGGGCAGGATGCAGCAAATGCCACTATGAGGTGGGTGGCCTGCTGGTGATACATGTGTCTGCCTTTTCGGGGGAGGGGGTGACAGTGTCATCCCACGTACCTCACTCCATCTAGGTTCTGGCCAACTACACCCTCATGTTGCTCCCCCACCTCTATCCCCTGCAAACACATGCAAACACCAGGCCCTTTTCCTCCTTACTGGTGAGATAGTGTCAAGGAAGAAATTTGTTTTCAGTGCTCGGCCGTGATCCAGACGTTATCCCTCAGTGTCTGCCTAACAGTGGACCTGTCTGTCTGACCCCAAGTCCGCTGGGCCCACCGCCCTCCCTCCCCTCCCACACCTGCCTCTTCCCTTCCTTCCCCCTCCCACATCACAGAACATGCAGACACACACTATATGTCACAATAGGCAAATTTTATTTTACTTGTCACCATCGTGTGCCGTCAGTGTAAAATTCGATGTCCATTACCCGGCAGCCAGCCCTCTGGAGACTTCACAGGTGGTTTTGAGGTCTCTGGTCTCACTTTTAAGTTAGTAGCTGCCCGGGCCATCACTTGGGTTGCTGGAGATCTCCTCGTCACTCGAGTGGCTGGAGATCTCCTTGTCCCTTGAAGTGCTGGGCATCTCCTCGTCCCTTGAGGTGCTGGGCATCTCATCGTCCCTTGAGGTGCTGGGCATCTCCTCGTCCTTTCGGATTTGCTTCAGCTCTTTTTGCTGCAGTTCCTGATTCAGCCGGTGATAGTGGCCGAATAGTGTTGGCTTTTTCCCTTTTGGGGGTTGAATTGAGAGGGTGGTCACTTCTGCAGCAGCTTTTTTCCTCAGACTCCCTTGGAGGGGTCTTTTACGCTTCAAGGTTGTCTTGGGCGCCTGGAAGGACAACAGGGCGATCACAGAAGGGCAACTGTTTGGGGGAAGAGGATGCAGGAGGCATGGGAACAGGGGCTTCCTGGGAAGGAGTGTGGGCTGAGGGAGGTTGTGCCAGGCGAGGACAGGGGAGGGGTCTTGGGAGAAAGGGGTCAAGGGGAAGATGAGAAGGAGCTTGGGTGGTCATCTCACCTTGCCCTTTCCTCTGGACTTGGGTGGACAGGGGGTCTTCCTCTCCTTCCCCGCTTTGGTGTTTCTGGTGGGCTGTGGTGTCCTGGTCTCCTTCGCCATGTCAGCACTGCCCAGTGGTCTGTCCCAGGGCCCCTGGCCTCCCTATATATATCCTGCCCAGGACAATGAGCAGCCACACCCTAGGCTTTGTTTGGTCAGCAAGCCCCTCCCCCAGCCCCTCTAGCCCTGTCCAGGGAGGGGTGGCTTAGACATCACAATGGCCCATCCTGACACCTCTGGGAGTGGGGGGAGGCCAAGGTGCCCTGGCTGGAAAAGGGAACGTTTCCTTAGCACCCCTTCAGAGCCTTCCAAACAGACCTGCCACACGCCTCACTGTTCAGTTCTGGAGGGTCACAAGGCAAGGAGAGGGTGTCTCCTCCACGCCCTTCCCCACGGCCACCTGATTCAGTGGCTCATTCTGTCCTCTCCCACCCTTCACCATTACCTGGTTTTTGTGTGTCCTACCTACCATCCACCCACAGTCATGCGGCCACACTTAAGTCTATGTGGACATATGAGTCATCCTACATCCTTCCTAAACATTTCTCTTATGTACTCTGAAGGCCACTCACTTCCTGGCTGCCACCAGGAAACTTTTCCATCCACTTGCTTTTCCCAGTGTTCACACAGGACTTCTCAGTTATGTTTTCCAGATTGAAATCACTGCCTTCAGGCTGTGAGACTCGGTAAACAGACTTGCTCCACCTGATATTTGGTCTTGTTTCAAATTGGGGACCTGCTTATCTCAGAAGGTGTAGTACCAAGGCCTGGGTTAACAGGGGATGAGGCAGATATGTCCATACTGCAAGTTGTTCTGGTGTTTGCATGCAGAAAGCACAACCTAAAACTCATCAGTGCTCCAGGGAAGAGCTTGGCTTAACCAGAGGGATGTGAAAAGCTCTTCTCAACATGTGTCCTCATTCACCAGACACTTGCCTTACTTTATTTTGCTGCTGATGCTGTTAGATCCTACATTTCTGCCTTCTCCTGAGGCCTTCTGAAGAAATAGACCTTACCTTACAGGAAGGCTCCTGAAGGAATTCTTTTTTATGAACAGCTATAAAAAGTTCCAGATTCTTGGAGGAGACACTTTATGATTGATTTCAGACCACTTACCTCCCTAGGTAGAAGGTCTTTCATTCAGCTTTTTGTCCCTGGAGGAAATGGATGATAGAGTTAGCCACAGGCCAGAGTGGCTATATTAATATCACACAGAGGAAGGAATATCATCAAGGATAAAGAAGTCATTTAATGATAATAAAGTTGTCAATTATCAAGAGAACAAAAATCCAAAGCTTTTATGTTTCTAACAGCAGAGCTGCAAGCTATATGAAACAAAAAGTGATACAACTGTAAGGAGGAATAGATAAGTCCACATTCATAGTCAAAGATTTCAATACCTTTTTCTCAATAAATAAAAAAACACATAAACATAAAATCAGTAAATATATAGAAAATTTGAACTATGCCATCAATTGAATTGGCCTATATATTGGTCCATTTCTGGTGCTTATAAGAAAATACATAAAACTGGGTAGTTTATAAAGAGAACAAAATTTATTGCTTGCAGTTTCAGAGGCTGGGAAGTCCAAAGTCCAGGGAACCCTTGTGCTGAGGCCCTTCATTGGTGGTGCCTTTACAGCAATGCAGGGGTCTGATGGCAGAAAATGGCTGAGCAGAGAGAGAGAGCTCCTCATACACTCTCCTTTTAAAGCTTTTAAAGAACCACACCCAAGACCAGCATTATTAATCCATTCATTGCAGCATGGTCCTACAATCTAATCACCTATTCAAGGCTCCACCTTTCGATTACCATAATAGGATTTCCCATCCTCAGCAGTTACAGTGGGGATTTAAGCTTCAATTAGGGTTGATGAAGTTTGGATGTGTTGTCCCCTCCAAAACTCGTGGAAATTTGATATACAATGTTGCAGTGCTGGAAACTGATTGAGTCATGGTGGTGTATCCCTCATGAATGGATTAGTGCTCTCCCTGGGGACAGGGGGATTAATGAGTGAGTTCTCACTCTATTAGTTCCCGTGAGAGCTCATTGCTTAAAAAGACCCTGGCACCTTCTCTCTCTCTCTTCCTTCCTCTCACCATGTGATCTGCTTGTACCCGCCAGCTGCCTGCCACTTTCCGCCATGAGTAGAAGCAGCCTGAGGCCCACGCCAGATGCAGCTGTCCCAGAATCGTAAGCCAAATAAACCTCTTTCCTTTATTAATTACCCAGTCTCAGGTATTTCTGTTATAGCAACATAAAACGGACTAAAACAGAAAATTGGTACCGAGGAGTGGGGTGTTGCTAAACAGATACCTGAAAATGTGGATGCAGCTTTGGAACTGGATAATGGGCAAAAGTTGGAGGAGTTTGGAGGACTTAGAAAAAGAGAAAAAGACGAGGGAAAGTTTGGAATGTTTTAGAGATTTATGTAGTGGTGAGCAGAATGCTGATAGAAATGTGGACCGTAAAGGCCATGTGGACGATGAGGTCTCAGATAGAGATGAGGAACTCATTGGGAATTGGATAAAAGATCACCCTTGCTACACCATAGCAAGGAACCTGGCTACATTGTGTCCATGCCCTTGGACTTTGTGGAAGTTGGAACTTAAGAGTTGTGAGCCAGAGCATTTGGCCAAAGAAATTTCTAAGCAGCAAAGCATTAAGAACGCTGCATGGCTACTACTAACAGCCTACTCTGAGATATGGCGGCAAAGGCAAAATGTAAAGCCAGAAATGAAAAGGGAAGCAGGGCGTAAAGATTTGGAAACTTTGCAGCCTGGCCATGAGGTAAAGCAGAGAGCTGGAGAACAATGCAAGGGTGAAGCAGATAAACTGGTTGCTAAAGACATTATCTTGGCGGTGAGACAGCCAGATGCTAATAAGCAGGACAATGGAAAAAATGCCCTAAAGGCATTTCAGAAGTCTGGAAGGGTGCTCCACCCATCACAGACCCTGAGGCCTAGAAGGACTGAGTTATCCTGGAGGAAAGACCTGGGGTGCAGCCGCCCTTGGGATCCTGCTCCCTGCATTCCAGCTGCTCCGGCTGGAGTGGCCCCAAATGTGGTTTGTGCAGCAGCCCTGGAGAGCAGAGGCCCAAAACCTCGGTGGCACCCACGTTATGTTAAGTCTGCAGGCCAGCAGGACATGAGAGCAGGGGAGGCATGGCAGCCTCCACCCAGATTCCAGAGGATGTATGGAAAAGCCTGGAAGCCCAGGCAGAGACCTGCCACAGGGGCGGAGCCACCGCAGAGGTCATCTACTAGAGCAATGCTGAGCAGGAAAGTGGGGTTAGAGCCCCCACAGAGAGCCCCCACCAGGGAAATGTCTAGTAGAGCCAAGGCAGTGGGACTGCCTCCAGGACCCTGGAACTGCAGGGCCACTGGTAACATGCAACGCCAGCCTAGAAAAGTTGCAGGCACCAGTGCAGACCAATGGGCTGTGCCTGGCAGAGATGTGGGAGTGAGGCTGCCTGAGGCTTTGGGGGCCCAAATGCCCAGTTGTGCCCAGGATGCAGGACTTGGAGTCAAAGAATATTATTTTGGACGTTTAAGACATAATGTCTGCCCTGCTGGGTTTTGGACTTGTTTGGGGCCTGTTTTTCCTTTTTTCTGGCCTATTCCTCCCTTTTGGAATGGGAATGTATACCCAATGCCTGTTCCACCATTGTATCTAGGCAGTAGATAAATCTAGTTTTGTTTTTACAGGTTCAAAGCTGGAAGGACTTTTGCTTTGATGAGACTTTGGACTTTGGACTTTTAAGTTGGTGCTGGAGCAAGCTAAGACTTTTAGGACTGTTGGGATAGAATGATTCTACTTTGTATATGAGAGTGACATGAGTTTTGGGGGGCCAGGGGTTGAATGATGTAGTTTGGATGTGTCGTCCCCTCCAAAACTCGTGGAAATTTGATTTCCAATGTGGCAGTATTGGAAACTGATTGAGTCATAGGGGCAGATCCCTCATGAATGGATTAACGCTCTCCCTGGGGGAGAAGGGACTAATGAGTGAGTTCTCGCTCTATTAGTTCCTGTGAGAGCTCATTGCCTAAAAAGACCCTGGCACCTTCTCTCTCTTGCTTCCTCTCGCCATGTGATCTGTTTGTACCCGCCACTGCCTGCCACTTTCCGCCATGAGTAGAAGCAGCCTGAGGCCCACGCCAGATGCAGCTGTCCCAGAATCATAAGCCAAATAAACCTCTTTCCTTTATAAATTACCCAGTCTCAGGTATTTCTGTTATAGCAACACAAAACGGACTAAAACAAGGGTGGCAGGGGCATCCAACCTACAGTAGCCTAATTGACATTTACAGAAAAATCCCAGTAACTACAAAATCAACACACAAAAATCAATAGCCTTCCTATACACCAATAACAAAATAGGTGAAGAAGAATTCAAGAAAGTAACCCATTCAGAATAGCTACCAAAAATATGAAATACCTTGGAGTAAATTTAACCAAGGAGGTTAAAGATCTCTACAATGAAAATGATAAAACCTTATTGAAAGAAGTTGAAGAGGACACAAATAAATGGAAAGATATCCCATGTTCTTGGGTTGGGAAAATCAACATCATCAAAATGTCCATATTACCCAAAGCAATCTACACATTTCAATGCAATCCCTATCAAAATACCAATAACATTCTTCACAGATATAGAAAAAGCAATCTTAAAATTTGTATGGAGCCACAAAAGTCCCCGTATAGTTAAAGCAATCTTGAACAAAAAGAACAAAGTTGGAGGCATCACACTCCCTGACTTGAAAATATACTATAAAGCTTTAGTAACCAAAACAGCATGGTAGTGGCGTAAAAACAGACAAATTGTCCAATGGAATAGAATAGAGAATCCTGAAATAAACTCACACACTTAGAGCCAACTGATTTTCAACAAAAACATCAAAGGTATACAATGTTAAGAATAGTCTCTTCAACAAATGGTGCTAGGGAAACTGGATATCCACATGCAGAAGATTCAAACTAGACCCTTATCTCCCACCACACATGAAAACTAGCTCAAAATGATCAAAGACCTAAATTTAAGACCCGAAGCTATGAAACTACTAGAAGAAAACATAGGGAAAACACTGCCCAAAATGGGAGTGGGCAGCGCTTTTTTTTTTAAGTGAGCGATTCCAAGCTTTTCGATATGTTTGTGGCATTACACAACAATTACAACATACCTGTAGAATATTTCTATCCTTTAAGAGAAAAATGCATCCTGTTTGCATTTACTCTCCTTTACCATGCCAGATGGAGACAAAAATTAACAAATTTTATGTCTTTAGAGATGAGCTGATTATAGAAATTTCTAGTAAGTGAAATTATAAATTATAGTCTTTTGGGTCTGGTTTCTTCACTTAACTTAATGCTTTGGGATTACAGTTTTCTCTTTAAATTTATTTTGTATTATTTATACATATTTATGGGGTACAGAGTTGACTATCAGTATTTGTGTACTGTATGTGATGATCAAATCAAAATTACTAGCATGTTTATCATTACAAATCATAATTACTTTTTGTGTCCCTCACCCAATTACTTCTTATCCCCCACCCCCTTCCCCTTTCCCACCTTTAGTAACTATAGGTCTGTTCTCTCCTTCTGAAAGTTCAACATTTTATTATGGTCTTTCTTTCTTTCTCAGCTCCCACTTATGAGTGAGGACATGTGGCATTTCTCTTTCTGTGTCTGGCTTATTTCACTTAACATAGTCGTCTCCAAGCTCATCCATGTTGCTGCAAATAGCACAATTTCATTCTTTTTTATGGCAGAGTAGTATTCTGTTGTGTATATATACCACATTTTCCTTATCCAGTCATCCACTGATGGACATTTAGGTTGGTTCCATATCTTACTATTGTAAATAGACGGCAGTGCTTCTTTGAGTGAGACTACAAAGGTACAGGCAACTAAAGCAAAAATACATAAACCAGACTGCATCAAACTAAAAAGCTTCTGCACGGCAAGGAACACTGTCAACAAATTGAAGAGACAACATATGGAATGGGAGAAAGTGTTTGCAAACTACATATCAAACAAGGGACTGATATTCAAAACATATAAGGAACTCAAACAACTCAACAGCAAAAAAAAACAAATAACCCAATTTAAAAATTGGAAAAGGATCTGAACAGACGTTTATCAAAAGAAGAGATACAAATGGCCAACAGGCACATGAAAAAATGCTCAACATCACTATTCACCAGGAAAATGAAAATTAAAACCACATGAGATATCATCTCACTCCAGCTAGAATGGCTATTATTAAGGCAGAAAATAACAAATGCTCACAAGACTATAGAGAAAAAGGAACTCTCCTACATTGCTGGTGCGAATGTAAATTGGTACAGCCATTGTGGAAAACAGCATGGAGGTTCTTCAAAGAACTAAAAATAGATATGCCCTAGGACCCAGCTATCCCACTACTGGGTATATACCCAAAGGAATTGAAATCAATGTTTCAAAAAGACACCTGCACTCCCATGTTCATCACAGCACTATGCACAATAGCCAAGAGATGGAATCAACCTAAATGTCAATCGGTGGATGAATGGATAAAAAAAACTGTGGAATATACATACAATGGAAAACTGCTAAGCTATAATACACACACACACACACACACGCACACGCACACACACACACACACATATATATTTATATATCTCCTATCATTTGCAGTAACATTGATGAAACTGGAAACTATCATATTAAGTGAACTACGACAGGCACAAAAAGACAAATACTGCATGATATCACTCATATGTGGAATCTTTTAAAAAGGGGGTGATTCTCATAGAAGTAGAGAGTAGAATAAGGGTTATCAGAGACCAGGGAGTTGGAGGGGGATAAGAAAAGTTGTGGACTAATGGGTACAAAACTATGCTATCCACCCCTAAGTGAATCATTGCCAGGTATATGCATGTATTGAAACAATATACTGTGCAAATAAATGTTAAAATATTTTGAATATAAGAAAGAAAACCCAGTAACATCAGAATTCACATTCTTTTCAAGTGCATATGGGATACTTATCAAAATAGATAATATTCTGGGTCATAAATCAAATCTCAATAAATTTAGAAAGATTCAATCATGTAGATTTTGTTCTCTAACCACAATGGAATTAAATTTGAAATCAATATGGGAAATATGTTTGGAAATCCTCAACTATTTGGAAACTAAATAATACACTTCTAAATAACTTATGGAACATAAAAGAAATCAAAGGGAAATTCAAATATATTTTAAACAGGGTAAAAATAAAAACAGAACATAACAGAATTTATGTAATGCCACCGAAGCTGTATGTATAGGGAAATTTATATTACTAAATGCATGTATTTGAAGAGAAGAAATGTCTCAAATTAATGACCTTAGCTTCTCCCTTAAAAACCAAGAAAAAGAAGAGCACATTAAACCCAAAGAATGTGGAAAAAAGGAAATAAAGACCAAAGCAACAACAATGAAATAGAAAATAGAAAAACAATTGAGAAAATCAGTGAAACCAAGAGGGGATTTTTTTGGAAGAACAGTAAAATTGATAAAACTCTAACCAGACTGATGAGGAAAAAAGGGATAAAAAACACAGAAAACCAATATCAGAAATGAGAAAGATGACATCACTATGGATTCTACAGATAATAAAAAGGAAGAACGTAGTATAAACAATCTATGCTAATAAATTTGACAACTTACATAAAATGGATAAATACCTGAAAGGTTCAAACTACCAAAGCTCACTCAAGAAGAAATGTATATCCAAACTAGCCCTATAAACATTAAAGAGATTGAACTTGTAGTTTAAACTATTCCCAGAAAGAAAATTTTACACCCAGATGGCTTCACTGTTAAAGTCTACCAAATGTTTAAGGAAGAATTGACAACGATACAAGAGGAGGGAACACTTCCAAACTCATCCTTTGAGGCTAATATTACTCTGAAACCTAAACCAAAGACATGACAGGAAAAGAAAACCACCACAGATTAATAGCCTTTATGAATATAGGCACAGAAATCTTCAACAAAATACTAGCAAACTGAATTTAGCAACCTATGAAAAATATTATATACCATGACCAAGTGCAATTTATCTCAGGTATTCAAGGTTTGTTCAATATCTAAAAAATTAATCAATGTAATATTTCATATTAATTGATTAAGGGTAAAAAAACACATGACAATCTCAATAGACATAGATGGAAAACTCCAGATCCTTTCATAATATGCTCAACAAACTAGGAATAGAAGGGAAGTTCTTAATCTGATAAAGACAAATAGATTGTACAAAACACCACAGCTAATGTCATACTAAATGGGCAAAGACTGGATAATTTTTTCCTAGGATAAGAAGCAATATAAAAATGTCTGCTTTTGCCACTTCTATTCAACAGGACAATTAGGCAAGAAAAAGAAATGAAAGGCATGCAGATTGGAAAGGAAGAAATAAAATTGCCTTTATTTGCAGATGACATATTACTAACATTAATAAGTGAGTTTAGCAATGTTGTAGAATACAAGCTCAATATACAAAAATCAATTTTATTTCTATATGGTGTTAATGATCAATCAGATATTGAAGTAAAAAATTTACAATAGCATCCAAAAATATGATATATAGAGAGAAAAATTTAGCAAGACATATGAAGAGCCTATGCACTGAAAACTGTAAAATGTTGCTAAGACCAATTTAAAAAGACTTGAATAAATTGAGCTATAACCCTTGTTCGTTAGTCAGAAGACTCAATATTGTTAAAATGCCAAGTCTTCCCAAATTGGCCTACAGATTCAACACAATCCAAATCATTATACCATGAGGTTTTTTATATAAATTAGCAATGTGATTCTAAAATTCAAATGAAAGCTTCTACACAGCAAAGGCAACAATCAATAGAGTGAAAAGACATCCTACAGAACGGGAGAAAATATTTGCAAAATATTCATCTGACAAGGGATTAATATCCAGCATATACAAAGAGCTCAGACAACTTTACAGCAAAAAACCAAATAATCCAATTTAAAACTGGGCAAAGGTGCTGAGTAGACATTTCTCAAAGGAAGACATCCAAATGGCCAACAGGGATATGAAAAAATGCTCACATCACTAATCATCAGGGAAATGGTAGTGGAGCTTGTCACAGGTGGCAACTTCAAACCCTGGACCAAGTCAGCTGGACATCCATAAAAATAAAAAGTTTAAATACTTGTTAGAAAACATTCTGGAATCCTGGAGAGCCTGACTAAACAGTCAGGCATGACTTGTAAAGTATTTGACAGTCTCTCTTCCTTCCTCTCACGACGTGACCTGCTTGTACCCGCCAGCTACCTGTTGTTTTTCCTCCATGAGTAGAAGCAGCCTGAGGTCCGTGCCAGATGCTGCTGTCCCAGAATTGTAAACCGAATAAACCTCTTTTCTTTATAAATTACCCAGTCTCAGGTATTTCTGTCATGGCAACACAAAACGGACTAAAACACAAGTACAAACTATGCTGCAATGAACATAATTTTGCATATGTATTTTTGGACTGTTAGAAGTTCATCTTCAAGGATAGCTTCTAGAACTGGGATTTCTGGGTTCAAGGTTATAGGTATTGCCAAATTCTGTCTGGAAGGGTTGTTCCAAATTGCATTCTCAATGAGAGTGCCTCAAGAGGCAACTCAATGAGAGTGCCTCTTTCCTAAAGAGTCATCAATAGATTTGGTTGTACACTTGTTAAAATTTTGCCTGTCCAAAAGGTAAGAAATAATATCTCAGTGCAGTTAAAACTAGCATTTCTCCTATTGTGTATGAAATTCAAATATCTTTCGTATACTTAAGGGCCATCTTTATATACTTTATTTATTGAATTGTCTGTTTATATATTTTCCCATTTTTTTCTCCTTTTTTCTTGTTCTTTGATGCTCAATTTTCTTAAAATTTCAAATTGCTCTTCATTTTTATACAGTTGCTAATCACAAATCATGCCTGAGAGCTGATATTTGTTCTTGTGAAAATATTTCAGATCAAATAAATGCTATTTCAGTGGCTAAGGGTCACTTTAATTAAATTCAACCTGTTTGACCAAGTCATTAACCAACTGTTCTTAATTCTGGAAGAGGTTCTGGAGACCAGCAACAATTTTAGAAAAGGTTCAGCAGACTGGGCAATTCTCACCAGTCAAGCCAGACAGGAACTGAGATTCCACTACTGAATGAAAATTCTGTGTGGGGTTGGGAGTAGGGATCGGGAGAGTTACCAAGAAGTTTTATTTTAAAAAGCATCAGAAATTATGAAGCATCGGTCAGCATTTGTTTGTAAGGAAAACAATAGAGGCCAACAGGCATATGAAAAAATGCTGAACGTCACTAATCATCAGGAAAATGCAAATTAAAACTATAATGAGATATCATCTCATTCCAGTTAGACTGGCTACTCTCAATAAGACAGAAAACAAATGCTGGTGAGGATGTGGGGAGCCTGATCAAAAAGTCAGGCATGGTTTGTAAAGCATTATAAGCCAAATGCCACATGGATGGAGCAGCAAGTGGCTGAAACAGTATCTGTGTCTAGGTGGCTAAAAGCTGCACCTTGGCAGGATAGCTGTCTGTGACACAGAGTGGGGTCTGGAAGTAGCAGACACACCAGCCTTGGTAACGAATGGGGCTGCCTTCCCAAAGATTCTCCTGTATCCCCGGAGTGGGAGGGGCTTAGGCAGGAGGTGGGCATGAAGAGGCGTGTTTCAGGTTGGCTGGCATCAGAATTCAAAGGGTGCTCATTGATACAGTAGAGAGAAAGCAGTTCCAACATCTTCCCTAAAGAATGAGCTGGCTTTGGCCAAGAGATGACTGGACACTGGGCCAGAGCCCAGGGTCTGGGAAAGAACCTTACAGTTGTAAGTGACCTTGAGGCTCTGAAATATGATCGGTGGTGTGAAGTTTAAAAAATCTGAGGGTAAGAACAAACCAGAGAAAGATCTGGAGCAGAGCCTGAGGAAACAGAATTATGACCTGTCCTAAAAAGACAATGCCTAGCGCCACCATCTTTCTGTACATGTGGGACCTCGAAGCAAGGAGAGGGACAAGGGACATGCTAAAATGATACAGCCACCGAATGGCACAGCCTCGGCTAAAATCCGTTTATTCTGCTTCTTGAGCCGCCACTTGAGCGTGTGTTCAAGGATCCTCTGGATAACGTAGCTCACGTGATCAAAGACTGAAGAAAAGTCTCGGGGCAAGGATGGGGGACGACTAGACTGGGCTCAGGCAGGACAGACAGTGTACGGACTGCAGGAAGATCAGCAGGCAGAAGCCTGGGGTGCCAACATTGAAAAGGCAGGCTGAGGAAGAGTCCCCAGGCTGGACCCTCTTGAGGGCAGGCACTGGCCCTTCCTTACTGTTTCATGCCCAACATTGAGCACGCCGCCTGGAGAATAGGAAGTTCTCTCGAAATAGTTATTGGAGGGACAGAGAGGAGTCCAAATGAAGACTAGGGAAAAAGACATAGGAATGTGATGAGAAGGGCAGTGCGCTGTCGTTCGAGTCAGGAGAGTAGAGAGCTCCAAAAAGGAGGGAGAGGACGACTGTCAAATGCACCAGAGGAGCCAGGTACAGTCAGCAGCGTGTCGCAGATGTCGAGGAAACACTTTCACCCTCAAGGGCTCCCCAGTCTTGGTCTACGGTGCAGGCTTTCTCCCTGTGAGCACCAAACTTGGATATCCGAGCAATGGCTGGCCACGCAGAACTTGTCCCACAATTTCCCGTGTCCCCGAAGCAACGTGGTTTCTTTCTTCCAAACCTCGGTCCTCCTCCTCTGCTCCCTATTTTAGTAAACGGCAATACTGACTCTGGTAGCAAACTTGAAACTGAAGAGTAATTGTAGACTGTTTATTTTTATTTACATTCAGAAAAATGTGCTCTTCTCGTGTACACTTTGATGAGTTGGGCAATGAGCAGAGTCACGCAGCCACTACCACAATCAAGTCACAGAACAGTCCCATCACTACCCCCCAAAATTCCTCTCGTGCTCCCCCTTTGTAATCAAACCTCCTGCCTCACACACTCAACCCCTGGAAGCCCCCGATCCGCTCTCCATCCCTATGGTTTTGCCATCTGCAGGGTGTCATAGGAATGAAATAACAGAGTATGCAGCCTTCTCAAGCGGGCTTCTTTCACTCAGCATATTCCTCCATGTTGTTGTGTGTATCAATAGTTTGTTTTTTTATTACCGAGTAGTATTCCATTGGATGGGTGGGTCGCACTTTATCCATTCCTCGGTTGACTCAGTTGGGGGATGTTTGGGATGTTTCTAGCTTTTGTTGGACAGTTATGAATAAAGCTGCTACAGACATTCACTAAGGGGTTTTTGTATGAACATGTGTTTTCATCTCACCTGTGTAAATACTTAGGAGTAGAATTGCTGGGTCATGTGAGAAATGTATGTTTAACTTTACTAAAAACACTGCCAGAATGACTTCCAAAGAGGCAGTACGATCTTGCATTCCCACAGCATTGCATGAGGCTTCCGGTAGTTCCACAACCTCACCAGCACTTGGTATATCTGGTTTTTTGTTTGTTTGTTTGTTTATTTTTGAATGTTAGTAGGTGTGCAGTGATATCTCATTATGGTTTGTAAGGGCATTTCCAAAACAACTAGTGATGCTGAGCTTCTTTTCATGTGCTTATTTGTCTTACGTATGTCTTCTATATATCTTGTATGGCTCCATCATGTGTCATCTTTGATAAAGTATTTGTACGACTATTTCATTCATTTTTCTAATTGTATCGTTTGATCTTATTATTGACATTTGAGAGTTCTTGACATATTCTGGATACAAGTCCTTTGTAAAATATGTGATCAGCAAATCATTTCTCCCAGTCTATGGAGTATACTTTCATTCTTTTCACAGTGTCTTTTCTGCAGAGAAAATGTTTTAAATTTACGTAGCGACCAATTTATCATTTTTCCGTTTATGGATCATGCTTTTGGTATTGTATCTAATTTTTTTAATTCAAATTTTTTTATTTTTTTAGGGTCACACTTTTTTTTCCTATTTCTCATGAAGAATTTTATACTTTTATGCTTTTCATTTAAGCCTATGATCCACTTTGAGCTAATTGTATAAGGTTTGAGGTATAAGTCAAGGTTCATTTTTTTGCATAAGAATGTCCAAATGTTTAGGTACCATTGTTGAAAAATGCTATTGTTTGTTCATTGAGTTGCCACTAAAGTTCTGTCAAAAATCAACCAATCATATTTGTGTGGGTCTATTTCTAGGTACTTTACTCTTTTTCTGTTGAGTCTGTCCCTCCACCCATATCACACTGGCTTGTTTGCTGCAGCTTTACATTAAGTCTCACAAGCAGGTAGTGTGAGTCCTCCAACTCTGTTCTTCTTTTCCAAATTTGTCTTTCTATTCTATCTCATATGCCTTTCCATAAAAAATTTAGAATGAGTTTGTTGATAATCACAAGAAAACTGTTGTGATTTTGATAGGACTGCATCCATTGATCAATCTGTAGAGAATTGACATCTTAATGATCTTGAGAGTTTCAATTGATGACCCTAGTGTGTCTTTCCATTTATTTAGGTTTTCTTTTATTTTTTTCCCAGCGTTCTGTAGTTTTCAGCATACAGAACCTGCACATACTTTGTTAGATGTATACCTAAGTATTCCATATTTGGGGCCTACTGTAAATGACACAAATGCTTTTTACATTATGCTAAGTGAAATAAACCTGTCACAGAGGAAAATAGGGCATGATTGCACTTATATAAGGTATTAAAAATAGTCAAACTCATGGAGGCAGAGAATAGAATGATGGTTGCCAGGGGCTGGAAGGAGGTGGACATGGGACGTCATTGCTCAATAGGTGTAAAGTTTCAATTATGCAAAATGAGTAAGTTCTAGAGATCTGCTGCACAACCTGCTCACGGTGCCTATGGTTAATGATTTGGAATTGTGCACTTCAAAATCATTAATATGGTAGATCTCACATTGGGTGTTCTTACCACATTTAAAAAATGATACAGTAGAACACAAGGAAACTTTTGGAGGTCGTAGATGGGATTATTACCGTGGGAGGGTGTATATGTCCTAACTCATCAAATTGTATGTATTGAACATGTGCAGTTTTATGTACATCAATTACACCTCAATAAAGCTGTTACGAATGTCAGTTTCCAAATATTAATTGCTAGTATATAGAAACACGATTAATTTCTGTATATTGACCTTTTTGCACTATGACCTTGCACTCTGACTCTTAAGCTGAGTACATGTAAGAGCTATTTTAGATTTCATTGGATTTTTCTGCTTACATGGTGATGCTGTCTGCTAATAGAGACAGTTTTATTTCTTCCATTCCAATGTGGGCATTTTCTTTCTTTTCTGTTTCCTTATTACACTTGCTAGAATTTCAAGTATGACATTGCACAAGAAGTGGTGAAAAGAGCCATCCTTGCCTTGTTCTCTGTCTAGAGGGAAAACATTCAATCTTTCAGCATTAGGTGCGATGTTAGCTTTAGGATTTTTATAGATGCCCTTTATCAGGTTACGAAAGTTACCTTTTATTCCTGGTTTGCAGAGAGTTTTCTTTTTATCGTAAATGGGGATAGAATTTTTCAAATGCTTTTTCTGCAGCAATTGATATGATTGTGTGGTTTTCTTCTCTAGTATGTTACATTGACTAATTTTTGAGTGTTGAACCAGTCTTGCATTTCCAGGATAAACTCCGCTTGGTCATGGTCCATTATCCTTTTTATATGTTGTTGGACTGACTTTGCTAATATTTTGGTGAGAAGTTTTACATTTATGTTCACGAGGAATACTGGTCTGTAGTTTTCCATTATTGTAATGCCTCTGTCTAGTTTTGGTAATCAGGCTAATGCTGATCTCATAAAATGAGTTTGGAAGTATTTTCGCCTCTTTCATTTTCTGAAGAGTTTGTGTGGTGGACTGAGTATTATTTCTCCTTTAAATGTCTGGGAGAATTCAGCAGTCAGACCATCTAGACTTGAAGTATTTTTATGGAAGGGTCTTAACTATAAATTAAATTTCTTTAATAGAAGTGTGACTTTTTAGGTTACGTATTTCTTCTTTATTTTTAAATCATTATGCCCTGGGCTCTCCTGAGCCAGGGTGGTGGTGGACCAAGGGCCTCAGCCACGACCCCCCAACACCAGCAGCCAGCCCAGTGACAACCACCGAGCTGCCACAGGAAGTGACCTGGGCTCTCCCAAGGTGGGGAAGTGGGGGGTCTTGGGCCTCAACCATGCCCCTGTGACATGTGCAACCAGCCCAGCAACGACAACCAAGCTGTAGCAAGAAGGGCCCTGGGTTCGTGAGCTGGGACAGTGGGGGTGAGGGCTTTTGCCACAACCCCCTGACATCTGCACCCATCCCAGTAATGACCAGGCCACCGCTGGGTGCCCCCCAGTCTCCCCTGTGGGAATGAGGAGTGTACTACGGGCCTCAATCCCACCCCTCCTTCCTCCTTCTACCATCCCATTTCCTTCCCCTTTCCCTCTCCCCGTCTCTCCCAACTGCTTTGAAACAACATCCAAGAATGTAAAAAATAATATTAATAAAATTACATTTTCGTTAAAAAAGAAAATTTAGAAGTGAGGGATTGCATACCCACCTATTTCTTCTTATGTTATTTCTGTTACTTTGTATCTTTCAGAAAATCTGTCCATTTTATCTAAATTGTCATATGTATGGCATAGAGTTGTTCACGTTATTCCTTAATTACCCCTTTGATACCTATAGTGTCTGTAGAGATACCCTCCCTTTTATTCCAGATGTTGGTAATTTGTGTCTTCTCTCCCTTTTGCTTGGTCAATCTGGCTACAGGTTAATCAAATTTAATGATTTTTACAAAGAAACACCTTTTCGTTTCATTGATTTTCCCTAATAATTGTGGTTTCAACTTAATTGATTTCTCCTATTATCTTTAGGATTTCCTTACTTTGGCATTCAGCTTGCTTTTAATTTACTTTTCTATTATGTTTCTAGTTTCATGATGTAGGAGCTTATGTCGCTGGTTTGAGAGTTTCCTTTTTTCTGAAGGAAAGCATTGAATATTATATAATTACCCCCAAAGCACCGAAGAACAAACACTCCCACTGCCCCACCCTTGGTAGTCACGGTTCCATCCCAAATTTTCCTAACAAGGAAGTGGCCTAATCAGTGTTGGGCTCATAGCCATCAAACGCCATTATTCCTGTCCTTGGAGGTGTTGTCACTGACTTTTAGTAGGGTGAGATTTGGGGTCGCTTTGAGGGCCTGTAGCTGCTTACAGTATAGGGCAGGATGCAGCAAATGCCACTATGAGGTGGGTGGCCTGCTGGTGATACATGTGTCTGCCTTTTCGGGGGAGGGGGTGACAGTGTCATCCCACGTACCTCACTCCATCTAGGTTCTGGCCAACTACACCCTCATGTTGCTCCCCCACCTCTATCCCCTGCAAACACATGCAAACACCAGGCCCTTTTCCTCCTTACTGGTGAGATAGTGTCAAGGAAGAAATTTGTTTTCAGTGCTCGGCCGTGATCCAGACGTTATCCCTCAGTGTCTGCCTAACAGTGGACCTGTCTGTCTGACCCCAAGTCCGCTGGGCCCACCGCCCTCCCTCCCCTCCCACACCTGCCTCTTCCCTTCCTTCCCCCTCCCACATCACAGAACATGCAGACACACACTATATGTCACAATAGGCAAATTTTATTTTACTTGTCACCATCGTGTGCCGTCAGTGTAAAATTCGATGTCCATTACCCGGCAGCCAGCCCTCTGGAGACTTCACAGGTGGTTTTGAGGTCTCTGGTCTCACTTTTAAGTTAGTAGCTGCCCGGGCCATCACTTGGGTTGCTGGAGATCTCCTCGTCACTCGAGTGGCTGGAGATCTCCTTGTCCCTTGAAGTGCTGGGCATCTCCTCGTCCCTTGAGGTGCTGGGCATCTCATCGTCCCTTGAGGTGCTGGGCATCTCCTCGTCCTTTCGGATTTGCTTCAGCTCTTTTTGCTGCAGTTCCTGATTCAGCCGGTGATAGTGGCCGAATAGTGTTGGCTTTTTCCCTTTTGGGGGTTGAATTGAGAGGGTGGTCACTTCTGCAGCAGCTTTTTTCCTCAGACTCCCTTGGAGGGGTCTTTTACGCTTCAAGGTTGTCTTGGGCGCCTGGAAGGACAACAGGGCGATCACAGAAGGGCAACTGTTTGGGGGAAGAGGATGCAGGAGGCATGGGAACAGGGGCTTCCTGGGAAGGAGTGTGGGCTGAGGGAGGTTGTGCCAGGCGAGGACAGGGGAGGGGTCTTGGGAGAAAGGGGTCAAGGGGAAGATGAGAAGGAGCTTGGGTGGTCATCTCACCTTGCCCTTTCCTCTGGACTTGGGTGGACAGGGGGTCTTCCTCTCCTTCCCCGCTTTGGTGTTTCTGGTGGGCTGTGGTGTCCTGGTCTCCTTCGCCATGTCAGCACTGCCCAGTGGTCTGTCCCAGGGCCCCTGGCCTCCCTATATATATCCTGCCCAGGACAATGAGCAGCCACACCCTAGGCTTTGTTTGGTCAGCAAGCCCCTCCCCCAGCCCCTCTAGCCCTGTCCAGGGAGGGGTGGCTTAGACATCACAATGGCCCATCCTGACACCTCTGGGAGTGGGGGGAGGCCAAGGTGCCCTGGCTGGAAAAGGGAACGTTTCCTTAGCACCCCTTCAGAGCCTTCCAAACAGACCTGCCACACGCCTCACTGTTCAGTTCTGGAGGGTCACAAGGCAAGGAGAGGGTGTCTCCTCCACGCCCTTCCCCACGGCCACCTGATTCAGTGGCTCATTCTGTCCTCTCCCACCCTTCACCATTACCTGGTTTTTGTGTGTCCTACCTACCATCCACCCACAGTCATGCGGCCACACTTAAGTCTATGTGGACATATGAGTCATCCTACATCCTTCCTAAACATTTCTCTTATGTACTCTGAAGGCCACTCACTTCCTGGCTGCCACCAGGAAACTTTTCCATCCACTTGCTTTTCCCAGTGTTCACACAGGACTTCTCAGTTATGTTTTCCAGATTGAAATCACTGCCTTCAGGCTGTGAGACTCGGTAAACAGACTTGCTCCACCTGATATTTGGTCTTGTTTCAAATTGGGGACCTGCTTATCTCAGAAGGTGTAGTACCAAGGCCTGGGTTAACAGGGGATGAGGCAGATATGTCCATACTGCAAGTTGTTCTGGTGTTTGCATGCAGAAAGCACAACCTAAAACTCATCAGTGCTCCAGGGAAGAGCTTGGCTTAACCAGAGGGATGAGAAAAGCTCTTCTCAACATGTGTCCTCATTCACCAGACACTTGCCTTACTTTATTTTGCTGCTGATGCTGTTAGATCCTACATTTCTGCCTTCTCCTGAGGCCTTCTGAAGAAATAGACCTTACCTTACAGGAAGGCTCCTGAAGGAATTCTTTTTTATGAACAGCTATAAAAAGTTCCAGATTCTTGGAGGAGACACTTTATGATTGATTTCAGACCACTTACCTCCCTAGGTAGAAGGTCTTTCATTCAGCTTTTTGTCCCTGGAGGAAATGGATGATAGAGTTAGCCACAGGCCAGAGTGGCTATATTAATATCACACAGAGGAAGGAATATCATCAAGGATAAAGAAGTCATTTAATGATAATAAAGTTGTCAATTATCAAGAGAACAAAAATCCAAAGCTTTTATGTTTCTAACAGCAGAGCTGCAAGCTATATGAAACAAAAAGTGATACAACTGTAAGGAGGAATAGATAAGTCCACATTCATAGTCAAAGATTTCAATACCTTTTTCTCAATAAATAAAAAAACACATAAACATAAAATCAGTAAATATATAGAAAATTTGAACTATGCCATCAATTGAATTGGCCTATATATTGGTCCATTTCTGGTGCTTATAAGAAAATACATAAAACTGGGTAGTTTATAAAGAGAACAAAATTTATTGCTTGCAGTTTCAGAGGCTGGGAAGTCCAAAGTCCAGGGAACCCTTGTGCTGAGGCCCTTCATTGGTGGTGCCTTTACAGCAATGCAGGGGTCTGATGGCAGAAAATGGCTGAGCAGAGAGAGAGAGCTCCTCATACACTCTCCTTTTAAAGCTTTTAAAGAACCACACCCAAGACCAGCATTATTAATCCATTCATTGCAGCATGGTCCTACAATCTAATCACCTATTCAAGGCTCCACCTTTCGATTACCATAATAGGATTTCCCATCCTCAGCAGTTACAGTGGGGATTTAAGCTTCAATTAGGGTTGATGAAGTTTGGATGTGTTGTCCCCTCCAAAACTCGTGGAAATTTGATATACAATGTTGCAGTGCTGGAAACTGATTGAGTCATGGTGGTGTATCCCTCATGAATGGATTAGTGCTCTCCCTGGGGACAGGGGGATTAATGAGTGAGTTCTCACTCTATTAGTTCCCGTGAGAGCTCATTGCTTAAAAAGACCCTGGCACCTTCTCTCTCTCTCTTCCTTCCTCTCACCATGTGATCTGCTTGTACCCGCCGGCTGCCTGCCACTTTCCGCCATGAGTAGAAGCAGCCTGAGGCCCACACCAGATGCAGCTGTCCCAGAATCGTAAGCCAAATAAACCTCTTTCCTTTATTAATTACCCAGTCTCAGGTATTTCTGTTATAGCAACATAAAACGGACTAAAACAGAAAATTGGTACCGAGGAGTGGGGTGTTGCTAAACAGATACCTGAAAATGTGGATGCAGCTTTGGAACTGGATAATGGGCAAAAGTTGGAGGAGTTTGGAGGACTTAGAAAAAGAGAAAAAGACGAGGGAAAGTTTGGAATGTTTTAGAGATTTATGTAGTGGTGAGCAGAATGCTGATAGAAATGTGGACCGTAAAGGCCATGTGGACGATGAGGTCTCAGATAGAGATGAGGAACTCATTGGGAATTGGATAAAAGATCACCCTTGCTACACCATAGCAAGGAACCTGGCTACATTGTGTCCATGCCCTTGGACTTTGTGGAAGTTGGAACTTAAGAGTTGTGAGCCAGAGCATTTGGCCAAAGAAATTTCTAAGCAGCAAAGCATTAAGAACGCTGCATGGCTACTACTAACAGCCTACTCTGAGATATGGCGGCAAAGGCAAAATGTAAAGCCAGAAATGAAAAGGGAAGCAGGGCGTAAAGATTTGGAAACTTTGCAGCCTGGCCATGAGGTAAAGCAGAGAGCTGGAGAACAATGCAAGGGTGAAGCAGATAAACTGGTTGCTAAAGACATTATCTTGGCGGTGAGACAGCCAGATGCTAATAAGCAGGACAATGGAAAAAATGCCCTAAAGGCATTTCAGAAGTCTGGAAGGGTGCTCCACCCATCACAGACCCTGAGGCCTAGAAGGACTGAGTTATCCTGGAGGAAAGACCTGGGGTGCAGCCGCCCTTGGGATCCTGCTCCCTGCATTCCAGCTGCTCCGGCTGGAGTGGCCCCAAATGTGGTTTGTGCAGCAGCCCTGGAGAGCAGAGGCCCAAAACCTCGGTGGCACCCACGTTATGTTAAGTCTGCAGGCCAGCAGGACATGAGAGCAGGGGAGGCATGGCAGCCTCCACCCAGATTCCAGAGGATGTATGGAAAAGCCTGGAAGCCCAGGCAGAGACCTGCCACAGGGGCGGAGCCACCGCAGAGGTCATCTACTAGAGCAATGCTGAGCAGGAAAGTGGGGTTAGAGCCCCCACAGAGAGCCCCCACCAGGGAAATGTCTAGTAGAGCCAAGGCAGTGGGACTGCCTCCAGGACCCTGGAACTGCAGGGCCACTGGTAACATGCAACGCCAGCCTAGAAAAGTTGCAGGCACCAGTGCAGACCAATGGGCTGTGCCTGGCAGAGATGTGGGAGTGAGGCTGCCTGAGGCTTTGGGGGCCCAAATGCCCAGTTGTGCCCAGGATGCAGGACTTGGAGTCAAAGAATATTATTTTGGACGTTTAAGACATAATGTCTGCCCTGCTGGGTTTTGGACTTGTTTGGGGCCTGTTTTTCCTTTTTTCTGGCCTATTCCTCCCTTTTGGAATGGGAATGTATACCCAATGCCTGTTCCACCATTGTATCTAGGCAGTAGATAAATCTAGTTTTGTTTTTACAGGTTCAAAGCTGGAAGGACTTTTGCTTTGATGAGACTTTGGACTTTGGACTTTTAAGTTGGTGCTGGAGCAAGCTAAGACTTTTAGGACTGTTGGGATAGAATGATTCTACTTTGTATATGAGAGTGACATGAGTTTTGGGGGGCCAGGGGTTGAATGATGTAGTTTGGATGTGTCGTCCCCTCCAAAACTCGTGGAAATTTGATTTCCAATGTGGCAGTATTAGAAACTGATTGAGTCATAGGGGCAGATCCCTCATGAATGGATTAACGCTCTCCCTGGGGGAGAAGGGACTAATGAGTGAGTTCTCGCTCTATTAGTTCCTGTGAGAGCTCATTGCCTAAAAAGACCCTGGCACCTTCTCTCTCTTGCTTCCTCTCGCCATGTGATCTGTTTGTACCCGCCACTGCCTGCCACTTTCCGCCATGAGTAGAAGCAGCCTGAGGCCCACGCCAGATGCAGCTGTCCCAGAATCATAAGCCAAATAAACCTCTTTCCTTTATAAATTACCCAGTCTCAGGTATTTCTGTTATAGCAACACAAAACGGACTAAAACAAGGGTGGCAGGGGCATCCAACCTACAGTAGCCTAATTGACATTTACAGAAAAATCCCAGTAACTACAAAATCAACACACAAAAATCAATAGCCTTCCTATACACCAATAACAAAATAGGTGAAGAAGAATTCAAGAAAGTAACCCATTCAGAATAGCTACCAAAAATATGAAATACCTTGGAGTAAATTTAACCAAGGAGGTTAAAGATCTCTACAATGAAAATGATAAAACCTTATTGAAAGAAGTTGAAGAGGACACAAATAAATGGAAAGATATCCCATGTTCTTGGGTTGGGAAAATCAACATCATCAAAATGTCCATATTACCCAAAGCAATCTACACATTTCAATGCAATCCCTATCAAAATACCAATAACATTCTTCACAGATATAGAAAAAGCAATCTTAAAATTTGTATGGAGCCACAAAAGTCCCCGTATAGTTAAAGCAATCTTGAACAAAAAGAACAAAGTTGGAGGCATCACACTCCCTGACTTGAAAATATACTATAAAGCTTTAGTAACCAAAACAGCATGGTAGTGGCGTAAAAACAGACAAATTGTCCAATGGAATAGAATAGAGAATCCTGAAATAAACTCACACACTTAGAGCCAACTGATTTTCAACAAAAACATCAAAGGTATACAATGTTAAGAATAGTCTCTTCAACAAATGGTGCTAGGGAAACTGGATATCCACATGCAGAAGATTCAAACTAGACCCTTATCTCCCACCACACATGAAAACTAGCTCAAAATGATCAAAGACCTAAATTTAAGACCCGAAGCTATGAAACTACTAGAAGAAAACATAGGGAAAACACTGCCCAAAATGGGAGTGGGCAGCGCTTTTTTTTTTAAGTGAGCGATTCCAAGCTTTTCGATATGTTTGTGGCATTACACAACAATTACAACATACCTGTAGAATATTTCTATCCTTTAAGAGAAAAATGCATCCTGTTTGCATTTACTCTCCTTTACCATGCCAGATGGAGACAAAAATTAACAAATTTTATGTCTTTAGAGATGAGCTGATTATAGAAATTTCTAGTAAGTGAAATTATAAATTATAGTCTTTTGGGTCTGGTTTCTTCACTTAACTTAATGCTTTGGGATTACAGTTTTCTCTTTAAATTTATTTTGTATTATTTATACATATTTATGGGGTACAGAGTTGACTATCAGTATTTGTGTACTGTATGTGATGATCAAATCAAAATTACTAGCATGTTTATCATTACAAATCATAATTACTTTTTGTGTCCCTCACCCAATTACTTCTTATCCCCCACCCCCTTCCCCTTTCCCACCTTTAGTAACTATAGGTCTGTTCTCTCCTTCTGAAAGTTCAACATTTTATTATGGTCTTTCTTTCTTTCTCAGCTCCCACTTATGAGTGAGGACATGTGGCATTTCTCTTTCTGTGTCTGGCTTATTTCACTTAACATAGTCGTCTCCAAGCTCATCCATGTTGCTGCAAATAGCACAATTTCATTCTTTTTTATGGCAGAGTAGTATTCTGTTGTGTATATATACCACATTTTCCTTATCCAGTCATCCACTGATGGACATTTAGGTTGGTTCCATATCTTACTATTGTAAATAGACGGCAGTGCTTCTTTGAGTGAGACTACAAAGGTACAGGCAACTAAAGCAAAAATACATAAACCAGACTGCATCAAACTAAAAAGCTTCTGCACGGCAAGGAACACTGTCAACAAATTGAAGAGACAACATATGGAATGGGAGAAAGTGTTTGCAAACTACATATCAAACAAGGGACTGATATTCAAAACATATAAGGAACTCAAACAACTCAACAGCAAAAAAAAACAAATAACCCAATTTAAAAATTGGAAAAGGATCTGAACAGACGTTTATCAAAAGAAGAGATACAAATGGCCAACAGGCACATGAAAAAATGCTCAACATCACTATTCACCAGGAAAATGAAAATTAAAACCACATGAGATATCATCTCACTCCAGCTAGAATGGCTATTATTAAGGCAGAAAATAACAAATGCTCACAAGACTATAGAGAAAAAGGAACTCTCCTACATTGCTGGTGCGAATGTAAATTGGTACAGCCATTGTGGAAAACAGCATGGAGGTTCTTCAAAGAACTAAAAATAGATATGCCCTAGGACCCAGCTATCCCACTACTGGGTATATACCCAAAGGAATTGAAATCAATGTTTCAAAAAGACACCTGCACTCCCATGTTCATCACAGCACTATGCACAATAGCCAAGAGATGGAATCAACCTAAATGTCAATCGGTGGATGAATGGATAAAAAAAACTGTGGAATATACATACAATGGAAAACTGCTAAGCTATAATACACACACACACACACACACGCACACGCACACACACACACACACATATATATTTATATATCTCCTATCATTTGCAGTAACATTGATGAAACTGGAAACTATCATATTAAGTGAACTACGACAGGCACAAAAAGACAAATACTGCATGATATCACTCATATGTGGAATCTTTTAAAAAGGGGGTGATTCTCATAGAAGTAGAGAGTAGAATAAGGGTTATCAGAGACCAGGGAGTTGGAGGGGGATAAGAAAAGTTGTGGACTAATGGGTACAAAACTATGCTATCCACCCCTAAGTGAATCATTGCCAGGTATATGCATGTATTGAAACAATATACTGTGCAAATAAATGTTAAAATATTTTGAATATAAGAAAGAAAACCCAGTAACATCAGAATTCACATTCTTTTCAAGTGCATATGGGATACTTATCAAAATAGATAATATTCTGGGTCATAAATCAAATCTCAATAAATTTAGAAAGATTCAATCATGTAGATTTTGTTCTCTAACCACAATGGAATTAAATTTGAAATCAATATGGGAAATATGTTTGGAAATCCTCAACTATTTGGAAACTAAATAATACACTTCTAAATAACTTATGGAACATAAAAGAAATCAAAGGGAAATTCAAATATATTTTAAACAGGGTAAAAATAAAAACAGAACATAACAGAATTTATGTAATGCCACCGAAGCTGTATGTATAGGGAAATTTATATTACTAAATGCATGTATTTGAAGAGAAGAAATGTCTCAAATTAATGACCTTAGCTTCTCCCTTAAAAACCAAGAAAAAGAAGAGCACATTAAACCCAAAGAATGTGGAAAAAAGGAAATAAAGACCAAAGCAACAACAATGAAATAGAAAGTAGAAAAACAATTGAGAAAATCAGTGAAACCAAGAGGGGATTTTTTTGGAAGAACAGTAAAATTGATAAAACTCTAACCAGACTGATGAGGAAAAAAGGGATAAAAAACACAGAAAACCAATATCAGAAATGAGAAAGATGACATCACTATGGATTCTACAGATAATAAAAAGGAAGAAGGTAGTATAAACAATCTATGCTAATAAATTTGACAACTTACATAAAATGGATAAATACCTGAAAGGTTCAAACTACCAAAGCTCACTCAAGAAGAAATGTATATCCAAACTAGCCCTATAAACATTAAAGAGATTGAACTTGTAGTTTAAACTATTCCCAGAAAGAAAATTTTACACCCAGATGGCTTCACTGTTAAAGTCTACCAAATGTTTAAGGAAGAATTGACAACGATACAAGAGGAGGGAACACTTCCAAACTCATCCTTTGAGGCTAATATTACTCTGAAACCTAAACCAAAGACATGACAGGAAAAGAAAACCACCACAGATTAATAGCCTTTATGAATATAGGCACAGAAATCTTCAACAAAATACTAGCAAACTGAATTTAGCAACCTATGAAAAATATTATATACCATGACCAAGTGCAATTTATCTCAGGTATTCAAGGTTTGTTCAATATCTAAAAAATTAATCAATGTAATATTTCATATTAATTGATTAAGGGTAAAAAAACACATGACAATCTCAATAGACATAGATGGAAAACTCCAGATCCTTTCATAATATGCTCAACAAACTAGGAATAGAAGGGAAGTTCTTAATCTGATAAAGACAAATAGATTGTACAAAACACCACAGCTAATGTCATACTAAATGGGCAAAGACTGGATAATTTTTTCCTAGGATAAGAAGCAATATAAAAATGTCTGCTTTTGCCACTTCTATTCAACAGGACAATTAGGCAAGAAAAAGAAATGAAAGGCATGCAGATTGGAAAGGAAGAAATAAAATTGCCTTTATTTGCAGATGACATATTACTAACATTGATAAGTGAGTTTAGCAATGTTGTAGAATACAAGCTCAATATACAAAAATCAATTTTATTTCTATATGGTGTTAATGATCAATCAGATATTGAAGTAAAAAATTTACAATAGCATCCAAAAATATGATATATATAGAGAAAAATTTAGCAAGACATATGAAGAGCCTATGCACTGAAAACTGTAAAATGTTGCTAAGACCAATTTAAAAAGACTTGAATAAATTGAGCTATAACCCTTGTTCGTTAGTCAGAAGACTCAATATTGTTAAAATGCCAAGTCTTCCCAAATTGGCCTACAGATTCAACACAATCCAAATCATTATACCATGAGGTTTTTTATATAAATTAGCAATGTGATTCTAAAATTCAAATGAAAGCTTCTACACAGCAAAGGCAACAATCAATAGAGTGAAAAGACATCCTACAGAACGGGAGAAAATATTTGCAAAATATTCATCTGACAAGGGATTAATATCCAGAATATACAAAGAGCTCAGACAACTTTACAGCAAAAAACCAAATAATCCAATTTAAAACTGGGCAAAGGTGCTGAGTAGACATTTCTCAAAGGAAGACATCCAAATGGCCAACAGGGATATGAAAAAATGCTCACATCACTAATCATCAGGGAAATGGTAGTGGAGCTTGTCACAGGTGGCAACTTCAAACCCTGGACCAAGTCAGCTGGACATCCATAAAAATAAAAAGTTTAAATACTTGTTAGAAAACATTCTGGAATCCTGGAGAGCCTGACTAAACAGTCAGGCATGACTTGTAAAGTATTTGACAGTCTCTCTTCCTTCCTCTCACGACGTGACCTGCTTGTACCCGCCAGCTACCTGTTGTTTTTCCTCCATGAGTAGAAGCAGCCTGAGGTCCGTGCCAGATGCTGCTGTCCCAGAATTGTAAACCGAATAAACCTCTTTTCTTTATAAATTACCCAGTCTCAGGTATTTCTGTCATGGCAACACAAAACGGACTAAAACACAAGTACAAACTATGCTGCAATGAACATAATTTTGCATATGTATTTTTGGACTGTTAGAAGTTCATCTTCAAGGATAGCTTCTAGAACTGGGATTTCTGGGTTCAAGGTTATAGGTATTGCCAAATTCTGTCTGGAAGGGTTGTTCCAAATTGCATTCTCAATGAGAGTGCCTCAAGAGGCAACTCAATGAGAGTGCCTCTTTCCTAAAGAGTCATCAATAGATTTGGTTGTACACTTGTTAAAATTTTGCCTGTCCAAAAGGTAAGAAATAATATCTCAGTGCAGTTAAAACTAGCATTTCTCCTATTGTGTATGAAATTCAAATATCTTTCGTATACTTAAGGGCCATCTTTATATACTTTATTTATTGAATTGTCTGTTTATATATTTTCCCATTTTTTTCTCCTTTTTTCTTGTTCTTTGATGCTCAATTTTCTTAAAATTTCAAATTGCTCTTCATTTTTATACAGTTGCTAATCACAAATCATGCCTGAGAGCTGATATTTGTTCTTGTGAAAATATTTCAGATCAAATAAATGCTATTTCAGTGGCTAAGGGTCACTTTAATTAAATTCAACCTGTTTGACCAAGTCATTAACCAACTGTTCTTAATTCTGGAAGAGGTTCTGGAGACCAGCAACAATTTTAGAAAAGGTTCAGCAGACTGGGCAATTCTCACCAGTCAAGCCAGACAGGAACTGAGATTCCACTACTGAATGAAAATTCTGTGTGGGGTTGGGAGTAGGGATCGGGAGAGTTACCAAGAAGTTTTATTTTAAAAAGCATCAGAAATTATGAAGCATCGGTCAGCATTTGTTTGTAAGGAAAACAATAGAGGCCAACAGGCATATGAAAAAATGCTGAACGTCACTAATCATCAGGAAAATGCAAATTAAAACTATAATGAGATATCATCTCATTCCAGTTAGACTGGCTACTCTCAATAAGACAGAAAACAAATGCTGGTGAGGATGTGGGGAGCCTGATCAAAAAGTCAGGCATGGTTTGTAAAGCATTATAAGCCAAATGCCACATGGATGGAGCAGCAAGTGGCTGAAACAGTATCTGTGTCTAGGTGGCTAAAAGCTGCACCTTGGCAGGATAGCTGTCTGTGACACAGAGTGGGGTCTGGAAGTAGCAGACACACCAGCCTTGGTAACGAATGGGGCTGCCTTCCCAAAGATTCTCCTGTATCCCCAGAGTGGGAGGGGCTTAGGCAGGAGGTGGGCATGAAGAGGCGTGTTTCAGGTTGGCTGGCATCAGAATTCAAAGGGTGCTCATTGATACAGTAGAGAGAAAGCAGTTCCAACATCTTCCCTAAAGAATGAGCTGGCTTTGGCCAAGAGATGACTGGACACTGGGCCAGAGCCCAGGGTCTGGGAAAGAACCTTACAGTTGTAAGTGACCTTGAGGCTCTGAAATATGATCGGTGGTGTGAAGTTTAAAAAATCTGAGGGTAAGAACAAACCAGAGAAAGATCTGGAGCAGAGCCTGAGGAAACAGAATTATGACCTGTCCTAAAAAGACAATGCCTAGCGCCACCATCTTTCTGTACATGTGGGACCTCGAAGCAAGGAGAGGGACAAGGGACATGCTAAAATGATACAGCCACCGAATGGCACAGCCTCGGCTAAAATCCGTTTATTCTGCTTCTTGAGCCGCCACTTGAGCATGTGTTCAAGGATCCTCTGGATAACGTAGCTCACGTGATCAAAGACTGAAGAAAAGTCTCGGGGCAAGGATGGGGGACGACTAGACTGGGCTCAGGCAGGACAGACAGTGTACGGACTGCAGGAAGATCAGCAGGCAGAAGCCTGGGGTGCCAACATTGAAAAGGCAGGCTGAGGAAGAGTCCCCAGGCTGGACCCTCTTGAGGGCAGGCACTGGCCCTTCCTTACTGTTTCATGCCCAACATTGAGCACGCCGCCTGGAGAATAGGAAGTTCTCTCGAAATAGTTATTGGAGGGACAGAGAGGAGTCCAAATGAAGACTAGGGAAAAAGACATAGGAATGTGATGAGAAGGGCAGTGCGCTGTCGTTCGAGTCAGGAGAGTAGAGAGCTCCAAAAAGGAGGGAGAGGACGACTGTCAAATGCACCAGAGGAGCCAGGTACAGTCAGCAGCGTGTCGCAGATGTCGATGAAACACTTTCACCCTCAAGGGCTCCCCAGTCTTGGTCTACGGTGCAGGCTTTCTCCCTGTGAGCACCAAACTTGGATATCCGAGCAATGGCTGGCCACGCAGAACTTGTCCCACAATGTCCCGTGTCCCCGACGCAACATGGTTTCTTTCTTCCAAACCTCGGTCCTCCTCCTCTGCTCCCTATTTTAGTAAACGGCAATACTGACTCTGGTAGCAAACTTGAAACTGAAGAGTAATTGTAGACTGTTTATTTTTATTTACATTCAGAAAAATGTGCTCTTCTCGTGAACACTTTGATGAGTTGGGCAATGAGCAGAGTCACGCAGCCACTACCACAATCAAGTCACAGAACAGTCCCATCACTACCCCCCAAAATTCCTCTCGTGCTCCCCCTTTGTAATCAAACCTCCTGCCTCACACACTCAACCCCTGGAAGCCCCCGATCCGCTCTCCATCCCTATGGTTTTGCCATCTGCAGGGTGTCATAGGAATGAAATAACAGAGTATGCAGCCTTCTCAAGCGGGCTTCTTTCACTCAGCATATTCCTCCATGTTGTTGTGTGTATCAATAGTTTGTTTTTTTATTACCGAGTAGTATTCCATTGGATGGGTGGGTCGCACTTTATCCATTCCTCGGTTGACTCAGTTGGGGGATGTTTGGGATGTTTCCGGCTTTTGTTGGACAGTTATGAATAAAGCTGCTACAGACATTCACTAAGGGGTTTTTGTATGAACATGTGTTTTCATCTCACCTGTGTAAATACTTAGGAGTAGAATTGCTGGGTCATGTGAGAAATGTATGTTTAACTTTACTAAAAACACTGCCAGAATGACTTCCAAAGAGGCAGTACGATCTTGCATTCCCACAGCATTGCATGAGGCTTCCGGTAGTTCCACAACCTCACCAGCACTTGGTATATCTGGTTTTTTGTTTGTTTGTTTGTTTATTTTTGAATGTTAATAGATGTGCAGTGATATCTCATTATGGTTTGTAAGGGCATTTCCAAAACAACTAGTGATGCTGAGCTTCTTTTCATGTGCTTATTTGTCTTACGTATGTCTTCTATATATCTTGTATGGCTCCATCATGTGTCATCTTTGATAAAGTATTTGTACGACTATTTCATTCATTTTTCTAATTGTATCGTTTGATCTTATTATTGACATTTGAGAGTTCTTGACATATTCTGGATACAAGTCCTTTGTAAAATATGTGATCAGCAAATCATTTCTCCCAGTCTATGGAGTATACTTTCATTCTTTTCACAGTGTCTTTTCTGCAGAGAAAATGTTTTAAATTTACGTAGCGACCAATTTATCATTTTTCCGTTTATGGATCATGCTTTTGGTATTGTATCTAATTTTTTTAATTCAAATTTTTTTATTTTTTTAGGGTCACACTTTTTTTTCCTATTTCTCATGAAGAATTTTATACTTTTATGCTTTTCATTTAAGCCTATGATCCACTTTGAGCTAATTGTATAAGGTTTGAGGTATAAGTCAAGGTTCATTTTTTTGCATAAGAATGTCCAAATGTTTAGGTACCATTGTTGAAAAATGCTATTGTTTGTTCATTGAGTTGCCACTAAAGTTCTGTCAAAAATCAACCAATCATATTTGTGTGGGTCTATTTCTAGGTACTTTACTCTTTTTCTGTTGAGTCTGTCCCTCCACCCATATCACACTGGCTTGTTTGCTGCAGCTTTACATTAAGTCTCACAAGCAGGTAGTGTGAGTCCTCCAACTCTGTTCTTCTTTTCCAAATTTGTCTTTCTATTCTATCTCATATGCCTTTCCATAAAAAATTTAGAATGAGTTTGTTGATAATCACAAGAAAACTGTTGTGATTTTGATAGGACTGCATCCATTGATCAATCTGTAGAGAATTGACATCTTAATGATCTTGAGAGTTTCAATTGATGACCCTAGTGTGTCTTTCCATTTATTTAGGTTTTCTTTTATTTTTTTCCCAGCGTTCTGTAGTTTTCAGCATACAGAACCTGCACATACTTTGTTAGATGTATACCTAAGTATTCCATATTTGGGGCCTACTGTAAATGACACAAATGCTTTTTACATTATGCTAAGTGAAATAAACCTGTCACAGAGGAAAATAGGGCATGATTGCACTTATATAAGGTATTAAAAATAGTCAAACTCATGGAGGCAGAGAATAGAATGATGGTTGCCAGGGGCTGGAAGGAGGTGGACATGGGACGTCATTGCTCAATAGGTGTAAAGTTTCAATTATGCAAAATGAGTAAGTTCTAGAGATCTGCTGCACAACCTGCTCACGGTGCCTATGGTTAATGATTTGGAATTGTGCACTTCAAAATCATTAATATGGTAGATCTCACATTGGGTGTTCTTACCACATTTAAAAAATGATACAGTAGAACACAAGGAAACTTTTGGAGGTCGTAGATGGGATTATTACCGTGGGAGGGTGTATATGTCCTAACTCATCAAATTGTATGTATTGAACATGTGCAGTTTTATGTACATCAATTACACCTCAATAAAGCTGTTACGAATGTCAGTTTCCAAATATTAATTGCTAGTATATAGAAACACGATTAATTTCTGTATATTGACCTTTTTGCACTATGACCTTGCACTCTGACTCTTAAGCTGAGTACATGTAAGAGCTATTTTAGATTTCATTGGATTTTTCTGCTTACATGGTGATGCTGTCTGCTAATAGAGACAGTTTTATTTCTTCCATTCCAATGTGGGCATTTTCTTTCTTTTCTGTTTCCTTATTACACTTGCTAGAATTTCAAGTATGACATTGCACAAGAAGTGGTGAAAAGAGCCATCCTTGCCTTGTTCTCTGTCTAGAGGGAAAACATTCAATCTTTCAGCATTAGGTGCGATGTTAGCTTTAGGATTTTTATAGATGCCCTTTATCAGGTTACGAAAGTTACCTTTTATTCCTGGTTTGCAGAGAGTTTTCTTTTTATCGTAAATGGGGATAGAATTTTTCAAATGCTTTTTCTGCAGCAATTGATATGATTGTGTGGTTTTCTTCTCTAGTATGTTACATTGACTAATTTTTGAGTGTTGAACCAGTCTTGCATTTCCAGGATAAACTCCACTTGGTCATGGTCCATTATCCTTTTTATATGTTGTTGGACTGAATTTGCTAATATTTTGGTGAGAAGTTTTACATTTATGTTCACGAGGAATACTGGTCTGTAGTTTTCCATTATTGTAATGCCTCTGTCTAGTTTTGGTAATCAGGCTAATGCTGATCTCATAAAATGAGTTTGGAAGTATTTTCGCCTCTTTCATTTTCTGAAGAGTTTGTGTGGTGGACTGAGTATTATTTCTCCTTTAAATGTCTGGGAGAATTCAGCAGTCAGACCATCTAGACTTGAAGTATTTTTATGGAAGGGTCTTAACTATAAATTAAATTTCTTTAATAGAAGTGTGACTTTTTAGGTTACGTATTTCTTCTTTATTTTTAAATCATTATGCCCTGGGCTCTCCTGAGCCAGGGTGGTGGTGGACCAAGGGCCTCAGCCACGACCCCCCAACACCAGCAGCCAGCCCAGTGACAACCACCGAGCTGCCACAGGAAGTGACCTGGGCTCTCCCAAGGTGGGGAAGTGGGGGGTCTTGGGCCTCAACCATGCCCCTGTGACATGTGCAACCAGCCCAGCAACGACAACCAAGCTGTAGCAAGAAGGGCCCTGGGTTCGTGAGCTGGGACAGTGGGGGTGAGGGCTTTTGCCACAACCCCCTGACATCTGCACCCATCCCAGTAATGACCAGGCCACCGCTGGGTGCCCCCCAGTCTCCCCTGTGGGAATGAGGAGTGTACTACGGGCCTCAATCCCACCCCTCCTTCCTCCTTCTACCATCCCATTTCCTTCCCCTTTCCCTCTCCCCGTCTCTCCCAACTGCTTTGAAACAACATCCAAGAATGTAAAAAATAATATTAATAAAATTACATTTTCGTTAAAAAAGAAAATTTAGAAGTGAGGGATTGCATACCCACCTATTTCTTCTTATGTTATTTCTGTTACTTTGTATCTTTCAGAAAATCTGTCCATTTTATCTAAATTGTCATATGTATGGCATAGAGTTGTTCACGTTATTCCTTAATTACCCCTTTGATACCTATAGTGTCTGTAGAGATACCCTCCCTTTTATTCCAGATGTTGGTAATTTGTGTCTTCTCTCCCTTTTGCTTGGTCAATCTGGCTACAGGTTAATCAAATTTAATGATTTTTACAAAGAAACACCTTTTCGTTTCATTGATTTTCCCTAATAATTGTGGTTTCAACTTAATTGATTTCTCCTATTATCTTTAGGATTTCCTTACTTTGGCATTCAGCTTGCTTTTAATTTACTTTTCTATTATGTTTCTAGTTTCATGATGTAGGAGCTTATGTCGCTGGTTTGAGAGTTTCCTTTTTTCTGAAGGAAAGCATTGAATATTATATAATTACCCCCAAAGCACCGAAGAACAAACACTCCCACTGCCCCACCCTTGGTAGTCACGGTTCCATCCCAAATTTTCCTAACAAGGAAGTGGCCTAATCAGTGTTGGGCTCATAGCCATCAAATGCCATTATTCCAGTCCTTGGAGGTGTTGTCACTGACTTTTAGTAGGGTGAGATTTGGGGTCGCTTTGAGGGCCTGTAGCTGCTTACAGTATAGGGCAGGATGCAGCAAATGCCACTATGAGGTGGGTGGCCTGCTGGTGATACATGTGTCTGCCTTTTCGGGGGAGGGGGTGACAGTGTCATCCCACGTACCTCACTCCATCTAGGTTCTGGCCAACTACACCCTCATGTTGCTCCCCCACCTCTATCCCCTGCAAACACATGCAAACACCAGGCCCTTTTCCTCCTTACTGGTGAGATAGTGTCAAGGAAGAAATTTGTTTTCAGTGCTCGGCCGTGATCCAGACGTTATCCCTCAGTGTCTGCCTAACAGTGGACCTGTCTGTCTGACCCCAAGTCCGCTGGGCCCACCGCCCTCCCTCCCCTCCCACACCTGCCTCTTCCCTTCCTTCCCCCTCCCACATCACAGAACATGCAGACACACACTATATGTCACAATAGGCAAATTTTATTTTACTTGTCACCATCGTGTGCCGTCAGTGTAAAATTCGATGTCCATTACCCGGCAGCCAGCCCTCTGGAGACTTCACAGGTGGTTTTGAGGTCTCTGGTCTCACTTTTAAGTTAGTAGCTGCCCGGGCCATCACTTGGGTTGCTGGAGATCTCCTCGTCACTCGAGTGGCTGGAGATCTCCTTGTCCCTTGAAGTGCTGGGCATCTCCTCGTCCCTTGAGGTGCTGGGCATCTCATCGTCCCTTGAGGTGCTGGGCATCTCCTCGTCCTTTCGGATTTGCTTCAGCTCTTTTTGCTGCAGTTCCTGATTCAGCCGGTGATAGTGGCCGAATAGTGTTGGCTTTTTCCCTTTTGGGGGTTGAATTGAGAGGGTGGTCACTTCTGCAGCAGCTTTTTTCCTCAGACTCCCTTGGAGGGGTCTTTTACGCTTCAAGGTTGTCTTGGGCGCCTGGAAGGACAACAGGGCGATCACAGAAGGGCAACTGTTTGGGGGAAGAGGATGCAGGAGGCATGGGAACAGGGGCTTCCTGGGAAGGAGTGTGGGCTGAGGGAGGTTGTGCCAGGCGAGGACAGGGGAGGGGTCTTGGGAGAAAGGGGTCAAGGGGAAGATGAGAAGGAGCTTGGGTGGTCATCTCACCTTGCCCTTTCCTCTGGACTTGGGTGGACAGGGGGTCTTCCTCTCCTTCCCCGCTTTGGTGTTTCTGGTGGACTGTGGTGTCCTGGTCTCCTTCGCCATGTCAGCACTGCCCAGTGGTCTGTCCCAGGGCCCCTGGCCTCCCTATATATATCCTGCCCAGGACAATGAGCAGCCACACCCTAGGCTTTGTTTGGTCAGCAAGCCCCTCCCCCAGCCCCTCCAGTGTGTCCAGGGAGGGGTGGCTTGACATCACAATGGCCCATCCTGACACCTCTGGGAGTGGGGGGAGGCCAAGGTGCCCTGGCTGGAAAAGGGGACATTTCCTTAGCACCCCTTCAGAGCCTTCCAAACAGACCTGCCACATTCCTCTTTGTTCAATTCTGGGGGGTCACAGGGCAAGGAGAGGGTGTCTCCTCCATGCCCTTGATGTGGAGCAACAGAAACTCTCATTCATTGCTGGTGCATAGTACAGTCATTTTGGAAAACGGTTTGCCATTTTCTTGAAAAACTGAACATACTCCTACCAAAATATTCAGGAATCATACTCCTAGGTATTTACCTAATGCACTTGAAAACCTATGCCTTCATAAAAACTTGCATGTAAATGTATATAGCAGCTTATTTCATAATCATCAAAAAAAATAAAATCAACCAAGATATATTTCATTAGGTGAATAGAGAAACCAACTGGCACAATCATACAAAGGAATACTATTCATTATTAAATAGGAATAAATTAACAAGCCACACAAAGACATAGATGAGTCTTCAATTCATATTGTTAAATGAAAAAGCCTATCTGAAAAGTCTAAACAGTATATGATTCCGTTTATATGACATTCTTGAAAAGGCACAATTATAGAAATGGAAAACATATCAGTGGTTGCCAAGAGATTTATACAAGCACAGGGGATTTATTATGGATGATACTGTAAAAGGTGGATATTTGGTTGCTTTTGTCTGAATATTTGTGTCCCCACAAAATCCATGTGTTGAAATTTCTAACCCCAAGATGATGGTATTAGGAGGTGATGGCATTTGGGAGGTGATCAGATCGTAAAGGCAGGGCCCTCATAAATGGGATTAGTCCTCTTATAAAAGAAGCCCCACAGACATCCTTTGCCCTTCAGTCATGTGAGGACACTGGGAAAACACAGCCAGGAAGCAGTTCCCCACCAGACACAGAATTTACTGATGCCTTGATCTTGGACCTCCCATCCTCCAGAACTGTGAGAAATAAATGTCTGTTGATTACAAGCCACCCATTCTATGGTACTTTTGTTATAGCAGCCTGAATGGAGTAAGGAAATGGCATTATGCATTTGTCAAAACCCATAGAACTTTATAGCACAAAGATTGAACTTAATGTATGTAAATTTAAAAGGTAATTTAAGAGGTTGGGGAATCCCAGGACTGAATGCAGAATGTTGGGAAAAAAATGGATTAAAAAATGTTTAAAACAATCTCAGTGAAGCAGGTGAGGGAAAGAAAAAGTTACTGATCTTAGTAATGTTGGTAATGAGTGGAGTCCGCAACACTAAAGGCCAAAGGAACTGTACATAACTCTTTCTAATTGATAAAGGTGTTTCCTATGGGGGTACCTGGGTGTGGTTTAACAAATCTGAGCCTGCTATTCATGTACACTGGGATTAATTAATTAATTTGAACCATTAATTAAATGGATGGATATGGTGGGGACCAGGTTTCTCACTGATGGGGTGGGAGGGTATGGATAAGCAAGGGGAGGAAGCTAGAATGATCCTGTGGCAATGAATTAGAGTTGGAGACATTAGCATAAAGTAATGTTTAGTTTAATATAGGAACAGATGTTTACATGTATAAATATTTATAGATATGTACATATACATGTTATATACACAAATATAATTTATTACTCTGTCTGCAGAGATGGCCTGTAGCTAACAATTTCCCAGTAGTAATGAGCACACGGAACACCCAGATTTAGATTGCTATAACCATTTCCCATTAAAAGGAACCAGATCTCCTTGGAGAAATGGCTGATATTAGAACTGGGGCAGGATATATATAAGACGAGCCAGGAATATCTTGTAACCCTAGAACTTAAGAGCTAAAGAATATGTTAAAGGATACCACAGCGGTATTCAGCAAAATCCAGACTATGGGAAATTGGAAAGAACATACAATGTGGGTTTTTGTTTGTTTGTTTATTTGTTTGTTTTTTCCAACAACAACAAAATAATTGCAAGGCAAAAGAGGTCATGTGGAAGAAACCTACATGTTAAAAAAGATTTAAGAGCCATAACTACAACCAAAAAATCACTATATATAAAATATATTTGAATACTCATTCAAAGAAACAATTTTTTTTAATAAAAGTATAAGTCTGTCAGATAAGTGTGTAAAGTAGTTGGACATTTGATGATAACTTATTTAATTTTTTATAAATAATTGTATTGGGTTTATATTTTATAAGAAAAGTCCTTATCATTTAAAGATGCATATTGAGATACTTGAGATTAAGTGGAATGATGTCATCAATTTTCTCCATATTAAGATGCAGGTTGGTGGGGTTCTCACTAAACCAAGATTTGCCATGTATTCAAGGTTATTGATGCTGAGTGTCTCATCTATTGGGTTTATTATACTATTCTCTCTACTGCTGTATATGTTTGAGACTTTCTGAAGTAGAAAAGTTTTATTACAAATATCATGCCATTAAAGGTGAAATCCTAAGTGAAACTGACCCCCTTCTTAGAAATAAAATAAATGTGACCAAATTGATCCAAAAATAAAAAGAAAACTTTAATTAAACTATACCAACAAACTATTCAAAACTCAAGCCATCTGCAGTCATTCCAAGATAAGGCAGTTTTGAAGACCAGTTACACCAAATGATCAGGGAGAACTAATCACCATTGTATGTCAGCTCTTTCAAAGCATACAAAAAGATGGGCAATTGTTCAACTCTTTCTCTCAGGCTAGCTCTCCTGGATTCAAAAACTAGATGAGGAACCCCTCCCCTGACCCAATGAAAAGAACACTTGGGGCAGGCTCTCTCATATAGCAGCAAATATCCTCCATAAATTAGTAGCATATCTCATATAGTAGTGACCTAAAATGAACAATCAGGTTTCGCCCAAAGAATGAAAACATGATTTAACATTAGGAAAAAAAAAAAAAAAAAAAAAAACATTTTATTGCAATTTCTTACTTACAAAATAGAGGAGAAAAAACATTTGATTATGTCAATGGGTACAGAAAAAAGCCTTTGAAAGAAATTCAACATGAGTTCATGGTAAAAACATTTAGTTAAATAATATTAAAAGGGAGCTTTCATTTCCTAAAACCAACAACAAACAGACTTAAACATAAAATGTTAGAATTATCATTAAAGGCAAGAGCAAGACATAGATATATGCTATTACCTTTAGGTTTCAAAACAGCACTGGGACAAAAATACAGGGCTATAGATATCAAAATATATAAGGGCTATGAATGTTGGAAAAATATAACATTTAGTAACAATATCATTATCTATTTTGAAAATTCAAAGGAAGAAGCTTTTGGAATATTCAGGTGAATGAGACTTCAGAACTAGCTGTACAGATTACTATAGCAAAATCAAAACCTCTGCTACAAAAGGAAAAATTAACTAGAATAACTAATGGAAAATATACCATTTAAGTCAGCAACAAAATCCAAGAATTAAGGGCTGGCCTGTGGCTCACTCAGGAGAGTGTGGTGCTGATAACACCAAGGCCGTGGGTTTGGATCCTATATAGGGATGGCCAGTTCGCTCACTGGCTGAGCGTGGTGCTGACAACACCAAGCCAAGGGTTAAGATCCCCTTACTGGTCATCTTTAAAAAAAAAAATCCAAGAATAAAAGAAAAAGAAGCATAACAAAAATGTATAAGGTCTTTATAGAGGCAAATATAAAAGTGTACTGATAGATTCAGGTAAAAGGAGTCTAAAATAAATAGAGCAGCATGCCATATTCATGGATGGGGAACAGAATATTGTAAACATGCCAATTTCCCTTAAATTATTTACAGTTTATTGCCTTACCTGCAGCTTCCAAGATGACAATCAAGTGCAGGGTACTGTCTTCAGCTCCCCAATTCAAACCTGGAAAACTATAGAAGAAAGAAAAAATATATCAGCAACAAAATCTACACAACAAAATATGAGAAAACCCTGGGGAACACTGAAGACTGTTGAACTGGTACTTGTGTTTGGGGTGAGGGGAGTGGCAGGGAAGTTGGGGAGGATCTGTAGACAGCAGAGATGGGAAAGGATGGGTAGGAAGTAAGTTTTTAAATTTCTGTCCTCCACTTCACTGCACAAATCTGAGGCAGCACCTCACACCACAGATGCCAGTAACCCTCGGATAATATTAAGACAGCAAGAAAGATGGGGTTGATTGAGAAAGTAAGGCTCCAGAATGTGTGCTAATGACCACCTGTAACCACCTAGTGAGTGAGAATTTGCCTTTAAAAATTTTGTTTCAATAGAATATAAACAGTGGAATCAAAGTAGAAGTAGAATAGGATATCAGAGTGAATCATGCATACTAAAGGTATGCATTCTTTCATGGAAAAAATATATATACTTGTATATATTGCTATCCACATATATACTTAGGAGATATGTAACACATTTCTTTGATGTAGAGGATAAATGTTTGAGAAGGGAAGGTTTCCAGAGTCTGCATCCATCTGGAGAAGAGACCCCGTGGGAGGGAGGTGTGCTGCTTCTCTGACAGAGCACTGTGGTCACAGGTGCATGCAGCACGGGACCCGCAGGCGTTGTCCACAAAGGTTGCAGCTGGTTACATGCTCAGAGGTGCCAGGGCCAGGCCATCTCCCACCGAGCATTTAATCAAGGACTCAGGAGCCAAGATGAGGACCCTCGTGAGTGAGGACTGAGGGGTCCACCCACCCCAGACAGAAGGCCCCGCCATGCCCAGCTCAGCCCCTGCCGTCAGCCCTAAAGACCCCAGGAAGAGTGATTGGGCTGACAACTCCCCTCCCCCATGGCCACCTCAGGGGACTCGGGGAGTCAGAGCCTTGGTCTGAGGTGAGAACACTCAGGTGGGCAGAAGACGGGAATCCAGGCTCTGCCCAGAACCAAGGTGACGCCCCTGAGGGTGAACTGAGGGGACTCACACAGCCCATTCCAGCCAGGACCGCCCCAGGCATAGTGCCGGAAGTGACATCCTCTGACTTCTGCCTTGGGGCTGTGGGAGAGGGTGCAGCATTGTTCTTTTTTTTTTTTTTTTTTGTGACCAGTAAGGGGATCACAACCCTTGGCGTGGTGTCGCCTGCACCGCGCTCAGCCAGTGAGCGCACTGGCCATCCCTATATAGGATCCGAACCTGCGGCCTTTCCGCTCCCAGCGCCCCTGCGCTCCCAGCGCCGCACTCTCCCGAGTGAGCCACGGGGTCGGCCTGGGTGCAGCATTGTTCTGAGGTGCGCCCTACATGCTTGTGGAGGGGACAGGGCCCAGGCTCTGCAGGAGTGAGGTGAGAGCTGAGGGAGGACTGAGGGGCTCTGAATCATCCAGTTGTGCCCCTGCTGTCAGCCTTGGACCACCCAAGGCACACTTGTCAGGCTGAGCCTCTTCCTGCCTCTGCCTCGGGGGACTGTGAGAGTCAGAGCTTGGTGTGACCAGGCCTACTCGGGGTGGGAGAGGGAGGTGCCCAGGCCCAGCTTGAGTCAAGGGGAGGACCCTGAGAGTGAACTGAGGGGACCCACAGAGTCCCATTCCGCTCCTGCTGTCAGCCTGGGAAGCCCCAGTCGTGTAGTGTATGTTATGTCTTCTGACTTCCGTTTTGGGGTTCTTAGAGAGGGGAGGTCCTTGGTCTGAGGTGCGCCCTTCAATTCAGCTGAAGGAAGAGGGCCCAGGCTCTGCAAGAGCCGAGGTGAGATGCTGAGGGAAGACTGAGGTGCCCAGAGAATCATCACTGACCCTGCTGTGAGCCCTGGGAAGCCCCGGAGCATGGTGGCCTAATGTGATGTCCACTGACTTTCCAGGAGTTCTCAGGGCGGTGAGGACCTTGGTGTGAGGGGCCAGACTCAGGTCAATAGAGGGCAGAAACTAGGCTGTGCCAGGCACCAAGGAGAGGACGCAGAAAGAAGAGGCAGGGTGCATTAGACTCCAGAACAAGGGGGCACCACAGAAGCTTGCCCCTGCTGTCAGCCTGGGAGGCCCTAGACTGGATGTCCGAATGAGGCGTCTCCCGGATGTAACCTGGAGAATCTCAGTGGGGAGGGTTCAGGTCAGCAGAAGGAAGGGGCTCAGCCCCTGTTAGGAGGCAAGAGGAAGACTCAGAGGGAGGACTGAGGGAGCATTAGGCTCCAGAACAAAGGGGGACCTCCTCCCCTGCTTCCAGCCCTGTGAGGACCCTCGGCAGGGTGGCCCGATGTGCTGCCTCCTGGCGTCACAGTGTAAGGGAAGAAGGACCACGGTCTGAGGAGTGCACTCTCAGGTCGGCAGATGGAGAAGTCCCAGAACCCTGAGGGAGGACTCAGCAGACCCCCATCCCAGACATAAAAAGCACCACAGATGTCAATTCCTGCTGTCAGTCCTGGGAATCCCTGTGTAGAACTCTCAGGAAGAGACATAGCCTTCCACCTCCTCCTCAGAGGTCTCATGGAGATGGTGGCCTTGGTGTGCAAGACGCACCCACAGGTCAACAGAAGGAAAAGGGCTCAGGCCTGTCAGGAGTAAATATGAATACCTTGGGGACTGTATTAGTCCGTTTCTGTTGCTTATAACAGAATACCTGAAACTGGGTAGTTTATGAAGAAATAGAAATGTAGTTTTGGAGGCTGGGAAGGGTAAGGTCCTGGTGACACATCTTGTGAGGGCCTTGGTCTGTGGGGCAACTCTCTCCAGAGCCCCATGGCGACCAGAGTACCACATGGTGAGAATGGCTGAGCAAGAGAGCTAACCTGCTCACTCACTCTCCTTATAAAACCTTCAGAACCACGACCATGTCCATGCATTAATCCTTTCACTAGGGCATCATCTTCAAAGTCTAGTCATCTTAAAGACCCCACCTTTCAAATACCGTAATTTGATTTCCCACACTCCTCACATTGTTACAATGGAGATTGTTCCCAACCCATGAAGTTTGGGGGACACATTTGACCCATAGCAAGGACACTGAGGGGACCGCACTGAATTTGATCACCTCCTGCAGTCCTCCCTCGGATGCCCTGGGCAGGTGTGGCCAGATGTGGGCCCCTCACTGCTTTTTTTTTTTTTCCATATCTGGGGTGGGAGCTCTTGTTCTGAGAGTTTCTCAGGCCAGCAGAGGTACTGGGTCCAGGTCCTGCCACATAAGGTGGCTGATTTGGTGCAGTTCCTGCTCCAAGAGTATTGAACAAAGGAGCCTATCACAAAGTCAGAAATGCTGGCGATTGTCAACAAAAATTACAAAGACTGCTTCTCTGTGATCTTCAGTGCGGCATCTGAGTGCATGAAGCTGATCTTTGGCACTGATGTGAAGGAAGTGGGTCCACTGACCACTCCTATGTCCTTCAGCACCCTAGGAGCCTCACCTACGATGGGATGCTGAGCGATGGCAGGAGAAGGCCCAAGATCAGCCTTCTGATGAATATCCTGGGTGTCACCTTTCTGGACAGCAACTGCGCCCCTGAGGAGGACATCTGGAAAGTGCTGAGTGTGATGGGGGTGTATTCGGGGAGGGAGCACAAGTTCCTGTGGGACCCAAGGGCCCATGCTGAAACCATCCAGATGAAAGTCCTGGAGTTTTTAGCCAAGGTCAATGATACCATCTCGAATCCCTTTTTTATCTGTTATGAGGAGGCTTTGAGGGATGAGGAAGAGGGAGTCTGAACTGTAATTTCAACCATAGCCAGTAGGAGCCAGGGCCAGGGCTGGTGCACATTCCAGGGCCATATCCAGAAGCTTTTGCGGCAAGTGAAGTCTGAGGCACGTTCTTCACTCTCTGTTTAAAGATGGCAGTCACTGTCCTAAGTAGTGGAGAGGCAGGATGAGGCTTGGGGGAATTGAATGTATAACGCCTTTGTATCCCTGTTTTATACAGGTGACTTGGAGATTTTGGGGGTGATATTTTTTAAATGTTGTTCCTTTTAATAGAAGATTTAATTAAGTTCAATTTCTAAATTTATCAATGGCATTGGTCATAAATATATCGCTGCTTATCCAGTTTGAGAGTTTTGCTGTTTCGTAAAACAAATTGAGAAATCTTCCATACTATTTTGTGATCTGATATAAAGATAAAATGGCATCGGAATAGAAGCTTCCTTGGAAACGTGAAAGAAGTGAGCAGTAAAATGGACATGTTAATTAGGTTATCTGTAGTGTAATCTGGACAACTCTAAGCACGGGCTGGAGTTTGGATAGGGGTGCAATGAATGAAAATAGTGGTTTGGATGGGAAAGCAGCTGGGAAGGAGGAAGGAGTTTGTCCATGACTCAAGCTGTAGGAGGTTGAGTTGCATGCTGCTGGGAAAGAGTCCTCCACACTCTAATTAAATAATAGATCATCTAGGAAGGAAACTTTATAGAGTATTATTTACAAAAAAGCATTTTTAGCTGATTTGGCATTCCATGTCCTATAGCACTGCATATTCTATGAGATCTGAAAAACAAGCAACACAAACAAATTTTTCAGAGGAGAGGGTGGTAGGGTTCGGGGGTAAATAATACTAGAAATAACAGCCAGTCATTAAAGATCTAATATACACCAGGCATTGTGCCAGGTGCTCTACATACAGTATATTTATTCCAACAATCCTATTGGACAGGGCTAATCAAACCCATTTTACAGATGAAGAACCTGGGGCTCCCACGTCTTGGTAATATCCCAGGATCACACGGCTAGTGAGTGACAGAGCTGGGAGTAGACTCCTGGTCTGAAGTCATCTAGAGCCCACACTGTTCCCACTTCTCTCAGCCAGAGACAACCATTGTGTTTCTTCATTTCTCTTCTCAGCACTGCATAATGTCTCTTTGGTGATACAAAGAAGTATCCTGTGTCCAAGGTAATAAAAGGAGGCCTAAAGAAGGTGACAATGAGAATCACAATTTGGGGGTTGCCTGTGCTTGGTATCTTGAGAGCTGACTGTGCTCATTGGAACTCAGAAAGTATTCCTGCACTTTCCCACATTACAGTGCCCTTCCCCTGGTTGTCCTCCATGTGTCCTGTTCAACTCTGGAACCTGACCTACTGCCCAGATCACCACTGGTCCCCATAAAACAGCCGAGAATCAACTACACTCTTCCTGACAAAGAGCATTCCTACCTACTCCCTGCAGAAGTCCTCTGGCTGTCCCATCCCTCACCCAAGAAGCCCTATGATATCAACAGCCCCTTCAACATACAAATTGACATGGGGACACTGACTTTTAGATAGTTGGTTACCAGTCTAGTTATCTTCAACATACTCTCCAAGTGGTTTCCAAATGGGCCGTGAGTAGAGTTTGATTTGGCATGTTATCTATTGGTCCTTGAGATATAACCCTGTAGTTAGAGGGTTTATGAACCACTTTGATATTTGAAATTGGGTGTTAATGGGGTGTTATATTTGCGACTTACTTACGAACACATACTCAGATGAATGTTCAAAAACCAAACCCTTCCTCATGAGTATTAGATGAGTAAAGACTTTGGAAATCACTGTGGAGGAAACATCTACTGAGGCTAAACCCCTGGAGTTCCCCAGGAGGTGAAAATGGTTCCTTGGAAGACATGCAAGCTCTGATTTATAAACAAGAATTAACCATTCTTACACTGTCTTTTGTCTGTTTAACTGTCCCACAGGAAAATACTGGTTTTCAGTGTACCTGATGGCCCCTGTACAGGTGTTTAGGCAAGTTCAGTCATGTGTAGGATAGAAGAAATCCACAGGTTAGGATTTTACCCCTGCATCAAATGGTAGGAGAAAATCCTCAGCCTACCGGAATTATAGAGATTGTTGCAAAGGGACATGCAGAAAAATGATATTGAGTGAAGAAGCTGAGCCCTCCCTGCTAAGATTTACAGAATCATTTGAAAAATAGATATAATCCTGTATTCGAAAGCACCTGTCACATAGCAGATGCTTGTAAAATTTGGAGAATTTTAAGGCAAATGTGGCCTTCTCAGCAACTCCTACTAGAAATGAGAAGGGTTGTGTCATAGCCAGTTAGAGTAGTTGCTTTTTGTTGAGTGCCTACGATGCAACAGGTTACAGGAGATAGCACGAGTGCTCGTCACATCTTGTCCTCCTCTCTTTCCTGGCCACATGGGAACACTACAGTCACTGGTAGTTAGGAAGGGTTCTGTAACTTGTACTTGCCACTTATGTATGAGCAGAAGCATAGCTTGTCACATCCAGGCATTTGAGAGCTAGCGTGCCATGTCTATCCTTTCTCCTTCCGTTCAGCCACAAGCAGGGTGGCTCCATGTTGAGATGGTGGGATCGGGATCACTGGATGGAAGCAGCCTGCATCTCTGGGTCATGTGAAACTACAGAGACCCTGCCAATCCACATCAGAATTATGTGCACATACGAGCTGTTCCAAAAAGCTCATGGAAAGATTTGTATTATCTTTTGATTCTATTTTTCCCCAGACTTTTTGAAGTACCCTTGTAAAGTAAACTTTCATTATGTTAAGCCATTCAAATGTCAGGTTTGTCTGTTGTACCAGTTAGCAGTTACTTTAACTGACACAGCTACTATTTCTGTTGTTAGGTATATATAAGTATTTTGATTACAAAGATAGTACTGCATATACCGTATTCTTATTGAAAAAAAAAATCCTACAAATACAAATACCTCACAATTTTCCATGTTTCAAATTTTTTCCACAATTCAACCCCCTGCTCAGAGGTAACCACAATTAACAATCAAGTGTGTATGATTTTAAAGCTGACTCTAGGCATTATATTGTTTTTAATTAACACACATGGGTAATAACGTACATATTGATCTGTCACTAGGTTTTGTCACTTCATAAAACAAATGCAGGATCTTTCCATGACAGCACGTATAGATCTATGTCATTTTTGAAACCACTCCCTGAAATTCTAAAGTAGGTATGTACTGTAATTAACTAAACTATTCCTTCCTGATAAACACATAGGATGTTTTCCGCTTGCTATATATGATTAATAGAATTAAATCACCATCTTTGAATATAAATTCTTGGGCAAACGTAAATGCTTTCTTATAAGAAAGGCATATTAATGTGGACATTGGGTTAAAGTGGGAAGGGTGTAAATAGTTTAATATTTAATAAATGTTTCCAAAATTTTATTTTTAAAATGTTGTACCAATTCACATTCTCATAAAAATCACAAGTGACTTGAAATTCTGAAATGTCAACAGGACATTTTCCCTATGCTTTGAGAAAGATTCGGGCAGACTGACCAGGAGCCAGGGAAGGAGAGCAGACAGGACACCCTCAACTAGTGAGGGACATCGGGAGGATGCAAGGGAGAGCAGCTGCCAGAATCCATGACTGAGACCACCTGCAAAACCAAGTCCACAGTACCCCAGGCAGGCTGGTGCTCAGAGCTCTGAATCCAGAGCTCAGCACAGGGGATGAAGGGACCAGAGGGAGAGAAGGGGGAGAGGAGAGGAGGGAATGCAGGACTGGTGACACCCCACCCTCCCTTAGAACCCCCTCACCTCTTTCAGGAAGCCCGCAGCCGCCCCCCCCCTCCATCGTTCCAGGTGAGCTGTGTCTCTTGCCCACTCTAGAGGGCAGTGCACCCTCGCCAGTGTCCCAGGCTGGGAGCTGTCCTGATGCCTGCTGGGGCTGGTGTCTTATTCCCTGTGTACAGTGGACCCCTTGTGAACCCCACTATGTGAGTGAGGGTTTGTGACTGATGACTGACAGCTGAGACCGGCGGGAACAGCAATGAGCCCTGGAAGGGTGCAGTGCAGCTGCATGAGGGCAAATTGGAGGAAGAGGGCACTGGGATGGGTGACCTCAGACACTGCTGATGAAATGCTGGGGTGGTCATTCCTTGGAAAGTGATCCGGATGGTGTCCCTGCCTCCGACTGCCACCCCTGGTTTCTGACTGCTTGGCACACCACGGGGCAGGTGTCCCATGACTGCGATTGCTGGCTTATGTTGCCACCACACACTGTCTGGCACAGAGGGTTGGCTAAAGGTGTGGACCTTTGCAGGGTGGGTGGAAACACTGTGAAGATGCCCCCCTTCTTGGTGAAATTGACGGGGAGGTGTGGGGTTCATGCAGGAAGCATCACACATCCCGTTGAGAGCATCCACAAACTGAGACTGTGCCTGGGGAGGATACGTCCACAATGTCCCGGCACTGACAGAATCCGTGGGGATTCTGAAGTTCAGAGAGCACAGTTAAGTGCACCGTCGGTTTCATCACAGAGGCAGCCGGCTCAGGCAGGGCAGGCTGCACATTTGAATCGGAAGATGGGACTGTCTGGTAGTTTCTGTAATTCATTCATTCATCCACACAGCAAACATTTATTGAACACATAGTGAGGAAAACACCAGCTAAAGTAAACAAAGGAGAATGACAGGGTACTTATTTCAGTCTGTGGCTGGGAGGATGGTGAGGTGGAGACACGCAAGAGTTTTAGGAAGTTAGGGACTGCTAAATGACGGGGAGAATCTGTGGCGATCTTACTGCTGAGGCTGCTGAGTAGGGAGAAGCTGTCCCACTTAGCTGGGCTTGAGGATGACGGAGGAAGAGCTTGTGGCGAGCTGATGAGAAAGAGTGTGGAGGATGAGGTCAGGGTGGACCATGTAGATGGGGTGCTGTCGCCTGTCCAGGTGGAGCTGGCCAGCGGGCAGTGGGAAACATGGGTCTGATTATCAAGATGGGGGCCAGGGCTACACATGAGGATTGGCTGAATCAGTAGGCATGGCTCGAGCCCACAAGTTTAGGTTAAATTGAGTATCACATAGATTGTGGCCCATACGCTATAGGATGCCATCTCCATGCTTGCAAATACATTTGGAAACTAAACTTACACACCCAGGGAGGTGTATGTGTATGCCTGTGCCTATGGCTGTGTTTTTGTGACTCATATTATACGTATCATGCCTTTTCAATCTCAGATCTGCTATCTCAGGTTTCTTTTAATACTCTACTCTTGGCATCCTTGTCCAAGGTTAGGTGTAGACCCACCAATATTCAGACACTTATCTCTACTTTGAGGCAGTTGGAAGCTCTGCAGTAACTAAAGTTGCTCATGACAAACAAAGCAAGGGGCTGGAGACAACCTTGAGCTGAGGTACCTGGTGGACAGTGGTTGTCAACATTTTAGATGTGAAACCTCTTATTCCAGCTGAAGCCCTGCACAGAAATGCAATCCATGAACATAGGAAGGCAGAGCAGTCTGGTTGAAGTGAGGACGGTAATCCCAGAGTCCTGTCCACCCAGCGTCCTTTCTCTCTCCTTGGGACAGTGAGCTCTGACACCCCACTGCAGAACTATAGGGTTCCCCCTGAGCATTACTGGAAAAGCTCTGTGTTAGAAGATTCTTTTTCAGACATGGCCTTGTATCTGCTCCTGCACAGGCACTATCTGTGTGGATGCCACTCTGACCAATGCATTGAATTTAATTTTTGCCTCCTTGCTGTGCAGAACTGCCAACAGCTTGTGGCCCCCAACCTCTGCATCTTCAGCACACTTTTTCATTCTGACTTTTGTTTCCCAAGTCGTCATTGCCCATCTCCCCTTGAACTAGACACACATAGGTACACACTGTCCTCCTACCCACTTGTCTATCTCTATTCTCATCAAGGACTGGCTACCCTCCTTCCAACCCACCACCTCTAATCCCTGTCTCTATCTTTCTAAGCTTTGGCCTGCTTCAAACTCTCCTCTGGAAAAGCAGCCCCTGCATTTACTTGATGGCCTCTCAGCACTTAGTAACTTGAGTAACGTGGTTGATTCTCTCTCTGTCTTTCCACATGTTCTTACATCTTTTGGATGAACTTAGGACAAGTTCAGGCACCCTCAACAAGAGCAGGGAGTTTGGTTTATTTTGCTTTCATCTGTTGCCTCTGCTCCCTAACATGGCACACAATCTCCTTGACTGATGTTCAGACGACCTAATCCCAGCTGAAATCTATGTGGGAGGTCAAATAACGACCTATGAAATATGCCCAAATCCTAATCCCTGGAGCCTGTAATGTGACCTTGTCTGGCAAAAGGAATTTTGCAGATGTGATTAATCATAGTGAAATATAGAGACTATTCTTAATTATGTGGGTGAGTCCTATATGTAACCACAAGAGTCCTTATAAGAGAAAAACAGAGAGAGATTTGAAACAGGCAGAGAAGGCATTGTGACCACAAAAGCAAAGACTGGAGTGATGAAGCCATGAGCCCCCAAATGCTGGCAGCTTTAGAAGTTAGAAGAATCCAGTCCTGCTGGTTTTAGTGCTGGAAGACTCATTTGATCTTCTGGCATCTAGAATTGTAGGAGAATCAATTTGTGTTGCTTTAAACCATGACATTTTTGGTAATTTGTTGCAGTGACAACAGGAAACGAATGCAATCCATTAAAGATGTGTCTCTTAATTCTCTTTAAAAACATGGGGTGAAGTGGTTCCTGTACGAGTTCCTTATTCAACAGAGAAGAGAACAGGGAACAGTAATTTGGGTCTGGAGTTTGCAGCATTCCCTTAAGTCACACTGTGTTTACATTTTAAATGATGAATGCTATTTAAATGACTGGCATATGTGGGTTCACTTGGTCACTGTGCTAGGGCCTTGGGTACAAAAAAGAAAACAGCTGGTCATACCCATTGGAACTCAGAATAGTCAAACACATGAAAACCAAGAGGGTACAGTTCCATTTCTCCCTTCTTGATCTTTTATCTATTGTTAGCATACATTTTACTCCTACATGTGTTATAAATCCCATCACACATTGTGATTATTTTTTACCTTAAACAGAGAATTATCTCTTGAAGACATTTAAATAATAAGGAAATTATCTTATCCTTACCCATATCTGGTATCATTTTGTCTGCCTGGAGGACTTCCTTTAATGTTTCTTACAGTGCATGTCTGTTGGTGATTAATTCTGACAAACACTTTATTTCACCTTTGTTTTAAAATATATTTTCACTGGGTATAGAATTATAGGTTAGCAATTTTATTTTTCTTGCAGTGCTTTAAAGACTTTGCTCCTCTCTTCTCTGACTTTTATTGTTTTTGACAGGAAATATACTGTCATCCGTATCTAGATTCTTATCTAGGTAAAGTATCTTTTTTCCTCTGGCTACTTTTAAGATTTTCTCTTTATCACTGGTTTTAAGCAATTTGACTGTTAGGTGCCATATGTTTTTCTTCATGTTTCTTGTTCTTGAGATTCTTTTGCTTTCTTGGACCTGTACGTTTAAATCTGAATAATTTTTATTCATTATTTTTCCAAATGTTTTTTATCCCTCATATTTCCTCTCTTTCAGGGATCTCCAGATGAATCTATATTAGGCCACTTGAAGTTGCTTCATAGCTCACTAGTAATCTATTTACTATTTTTTTTCCTCTGTGTTACAATCTGGAAATTTCTATCGTTATAGCTTCAAGTTCAGTAATCTTTTTTTGTCAAGTCTAACCTTCTGTTAATCTACACTATTGTATTTTTTCAACTCAGACACTGTAGTTCTCATATCTCAAAGACCATCTTCCATGTTTCTATTTTACATGATTAAGTTTCCTCTTATTTTTTGAACAAATGAAATTCAGTTCAAATAATTATTGTTCTTATCTACAATCTATCATCTCTCCCATTTGTATGTCAATGTTATCGACTGATAATTTTCCTATTATTCATCCTACTATCCTGCTTCTTTGAATTCCTAGTAGTTTTGACCGGATGCCAGACATCATGAATTTTACCTTGTTGAGTGTGGATATTTTTGTACGTCTATAAATAAATATTCTTGAGCTTTTGTTCTGGGACATAGTTAAGTTACTTGAAAACAGTATGATCCTTTTGGGTCTTGCTTTAAGCTTTACTCTGTGAGATCAGAGCAGTGCTTAGCCTATGGTCAATATTTCTTCACCACTAAGAAAAAACCCTTCTGAGTACTCTATCCAATGCCGTTTGAATTATGAGGTTTTTCATTTTACCTGCTGGGAATGACAACTATTCCCAGCCTTCTGTGGGCTCGGGAGATCTCTCTGTGTACCTTTCTCCTTTCTAATATTCTGTACTGTAAGCTCTAGACACTTTGACATTCCTGAACTCCGAGCTCCATGTCCTCAACTCAAGGATACAATCAGACTCCTGCTCTGTGAACTGTGATCTGTGATCTCTTTTTAGGCAGTAAGCTGGGGGAAACTGTAAGGCTTGCCCCATTTGTTTTACATCTATCAGAAACCACTGTCCTTTGTTGCCTAATGTCCAAAAACTAAAAAGTGTTCTTTTTATATATTTTGTCTGGTTTTTTAGTTGTTTTAGGTAGGTGTATAAGTTTGGTCCCTATTAATTCATCTTGACCAGAAGCAGATGTTCTATACCCCAAGTTTAAAACCTAAATTATCTATACATGGAAAATATCCCAACATTTCAAACTTACTCAAAACCAGGATTGGAAGACTATGGGACACCTTTATATGTTCATATAGACATACATAGAACAGGAAGAATACACAACAAAATAGCGATGACGTTTTTCTCTTGCTAGTGGAAATATAATTGATTTATTTCCTTATTTGTGCTTTCAATATTTTCCAACACTTCTGAAACACACATGAATTACTTTCATAATTATAAAGTATTATAAATATTTTAAAACATGACTTCAGCTACCAAAAATAAACATGTACTCTTTAAATAATTTGTTTCCAATATTGATCAACCTCTTGTCTTGATTCTAGTCAACCTCTGGGTGCCTTACCATATGTGTAACCAGAAAGAAATAAATACTTTGGAATACAATTAGAATACTATGTGTAGTCACTCAGCTTCTTTCAGATTTTCAAATACAATGCTACACAGAAAGAATCTACCTTGTTTTTAAAGCCCTCCCTCTGGAAAAAGTATTGAGACAGGAGGTGCTCAATTTCCTTGGGTTTGGGTTTCAGAACACACCTCTGGGTTTAAGCCACTCCCCAAGGTCTCAGGCCTCTCCCCTACGCCCTCCCACAGAGGAGACCTATTTTCCAAACCAACACAGGAAAATTGAGACCAAGAGGGGTGACTTATGCAAATCCAGTAGCTGGGCATGCTCAGTAAAAGGAATTTATACCAGTTTATACAACCCCAGTGAAGGAGCATACTCAGTGGAAGAGAGTTTATCCTTTGAATGACCTTCCACTAGAGGTGCTAAAGTACACAGAATGTTCTTGAATATGTTCAGTGCATATGATAGGATTTGACCAATGAACATGTTCCAAAAAGAGACGAACTGAGCATGTGCAAGACTATGTTCCACAACAGGGAACCAACCCCTTAATTGAATATTCACTAAATGGCATGTATATGTATTAGATAGCAAAACTATAAAAGTGGAATCCCTGTAGGAGGCAGGGTTGTTGCTCACTTTCCTGGAGCCAACCCAAGCTTTGCCGGCTGAGGTCTGTATTCTTTACCTTTGTGTTGAGCTTCTTTTTAGCAGGTGGCTACTCACTCTCTTGAGCTAGCCTGCACTTTGTACTAAACTTTAAGTGTGTATTTCTTAGTTTTCTGTTAAACTTGGGGTGGGCCTTGCTCAGTCTCTGGAGCTAGGCCACACTCTCTCTGTGAAACCTGTATCTCTTATTTGCCATATTAAACCTGTTCTCACTTTCTGCCTTGACTCTGCTCTTGAATTCTTTCCTGTGGTGGTGTCAAGAACCTGGTAAGAAGATGGGGTGGGTTGAGGCCTGCTATCAGACCTCCAAGACCCTCTCCTCCAAAAACAAAATAATTATATGTATATTTAAACCACATTCTACATGACATGATTGATCCAATGTTTATATAAAGGACTATGTGTAGGTAATCTTGGCAGAAGAAATTATGATATTCATCATTTTTTTTTTTTTTTTTTTTTGTCCTTTTCGTGACCGGCACTCAGCCAGTGAGTGCACCGGCCAGTCCTATATAGGATCCGAACCCGCGGCAGGAGCGTCGCACTCTACCAAGTGCGCCATATTCATCATGATGAATGTTATTTATGTCTCTTTTCTAATTTTGTAATAAATAAATTATCTTTTTCAAAAAAATGTGTTTTAATCATTACTGCCACTAATTTCAAGTAATGCCTGAAAATGCACTTTTAACATTTCTTGATTTTCATAAAAATGATGCAAGATTTTCATAATAATGATCAGCAATTTCCTTTATACATGATTACACAACACAGCTTCTTAACACATCTTTCACAAAGTCAATACCATGTAAAAAGAATTGTAATTCATGATTCTGTTAATATCTCTTCTGTTATGTGCTTATCTCATACTTATTTTCAGCAATCACAATTCCTCCATTTTAACACACACTGTCCTAACAAAGTCATTAATGTTCTCTTACACTGATGTAATACCTTCTAGTTTTGTATTGCTTTGAGACTGCCATAATGGAAAGTTCCCAATTATAATGGTTGAATTTATTATACTAGATTAGAATTTGAAAAACAAAAAACTCAGCTTAATATTCACCTGGAATATAGTCACAGTCAGCTTAAGAAGAAACTGCATAAGGTCAACACATTAAAAAAAGACATCCAGAAAAGTAGAGAAGACATCGATAACCTAAACAAGGTAATAATGGGTGGCTCAAGTGCCTCTTTATTGAAATTGTAATGTCCTTCCTTGAATAAACGTGTTGAGCTCCTGAAGGTTTCTAATAGTAGAAGGAGTTGGGGGCAGATTTGAAAAACACTTCAGATCAGCAGAGCTTCATGAATTTTGGGATGTTGAAGTTCGAGGGAGGGTAAGGGGGGACGCTCCCGATGATTGCTAAGTTCCAACTTGGATGATTGGTGACAGTAGGATCAGGTTAAGGAGAGAAAATTCTGGACCGGGGGAGCTTGAATTGCGTTTGTACCATCTAGATGGCAGTTTCCAGCAGGTAGTTAAAGAGTATGTAGATAAGGGGAGAAATCTATCTAGGCTGGGGATTCAGATTTGGGAGTTGCTGGTTTATGGGAGTCCATTGAAACCATGTGAGAACTGCTGAGACTCCCAGGCAGGGAGGTAGGTAGTGAAGAGCAGTGGAGCAATGATGGGATTCTGGAAGGTTGCTAGTTAGGTTCGGAGGAGAGCCAGAAGAGCTGGTGTCATAGAAGCCCCAGAGTTTCAGGAAGAAGAACGTGAGGAAAGCTGTGAGAAAGGTACAGCCTGGAAAATGTCTGTTTAATTTCCTAATCGAGGCCATAGCAAGACCCACTTTCACTGGACAGTGGGAACAGAAGTCAAATGGCCGTGAGCTGAGGAGTGAATCCAAATGAAGGCCGGAGGCAGGTAATGGTTACCAACTTCCAAAAAGCATAGAATGAGAGTGTGGCACAATGTATAATAGAGGTTCAGGCAGCACCCAGAACAATGAAATGGCTTGGTTTTGTTGGTAATACGGTCATCTGTTGACCTTATTCGCATAAAAGATGGTAAATCTACAGTGCAGATCTTCCCCATTCAGGCTGAAGAAAACTGTCGGCAAATCCTGGAGGAACTCATGGCAAAGCGGCAGCAGCTTAAAGATGTATGGATCACTCAGAATTCCAACATTGACAAAGCTCAAACTCAAATTGAAGAGGAACGGAAGAAGTTTTTGGCTGTTGAAAGGTAATTAATAATTGATCAATTTCAAAGACCTAGCCAGAGTTTAAACATGTATACCATCGAGGATATGAAATTTCAAACATTCTGGGTTTGGTTTTTTTGGCATCTGGCTGGAATGGGGATCCAAACACTTTGGTATTATAACACCATGCTCTGACCAACTGAGCTGACCAGCCAGCCCAAATGTTCTAATTTGGGGGAAAACCAAGAGAGGCGGTTAGTTGTTTAGAGTAAATAATTCTTTCTGGTGGGTGAAAACATGAACCTGTATAGAGAGTCCCTTACCTTCAATCCTTCTTGATACTGGTACCTTCCTGCTGTACAGAGATTCCCTGTAGTCTGTGCAGCTTAGCACACAGAGTCAGAGAGTAGAATGTAGGGCCACACTGCCTGCTGTCATGTCCCAGCTCTGCTACTTACATACTATGCCTTAATTTCCTCATCAGTAAAATGGGATAATAATAGTGCCTACCTTACAGAATGTTGTGAGGATTAAATGAGTTTATATTCATATGGCACTTAGAATTGTGCCTGGAACACGATGAACATACATTAGCCATGACTGTGATGACACTTTGAATCGGCTGGCATGTTGGACCAGAATGACATCTGCTTTCCTGTAGGATGGACACGACCGTGGGTGACCAGATGAAATGACTCTGATTTCGCTGAGCTTCACGGCATTTCACAATTTTCCTCATTGTCCAAAGATCTTCAGTGCTTCAGAAAGCTCTTTGTCTAAGATTTTTGAGTAGAATTAAAGTCTGTTTACTCTTGAATTTTTATACTTGCATTTAGTTCAAACAAAATCATTTGTTTTCCTGTTCTTGAAAACCATACAGTCCTTCCTTCTTCCCTTCCTTCCTCTTCTCCATCCTGTCCTCTTTCTAGGACAATTTAAAATCCCACACCGTTTCAGCTGGTAAAACTCAAACCCTTATTTCCAGGTAGAAGGCTTACATTAGTGGTGGTGGTGGTAAAGAAGCTTCAGATTATTAAGTTTTTAATAATAATTTCTTGCAAAGATACTATTTCCCTTGGTTTGAGATTCTAAAATGTCGAGCTTATATTTGAGGGAGAAATGTAGCTTGAAAAATTATACGGATTTAAAAACAAAGTAACTAGAAAAGCACTGTACATTTGTTAGCCCTGATTAAAGCAGTAATGGGCATTATTAAATAATGTTCCCTTGGATTAACATTACATTTATGGCCTTTTGCAAGTGTGTTAATGTGTAAATTTCAAGCGTCAATGAGTGAAGTCTAGAGCTTATAGCAATAATTGGAAAAAATATTTTGTCATGGAAGTTTATAACATACATTTCTCTTCCCTGGTGCAACTTTATACAATGAATAAATATCACTTTCATATCCGTGTATTTACAGGCAAGTGGGAAAGTTGCAAAAAGAAGTTGTTCTCATTCAAACTTCTGTGGAAAAGAAACAATTAGAGAAACATGACATGCTCCTTGATTGCAAAGTTCAAAATATTGAAATAATACTTTATTGGGATCATTGGATGACATCACTGAAGTGGAGGTATTCAAGCAAATGATTTTAAAATATGTACAGTTGTATGGAAATTACTGCAGTGCCCTTTGACTGCTTTTTCTTTCTCTTGTTCTACAGCCCGTTTAGGGGCAGGGAAGACATCTTCTTCCAGGAAGGAAAAAGGGCAAAATGGTTGTCATTTCAGAGGATTCGGCATTTCACGCATTTCTCTTTTCTCTTTTGTTAATCATGTCTCTTTAGCTCTACAGGATGGATCTGTGTTTCTTAGTTATATATTAGATACCGAAAAGAAAACAGAATTACAGCTACTGGAGTTGAGAACTTTTTACACAATGATGTGCAGGCAGTATGCAAGTCACCTGCCAGCAGGAGCAGTTCCCCGCACTCTCCTAACATTGTACTTAATGTGTGGAGGGATCTTGCTCTGCACTTTCACCCACAACTGTATCAAGGTGGTTCTGGGAAGATACAAATTCCACTGAGTATTTCCAGGTGGCCAGAGTGCGCGGGTAAGAAATCACGAGATAAAGCCAAGGCCCACTAATGGTCGACATTTCCCTGTTGGCCTTTTTTCCTTCTTTTTCACCACGTTTCTCTTATACAGAATATTTTATGTTGGTTGCAAGGATATGCGGGTATTTCTGTCCCTTATGTTAGGGAAGGAACACTGTACAGTTCAGAAAGAATGTCTTACTCTCAGCTAATCCACAGTATATATTTGCTTTGCTTCTCAAGTCATCTGCGAGTTCTAACTGAGTGTGTTAGTCGATCTCTTCTCTTTGGTCTCCCTTCCCCGTCCTGCTCCCCTTCCTACTGTGCCTCCAGACACTCAGAAATTCACTCAATTCCATCCAGTTTTCAGCTACATAAAAGGCATTGGGAACCTTTGGGTTACTCAGAATGAAAGGTCTATAAAAGAAGCTTTTCTCTAGCTAATATTGACCACTTCTCATAGCATAATTCTGGTGTGGTACTACCCTCAAAAGTCTTTGTCTTTTTTCTCTATTTTAACAGAGATCACATTCTAGACAGGAGGTAAGGAAAGGAGAAAAGCCTTTCCTGGCCACAAATAACACAAACCCAACTCAAATCTCTTTAAGATTTAAAAAAGAAAGAAAGAAAGGAAGATAGAAAGTGGGATAAAGGGTTGGGGTGGAGTGGAGGAGGTCTCGTGCAGGGCTGAATCCAGGAACTTGAATGCTGCTGGAACTCTTTCTTGCTCAGTACATATTGGCTTTGTTCTCTCTGATTGACTCTCTCCACGGGGCTGGAACTGTAATCACTGGCTTTGACTAGAGGGGAAAGAGAACATTCTCCTGCCCTGTCTCAGAGAAATCTTGTCAGAGAATTTGGATTGGCTTATTCTGGGTCATTTACGCACTTCTGTGTGTGTAAAAAGAGGGGAAGAGGGACCTGTTACCAGCAGAAGGAGGTGGGAACAGAAAAGCAGTGCTCACTGTGCTACTGAAAGAAATGGAAAGTCTGTTTAAAAAGTTAAGGTAGCTTTAAAAGAGGCTTGTTATACAATGGAATAGAGGAGGAAGCAATTTTAATGACTGACGTCTACATAAATGTTGGTCAGAAACAATGTTGCTGCTCTGGCGTTAGTGAACCTTTGGGAAAATGTTCCAGCATGCCCACCATCAATGTGAAATTACTTATTTATTAGCATGAAAGACTTCCATATTTATGGAAGGGTATTTCAAAGCAGGTATAGTATTAGGACTTTAAGGTGAATTCATATTGAATTGTTATCTAAAAAGAAAAGTGAGACTTCCACTTTCCAGTTCAGCATGTAGAGGCTTGCAAGTTGCCACTCTGACCTAACAAAAAGTAAAAAGTTGAACAAAATGAAAAATCAATAATTTATTAGATTCATAAGAGAAGTAAGGTCACAGGTCATACTGCTGCCCCCCAAATTGGGGAGACAGTTGGATACACAGTATAGCAATTTCCTGGAGGAGAAACCCATGAGCAGAAACCTCCATGGGGAACCGGTGCCACTGCGGTAGGAAAACCTAAACTGTAGTTTCTGAATTGCGGGAGGCTCAATGTGGAAAAGTCTAAGAGAATTAAAAAAAAAAAAAAAAGTCTGGTTTCAGGGGACCCAGTGAGTGGGGGCTCCCACACTTTTGTAGGTGTTACTTCCTGAAGCTCTACCAGGTTTTCCCTGTGAATATCAGAGAAAAATCTACTTGAGCTTAAGGCAGGGGGAGAAGAGGAACGATTCTGAGAGCCAGAAAATTCCATTCTTCTTAAGGTCTGCCCTCAGGTGAAACATCTTAACCAGAGCTGAACCTTCTAGAGTTTATATTAGCACCTAACCCCTCTGGGGGAAGGGAAATACCCAACCCCAGTCAACTCGAGCCAGAAACACTTGTCAAGTTCAGAAACACTTGTGAAGTTCAGAGTCCGTGGACACAAGCTTGAAAAGACTGAGACCTAATCATAGGAGTGTAGAAGGCTTCTCCTCCCCACACACCTCACCACCACATTACTAAAGACCTGTTTACAGCACTTCCTTTTACCCAGTACGTCACGTTCGACTATCAAGAACAAAATTACCAGACACACTAAAAGGCAATAAATACAGTTCGAATAAATAGAACCGTCATCAGAACCAGAGTCAGATATGGCAGGGATCTTGGAATTGCCGGACTAGGAATGTAAAATGACTGTGATTAATAAGCTAAGGACTCTAATGGAGAAGACAGACAACCAGAAAGATCATGTGGGCAGTGTAATCAGAGAGATGGTGTGTTCATTTCTGTTGCTTGTAACAAAATACCTGGAACTGGATGATTTATAAGAAAAGAAAATTAATTGCTTACAGTTTCAGCTGGGAAGTCCAAAGTCCAGAGAACATATCTGGTGAGGGTCTTCCTTGGTGATGGTTTTACAGCAATGCAGAAAATGGCTGAGAGAGAGGACTTCTCATGTGCTCTTCTCTTAAAGCTTTCTTGGAACCATGCCCATGACCACCATGTTAGTCCTTCACTAGACATGATCTTCAGAATCTAATCGTCTCTTCAACGCTCCTCCTTTCTCTTACCATAATAGGATTTCCCACCTCTTAACACTTTCACAGTGGTGACCAAGTCCCCAGTACGTTAAACTTTGGGAGGACACAATTCAATCCATTCAATCCATAATAGATGTAAATTCTAAGAGAACAGTAGAGAATTGCTAAAGATCAAAAACACGTGAAGAATGGTTTTGGTGGGCTTATTAATAGTTTGCACATGGCTGAGAAAAGGATTTTTCTGAGCTTGAGGGCCTCTCTATAGAAACCCGCAAAGCTAAAAAGCGAAGACAAAAAAAAGACTGAGGAGGAAAAAGAACAGAATATTCAGGAATCATGGAAGAGCTACAAAAGGTATAACATGTCTATAATGGGAATACCAGAAGGAGAAGTAAGAAAGTAACAGAAGACATATTGGAAACAATGACAGAGAATTTCCTGAAATTAATGTCAGATATCAAACCACAGATCCAGAAAGCTCAGAGAACACCAAGCAGGTGTTTGGTGGTGTCTTTTCAGACAACACCAAAGGCATGCCTCATGAAATAAATAATTGACAAGTTGGAATTTATTAAAATTAAAAATTTCTGCCATGGAAGAAACTGTCAAAGGAATGAAAACACAAGCTACGGACTTGAAGAAAATATTTGCGAAAGTCATATCTGATAAAAGACTTACATGAAATATATAGAAAGGCACTAAACCCAGCTGAAGGAGCTGCCTGGAGTCCACAAAGTTGTGCTCCCATAAAGGAGATCACACCGTACCCCACCCTCTGTGGCTCACAAGTCTTCTTCCCAATCTTAGAACTAGAAGTGCTGCTGGAGGGTGTTTTATGGTATGGGGAGGAGTGGGGGTAGCTGTGCTCTCACCCTCAAGCTAGAACTAAAGCTGCAAACCTACACACTCCCTTTGGAGGAATCTTTGCCCCCCCAGTCCACCTGCAGGGACTGAGCTGAAGGGGTGCATTGCCCCTTGGGAATTGTTGTCTTAGTTGAGAAGCTTCTTGGCTCAGTTAAGCATCCGGGTATTTCAGGGCTGAGCTGATGTAGTGCTTCACATCCCAGGGAAACAGAGCAGTGTCTGAGGTGAGGGGCTGGACAACTCTGGTACTCTGCATCCCTGGAGCTAGACTGTTATCTTAGAGACTGAACTGTTGAGTAACCCCTTCCCCTGGGGAGTGAAGTCAGCGCTCTGCTACTCCCTTCCCCCCAGAGTCTAAAAATATGCACCCTCCATTCTGGGTTTATGCTGCCACTGCACCTGGCCTCTGAAGACTCAGATAGTGCTAAGTCCCACTGTTTCAGGGACTAAAGTCACCACTACAAGGTGCCTCATCCCCTGGGAACTGAGTGACAACTAAGCCCCATTTGCTCTCGTTCCCAAAGTGCAGCCATAGTCTGCTCCCCCGATCCAAACCTCCAGAGTACCCTTTCTCCCCCAGAGTCGGGCCAGTGCCGTGCTCAGCACCCCCTCACACCCAACCCCAGGGCCAGAGTCACAGCTAACAGAGCCCAAGCTGCCAGGAGGCCTGCAGCCACCAATCCTGGCACTGTGGGCAGTCAATATTTAACACTGCCACAGAGTACGAACCTGTACCCCAAGATCGAGGTGCCACAATAGGTTTGTGAGACACTGAACCCTTAAGACCAGAAATTGAAACTACTAGAAGGAAACGTTGAGAAAATGCTACACAAAATGACAGTGGGCAGTGCTGTTTTGAACAAGAGTACAAAGGAACAGGCAACTAAAGCAGAAATAGATAAATGGGACTATGTCAAACTGAAAAGCTTCTGCACAGCAAGGGACACTATAAACAAAGTGAAGAGACAAGGTACAGAATGGGAGAATGTATTTGCAAATTACACATCAGACAAGGGTCTAATTACCAAAATATATAAGTAACTCAACAGCAAAACAACCAAATTAAAAAATGGGCATTTGACCTGAACAGACTTTTTTCAAAAGAAGACATACAAATGGCCAACAGGCACATGAAAAACTGCTCAACATCACTAATCATCAGGAAAATGCAAATTGAAACACCAATGTGATATCTTTCTTCAGTTAGAATAACTTTTATCAAAAAGAGAAAATAGCAAATGCTGGTAAAGATGTGGAGAAAAAGGAACTACTGCCTTGGTGGGAATGTAAATTAGTACAGCCATACTGGAAAACAGTGTGGAGGTTCCTCAGAACACTAAAAATTGAACTACCTGATGACCCAGCCATCCCACTACTGGCTATATACCCAAAGGAAATGAAACCAATGTATCAAAGAGACATCTGCACTCCCATGTTCATTGAAACACTATTCACAGTAGACAAGAGATGGGATCAAGCTGAATGCCCATCAACAGATTAGTGGATTAAAAAATTAAACAACAACCCTGTAGTGTATATACACAATGGAATACTATTCAGCTATAAAACAAAATGAAATCATGTCATTTGCAGCAGCATAGGTGGAACTGGAGACCATCATTTTAAGCAAAGTAAGCCAGGAACAGAAAGACAAATACCACATGATATGTGGAAACTTAAAAAAAAAAAAAAAAAAAAAAAAAGCATTTCATAGAAGTGGAGAGTAGAATAATGGTTACCAAAGTCCCAGCAGGGGAGGGAGGGTGAGGATGGGTGTGGTGGCAGGGACTGGTTGACTAACAGGTACAAAGCTATGCTACCTACCCTAAGTGGATTAATTGACAGTATATATATGTATTGAAACAACACCCTATTTCCCACAAATATGTAGAAATAAATGTTAAAATTTAAAAAATAAAAGTTTAAAAGAATGAAGTACTGATACATGGCACAGCATGGATGAAGCTTGAAGAACTTATGCTAAGTGAAATAAGCCAGACTCAAAAAGACAAACATTGTATTGTTCCACTTATGTGAAGTACGTAGGATAGTCAAGTTCATAGAGAGAGAAAGTAGAGTAGTGGTAAACAGGGACTGAGGGGGAGAGGGTGTGGGATGTTGTGTAACGGGTGCAGAATTTCAGCATGGATGAAGAGAAGTTTCTGGAGATGGATGGTGCTGATGGTTGCACAAGAATGTGATTGCTCCTAACACCACTGAACTGTGCAGTTTAAAGTGGTTAAAATGGTAAATTTTATGTTTTGTATATTTTATCACGATAAAAAATTAAAAGTGAGTGAAATAAAATTAAATATTTAAAAGAAAAGAAAAAATATACAAAGAATTCTTAAAAAAAAAAAAAAAAAAAGAATTCTTAAAATCCAAAAATAAGAAAACAACCTGATTAAAAACTGGGCCAATGACCTTAACAGACACTTCACCAAAGAAGTTATACAGATGGCTTCACACCTACACCACTACACACCTGCGAGAATGACCAAAACCACCACGACACCCCTATTAGGGTGGCCAAAATCCAGAACACTGACAATAGTAAATGCTGGCGAGGATGTGGAGCAGGAGGAATTGTCTTTCATTGCTGAAACCCATAGAATGGTACAGCGTCTTTGGAAGACATTTGTGCAGTTTCTTACAAAACTAAAGAATACTCTTACCATGTGATCCAGCAGTTGCACTCCCTGGTATTTACCCAAAGCAGCTGAAAACTTCTGTCCATTCAAAAACTTGCACGTAGATGTTTATAGCAGCTGTATTTATAATTGCCAAAACTTGGAAACGAGCAATATGTCCTTTAGTAGGTGTATGGATAAACTGTGGTACATTCAGACAATGGAACATTATCCAGCACTAGAAAGACATGAGCGATCAGGACATGAAAAGACATGAAGGAAACTTAAATGCATATTTCTGAGTGAAAGAAGCCAATCTGAGAGGCTACATACTGTATGATTCCAACTGTATGACATTCCAGAAAAAGCATAACTAGGGAGACAGTAAAAAGATCACCGGTTCCCAGGCGTGAGGGATGAATAAATGGAGTACAGAAGATTTTTAGGGTAGTGAAACTACTGTGTGTGATACCATTACCGTGGCTACACGTTGTTATACATTGATATAAACCCATAGAAAGTACAATAGCAGGAGCGAACGCTAACGTAAACTTTGGACTTTAGGTGACTATGATGTGTCAGTGTAGGATCGTCAGCTGTAACAAATGCACCACTGTGGTGGGAGATGTTGACGGTGGGGGTGGCTGTGCATGTGTGGTTCAGGGGGGATATGGGATATCCCTGTAACCTTCCTCTCAACTTTGCTGTGAACCTAAAACTGGTCTAAAAATAAAGTCTAATTTTAAAACGTGATACTTCTCGGCTGTGCGCTAGCGAAGCTACACAGGAATATTGCATTCACTCGTGATGCTTGTCAAGAGTCCGGGATAGTGAAGAAATCCTAGACCAGGTGGTGTTGGGAAGTGACGTCTTGGGAACACACTGATTCTCTTCATATTGGTGAAGGTCTCTCATGTGGGTCACACTTGTTCTTTCTGGTGCTAAGGGGAATACTAGATTTGGAGAGTAGAGGCCACAGAGGCCACTTCCTAGGAGAAAGATAGAGGGCCTCTCCTGGTGAGTTCCCTGATTGGAATTTTGTAAGCACATCTAGTGGTGGAGGTGTAATAGTGATGCTGTCCGAGATATTCTACAAAGCCCAGAATACAAACAGCCTGAGATAGGAGGTGTCTCTCTCCTGATGGCTGAACAATGATCACAGGTTAAAAATGGTTGTCTTACAATTGTAGGAGTAATTGTCTTTCAACACCTGTGAGGTAGAACCTGAGATTCACCTTCTGATGGTGGCGTTCAGACAGAGAGTAAGTTACTTACACCTGCCAGGGTTCTCATAGAAGATTCTTATATTTGGGGGAAGACTTTAGTAGGTGACAGGTTCCCAAGTCATAACGTGCTGGGGAAGCACCTGGGATTCTTCCTGCCCAGGAGTCTGCATTTCTAACCGCCCGCAGGTGAGGCCTGCTGTTGCTAGTCCAGTGACGCACTTTCAGCAGCAAGGCACCAGATGACTTACATAAAAGTTTAATACAAAAGAGGATGTCGAATCACATAAAAAATGATCATGAGATTTAGAGCATTGACAGTACATTTTGTAGTCAAGTTCAACTTCTGTGTGAGCTGTTTTAACATAAATTAATTACGTAAAATGTAGACTTAATTCCAAAAGTAATTTCATTGAGTTTGTTTCAGCTGAGAATATCTCCAAAGGAGAAAGTGACAGTCGTTGTGCTCACTTATTTCTTCCTTCTATCCTATTCCTTCCTTCGTTCAGAGAGTAATAAATATGGAAATCAAAGTATATATGGTCAGTCATTACAGTAGGCACTGAGAATACAGCAGTGCATACAATGGCCAAAAATTCTCTTCCATATTCTAGTGAGGGAGAGATGGACAGATGAAAAGATAAACAAGTAAAATATTTGTTTGTGACGTGTTGATACATGCTAAAGAAAAAAATAAGGCAGGAAAGGGAATGTACGGTATCAGTGGAGGGGAGACTGCAGTTTTAGGTAGAGAGGCCAGGGATGGCCTGCAGGCAGCCAGCGAGGAGAGAACGTGAGACCCGAAGTGGTGCAGACATCTCGGGGAAGTTGTCCAGGCAGAGGGCATTGTGCCAGCCCTGAGGTGGGCATGTGCCTGCTGTGCTCAAGGAGGCCAGTGTGGTTGGAGCAGGGTGAGCACGGGACAGTGGTGCACAATGAAATCAGAGGGTGACAGAGAGCCAGGGCATCGTGGCCTCGAAGGCCTTCATTGTTAGCTTTTAATCATGATGAGGTGACAAGCAACTGGAGGGCTGGGGGCTGACCAATGAATAGGGATCACCATTTCAAATAGCAGAGTTTTCCATGTTTTTCAGTTGGGAAGTAAAGCAGAAAGTATCCAGGCAACCATTAGTATCTATGAAAAAGAAGAAGCCATTGAAATAGACTACAGCTCTCTAAGTGAGGATTTGAAGGTAATTGAAAGGTTTCCATTGTTTCTAACTCACTCATAATAATAATGAATATAGTATTTAAATATCGCAAGAAGACATTTAGATGATAGAGTAAGTTTTTCTTGTTAAAGTAGATTTCCCTAATGGTTTTTGAAGAAGTATACAAAGGAAAAAATATTTTTCCTATACTCACAAGACTTCTGACACCAAATATGTGGGTTTTTGATATACCGGGCAATTCTCCAATTCTGTGAATACCATCTCAGCATTCTAAGATTCAGCTGAATTCTGACACTATCTGCCTGGACATAGTGTCAGATGCCACAGGTAAAGGGCTCAGTCCCACAAGACTGCTCACACTTCAGACACCAGTTACAGGCCTGGCCTCCCATACTTCTGACCAACTGTCTATAAATCGGGGGATCCCACCACCTCCTCCTCAGGTTTGATAATTTGCTAAATGATTCAAAGAACTCATGGGAAATATTTTACTTCATTTACTGGTTTATCATAAAGGATACAACTCAGGAAGAGCCAAATGGAAGAGATGCACAGGAGTAGGTATGGGAGAGGGATGCAGAGCTTCCGTGTCCTCTCTCATACCCCCTCCAGGGTCACCACCCTCCCAGCATCTCCATGTGTTCACCAACGCAGAAGAGTCTCAAAGCACGTTATTTGGGGATTTTTGTGAAAGCTTCACTATGTGGCCATGACTGAGTAAATCATTGGTCATCGGTCATTATACTCAATCTCCAGCTTCTCTGCCCTCCCCAGACAGTAGGGGCTGAGGTTGGTTCCTCTGGCAACCAGTCCCCATCCTCCAAGAGTCAGCTCATCAACATAAACTGGTTTGTTGGAAAGGGGCTTATTATGAATAACAAAAAATGCTCCTCTGACCCCTATCATTCAGGAAATTCCAAGGGTTTTAGAAACTCTGTGCCAGGAATCAGGACAAAGACCAGAGATATATTTATTATATCACAGTAGCACAAAATGGCAGGAAATAGGTTCCTTTTCTAATGTTCGTATCAGTGTGTCTCACTGTGTGTTCTGCAGAACACTAGTACCATGACATGTCTAGCCCAAGAAAAGTTTCTGTGGTCAGGTTGAGAAGTCCTGCATCAACAAAAGTAGCCAACTAATTCAGCATCCTGAACTGGCCCTGTCAGTGTCCCAATGTAGTACCCTCAGCAGGTACAGGGGCTTCTCCAGAGTGCCATAGGCGATAGTGTGGCAATCGCTCCACAGCTGCAGAGGACAGACCTGGAATCCAGCTACACAATCCCTTAATTTAGTAGCGCTGGCTCATTTCTCAGTCATCCCTGTAGCCATACATTTCTTGCATGGTGGTTTCATCCAGAGGCTGCTTCTCTTGTGAGGCCAAAATGACTGCAGCCAGTCTTGGCTTTCCAGACACGCAGCCATAAGCTTCAAAGGAGAGAGAGGCTGCCTTCTGTAGTGGAGCTGTTCCAAGACTGAAGAACAGTTCTTCCTACCAAGGCCCAGCAGTTGTCTTCTTATCCCAGTGGCCTGAATGGAGTCACGTGTCCATTCCTGAGCCCATCACTGTGGGGGAGGGGGTGGTAGTCTCTGCCTTAGACCAAGCATCCCCGCCACTACCTAGTACCTGGGATCTATGAGGGAGCAATGGACCTGCCTGGTCAAAAGCATGGGCTGGGGTGGAAAAGAAGAGATGGAGAGTGGATGCTAAGCAGCGACGCCCACCACATCTTCTCATTACATATGTTGTTAATATATTTTATTAGATTTGCTGGACGCTTTGTATTTGTGACACCTTTTGGCAATAAGAAAGAAGCTTTTGTCTTCTCTGTAGTCTTCTATTTAGTGCTTTCTCCCTTTCCTTTTGTATTTGGAAAGTCTTTTCCCAACTCCTTACTGAGTAAATATTTATAAATGTTTTCTTCCTGTTTATGATTTTCTTTTGTTTTCATTTACCTCTTTAATTCATCTGAAATTTATTTTAGTAATGATATGAGTTAAGAATCTATTTTTTTTACAAAATGCTGAAGTTAACTAATTTAGTCACCAACATTTTTCAAATAATTCTCTTCCCAGGGAATTAAAATGCCACCTTTGTCATGTATTAATTAACTTTCTGGGAGGTAAGGAAAGTTTTCCTGGAAGGGCATGCAACACACTTTCTCTTTCCTCCTCATCTGAGTTAATTCTGTCATCACTCGGGTTTCATTCAGGCCGTTACCTGCTCTAGCTGGGTGGGATCTTCTCTCTCTGCCCCGTGGTACCTGTGCTTGCCTCTTAGAGGTCTTTCTCCCTGTTGTAAATGCCAGTTTCTTTTTCTCACTACCTGTGAGCCCTTTAAAGGCAAACACAGTAGTTTTCATCATTAAGTCCTCAGAGTCTAATCCATAGTAGATGATCAATATTTTTAACCAAAGGGTAAATAAAGGTGATATAGAAATTGGTGCTTTTTACCAGATTAAAAAATAAGGAGGTAAAGTGTGTTCCAAGAGAGCAGCGTAGGCAACACTAGAGCCACGAAAGAGCACAGCCGACTCAGGAAGCTGCAGACACTGTGGTGCTGTGGTGCGACTGCAGCCCCAGGCTCAGAGGGGGCTTCGGGGAGGGTGGGGCGCAGAGGGAGCTGGTGGGGTCAGATGGCGAAGGGCCCTGCATGTGTGCCTTACCTTAGCAATCTGGATGAAAAGCCATGACAATCAGTGTTGTTCTTTGCCAATAATAGGCTCTACAATCCGATCAAGAAGTCAAGGCCCACCTTAGATTCCTACTGCAGCAAATAGCATCCCAGGAAGATGTTCTGTGCAAGAGAGGAGTTCCATACCGACGAGCCCAGGAGAACTTGAAGACTCTCAGACACAAGTTTCAAGAATGCACAGATGGTGAAATTGAGTTTAGTTGTTAATAAGATCATATTCATGGGTGTTTTGATTTCTTTAACACTTGACGACAATCCCCCACCGATTGTACCTTTCTGTTTTTTATTACATATATTTACCTCTGTTGTCTTAATGTGTGCTTTTAATACCAAATCACTAATTGCTTTCTTTTTGAAAAAGTGCTTAATTTAAAACATGTTTATGGGTTATTTTAGAACAGATAATAATATTTTTTATACCAGTAAAATAGGTTTCTTATATACTTGTTAGAACCTGTCCATATTATTTAGAAATTATCCCTATTAGAAAAAGGGCTCATCGATTGTAAAAGCCATGCTCCTGAAATTAATTATAATTGAGGTATGTTGAAGGTAGATTTACTCGAGACAAGCAAATATGAAATCCAATTTTACAAGTATTTTATGCTTTAAAGTCTAAATAAGAGAAGCCCCTCAGTAGTTTCCAAAATAAAGAACACTGATTCTCTCTTAGCTTTTGAGGCCAGCACAAAGGAAGCCACAATGTGTAGGCAAGAGTTTGAACAGGTGAAAAAAAGGAGATACGATCTTTTCAGCCAGTGTTTTGAGCACGTGTCAACCTCAATTGATCAAATCTGCAAGAAGCTCTGTGGAAACAACAGTGCCCAAGTATGTATTTTTCACCCCAAATACTAGTGGGAATTTTATGTTATCGATAGTGGCTTTTTTCTGGTGGGAAAGAAATAAACACTGCCCCATTATTTGAGTGACTTGCTTATGGGGCATAGTCAGTTCATGAAGATTGGTTCTCTAATGACCTGTTTTTAGATCCCATTCATTCTACACTGGCCAGCCTGGACAGAACTTCTCTGGGTCTGTTTCTTCATTTAAAAAAATGAGTTGGTTAGATCATTTGGTTTCCAGGTTCTCTTGAGTTCTGAAATGCTGTTGTCTGGTACTAATTTGATTTTAAAGAACGGTAGGTCTCTATGATAAAGTTGGGATCATGTAGAAGACTTTGGGAAAACAGTAGATTTGTGAAGTCGAACAGAATAACAAGTGAGAGGGAAAGAACTAAAGTTAGGATTCAAATCCACATATGTCCCTTTTAATGACAGCCTCTCTGCTATAACCACCCATTGCATTATAAATATCCATAGCAAATACTTAGGGAATTGAGTGTGAAATAAAGAAGGAGGTCAGGATTGACGTACCTGCTCTGCTTTTGTATTTTCATGTGTTTGTTTGTTTGTTTGTTTGTTGTTCTTTATGACTGAGAGATGGTCCTGGATCAGATATTTCGAATGTGAATTGAAAAAAGCATACTAATTTTCAGTAAAGTAAGGTTAAAATAAACCCACTAACTCCTTGAGAACAGGAGTTATCTATTTACAGTGCCTGGCCCACAACAGATGTTCAATAAGTGTTTGATGAATAGACCAGTGAGTAAACTGAATGAAGACTGTTGGTGTTAGACAATGGCATTGCTGCAGAGGTTCGAATGGCAGTCTGCTGGCAAGGCCTGATCCTTGGGCATGTTAGGATGTTTCCCTTCTTCCCTCTACTTAGACAACCCTGTTGCCTGTGACTACATACAGAGCTAAATACATTACTTACAGGCATTGGTATGTTTCCATCAAAATTGAGGAAAACCTAACCAATAGAATATTTTGCATTTAAACTCTGTGGCAACCCCAAGTCGAAATTTACTAGTTGCTTTGCTAATGTTGCTAAAAAAATAAAATGTGTTTCAGGCATTTCTTATCTTGGAGAACCCTGAAGAACCTTAATTGGAGGGAATTAGCTAGAACTGCATGTCCCCAGGGAAACGATTTATGCTGATGGAGGATTTGTCACGGGGAGAAAAGTGTGTGGCAGCTTTGGCTCTCCTGTTTGCTGTGCACAGGTAAGGTCACAACAAGCTACTCAGTTTTGTATCAGGGCAAAAACCAAGCAGACCATCTTATAGAAGACTTATTAACTGTTTGTCTTCATTAATATTTACTAATGTGATACAAAACTGTTTTCTTCAGCCAGACAATTCATTATGTTTTAGGCCTGCAACAATGTAGACAGCAAATCTAAGAGAGAGTTCAGTCTTTGATAGATTTTTATTCAGTTTCTGTTATCGGTAGCTGTTATATTCCAGCTTTTTAGAAAGGAAAGAAAAAAATATATATTTGCAATGGCCAAATGTACATCAGGATTGCCAAGGAACAAAAAGAACAACAAACAAAAAATCCAACCTGTACATTATTTCCCTAGTCCATATTCAGAGATCTGCTATTTAGTAAAGAATGGTAAGCTAAGCATTTCTTTTAAAAAGTATTTAACCTCCTTATTTCCACTGGTGATAGTGGCACTGTTTCTTTGTGAAACAAATCAAGAAATAATAAGTTAACTATAATTAAGACAAATAATAGCTGTCAATATTCACAGCATTAGATGAAGATCTGAGTTGCAGATGATGCTGCCTCTCTCTTTCCACGACCAGGAAAATAAACATACAGGAGTGTGACAACCATTGTTCACAGGTCTCAAGAAGGAAAAGGAATAGGTCACCACGGGAATGGGAGAGTAGACCACTATGGCAGGAGGACTCTGGGAGAGCAGGAGGCAGGTCCTGAACAAGGAATCTTAGCAGAATAAGACCGTCACTAGGTGGCGCCCCCATCCATTTATTCGACAATATTTACTAACTCTTTACTGTGCGCCAGGTGCTATTGCAGACAGCGGGGAGACAGCTGCGAACCAAACCAAATGCCTGCTTCAAGGATATCTTCATTTTAGTTGGGGACGACAGATAATAAATAACGTATATTACTAAACTAATTCTCTAGTGTAGAGAATACTAGAAAATCACAAATCTGTAGAGGAAAATAAACAGTAGGGAGTGGTGGTAATGAGCAGCAGAGAAGGGTTTGTGGTATTAGACGGTCGAAGGGAAGGCCTGTTTGAGAAGGTGACATTTGAACAGTGATTTGAAGGAATTGCGGGAGCAAGTCGTAGATAGGGGAAGAATGTTCTAGACGTGAGGAGCAGCAAGTGCCAAGGCCCTGAGGCCATAGTGAGCCTGGCATGTGAGAAGAATAGACTTTATGCAGCAGTGGCAGGCACAGGGATTGAAAACTATTGTGACAATCAAGGTGAAAGATGGTGTCGGGCTGGACCAGGATGAGAACAGAAGTTGAAGTGGGCACAGTTTGCGAACAGACAGGCTGTGGAATGTGAAGAAAGACTCAGGTGACGCCATGCATTTTGGCCTAATCAGCTGGGGTACTATGAGCTGCCATTAACAGGCAGCTCACCACAAGAGGGAGTAGTTTTGGAAGGGCAGGTAAGGAGTTTGATTTTTGATGAGTGTGAGATGCTTGTTAGACCCCTACGTGGAATTGTTGAGTAAGCAGCTGGACACGTGAGGCAAGAGTTCAGAACGATTGGTAGGAGTATTGGGAGCTGTCAGGATTTGGATGGTATTTAAAACTTTGAGACCAGGTGAAATCACCGAGGGAGTTAATTAGATACAGGAGAGCAGTAAACCCTGACCCTGAGGGCATGGCCATGTTCAAGGTCAGAGAGATGACGTGTTAGCAGAAGGGATGCAGAGGGAGCAGTGGGTGAGGGCAGTAGACTGTGTCGTCCTAGTGTTTCAAGGAGGGGGATGACTGAGCACTCCTTGCATAGGTCACACAGGATGAGCACTGGATTTAGCAGCAAGAACGTCATTGATTACCTAGACAAAAGTATCCATGAGGATGCATCTTATTTACTCTTAATAATGTTAATGCTTTCCTCCAAGTCTTTGTATAACAGATAGAAAATTATAATTTACTTTACTGTTTTTTACTAGTTTTCGGACTGCTCCATTCTTTGTTTTAGATGAAGTGGACGCAGTCCTGGACAATACTAACATTGGCAAAGTAAGTTTCTTTCTGCTTTTAATTTTCAATAGAATATCTATAATGGCTGTCAGAATGCAGTTTACCCTGAACCAACAGGGTTCTGGGGCAGTCAATGATAATTGCTGAATAAAAATCAATACGTTGCAAATCTAAGTTAAGTATCTCAAAACAGGATGATTCAGTTTTCATTCTACGTTTAGGCGACCCTCAATACTAGATAGGAAATCCACACAGGGGGTCAAATGAGGATTACTGTGCTTTATCAACAGCATTACTACCACCAGAACTTGCTTCTCCCAAATCTAGGTATTGGGAATTAGAGGGGAACTAATAGCAGGCCACAGGTTTATTTGGTTTCATGGATCAAATTAGCTGTTTAATAAAGTCTGTGAATAATATCTCTAAATAAAATTCTACCTCCCCAATTTTATAAAAATCACTTGGACGTGATCCTTTTTTCAGTGTTTGAGAGAATGAGGGAGCTAAAGTAACAGTTTAACTTGTGAGTTAAGTTTTAGGCAGCATTCGAAGACCGGTGTGTAGATTGTACAGAGCCACCTAAAGGCCCAGGCTCACAGCTCACACAGCTTGACTGTAATTAGATTGAATTTGGGATAGGAGAATGGGGTGAGCCATGGAACATGAACAAAGGACAAATGCAAACCATGGAAGTGCCCATTACCGCCCGAGTCAGGGACAGCTCCAGCCTGCAGAGATGCGGTATCATGGTCCTCCTGCCATTGGAGGTGGATGATTTAGACTCCCCTAGTTCTGATTCCAGGCCCATCTACATTCCAGAAATGCCTGGGCTTTGCATTTATGGCTGCTTACAAGAAGGCTGTTCTAAGGTCATGCTGACAGATACAGTTCTCATTACTTACTTGTAAATTGGCTTTCTGGTTTATAATCTAGTTTTGTGAGCTTGGCTGAGCCTACCCCTGAGAGATGTTTTCAGTCTTAGGCTGCTGCCCAGTAGGTTGTGTGCCTCTGAAGCTGACCTCCCTGACTTCTTGCTCTGTTGATTCTCTCCTGAGATGCCTGGGCGAGTCAGGGGGAGTTGCAGAGCTGCAGCATGAGATACCTTCTTATGGCCTGAATGTAGTCTCTCAGCATTTCCCAAGTTGTATTCATCTAACCCAAATCTTTCTGGGACCCTCCTTTTTTAATATGGCACAGGGTACACAAGAACATCATATCAGCTCCATACCACACAAAAAAGTCTGTGCCAGGAACTTCATGTTGACTGGGGGAAGAAGAAAACATTGGAGCTAGAGAAAGTTCTGATTTGTCTCTCTTGAATGACAGCAAGTCTACATCAGCTGACTGAATTCCATGGCCTGACCGATTTGGGAGAAATCTCCCCTTAGGAGGATAATTTTGGTACTTTGTATCCCATATTTGGTGAGGCAGGAAATCTTTGTGAACTGCTGCTTTTTTTTGGTTGCATTCAAGGTATCCACATCTTCTAGCAAAATTTGATGCTCACATTGGTGGCATCTCCAGGGACTAGGCCTTCCTAAAGACTCCCATTAGCACCTATCCTATGTTTTAAAGCCTCTTAATTTCCATTATCCCTTTGAGATTTATGGTCCTGGCACTCCACTGCTGAATTGAGTGTGAGCGCTTATGTACTATGAGCAACTACGAAGCAGCCTGACTCCTCCTTGTGATCAGGGTGCCCAACATTTATAATAGGTAACTCTCCAAGCAAAATGCATGCCGTACATCTTTGCATCCTAACTCCTCTTCTTTTCCTATCATTATCCCAAGACTTTTAGTCCTGCATCATAGTAGCTACGATTAGTTAGTTGCCTCTAATCCCTTCTATGAATTTAGCCTCTTAGCCAAGAGCAGAGCAGTTTCCTTCCTCGCTCATCATTCACCTTAGTTGGTGACTCATTCCTCAAATGAAGCTGCCGTTCCTGCTTCTGAAGCTTGTTTCCATAGTGTCTTGGGTGCAGTCATGACCAGTACACACACAGACCCACTCCAGGTCTTCCGAGAGATCTAAGGTGTTGGCAAGTATCTTGTTAGACTCTTGCTACTTTGAGTCTAAGTTCTTCTCTGTCATTCTCCAAGCTGTGACTAGTTTGTTCGCCAAGACTCATTTCTATCCAGAGTATTTTGCTCATATTCTCATTTCCTTTGGAATTGAGCTTCCTGAAGAAGCCCGAGTTCACCTCTAACCAAATAACTGGATTACGGATTATGAATACATGTTTAATTGCCATGTATTTCCCATTTTCAGGGCTTGAATTGGCAAAATAGGAAGCTGGAAGTTTAAATACCAGTCCTTGTTCACTCATAAAATATCGGAGTGACAGTTACCTTGTTATAAAGGCTAATTGCACATTCAGATGATATTATCTCAAGTTAGAGCTGTATTCTTTAAAGTTTTGTTTTTTGTTTTGTTTTGTTTTTCATTTACTTCTGGGTTCTTTTTAAAAATTGGTTATGAATATTCATGAGATACAAAGCTGATGGTCCCCCCACCTCTCGTGCCCATGATGTGAGGGCCAGATTCACACTGGTAGCTTATGCATTAGCACAAACTGCATTTGCACCCCATGTCACCCACCCAACCATCCCCAACCTCCCTCCCCCTCCCCCTTCCCCCCCACTCCACTTTGTAGCCCAAGAAATGTTCTCTCCCTCTGCAAGTCCAACACAACACTGTGATCTTTCTTTCCGTCCCTCTTTCTCTCTTAGCTCCCACATTTGAGTGAGTGCATGTGGTATTTAACCGTCTGTGCTTTGCTTATTTCACTCAAAATAAGTTTCTCTAGGTTCATCAGTGTTGTTGCAAATGGGAGTATTTTATTTTTTATGGCAGAGTAGTAATTCCATGGTGTATATATACCACAGCTTCCCTATCCAGGCATCCGTTGATGGACATTTAGGTTGGTTCCATGTCTTGGCTATTGGAAACAGATCTGCAATGAAATGGGAGTGCAGGTATCCCTTCGACATGATGATTTCCATTCCTCTGCGTATATACCCAGAAGCAGGATTGCTAGATCATATGGAAGATCTATCTGGAGCTGTCTGAGAAACATCCATACTGTTTTCCATAGTGGTTGTACTAATTTACAGTCCCAGCAACAGTGTAGGAGTATTCCCTTCTCTCCACACCCTCGACAACATTTGTTATGCACCATCATTTTGATTATAGCCAGTCTAACTGGGGTGAGGTGGTATGTAAATGTAGTTTTCATTTGCATTTCACTAATGACTAGTGATGTTGAGCATTTTTTCAAGTACCTGTTCGCTGTTTGTATGTCTTCCTTTGAGAAATGTCTATTCAGCTCCTTTGCCCATTTTTTAAATTGGATTATTTGCTTTCTTACTGTATAATTGCTTGAGTTCCTTGTGTAATATGCATATTAATCCCTTGTCATATGCATAGTTAGCAAAAATTTTCTCCCACTCTGTAGGTTATTGTTTCACTCTGTTGATTATTTCCTTTTGCTGTGCAGAAGCTTTTTCGTTTGATATAGTCCCATTTGTTTATTTTTTCTTTTGCTGCTTGTAATTTAGGACTCAAGTTCATAAAGTCTGTGCCCAGACCTAGTTGCTGAATTGTTTCACTTATATTTTCCCTCAGGAATTCTACAGTTTCAGGTCTCATACGTAAGTCTTTGACTCATTTTGAGTTGATTTTAGTGTATGGTTAGAGATGCATATCTAGTTTCATTCTTTTCGTATGGATATCCAGTTTTCCCAGCACCAATTGTTGAAGATGAAGTCTTTTCCCCAATGTAGATTTTTGTTGCCTTTGTCCAATATCAGATTCCTGCAAGCCTGAGGGGTGATTTCTGGGTTCTCGATTCTACTCCACGTGTCTGAATATCTGTTTATATACCAGTACCGTGCTGTATTGGTTACAATAGCTTTGTAGTATAATTTGAAGTCAGGTAGTGTTATGCCTCCACCTTTATTTATTTATTTTTTTTTTGCTCAGACTTGCTTTGGCTGTTAGCTGTCTTTTGTTGTTCCATATGAAAGTTAAGATTTTTTTTTCCATTTCCGTGAAGAATGTCATTGGTATTTTGATGGGGTTTTCACTGTATCTGTAGATTGCTTTGGGTAGTATAGACATTTTCATAATGTGAATTCTTCTAATCAAAAAGAATGGAATATCTTTCCAACTTTTTGTGTCTTCTTTAATTTCTTTCAGAAGTGGTTTGTAGTTCTCATTGTAGAGGTCTTTCACCTCGTTGGTTAAATTGATCCCTAGGTATTTTATTTTTTTCGTGATAATAGTTAATGGGCTTACATTCTTTATTTCTCTTTCTGTTAGTTCATTATTTGAGTATATAAATGCACCTGATTTGGGGGCATTTATTTTGTATCCTGCAACTTTACTGAAGTTATTTTCTAGCTCTTGGAGTTCAAAACACTGGAAACTATACAAATACTTGGAAACTAAACAAGGGGCTCCTGAACGACCTAGGGGTCCAAGAAGAAATTAAACAGGAAATCAAAATATTTCTTGAAACTAGTGAACATAAAGATACATCATACCAAAACCTATTTGATACTGCAAAAACAGTACTAAGAGACAAATTTATTATAATAAATGTTTACATCAAAAGAATGGAAAGACTTCAAGTAAATGACCTAACACTATGCCTCAAAGAACTTGAAAAACAAAAACAATCCAAACCTAAAGGTAGTACATGGAAAGAAATAATTAAGATCAGAACAGAACTAAATGAAATACAGACCCAAAAACCAATAGAAAAGATCAAAAATACAAAAAGTTGGTGTTTTGAGAAGATAAATCAAATAGACAAACCATTAGGTAGGTTAACAAAAAGAAGAGAGAAGATCCAGATAACAAAAATCAGAAATGAAAAGGGAGACATTACAACTGATACCACAGAAATATAAAGAATCATTAGAGACTATTATAAACAACTGTATGACAGCAAATATGAAACTCTGAAAGATATGGATACGTTTCTAGACACATACAAACTACCAAGATTGAACCAAGAAGAGATAGAAAACCTGAACAGACCAATAACAAGCAAGGAGGTTGAAGCGGTAATTCACAATCTTCCGTCAGGGAAATGTCCAGGTCCAGATGGCTTTACAGCTGAATTCTATCAGACTTTTAAAGAGGAGTTAATACCAATTCTCCTCAAACTATTCTAAGCAATAGAAACAGAAGCTATTCTTCCAAACTCATTCTATGGACCCAACATTTGGTCGGATACCAAAACCAGATAAAGACACAACAAAAAAAGAAAATTGCCAGCCAATATCCTTGATGAACCTAGATGCAAAAATCTTCAACAAATATTAGCAATCAGAATACAGCAAATATATAAAAAATATATATATACACTCTGATCAAGTGGGATTCATCCCAGGGATGCAAGGATGATTCAACATATGAAAGTCAGTAAATGTGATACTTCACATCAACAAACTCAAGGACAAAGACCGTATGATTATCTCAATAGATGCTGAAAAAGCATTTGACAAAATTCTGAATGGGGAAAAACTGAGGGCCTTTCCCTTCAGAACAGGAACAAGACAAAGATGCCCACTCTCACCACCTCTATTTAACCTAGTACTGGAGGTACTAGCCAGAGCAATCAGGCAAGAGATAGAAATAAAGGGAAGCCAGATTGGAAAAGACAAAGTCAAACTTTCTCTATTTGCAGATGGCATGATACTATATATAGAAAGCCCTATTCTTAAAGTTTTAGATCATGGGTTTAATGAAGTTAATACATATATTTTTACTTACATCTTATATATTAGAATCTAAGCTATTTCCATTTTTGCAACTCTGGTGGATTTAATTAATTACCAGAAAGGCAAGTGAGTGCCTTACAACCTAAAATGGGCAGACTCAGAGACATGCAGGATCACTGTCCCCAAAGTCCAAACAAGTCTTTTCCTTGCTGATGAATTATATGACTTTTATTTCCACCCAGGTATCAAGTTACATCAAAGAGCAGAGTCAAAAACAGTTCCAGATGATAATCATTTCCTTAAAAGAAGAGTTCTTTTCTAAAGCTGACGCAGTAATAGGCATCTGTCCAGAGGTAAAGATAAATTAAAGGGGGGGAGGAGAAACTTCTATAAACCCACTTAGTACCCCTACAGCTACAGGGCTTTCCTTTTATAACTAAAAGTTCCAAATGATGTTTGTAGATACCGTTTGACTTATGTAGTAAATAAATATAGGTTTAAATGATTTTTTAATCAAATACGACTTAAAAATAACTACCCAGAATTTTCCTATGACAGTCAATGGAAATTTAAGATATATCTCAAGTGAAAGAAACAAATTGAAAACTATAGAACATTAATAGTTTTGTTTCATAAAATAGTAGTACATATTAACTTACACAGAGTAACCTGTTAATATTATATTTCATATTTCTGTCATGTTTGAATGTTTTAAGCAAAAACAAATGCACTGTGGTAGAACAATGAACTATTTATCTTCGAAATGTATCATAGGAGAAACAAAAAAATTCACTAGAAGTTCCAGGTTGACGGTAACTTTTAGAAACTGAAAACACCAGTTTTTAAAAAATTTAACTTCTTAATATATATTGTTGTTACACTGTAGTTGGTTTTCCTGTCCCTTTACTCATTCCTCTTTCCCCCTTCCCTCTGTCCCCTCCCCCCTCACTACATCACACCTTGAACACACCTTTCTTAAGCCATTTAGAATAGGTACCTGAGCTAACTGAGCAGAGTGCCCAATTGAAGTCATTTGGTTTTGGGCAGTTGGGTTTACTTCCTGAGTTTTCCTTTAAGGTAAGATATAAATTAATTTACAGAATGTTAGGGGACCACCTGGAAATATGCTGCATGAGAAATGGAAAATCTCATACCAGATAATATTTAAAAAACAACTGACACAAGAATCACAATCCCTTGAACTTGTTAAGACAAGTGAACAGATATGATGTAGTGGGGTGTAAGTGGGGGGAGGAACATGTAAAGGGTCATGAAAATCAACTACAACGTATATTGAGAAGTTGATATAACAAATAAAACTGACGTAAATGCAGAAAATTGATAACTTTTTACGTACAATGAGGTTCCTTTTTAATGCAAATCTAGACTCACTAATAGCTCTTATGTTACTTTAATAATACCTTTTTCCCCAGTTAGGGGAACTGACTTTTAACTGTCTTTTCTCCATTTCAGTATGAGGACTGCATGTTCAGTCGAGTTTTGACCCTAGATCTTTCTTAGTATCCAGACACTGAAGACCAAGAAAGCAGCAAGAGACATGGAGAGTCCCATGAGAAACTAGAGTGCCTTTGAGCACCTGCCAGCTGTAAGAGCAAACAGGACAGTCCTATAGTGGTCAGGTTAATCATTGTTTAGTTCCCACTGTAATACTCAAACAGCTCTTGATTAACAAACTTCTGGAGCAAGCAGGACCAACCTGGTATGCCATTTAAGAAAACATCTTAGTTGTTCTAGCTAGAGGCTGTGAGCTCACCTCATTTAAGGAGTTTTCAGGCCCCACTGTAGTAGGGAAAGTTTTCTATGAGAGTTAACATGGGATGAGTTTAAATTTAAAAAAAAAAAAAAGAAGAATTTTGTACCATAATTTTAACTTGTATTTTGGAAACAAGCTGGTCAGAAGAATTTTGAATCTGTATCATCTTCAGTCTGGTCTGGCTTTGCACCTGTAAGTAATCTTTAAGGGAATTTCTCCCTTTTTAAATGTGCTACTTATAGGGCAGTTAATAAGTTGTTGAACCTGGGTTTAATGGGAAACTGTTTCAGAGGAACTATATATCAAAATTGAAAACATCAATAAAAAAATATATATTCTAATTTAAAATGTTTCCAGTGTACAATTTTAGAAGCCAAATGAAATTTTAATGGTGAAATTGAATTATGTCTGCTTCAATGCAATTGAAATGTTTCTCAATATAATTTCTGTTAAGGAAAAATTGAAGAATACAGGCTTTCTCAAGTAACAGCTGACTTTTCCACTTGCACACATTGTTATGTGTAGGAAGGAAAGTTGGACTTTTCAGCAGTAATTCATTTCCATTTCAAACTAGAGCAAGAAGATTCTGAGGTGGTCTTCTACTTAAGACTGCTTTGGGGACAAGTGTTCACCAAGGAGCAGTCTCCTGAGATAACAGAATCACTTTTGAACAGCACTATTTAATGCAACTAGAATGCACTCTGTGCCTAAGAACTAGGTTAATTCACAAAAAGACTTGCTGCCTGCTCTGAGGGAGCCTCCAGTACAGTGAAAGTGAATTTCTGAACTGTAGGTAGCAGAAGCCATTGTTTGTCCTTCTCCTTTGTTCTTTTTTTTAGTATTGGCACTACCATCAAAGTCATCTACTACTTCTTCTCCCTTGAAATACATCAACTTTTTTTCCATTGTTTAGAAAATTTTTATTAAATCAAGATTGATTATACATATGTTTTTGGTTCAACATTGAGATATGTTGATCAAATCAATATTACTAGCATATATATTGTTACAAATCGTAATTATTCTTTATGCTACTTGTCCAATCTCCCCCCATCCCCTTTTCCCTCCTCCTCCCACCACTGATAACACAATATTTCTTCTCTCCTTCTGAAAGAATAATGGTTACTCTGTTGATTTGTTGCTTAGATGATCTGTCCAATGCTGAGAGGTGTGATCAGGTCTCCCAATATTATCATAGAACAGATACTTCTTCAGTCACTCTGAACAGGTCTTTGTGGAGAGAGACATCCTCTTCTTTTTTTTCTCTCTTCTGGTAAATCACCTTGTGTCAATGCACAGTGGCTGGCAGGCCATCTGCACGGTGATTTTGGCGTCTAGGGGCTTTTGCAGAAGCCATGGCTTTTGTGGTGGCTGTGGTAGGCCACCCACATGGAAGTGACGTTTTTGGCATGCTCCTTGGTGCTGGCGGTGTGCCTGGTTGTGGAGAGTGTCTGGTCCCAGGCTCCATACCTTGGGTCCCCAGGTGGGCCCCGAGGCACTGGTGAGGTGTGCCTGGTTGTGGTTGTGTTGTCCAGTCCCCAGCTATGGCCTTGGGTCCCTGGCTGGGCCCTGAAGCACTGTAGCACTGTGCCTATTTGTAGGAGGGGCGTCTGGTTCCCTTCTCCATGCCTCAAGACCCTGGGAAGGCCCCGAGGACCTGGTGGTGTGAGTGGTTGTGGGAGGGGGTCCTGTCCCTGACTACATGCCTCATGTCCCCGAGCAGGCCCCAAGGTGCTGGTGGTGTGCCTGGGCCAGAACTAATATTTTATACTTTGCCTAATTTTAATACAGAGGAACTTCCTGTGGGAACCAGTCCTTAAGCTGTGTTTTTGAGCTAAGTTGCTGCTTTGATGCTATTTCCCTAGGGAACGCTTTTTGTGCAGCTCAGGGTTTAATGGTTGACCCTATAAGTACTTCTGGCTCTCCAGAGACTTGGTGCTCCTTGGTTGTTTAGAAACTCTTATCTGGTCCTGAGACTTTTTGTCAAACTGCACCCCTTGCAATTCTGCATTCCTGACCAGTATCCTCTGAGTGGGCCTGTGCTGATTGGGGTGTGGATTGGCTGTCCTTGCTGTGTCCCAGTGTTCTCCTGGTGAGCCTGTCTCCCCCAGTGCCTGTTCTCCACACACTTACCATGGGACAGGCCCTGTGCTAGTCACTTGCATTGACTCACCAGCCTCTGAATGGCTCCCCTTTCTCAGCTGTTCTGGCTCCTTGCTCCTGCGTGGGTCCACAGGAACTCTATTAGTGGTCTTGCTCTCATGGGGGCCACCAAGGCCGTCTTCTCCCCTGTCACCTCCAAGTAACTCCATCTGAAGGGCACTGCTGCAGCTTCCAACAGCTCCTGCTCCATGTGCTCAGCAGCTCCAGCATTAAAGTACTGCAGCCCAAATCGCTCAGAGCAGTTTTTTCATTCTCTCATCGTGGCTTCTCCCACCTTCATGAACTCCACAGGTCTCTCCTCTTCTTCCTCTGAGCTCCAGTGGCCCCAGCTTGGCTGATGTGACATTTTTATAGTTGTAAACTGGTTGATTTTTGGTAGAGAGTGACACTGGGGACCGTCTATTCTGCCATCATGACCAGAAAGAGCTGTGAAAATACATCAACTTTTAACGTTAAAATGTCCCTTTAAATGCTACATGAGCTCACTGTAGCCCTTTATCTCTTGCCTGGGCTGTTCGCACCCTCTGATAACTTTGACATGTAGAGTTTCAGTGATCATTCCTAGTACAGTTAGTTCTGTTATAACACAGTGTGCCTGCATTCCTGAAAACCACTGTTCTATGCAAATGCACACAATAAAATCCACAGGGGTATAGAAATACAGGGTTGGGTTACCATGCTAAAAAAAAAAAAAAAAGATAGGAACTTAATAAAAATAATAGCCAGTTTTGCACACATTAAATAGTTAAGAAATATGCAAGTACTTCAATTAATGTGACACTTTATTTTAAAAAGGACCAGAAGTCTGCTTGTGGAACTGGGCGTCACTAGGAGTGGAAGGAGGGTTGTCTATGGGTCTGAGTCTGGACGGGGTGAATTTGGTGCATTCTCTCACAGCTCCCTACAACTGGGTGGAGTTTACTACATTCACCTAGTGCAGGTTTCAGCAAACTTCTTGAAAGGCCACAGTAGATACATGAGGCTTTGGTGAGGCAGCATGGAGGCTCCTAAGTAAGTACTTGTATAACTACTTAGCATATATGTTCACATATATGTATGTTATATATAACAACTGTTCAAGCTTGATGCAATGAACAGAACCATACATTGTTGCCCCTTGACCTAGTGTTTTTCACTGAGAAAATTGTACATAGGAAGTGCATCATGCTCCAACTGTATCTAATCTATCAATGTTAGAATAGACCTGTACTTTACAACAAGCATTACAACAGAACTGACCATATTCATTCATTGCAGCAAGGTATCCTCAGATCCCTCAGCATGGGCCTCAAAGCTTTTCTAAAATGAGCTCTAATTCACTTTTCTAGTTTTATATCCTATTCCAGAGCATCATCTGTGCTTGTAATTTTGCTATACCATGGCCAGCTTTCAGATTCAGATATCCACCTTGATTGCTTTTTGTAAATGTGTCTTTAAAAAAATTAAACATATTCAAGTAATCAGTTACTTGATTTCACACCTGAGTGGCAATTCAAGATAAAAATTCTCTTTAAATACATCATACCAAACCATGTCATAACTAAAAATGCTTGAGCACATAGGGTTGAATTTAAAATTTTATTTATGAAAAGAGTGACAGGTAAGATTTGTTTTCCATAACTCAAAAAGAAAAAAAAAGAAAGATTTTCAGTAGGTCTCTGGCTTCTCTCTCATTCCTTTTATACCACAACCTTACATTTCTTGTTCTTGACTTTCTCTGTACCTGTGGGAGCTGCAGCACCATCAGCAAGGAGTGTCACAAGGCTTGGCAAGAAATGTCATGTCGAAGATAAGCAGCCGCAAACCAAACAAAGCAGAGCTTGTTTCCAAAGAGAATCCTTCATTTTAAGACCTCTCACTGCACCACTGCACGAGCCCCTACCACAGTCACAGTCAGACAAATGCCCTGGCAAAAGCAGCGCACCCAGCATGGCTGTTCCTACGTGGGTAAATCCTGAAAACGTTTAAATTGCTGCAGGCCCTTTACAAATTTTGCAAATCCCCTTGATATGGGCCATGGAAAGAAAACTGTAAGAGATAAGAACAGAAAGGTCAGACCTTGCCCCACAGAGTAAATGTTTGGAAAGTTTGAAATTTATAATCTAAATAAAAGTTTAAATCTTGGTCCTGTGTCCCACTTGTACTTTCTCAATTATCAGTCTTACAGTAGACTCGTACAACACTCAACTGTACTTTGAAAAGGCTTTCTGTCTCTTTGCACTTCACACTTGTTAGCAACACAGGTAGACCCTGCCATTTCTATGAAACGGGAGTTACTAAAATTACATAATTCCAAAGAAGCTCTATTGAGCTAGTCATTCGTTTTATAAATATACCCTTCTCAGTAGTGGATTCAGTGCCTGGAGTATCCATTCATTCTTTACTATTAAACAATGAAACAAGCATACCTTTAAAATACCTTCTGCGGTAACAGATGTTTCCACATATAAATTATAACAAGTAAGCCTAGTTCTTATTTTCTCTTTGGCAACTACTGTTGCTTGGACAGTCTTCACAGTCTCCTCCCTTTTATTAGGAAAATAGCACCTTGATGCAAGAGAGCATGTCAAATGGGAGTCACGAATACCCAGTAAATCCTTTCCCATCGATTTTGGTCCCTGAGGTAGCTGTCGATCAGCCCTTACAAAGTGTACCTGAAGTGTGTACGCATCACCCCCCATTCTAGTTAAACACATACAATGGAGCTCTTTCACCCAGCCTTGAGGGCCACAGCCCCAAATTGCTCTCTGGGAGTAGGTGATGCTTTAGAATTGAGATCCGTGTGGAGTCCTCTACATTCTTCATTGTTTGGGCATGGCACTGTGCTTACAAGAGGCTGGTTTTCAAGTTGCAGATTGTACTGGTTTTAAAGATTTCAAGACCCTCCAGCCTCATCTGTTTAAACAAACAAAAGAGGAATACCAAAACATTTAAATTAAGCTAAAAAATATTTGCAATAAGATTTCCGTTTCAGAAAGCCCCTCTGAAAGCCTCTCCGTAACGGAAACAGTAGCCGCTGTCTAGAAATGGCCTTGTGGAGTTATAAATACTATCAGGAGACCAAATATGACATTAGGTAGAGAAAGTTCTGTGGAATTCTCAAGCTAGGACCATGGATGCTGTTTCTCTTCTTATAGACTGAGTTTGGGGAACTTTCAAACTCTGCACTGGGAGCCTGCTGGAAGACGGGTGAAGGCTCAGGGCGCACACACTGGGACTGCCGTGCAGACCGAGCTACAACACGGATGAAGCTTGAAGACATTCAGCTAAGTGAAATAATGGCATCACAGAAGAGCAAATAAAGCACGAATCCACATATATGAGGTATCTAAAATAGTCAAACCCAAAGAAGCAAAAAGTACCATAGTGGTTATCAGGGGTTGTGGGTAGGAGGAAGAGGAAAGTTTGTGTTCAAAGGGTATACAGTTTCAGTTACGCAAGATACAAGATTTCTAGAAAACTGCCGTACAACAATATGCATATAGTTACCAATACTATACCATAAACTTGACCATTTGTTAAGAGGGTAGATCGTATGCTATGAGACTCTTACTACACTGAAAAAAATAAAGATAACCATTTATTTGCAGAATCATCAACAGTAGCTGCAAGTAGTAGGCTGCAATGAGCCTCTGATAGGCCCCGATGATGCTTCCCAACCCAGAACAGTGTGAGTGTGTGTGTGTGTGTGTGTGTGTGTGTGTGTGTGTGTGTGTGTGTGTGTGTGTGTGTGTGTGTGTGTGTGTGTGTAGGGGTCCCAGAGGCACTCTAGGCACAGGTCCTTCTACCCTTCCAATTTCATCTGCTTTTCATTCATTGTTAAGATATATCACTCCTCCTCTCAAATGAGAAAAATGAGACTATATGTGTAGCAACATCTTGAAAGGCCACTTGAGTCACCTGTGCCTTCAAACAAGGTTCAAGCACATGGGCCCACACAGGCCATGAGGAGCAGTGCTGGCAAGTGAGAAGGCTGTGAACTCAGTGTGGTGCCAGGGAGTCTTAGTTCACTCAAGCTACTGTAACAAAGTACCTTAGATGGGCGGATTGTAAGCAGCAGAAATGTATTTTCTCACAGTTCTGGATGCTAGCAGTCTGAGATCGGGGTGCCAGCTTGGTCGGTTTCTGGTGAGGGCCCTCTCTGGGTTGGACAATGCTATCTTCCTGTATCCTCATGTGGCAGAAAGAGAGCTAGCTAGCTCTCAGAGGTTTCTTTTATAAGGGCACTAATCACATTCATTAGGGCTCCACTCACATAAACTAACCACCTTCCCAAGGCCCCGCCTCCTAATACCAACACATTGGTGGTCAGGATTTCAACACAGGAATTTTGGGGAGACACTAACATTCAGTCCCTGTACAGGACCTTGGGGTTCACCTTTGTGCCTCCTGGGTCATCAACTCTGCTGTGTCTGGGGCCAGCAGATCTCAGGACAGCCTCCAGCTGGAATGGCCAATGATCACTGAGAAGAGGCCCAGCATTTCAGGGCCAGAGCAGTGTACTTGACTGCTCTTGTTCATCCGCCACCCATGGTTATGTTCCCTCGTGCATTTGATTAAGCATTCATCTCGCACGTGTTGGCATATCTTCCCTGTGTCTGACACTGTGCTGTGCCCGGAGAGAGTAGTAGAGAAAGGTGGCCAGAGGTACAGAAAAGGAGATCTGTGGGCTTGGGCTCTAGAACAATACTTCCCCATCTGCAAACCGTGGGGTTTAGCAGTGAAAGCAAACATCAGGGCTGGACTGAATGGAGTGTACAGGTGCTTCATAGAGGTACATGGCACAGTGGCCAAGAGCAGGGGCCCCAGAGCCAGACTGCTTGTGTTCAAAGCCCAGTTTGGACACCTGAGTGGTTTCCTCACTTTGCCATGACCCTGTTTCTTCATCTACAAGAGTAATTCAAAAAGTTGGTGGAAAAATAGAATTAAAAGGTAATACAGAATATCCTGTGACGTTTTTGAAGGCCACTTGTATGTAATTGGGATAAATAATAGTATTTTCCCAAGAGTTAGCATATATGAAACATATACATATTTGATCATTATTACAGGGATGCCACAATTTTTCAAACCTCTCTAGAGGCTGTTAGAAGTAAGGCAATATGAATGTGTTTAGAAGTATAGCTGAATCTAGCTTATTTATCATTCAGCATTTTCTAATCAACTGCTGCCAAAAAGTGCAGCTAATGTGAAGTGATAGCATTACAATTTGTTTGTATGTACCAAAGAAAGAATGGCAGGCCTCTTTAATGCCATTGCCCCGTGATCCTGCTGCTTCTCCAGCCATTTTCCTACATGGACAGAGTCTGACATTAGGGACTGGCTGGGCCCAGCTTCTCATCTCAGCAACACTTCTCTGTCAAGCACTCAAGAAACATTTGTTAAGAACCTAATTATACCAGGCCCAAGGTGAGATACTACCACTCAGCTGAGAAACCTGCAACAACTTATTTCTTCTACCTAAAGCTCATCTTCTTTACTTGTAAACGGGCATCTAACTCCCAGTTTCTTTTGAAAATTAGATGAGAAACATATGTGTAATCACCTAACACAGAGCCCGACACAGAGAAGATGCTCAGTGAATGCACTTTGTAACTCATGAAATGGCCTTTAAGAAACGACTGCCTAACCTGCCCAGTCCCCTCATTATGAGAAATCATATGTGGTTTCCTGATAGTCACAAGAGGTGAAATGTTGCCCACGCTCTTCAAGAAGAGGCCGGGAAGCGTATGACAGATTCCACAAAGCAGGTCTTAGCCAGGGGCTGCTGCTGTCCTTTGTGGAAAAGGGCCCGGCACAAAGAAGAAAGAGCGACCCTAGCCTAGAAATGCTCAGTGGCTCAGAATTCAATCAGGTTGGGTGTCAACACTCAGTTATGGATTTGACTCCTAAAGCGAAGTGGCACTAATCTACATCTATATCCTGAGATCGACATGCTGGCCCCCAAGGCCAAAGGGAGGAGGTACGGACTCTGAGTGTGGGGATGAAGGATGGGAGGACGGATGGGAGCATACCAAGAACATCGATTAACCCCAGGCACGGAACTCTCATTTGTAATCTCAACCTGTGGTTTACATGACATCTGAGTATACAGCAGAGAACACTGCAGTAATGATGATAAGTCACCACATCAGCGATCAGGGTGACATGTGCCTGCACATCCCTGAGCTGGCACAGAGGATCCTGGAGTGAACAAGTTGGACAAAGACCTTTCCCTTGCAGAGCTTACAATGCAGAAGGGGAGACAGACGACAAATGCATGAACATACAATATCAGGCAGTGATAAGTGCTATGAAGCAAAGTGGATCAGGGGTAGGGCCCCATGAGTGACCTAGTAAGTGAGGCTGAGGGCAGAGGTGCTCTTTTAAGACAGAGTGGTCAAGCAAGGTGTCTCCGAGGAGGTAGCTTTTGAACAGAGGAGCATATGTGGGAGGGGAGCAAGCTTTGTGAAGACCCAGGGAAACTGTTTCTATCAGATGACAAAGCAACTGCAAAGTCTTTGGGGCACAAATGAGCTTGGTGAGTCCAGGAGTAGCAGGAGGAAGAGCATGGGAGATGTGTTAAAGGGAAGGGACAGGAAAAGATGTCAGAAAGGCAGCCAAGATACGACCGCTTCTCACCACCCCCGTTGCTACCACCTTGCTGTCAGCCACCTGCATATCTTGCCTGGATTCCTATAATAGCCTCCTTAACTCATCTTCCAGCTTCTGCTGTTGGTCTCCAGTTTTTGTACTGGTTTCCGAATTTTGCTGTGCATTAGACTCACCTGAGGAGCTCGTATTTTTATTTTTATTTCTTGATAATTCATGAGTTTAATCAATGTCTGTTCACAGGTGTAAATGTGTTTCAAAGGCTAGTAGTGGCTGAATCAGGATTTCAACCCACTCAGTTAATTCTAGAGCCTTCACCCTAGTTATCATGGTTTACTGCTTACCTACAATGTAAAGATGCTAATTAGCTGACAGTTATATTGCACCTCTAATGTGCTCGGCACTCTTACAGATATTAACTCATTCAGTCTTCATGGCAATCCTGTGAGGTCACTTGTACTTTTAACCCATGGTAAGAAGGAGTAATCTGAGGCCCAGAGAGGTTAAGGAGCTTCCTAGAGTCACACAGTTAGTAGGTGGTGAGTTTGGATTGAACCCATGTAATCTGGCTCCAGAGCATGCATTTTCAACTTGGGTAATATTGCCCCCAAGGGCACATAATTTGTCCTTAAGAGGATAAAAAAAAATTTACTCATTTTCTGTATAAGACAAAGATATACTGCTTTGGTTTGAATAATCGTTCCCTCCAAAGCCTATATTGAAGCGTCATCCCCATTGTAACAGTTATTAAGACGATGGAAAATCTGACTATGGTATTTAAAACGTGGGGACCTTTCAAATGGCATTTGAAAGGTGATCAGATCACGAATCGATTAACTCATTCATGAATGCATGGGTTGTCATGAGAACAGACTAGTGGCTTTATTAGTCGAGGTGGACACGCCCTTGCTCCCTCTCGCCGCGTGATGCCCAGCACAACCTCAGATGCGCCCTTTCCACCTTGGACTTCCGAGCCTCCAGATCTGTAAGAAGGCAGTGACCTCAGATTGGAAAACAAAACCGATGGGACCTCTGTGAACACTGGGAAAAGCAAGTGGATGGAAAAGTTTCCTGGTGGTAGCCAGGAAGTGAGTGGTCTTCAGGGTACATAAGAGAAATGTTTAGGAAGGATGTAGGATGACTCATATGTCCACATAGACTTAAGTGTGGCTGCATGACTGTGGGTGGATGGTAGGTAGGACATACAAAAACCAGGTAATGGTGAAGGGTGGGAGAGGACAGAATGAGCCACTGAATCAGGTGGCCGTGGCGAGGGCTTGGAGGAGACACCCTCTCCTTGCCTTGTGACCCCCCAGAATTGAACAGTGAGGAGTGTGGCAGGTCTGTTTGGAAGGCTCTGAAGGGGTGCTAAGGAAATGTCCCCTTTTCCAGCCAGGGCACTTGGCCTCCCCCCACTCCCAGAGGTGTCAGGATGGGCCATTGTGATGTCTAAGCCACCCCTCCCTGGACAGGGCTAGAGGGGCTGGGGGAGGGGCTTGCTGACCAAACAAAGCCTAGGGTGTGGCTGCTCATTGTCCTGGGCAGGGTATATATAGGGAGGCCAGGGGCCCTGGGACAGACCACTGGGCAGTGCTGACATGGCGAAGGAGACCAGGACACCACAGCCCACCAGAAACACCAAAGCGGGGAAGGAGAGGAAGACCCCCTGTCCACCCAAGTCCAGAGGAAAGGGCAAGGTGAGATGAGCACCCAAGCTCCTTCTCATCTTCCCCTTGACCCCTTTCTCCCAAGACCCCTCCCCTGTCCTCGCCTGGCACAACCTCCCTCAGCCCACACTCCTTCCCAGGAAGCCCCTGTTCCCATGCCTCCTGCATCCTCTTCCCCCAAACAGTTGCCCTTCTGTCATCTCCCTGTTGTCCTTCCAGGTGCCCAAGACAACCTTGAAGCGTAAAAGACCCCTCCAAAGGAGTCTGAGGAAAAAAGCTGCTGCAGGAATGACCACCCTCTCAATTCAAGCCCCAAAAGGGACAAAGCCAACACTATTCGGCCACTATCACCGGCTGAATCAGCAACTACAGCAAAATGAGCCAGGACAAAAAGGACGAGGAGGTCCCCATCACCTCAAGGGACGAAGAGACCCCTAGCACCTCAAGTGACAAGGAGAAGCCCCAGCACCTCCCGTGGCGACCTGGGCAGCTGCTAACTTAAGAGTGACACCAGAGACCTCAAGACTATCTGCAAGTCTCCAGAGGGCTGTCTGCCAGGTCATGGCCAGTGAATGTGACACGGACAGCACAAGATTGTGACATAAAGTGTGTGTGTGCATGTTCTGTGATGTGGGAGGGGGAAGGAAGGGAAGAGGCAGGTGTGGGAGGGGAGGGAGGGAGCTGGGTCCTGCGGGGTTGGGGTCAGACAGACAGGTCCACTGTTTGCCAGACACAGAGGATAAAGGCTGGGTCAGGACTGAGAAGTGACAAGTTTCCCGTTTAACACCTTGTCCCATGGGGGAAGAGAAATAGGATGTTATTTCTGAGTGTGCATGCAGGGGCGTGGACTTAGCTGGGGAGAGGTGAGATGTGTGCAGTGACAGCGTCACCCCCAAAAATGCACACAAAGTAATTGCTTCCAGGCCACCTCCCTCATAGCGGTGTTTGCTGCATCCAACCCTGTGACGTAAGCAACCAAAGGCCCTCTGAAAACGCAGAACCTTCCCACTCATAATCACTTGCAGCACTCTGAAGTACTAACGTGATGGTAGTTGGCTACCAAAGATGGGAGTGAGTCACCCCAATTGTAAGCGATAAAGGGGAGCCGTGTCAGCAGACAGTTATTTTAGTTCAACTTTTTAGGTTCACATGCAGGTGTAAGAACTATTATAAATAGATTGGCTTTTGTATAGCATCAGGAGGGTTCCAGATGCATTTTCTATTCTATTTAGAGATTCAGTTTCACTGTTATTTATTAGAATGACGGTCCTTGGGTACAAAAGTAAACTCTGGCAATGGGTATGCCCCCAGTATGAATCTGGCCCTCACATCATGGGCATGAGGGTTGACAATTAGCTTTGTATCTCATGAATATTCTTAATAAATAATAAAAAAAGTAAATTAAAAAAATAAAAATGACTGTCCTTTTCCCATTGCTCTGCAGTTGCACCTTTTTCATAAATCAAGGGTCCATTCAGTACTCTACTTAGTTCTATTGGTCTACTTGTCAGTCACTGTACCCATACCACAGACTTAATTAGTATAGCATTTTAATAATTCTTACTCACCTGGTAGGGTGACTCCTCTTATCTTCTATTACCTCAAGAGCGTTCTGCCTATGCTTTGCCTATTGAATGTCAATTTACACGTTAGAATCATTGGGTCACGTTTCACATACACATGAACGTAAACACACACACACACACACATTCACCCATAAAGCCATTTGTACTTTTTATTTAGATTGCAGTCAATCTGTAGATTAATTTAGGGATAATTAACATGTTTACAATATTAAATCTTTATATCCATGATCATATTAGATTTTATATTTATGTAGGTGTTCATTAATTTATCTAAATAGCATTCTTATATTTTTTCTATAAAGTTTTTAAACTTTCTTTGGCTATATTTATTCTCAAGTATTTGATATTTTGTATAATATTTTACAAGTTGCATTTTGTTTACTTTCATTTTTATTTCATAGTGTTTGTTGCTACAGAAAGAAAGTTTACTTTTTGTATATTGATGTTACACTTAGCAACCTTCATAAACACTTTTATTGATTGAATAGTTTAACTTTAGTCCTTTTGGAATTTTTTCACACATAGTTCTAATCATCTGTTAATCATGGACACTTTTTTAAATTTTCTGATCCCTATCTCTTATTTCTTCTGCTGCTTCCTGTTACTATAACGAAATGTTGAATAGAAATGGTGATGGCAGGAATCCTTGTCTGATTCCCAATTTCAGAGTAAAAGCTTTTAACTTTTCCCCATATAAGTGTAATTTTTGCTGCAGGTTTTTCATATGTATTCTTCATCTAGTTGGCTCAATTTTCTTTTTTCCATTTTAAATAAACTTCTTTTAGAATAATTTTAGATTTACAGAAAAATTACAAAGATAGTACAGAGAAGGTGCATATGTCTCACTCAATTTCCCCTGTTATTAACATCTTAGGACAGCACAATTGTCACAACTAATAAACCAATACTAATAAAATGTTATTATCAAAAATCCACCCTTTATTCAGATTTCCCTTCATTTTTATCTAATATCCTTTTTCTGTTCCAGGATTCCACCCATCATTTCACAGAACATTTACCCAGGATGCCTCCTTAGGCTCCTCTCTTGGCTGTGACAGTTTCTCAGGCATTCCTTGTTTGTGATGATCTTGACAGTTTTGAAGAGTACTAGTCAGGCATATTGTAGAATGACCTTCTTTTGGAATTTTTCTGATGATCCTGTCGTGATTAGACTGGGGTTACGAATTTGGGAAGGGGAAGACCACAGAGGTAAAGTGCTATTCTCATGGCGTGGTATTAAGGATACATACTACTCACAGTGACTTACCACTGTTGATGTTAATCGTGACCACCTCGCCAGGTGGTGTTTTTCAGGCTTCCCTGCTGTAAAGTTACTCTATCCCCCCCATCTACACTATACTCTCATTGGAAGAACGTCACTAATGCACAGCCCACACTTAAGGAGTAGAGAATATCTGCATTAAATGATCTGCAATTCTTCTGCACAGGAGATTTGTCTACTCTTCTCCATTTCTTTACTTATTCAGTCATTTATGTCAGTATCAACTCATAGCTCTACATTTTATACTTTGAGACTAACATTTCTTTTATAACTAATGTATGTTAATTTGTATTAAATACATTTAAGATTAATTTAGATGTGATTTTTCTCACTCAATATGTTAACGTAGTTAGCCAGGACTTATTTAGGACTTAGTACGATTTGCCCACAGACCCATCACTCATTCTCCTGCTCTGCTCTCCACTACACAGGGATTGAGCCCTGCAGGCTACAACTTCTAAGCTCACCAACATTTGGCTGACAGTTTGGTTCAGACAACTGGAGGAACCCACAGGAGATAAACCCAGGAGGACAGAGCAGCCAGTTTTTCTCCTTCCTCTGCATCAGGTGGCTTCTCCTTCAATGGATACACATTTTCCTTGGCTCCAGTCACCATCACGTTGGCTCGCCATGACTTCAGATCCTGTGAAACTCAACACATAGGCTCCAGTAACATATTCTCCTCTCAGCCTAGAGCTGGGATTTACTACTTCATATTGCTAATTATTGGGTTCTCCAACTCTCCCTTGTTTGGCTTCTGCTACACTTATGTAACCAGTGCCTTGCATTATATTCCCTCTGTATTAAATGTTTAGAGGGGTTTCTATTTTCCTGACTGTTACACATTGCCCCTGACTGTTACACATTGTCAATTATATTGATTGATCTTATAGTGTTTAACTTCTTTGCATTCCTGCAATAAACCCAACTCTGTCAACAGCATTTGAATATGATTAAGTCCTTTGTATAACTAATAACAAAAATAAAACAAAACAAAATGACCCTTGACCCTGAGATCTCCTCCAAATGACAGTCTATCCCTCTCAACCTTTTCACCTTCTTCTCAAAAATAACTTTACACCCCTTTTCTTGGGGATATATATATGAAAAAATTAATAGGATAAGTAATAGAATAATATATTCAACTTGTAAAAAGTTCAAGCAATACACATAAAGCTATTTACCACTGACTGTGTGATACAGCTCAAGAGATACTCAGAGGGAAATGTATATCCTTAAATGTATTAGAAAATTTAAAAATATTTAAAACACCCAGGCAAATCAAGAAACTAGGGAATAAATACAATATTAAATCTAAGTTAGTAGAAGGTAGGAAATAATAAAGACAAATGCATTAATAATGAAACAGATACCAGAGATAACTAACAAAAGCCAGTTCTTTGAAAATACTTATAAAATAGACATTTTTGCAAAGATGATCAATTACTAAAGAGAAAAAGCACAAACAAACAATAGAAGTTAAAATATACATAGTAAATATAGAAGCAGGAGAAATGTTTATAAGACAACACTATGGATATGACTGTCCACCACTGGTCTTTGCTGCTGCAGCTCCAGACTTGGAGTCATTTTTCATAAGGGTTGCAATTAGACAAATTCTCAGGTGTGGCGGGGAGAGGACATCTCCCAGAAAGCATTTGGTCATGAAGCCAGGTGCCAAGATGAGGGCCCTCATGAGTGAGGGCGGAGGGGTCCTCTCCCCAAAACAAAGCAACCTCAAAGAATCCGTCTTCTGCTGTCTGGTTAGATCAGTTGATTAGACAGTGCTGTGATAACACCAAGATCAAGGGTTCGGATCCCCTTATCAGCGAGCCACCAACATACAGAAAGAATCCATGTCCGACCCTGCTGTAAACCCTGGAAGAACCCAGGCAGAGGTGTCAGGGTGACCACTCCCCCAATTTTCACTTACACAAGGGTTAAGTTATCAAGTCCAAATCTACCTCAAGGAATCGGGGAAGTGTGGACCTCGGTCCAACGGGCATATTCAGGTAGGCCCAGGGAGGTGTCACAGTCCTCCTAGGAGTCAAGCTGAGTACCTTGAGGGCGAAGTAAGGGGATCCACAGAGTCCATTTCAGCCCAGGACGTCCGGGGCATGGTGCGGTTTGTGACGTCATCTGACTTCTGCCTTGGGGTTCTGACAAGGAAGAGCGGTTGGTGTCGGGTGTGAACTTCCAGTCAGCGGAAGAGACCGAGATCGGTCTGTGTTAGAGTCGAGGTGAGACTCTGAGGGGACTGAGGGACCCAGAATCATCCCGCTGTGCCCCGGCTGTCAGCCGTGGACCACTCGCAGGAGGACTTGTCAGACTGAGCCCCCCTCCCCCACTACCACATCTGGGGATTCACGAGACAAGCCTTAGTGTGACAGGGTAGAATCAAGTCTCAGGGTCCAGGGTCCAGCATCTGCCCTGAACCAAGGTGACGCCCCTCAGAATGAACTCAGGGGACCCACAGAGTCCATTTCAGCCCAGTAATCCCCGGACATGGTGCGGGTTGTGATGTCCTCTCACTTCCGCCTTGGCGCTCTGACAAAGAGGAGTGAGTGGTGTTGGGTGTGAACTTCCGGTCAGCAGAAGGGACCGAAATCGGTCTGTGTTAGAGTCGAGGTGAGACTCTGAGGGGACTGAGGGACCCAGAATCATCCCGCTGTGTCCTGGCTGTCAGCCGTGGACCACTCGGGGACATACTTGTCAGGCTGAGCCCCCCTCCCCCACTGCCACATCTGGGGACTCTGGGAGTCAAGCCTTGGTGTGACGGGCAGATTCAGGTCACAGGTGATAGGGGTCCAGCCTCTGCCTGGAACCAAGTTGAAGCCCCTAAGGGGGCACTAAGGGGACCCACAGAGTCCATTTCAGCCCAGGACGTCCGGGGCATGGTGCGGTTTGTGACGTCATCTGACTTCTGCCTTGGGGTTCTGACAAGGAGGAGCGGTTGGTGTCGGGTGTGAACTTCCAGTCAGCGGAAGAGACCGAGATTGGTCTGTGTTAGAGTCGAGGTGAGACTCTGAGGGGACTGAGGGACCCAGAATCATCCCGCTGTGCCCCGGCTGTCAGCCGTGGACCACTCGGGGACATACTTGTCAGGCTGAGCCCCGCTCCCCCACTGCCACATCTGGGGACTCTGAGAGTCAGAGCATTTGTGTGATATGGGTGACTAGGTTTGACTAAGGCCGGGCCCAGGCCTGTCAGGAGTGAATCTCGGGACCCTGTGAAAGAACTGAGGAGACCCACAGAGTCCATCTCCACCCCTGCTATTAGCTTCGGAAGCCCCAGGAATGGTTCCCTAAATGACGTACACTGAATTCTGCCTTTGAGATGGGGAACAGGTGAGGGCCTTAATTTGAGGGTAGGAGGTCGAGGCTCTTTCAGGTAGGGAGGTGAGAACACACAGAGAACACAGAGGGGGCATTAGAATCCAGAACGAGGGATGCCACAAAAGACGGCCCCAGTTACCAGCCCTAGCGGGACTTGGGCACGTGTCCTGACTTCCACATCCATGTCTGGGAGAGAGAAGGGTTCTGGTATAAGGAGCACGACCTCAGGTAAGCAGAGGGAGGGGCCCAGGACCTACCTGGAGTCAATGGAAGGATTCCGGCGACCTAGGACCCCAGGTAAAATGGGGCCCGGCCCCATCCTGAGAGAATATGGGCAGGGTTGCCAGAACTGTTGCATCCTTGCTTCTCTTTTTGGGGTGTCGGGGAGGTGAACACCTTTGCCTGAGGGAGAACTGGGGATACTGCCACCCCAGAACAGCAGAGGCCTCACAGAAACCCACTCTGTCACCACTGTCAGCCCTAGAACCTGCAGGCACGGTGACCAGATATGATGCTCCCTCACTGCTGCCTCGGGGATCTGAGGCTGGTGAGGAGTTTGGTCTGAGGGTTGCAGCCTCAGGTCGGCATAGGAAAGAGTCCCAGGCCCTGCCAAACACCCAGGTGAGGACACAGAGGGAGGAATGTAGGGAACTCCCACCCCAGATAGTGAGGACCCAACAACTCCCCACCCCTGTTGTTGGCCCTGGGAGGAGCCAGGCAGGCCTGGCTGGATGTGGTGGCCTCTGACTTCAGCCTGAGGAAGGTGTCAGGGAGGAAATGACTTTGCTCTGAGGGGAGTAGCCTTACATCAGCTGATGGACAAGTCTCAGGTTTTTCAGAAGTCGAGGCAGGTACTCCCAGTGAAGACTAAATGTACTTACCCACCGCAGAAAAGACACCACAGACTCCAGCTTCCCTGTTCTCAACCTCTAGGGGACCCAGGTAGGGGCAGCAGGGCGTGGCATGCTGTCAACTGCACCATGGTGGGGAAAGGGTGTCCTCAAGCACGTGAGAGCTTGGCCTGAGCTAAGGGAGGTGATGTCAGGTCAGCAGAGCATTGGTCTAGGCACTGCCAGGATTACAGGTGAATACCCAGAGGGTGGACTGAGGGAAGCCCCAACCCCAAACAGTCTGGACCGAGGCCTTCCTGTCAGCACTGGGACATCCTGGGCAAAGGTGCCCAGATACGATGCACCCTCACTTTTATCTTGGGCCTCTCAGGGAGGTGAAGGTCTTGGTCTGAGGGGCAACTTCAGGTCAGCAGAGAGAGCCACATCTGGTCACAGAAGGAGTCCTCTCAGGCTTAGCCAGGAGTCAAGATGTTAGACCTAGGTGAAGGTAGCCCCTAACCATAAAAGAAAGGACCCCACAGAATGCAGTGGTCCCCTGTTGTCAACTCTCAGAGACCCCAGGTAGGGGTGACAACCCCAGGATGTGACACCTTGTCACTTCTGGCTTGGTGTCACTTCATTTTCAGGGAGCTGAGGGCCTTGGTTTTAGGGGTGAGATTGGATGAGAAGTGGGAGAAACATCTGATCAGCTGAAGGAGGGATCCCAGGATCTGTCAAGGGAAGAGATTTTGGTGAGGACTGAAGGTGCCCCCAGCCCAGAACATAAAGAGAGTCCCACAAATGTCCACTATGGCCCTGCTGTCAGCCCAGGAGACTCTGGGAAGGGCTTCAGACTGAGCCTCATTTCTGGCTCAGGGGTCTCAGAGGGCAGAGGACCTTAATCTGAGAGGGCCACGCTCAGATCAACAGAGATTTGTCCCAGGCCCTACCTACCAGGAGTCAAGGTGAGGGCTGAGGGGACCACCCACACCAGAACACACAGGAGCCCAGCCCTTCCCTGCTCCTTCTGTCAGCCATGGGAAGACCCAGGGAACAGTGGGGGCTTTGGCTCTCACTTCCTTTTCCGGTGTTTCATGGAGATAGGGCCTTGGCGTAAGGCACGTGGCCTCAGGTCAACAGAGGGCGAGTCCCAGGACCTGCCAGACATAAAGGTGATATCACGCAGACCCCTCCCTCCAGGACACATGGATCCCACTGAATTTGGGCACCTCCTGCGGTCCTCCCTGGGATGCCCTGGGCAGGTGTGGCCAGATGTGGGCCCCTCACTGCTTTTTGTTCCATATCAAGGGTGTGAGCTCTTGTTCTGAGAGTTTCTCAGGCCAGCAGAAGGGTTGGGTCTGGTTCCTGCCATGGGAAAGGTGAGGGCTCCGAGTGAGTATGGAGGGGACCATTCATTCACCACAGAACAGTGGGGACCTCACAGAGTCTGGCTCACTCCACCTGTCAGCATTGGGAGCCCAAGGTATCCTTGCAGCCTGCAGCTTGAGGACCTCCTCTGTTCCTCTTACAGGAGCTCCAGGAACTGAGAGGTGAGACCTTGGTGTGAGGCAGTGTCCTCAGGTCACAGCAGAGAAGGCCCAGGAGTGCAGGAGTCAAGGTGAGGGGCATGCCCTGAATGAGTTACAAGAGCCCCACCGGCCCCAGAACAGAGGGGACCCTGCAGCACCCGGCCCCACCCACAATACTGTCAGTGCCGGAGCCCCAACCTCTGGCGGCTGCACTCTGAGGAGCCGTGTCATTCCCCTTCAGGTCCATAGGAGACAGGCCGACCAGGAGGACAGGAGCCTTGTGAGGCCCCGAGCACCACCTAAAGACAAGACCTGTGAGTAGGCCTTTGTCACAGCCCCCTAGGGTGTGGCTCTAGGCTGAGGCCGCTCACCTGCCCTGTGCGTCCCCATCGCCCAACTCCAGCCCACACTCCTGTCTTCTGTCCTCAGGGAAAGTTGTGATGCCTTATTGTCAGAAGAGTCAGCTCTGCAAGCTTGAGGATGGCCTTTGGGCCCAAAGAGAGGAACCGTCCCTGGTGGATGCACAGGTTCCTGGTGATGAGGAAGACATGGAGGTCTTCTTCTTCTTCACCACCTCTTCCTCTACCTCCTCTTCAGCCAACTCCTCTGCCTCCACCTCTCCTCAAATCCCAGGCACCCCGGAGGTGCCTTACTTACTCATCTGCACTTAATTACCTAATTACTAAAGGCTCCACTTGCAAGTACATCTCATTTCGAGTTAAGACTTCAACATTTAAATTTACAATTCAACATTAAATTTGGGGAGAGCAGGGAAACAGTTCAGCTCATAACATCTCCCTCATAAGTGGTAGATGAGGAAAGACCATGGAAATCACTGTGGAGCAAAGATCTACTAAAGCTAAACTTCTAAAACCCTCAAATTCTCCTAGGAGTGAAAAATGGTTCCTTGGTGTACATGCTAGCTCTGATGAAAAATGAAAAAATAACCATCTTTTCATTGCCCGTGGCCTACGTATCTGCCCCACAGAAAAGTCCTGCCTTTCATGTGTCTAATGGCACCTGTACAGATAGACGTTCTGGCGTGTGGAGGGTAGCAGAGACTGACAGGTTAAGATTTTGCCCATGCATCAAAAGCAAGAAAAAATTTTCAGCCTACTGAGATTTTAGAGGTTATTGCAAAGGATAGTGCAGAAAAGTGCTACTCAATAAAAACGGCTCCCCACTGAGATTTATGAGATCCTTGGAAAACTACATGGGATGCTGTATTTGAAAGCACCTGTCATATAGTAGGTACTTAATAGCCAAGGTATGAAGCCAACCTAAATGTCCATCAATGGACGATTGGATAGGAAAATGTGGAATATATACACCACGGAATACTACTCTGCCATAAAAAAGAATGAAATACTCCCATTTGTAACAGCATGGATGAGCTTGGAGAAACTTATGTTGAGTGAAATAAGCAAAGCACAGAGGGATAAATACTGCACGTACTCTCTTATAAGTGGGAGCTAAGAGAGAATGAAAGAAGGAAAGAAAGACCACAGTGGTGCATTGGACTTGGAGAGGGAGAGAACATACCTAGGGATACAAAGTGGAGTGGGAAAAGGGGGCTGGGGAGGGAGGTCGGAGATAATTGGGTGGCGAACACTGGGTATAAACACCATTTGTGGTAATGGACATGCTGCCAGTATGGGTCGCGCCATCACATCTTGGGCACGAGTGGTGACAATTAGCTTTGTACCCCATGAATATTCATAACCAATTAAAAAAACCCGAAAAATTAAAAAAAAAAATAAAGAGTTGAAAAACTTAAGGCAAATCTGGCCTTCTCAGAAACTTCCAGCAATGAAGATGGCTGTTTTCATAACAAACTAAAGTAGTTGATTTTTGTCCAGCACCTACTATGTAACAGTTTAAGGGAAGACTTCAAGTGCCCTTACACGTCTTGTCTTCCTGTCTTTCCTGGACACAGGGACAGTACATTGCCAGTCCACTTGTCGTTAGCAAGAGTCACGTGACTTTCCCTTACCACTGAAACATGAGCAGACGCGTTGTTTGTCACATGTAGGCATTAGAGAGCCAGTGGGCCATTCCCATCCTTTCTCACTCCATGCGACAGCAGACATGGCGATTCCACACTGAGACGGCAGGAACACAGGAATCTGGATCTCTGGGTCACCTGAGACTGGAGAGCCGCTGCCAAACCACATCAGAGTTTATGTGCACAAAAAACAAACCTTTGTTATGTTTCAAGCCATTCAAATGTTGGGGTCTGTCTGTTGCATCAGCTTGCAGTTACTTTAAATAATACACAGCTACTATTTATGTTGTTAAGCTGACTTAGATATTTTAACTGCAAATGTGATAGTGCCCATATTCTTGTTGCAAAACATTTGTAAATACAGATAAATCACATTTCCTGTCTTTAGAAAGGTCTTTCACAATTTAGCCACCTCCTCAGCGCTCACCGCAATTAATAATCTGGTGTGTATTATTTTAAAGCTATTCCATGACTTTTCACACATAGACGTGCTATGATAATATACAGTATTTTTTTAATACCCATGAGTAATGATGCACATGTTGATCTGTCACATGTCTTTGCCACTTAAAAAGATGGATGCAAGGTATCCTGCAGATCCTGCCCGTTTGGTCTTCTCATGGTTTTCAGTGAACAGGCCAAAGAAGGGAGTGACAGTGTTCGCTGGGGTTAATGATCCTGACTACCAAGGCGAAGTTGGGCTACGACTCCACAAAGGCAGTCAGGAAGAGTATGTCTGCAATACAGACGATCTTTTGGGTGTCCCTCAGTATGACCATGCCCTGTGATTAAGGTCGGTAAGAAACTACAACAACCCAGTCCACGCAGGACTATTCACGGCCCAGACACATCAAGAATAAAGGCTTGAGTCACCTCACCAGGCAAAGGACTATGACCAGCTGAGGTGCTTGCTGAAGGCAAAGGGAATACAAAAAGGGTAATAGAAGAATCTAGTTATAAATACCAGCTACAACCACGACACGAGCTTTGCAGAAACAAGGACTGTAATTGTCATGAGTATTTCCTCCCTGTTTTGTTATGAATATGTGTCAGCAAAATGCCTTTGAATTTGAAACTTTCCTTTCTATTGCTGAGTAGTATACCGTTGTATGGATGCACCATAGTTTGTTTGTCTTTCACCCATGGAAGGATATTTGGGTTGTATTCAGATTTTGGAAAATATGCATAGAACTTCTATAAACCTTCATGTGTAGGTTTCCGTGCGAACATACATTTTTACTTCTCTCAGGAGTGGCATTTCTGAGTCATATGGTAAGTGCCTGTTTATAAGAAATTACTAAATGATTTTCCACATGGCTGTGCCATTTCATAATTCCCATCAGCAATGGAAGAGATTTCAAGTTGTCCTTTATCCTTGCTAGCAATTAGTAGTGTCAGGATTTTTAAAATTTTAATCACTTTCAAATGTGTTTAGTGTTGTCTCATCTTGATTTTGACTTACAATTCTGTAATGGCTAATGATGGAAAACAACTTTGCATGTGCTCATTTGCCATCATATGCCCACTTTGGTGAGGTGCTCATTAACGTCTCTTGCCCATTATTAAAATTGGGTCATTTGTTTTCTAATTTTCAAGTTTTGAGAGCCCTTTACATATCCTAGATACAAATCATTTGCTGGGTATGCAGCTTGCAAATATTTTCTTTCAGTCTACAGCTTGACTTTTTCATTTTTATTTTCTTTCTCACAGCAAATATTTTTAATTTTGAGGAAGTGTAATTTATTTTTTTCCTTTATGAATTGTGCTCTTGGTGTCATGTTCAAGATCTCTTTGCCTCACTTTAGATCATGAGATTTTCTCCTATGCTTTTTAAAAAAGTGTTACAGTTTTTCATTTAACATTTAGATCTATGATATGGTTTTACACATGGGTATCTAATGGCTCCAATGCCATTTATTGAAAAGAGCAACATTTCTCCGTTGAGTGACCTTTGTAAAACGTTAAAAGCCATCCTTGTGCGTGTCTGTCTCTGGACTCTCTAACCAGTTCCTTTGATCCCGTGTCTGTCTCTTTGCCAGTACCACAGTTTCTTGATTACTATAGCCTTATCTTCAAATCAGACAGTGTGATTCTTCAAACTTTATTCTACTTTTTCATCATTGTTTTTTTCTGTTTGACAAATAAAAATTGTGTAAATTTAAGGTGTACAAGTGACGTTTTGATATACATATACACTGTGAAGTGATTACCACAATTAACATATTCATCACCTCATATAGTTGCCATTTGGGTGTGTGGTGAGAACACTTAAGATCTACTCTATTCGCAAATTTCTAGTATATAATACATTATTATTAGCTATAGTTACCATGATGCACATTAGATCTCCAGAACTTACTCATTTTAGAACTGAAATTTTGTACCATTAACCAAAATCCTTTCATTTCTCCCAACCCCCAGCCCCTGGCAACATTTCTACTCTCTGTTTCTATGTGTTTGACTTCTTTAGATTTCACATATAAATGAGATTATATAGTATTTGTCTCTCTGTGCCTGGCTTATTTTACTTAGCATAATGTCCTCCAGGTTTCTCTATGTTGTCCCAAATGACAGGATTTCCTTCTTTTTTAGGGCTGAATAATATTCCATTATATATTTGTCACATTTTCCTGATCCATTTATCCACTGATGGACTCTAAGGTCGCTTTCATATCTTGGCTATTGTGAATAATGCTGCAATGATCATAGGAGTGCATATATTTCTTTGAGATCCTGATTTCAATTTCATTGGATATACACCAAGAACTGCAATTGCTGGATCATAAGGTGTTTTATTTTTAGTTTTTGGGGAAACTCCATACTGTATTACACAATGGCTACACCAATTTACAATCCCACCAACAGTGTACAAGGGTTCCCTTTTCTCCACATCCTCAAGAGTACTTGTTATTTGACTTTCTGATAATAGCCATCCTAACAGGTGTGAGGTGGTATCTAATTGTGGTTCTCATTTGCACTTCACTAGTGATTAGTTACATTAGCACTTTTTCATGTATCTGTTGGCCATTTGTAATATCTTCTTTAAAGATATATCTATTCAGGTCCTTTGCCCATTTTTTAAACTGGGTTGTTGGGTTTGTTTGTTTGTTTGTTTGTTTGTTTGTTTGTTTGTTTTACTGCTGAGTTTTATGAGTTCCTTATATTTTTTGGACATGACCCCCTATAAGATATATATGATGTACAAATATTCTGTAAGTTGCATTTTATTTCATTGATTTTCTTTGCTGTGCAGAAACTTTTTAGTTTGATGTAGTTCTAATTGTTTATTTTTGCTTTTGTTGCCTGTACTTTTGAAGTCATAGTCCTAAAGGCATTGCCAAGACCAATGTCTAGAAGTTTCTCTCCTATTTTCTTCTAGAATTTTTACATTTTGGGGCCTTATGTTTAAATCTTTAATCCATTTTGAGTTGATTTTTGTGTATGATGTAAAATAAGTGTACAATTTTATTCCTTTGCATGTGGAAATCCAGTTTTCCCAACACCATTTATTAAAGAGACTCTCCTTTCCCCATTGTGTATTCCTGGTGTCCTTGTCAAGTATTAGTTGACTGTTATGTATGGGATTATTTCTGGGACTTCTATTCTGTTCCATTGGTCTGAATCTGTTTTTATTCCTGTACCATGCTGTTTTAATTACAATAGTTTTAAAATACACTTTGACATCAGGGAGTGTGATGCCTCCAACATTGCTCTTCTTGCTCAAGATTGATTTGGCTACTTGGGGTCCTTTATGGTTCCACATAAATTTTAGGATTGCTTTTTCTACTTCTGTGAAAAATGTCATTGGAATTCTGATAGTAATTGCATTGAAAATGTAGATCACTTTGAATAGTATGAACCTTGTAACAATATTGATTCTTCCAACTCATGAACATCCAATGTCTTTCCATTTCTTTGTGTCTTCTTCAATTTCACCAATGGTGTATAATTTTCAGTGTACAGACCTTTCATTTCTTTGGTTAATTTTTTTTTATAAAAATTAAAAGAAAAAATATTTTTTTTTAAATGGGGAAAAAACTGAAAAACAAATAAATAAAATTATTTGATTAGTTTTTGATGCTATCATAATGAAATTTTTTTTCTTACTTTCTTGATAGTTTGTAGTTAGTGAATATAAATGCTACTGATTTTTGCATGCTGATTTTGCATCCTGCATTTACTGAATTTGTTCATTGGTTCTAACAGGATTTGGGGAAGCAATTAGGGTTTTCTATATACACGGTCATGTCATCAGTAAACAGAGATGATTTTACTTCTTCCTTTTCAATTTAGATACATTTTAATATTTTTTATTGCCTAATGTGCCTTGCTAGGACTTTCAGTACTATGTTGGATAGAAGTGGCAAGAGTGGGCCCACATCCTTGTCTTGTTCCTGATCTTAGAAGGAAAGCTTTCAGCTTTTCACCATTGAGTATAACGTTGGCTATGGGCTTGTCATACATGACTTTTATTGTGTTAAAGTGCATTCCTTCTGTACCGAATTTGTTGAGAGTTTTTCTCATGAAAGAATGTTGAATTGTGTCAAATGATTTTTCTGCACCTATTAAGATGATCATCTGATTTTTGTCTTTCATTTTGTTAATTTAGTGTATCACATTTATTGATCTGCATATGTTGAACCATTTTTGCATCCTAAGGATAAAATCTGCTTGATCATGATGTATAATACTTTTAATGTGCTGTTGAATTCAGTTTGCTAGCATTTTGTTGAGGATTTTTGCATCTGTGTTAATCAGGGTCTCATAATTGTTTTAGCTAGTCTAGTTCCTTTGCTCTTCCATAAAACTTTAAGAAAATTTTTTTGCTTTATTTTTGCCATTGTATGTGTTTATGGGATACAATTTGTTGTTTTAATACATGCATATATTGTATAATGATCTAATCAGAATAGTTAGCATATCTATCATTTGTCTGTGGTTATATCATTCAAGATCCTCTTGAATTGGTACAATAATGGAATAGTTCTGCCTAACATGATGCAACTATCTTGCATACAACTGAAAACTTGTTAATCCCTTTGTCAGGAAAGGAGGTAAAGTCCTTAGATGATATTTACACTTCTTCCAATATCCCATGACTTAAATGCAAATATTATGATGTAAAGGTAAGAATATTTAAATGCTGATATAAGTCAATAGGTCTCATGGTTCATGATAAAGAATAAGAGGAACAAAAACAAAGATAATTGCTTAATATATGTACAGTATATATGCATAAATATATGTTCTTTTTAAAAGTTTATTTATTAATATTATTTTTTTTACATTCTCAGATGTTGTGGAGCAGTTGTGGGGAGGGGGAGACGGAAAGGGGAAAGGAAATAGGGTGAGAGAAAGAGGAAGGAGGGGGTACATGGTTGAGGCTTATGGGAGACCTGGGGCCTACCAGCAGTGACTCGGTGGTTGCTGGGCTGGATGCAGATGTTGATGGGTGTGGCTGAGGCCCTCAGCCCACCACTGCCTTGGCTCAGGAGCCCAGGGTACTTCCTGCAGCAGCTTGATGGTCATCACTGAGCTGGTTGCAGTTGCCAGGGACATGGCTCAGGTCCCCGGCCATTCCAACACCCTGGCTTGGAATCCTGGGGGCTTCCAGTCCTTCTAGGTTTTATAGGAGTTCTTTGGTGATGTGAAGCCTTTACTAGTTAATATCAAACTTTGTCTCTGGTCTGTGGGTATTTTGTTTTTTCTTTGAGTTCTGTGTTGGATTATTTGTTATTCTCATCATTTAAATTCTGCACTGGAACTAATTTATTATCCTTTGTTTACTTCTAAAATAGGAGAACTTCCTGTGGCGACCAGCACTTGAGCCCTGTGGTTGAGCTAAATTGCTGCTTTGCTGCTGATTCCCTGGGGAAGGCTTTTTGTGCAGCTCAGGTATTAATTATTGACCTTATATGTACTTCTGCGTCTTGTGAGTTCTGATACATCTGCGCTGTGTGGAAACTCTGTTCTGGGCCTGAGACTTTTCAGCAAACTGCACCCCTGCAATTCTATATTCCTGACCAGTCCCCACTGAGTGGGCCTGCACTGATTGGAGGGCAGATCAGCTGTCCATGCGGTGCCTCAGTGTTCCCCTGGTGGCCTGTCTCCCCCTCTGCCTGTGCTCCAAACAGTTCTCATTGGACAGGCCGTGCATCAGTCCCTTGCGATGACTCACTGGCCTCTGAGTGGCTCCTTTTTCCAGTCGTTGTGGCTCCTCTTTCCAGTCGTTGTGGCTCCTCGCTCCAGTGTGGGTCCACAGGAACCCTGTTAGTGGTCTTGCTGGCCTGAGGGCCACCAAGGCCCTCTTTTCCCCTGCCGCCTCCAAGCAGCTTCATATGAAGAGGACAGCAGTGGCTTTTGCCAGCTTCTGCTCCATGTGTTCACTGGCTCCAGCCTTGAAGTGGCCGGGATTCGAAATGGTCAGATCGATCCTTTTTTTCTCTCATCATGGCTTCTCCCACCTTCGTGAACTCCGTAGGTCTGTCCTCATTTTCCCCTGAGCTCTAGTGGCCCCAGCTTGGCTGTCATTGCTTTTTAATAGTTTTAAATTGGTTGATTTGTGGGAGAGAGTGATGCTGGGGACCATCTACTCCATCTTTGAGACATATTTTTAACACAATACTGAGGACAATTATAATCCCCCTTCCTGTAACTGGTCATCTGGTGAAAGTCTCGAACTCTAAAGTCCACGGACAGGAGAGAAGAGTGTGTCCCAGCTCCAGCGGATCGAGAGAGAGCTTCACCTCTTTCCTCAGTCATTCGTCCTCTCCGGACCCCCAGTGGATTGGACGGTTCCCACCCACACTGAGGGTGGGTCTCTCACACCCACGCCACTTACACTCTCCGACTATTCTCTGCTGGAAACACCCTCGTGGACACAGCTGAAAAGATTGCTTTACCAGGTTTCTCAGCATTCCTTCATCTAACCAAGTTGACATCTAGAATGAACCTTCACAAGTGCACCCCTTGTCAACTTGGTGTCCATACTGTCTCCTTAAATCACGCCGAATTTTTGAATGGTACAATAACAGAATAGTTTCGCCTGACGCGACACATGATCCTGCGTACCACCGGAAACACATGAATCCCTTTCCAAGAAGAAAAAGGTAAAGTCCTTAAACGATATTTACCCTTCTCCCAATAGCCCATAACTGAAAATTGCAAATGCTATGAAGTAAGGTTAACAACATTTAAATGCTGGTATAAAGTCAGTAAGTCTCATGGTACCTGGTAGAGAACAAGAGGAACACAAACAGAGATAACTGCTTAATACGTGTACAATATATATCCATAGAGACATATTCTTAACACAACAGGGAGAACAATTCCAATCCTCGTTTCTGTAACCGGTCACGTGGTCGAAGCTGGCATTTATAACTTCCTTCTTCTACTACCCATTCTGTATTCCCCTTGGCTTCAGCGAGCACCTCAATGGGTTGTGGTTCTTTGCCTGGCGCAGTGACCCAAACCTTCATCCCAGAAGAGTCTGGGCCATTTTTCTGTCGTCCTGCCTGGAGTTGGCTGTTGCGATTTTCCATGAACCTTAGTCACAGAGGATGGTAGTATGAAGAGATGCCCTTAGTACTAAAGGATCTCCTGTATCCCAGACATAATCTTCCTTACCTCCATTGTGAAGTAGTAGTCCAACTTCCCCTTGGTAGTCTGGGTCAATCGCCACAGCCAACAGCACAACTCCTTTCTTATCCTGTTTACTCAGAGGCATGAGGAGTCGAAAGTGGCCAGGCAGCAGCCTTAACTTCCAGTTCAATGGGATCATTTTTGTGTCTCCTGATGGAAGCAGTCCTCCCTCTGGAACGAAGACCTCTAGACAAGCAGAGCATAAAGTTGCGGGGACAGGAAGCAAAAGTTTTGCTAATGGGTCCCTAGGGGTAATGGTGTATGGTGCCACTTCCGTTTCCACCCCTTGTTTCCTGGACCTGTGAATCCTGGTTATGGCAGAAACAGTACCATATATTGGGCACTGATTCAGAGCATATACAGCCTTCTGGAGAACCTTGCCCCAGCCCTGTAGGGTATGGTCACCTAGCTGGCACTGTAACTGTGACTTCAAAAGGCCATTCCACCATTCTACCAGACAAGCCGCTTTAGGATGGTAGGGAACATGGTAAGACCAGTGAATTCCAAGAGCATGAGCCCATTGCCACACAAGCCCATGGCCTCACTTCTTTGGCTGTGAAGTGAGTTCCTTGGTCAGAAGCAATGCTGTGTGGAATACCATGACAGTGAGTAAGTCATTCTGTGAGTCCACAGATAATAGTTTTGCCAGAAGTATTTCGTGCTGGGAGGAAAATCCATATCTAGAGTAAGTGTCGTTTCCAGTAAGGACAAAACACTGCCCTTTCCATGATGGAAGCGGTCCAATGTAGTCATACCTTAGTCAAGGTAGCTGGCTGATCACCCCGGGTAGTGGTGCAATATCAGGGGCACAGTGTTGGTATCTGCTGCTGGCAGATACCGGTAAGGTGTCATTTCTCTGTCACTGTTTTCAGATATCTGATTTTGTCTTTAGTTTTCTGAAATACTGATTATGACATGTCTTGGAGTGAATTTCTTTGGGTTTATCCTGTTTGAGATTCACTCCGTTTCTTGAATATGTATGCTATCAGTTTATGTCTTTTCCCAAATTTGGGAGGTTTTCAGGAATTTATTTTAATACACTTTTCAGCCTTAATCTTTTCCTCCTCTCCTTCCGAGACTCTGATGTCAAAAATGTCAGATCTCTTATTATAGTGCCATTGGTCCCCAAGGCCTTGTTTATTTTTTCCTTCTTCTTTTCTGTTGTTCAGACTGGATAATTTAATTGCTCTATTTTCAGTTCACTGATTCCTCTGTTATCTCCATTATGCTGTTGAAAGCATCCACTAAGGTTTTTATTTCAGTTATTTTATTTTTCAGTTCTAAACTTTTCATTTAGTTCCTTTTTATATATCCTGTTTCTTTGCTGAGACTTTCTATGTTTTTATGTGTTTCAAGTGTGTTTATAATTGCTCATTGAAGTATTTTATGATGGTTTCTTTCTAGTACTTTCAGATAATTCCAACACCTGTGTCCTCTTGGTATTCGTCTCTCTTGACTTCTACTCAAATTCAAGTTGAGATTTTCCTGGCTCTTGGTGTGATGAGTTATTTTTTCCTGTATCCTGGATGTTTAAATATTGGGCCATGAGACAATGGATCTTATTCAAACCTTCTGTTTTAACTGACTTCTTCTGACACTGCTTTAGCAGGAGAAGGGGACCACTGCTTCATCACTGCCAGATATGGGTTCAAGACCAGGTTCTCCAGTTGGCCTCCACTGATATCTGAAAACATTCTCTTTGTTACTGCTATGCAGTCATGGCAGTTCCAACTTCCTACTATGCCTCCCCTGAATATTTCCTTGGCTTGGAAGGATAGGGCTGCCTCATTACTGCTCCCCATGTGAAGTTCTGACACCATGGGGCTTCCGGGTGGCCCACAATTTCTGAGACCTATTGAAGTCCTGATTCTCTACTAGGCCTCCTTGAATACCACCACCTCAGTAGTGAGCCTCCATTGACAGTCTGGGGGCAGGCAGTAGTAGTGACTGGGAGGCCTCATTACCAACTAGTGGGGAATCAAACTCCCAGGTCCCTGCTGAGTCTTCTCTGTCACCATCGCGGGTGGGGTACAGTGGAATGGGGGTTCAGATGCCTTGGTATAGCCTGGTAAGGGTAGAAATCTAGGCTCACTACTTGGTCTTTGCTGGCTGGTTGGGATAGAGCCACAGTTTTCTGTGGTGTTTGGCTAAAGTACAGCAGTTCCTGTCTAAAACTTTTCTGTCTTACTGGGTTGCACTTTTCCAGGTTCTTTGACTAGAGAAAGCAGGCTTTTGATGTTGTTTGTTTGTTAGTTTTTGTCCATGCCCATTGGCGTTTCCAAATTGCTGCTTCTTCATCTCCAAGTCTGGGATATATGAAGCAAAAAGAAAACCCAGGGAACTCACCATGTCATTCCTTGGGTCCCAAGGTCACTAGACAGTCTATTTTCTTTCTGCGTTTCAGAGTCGTCTTATGTTTGTTTTATATACAATGTCCAGGCTGTTTAGTTGTACTTAGCAGAAAAAAATAGGGAAAAGTACATCTACTCCATCTTCCTTGAGGCAGAAGTTGAGTCCTTATAGAGAATTGTTAAACAGTAATAAAATAAATTTTAAAAGTCTTGATTTTTATCGACACCATACTGTAGCAATTCTAAATAATTTCAATGACTAAATACTTTCCCTTCCCAAACCTTTGGTTTTTATTCTTTTCAAAAAGTTTTTTTCCAGAAAATACAATTTTTTTAAAAAGCTTTATTGAAGTATGTTTGACACACAAAAAACTACAAAATGTATAAATTTGATAAGTTTTGACACATGAAAACACCGTGGAAGCCATTGCCACAATAAAGATAGTGAACAGATCCATCACGACCAAAAGTTTCCTCTTTAGGCCTTTGTAAATCCTCCCATATGACTTTTCCTGCACCTCCATCCCCAAGAACCCACTGATCTGCCTTCTATCACAATGGATCCTTTTGCACTTGAAAAAGTTTTATCTAATTACCTAGGAATGGGATGCCTGCATCACATAGTAGGTGCATCTTTAACATTTTAACAAATTTACATTCTCCCAGGTGCATATAAGAGTTCCAGTACTTCAAATCTTTAATAACACTTGGCATAGCCAGTCTTTTCAATATTATCCATTCTAATAGGTCGATAGTGGTATTTCATTGTGTTTGATTTGCATTTCCTTGATGACTAATGTTGCTGGGCATCTGTTCATGTGAATATTTCTATCTGTATGTCTTTTTATAGAAGTGTTCAAATCTTCTGCCAATTTTAAATTGGGTTCTTTGGTTCCTTCCTAGTGAGTTTTAAAAGTACTTTTTATATTTGAGATATAAGACCTTTATCGGATATGTGACTTCAGAATATTTTATACCAGAGTATAGGCTGTCTTTTCACTCTCTTAACAATGTTTTTCAAGAGCAGAAGGTCTTAATTTGCATGAACTTATAAAATTTTTTTAATTAATGGACTGGGCTTTTTGCTGCATCTAAGAAATTGTTGACTAATCAAAGGCAACGCTTATTTTCTTCTGGAAGATGTATAGATTTAGTTTTACATTTAGGTCTTTCATCCATTTTGAGTTACTTTTATTCATATGGTTTGAGGTATGGATTGAAATTTATTTTTTTTGTATATGGATATCTGATTTATCCACACCCGATTGTCGAAAAGACAATTTCTCATTTTTCTCTAATCTTTCTTTGCATCCTTACTTATATTCAGTTTCCTATATATGTGTATATAAGAGAATCTATTTCTGCACTGTTCTATTGATGTATTACTATCATTATGCCAATACAACACCATATTGACTATTCTTACTGTACAAGAAGCCTTAAAACCAAGTAGTGTAACCCTTCCATCTTTGTTCTCTATTTTATTACAGTTATTTCAGCTATGCACGTCCTATCCATTTTGATATGAATGTTATCATCAGCCTGCCAAATTCTCTTAAAAGCCTTATGGATTTTGATTAGAATTGCATTAAGTCTATCTATAAATCTGGAAATTATTGACATCTTAATAATATTGAGTCTTCCAACCTTTGAACAAAATAACTATATTTGTATCCTTATTAATTTCTCTTCATTGTTTTCTATTTTCAGTGTACAGATCTTCAACAGATTTTGTTAGATTTACATTAATGTAAACACATCCCTAAGCATTTCATATTTTCTAAAGCTATGTTAAATTATACCGTGCTTTATTTCAATTTCCAAATATTCATTGCTAGAATATAAAAATACAATTGATTTATATATTGATTTGGTGTTCTGTGACCTTGTTAAACCTAATTATTAGTTCTACAAGCATTTCGTTAGATTGATAGAATTTTCTGCATACACTATCCATGGTTTGTGAATAAAGACGGTTTTACTTTTCCCTTTCCAATCTGGAGGCCTGATTTTTTCCCTGTTGCACTGAAAAGAATCCCAAGTAAAATACTGAGAAATCCACCTCTCCCATCATGAATTTATTATTCTTAGATAATAGTTTCCTTCACGTGAACATCCAGCACAACTTCTGGCATGTAAATATCTGCCTCACCCCTGCACACACACTGTTAAAATCCAAGTCTTGGTTCTACACCTACCGAGATAAGTAGGTCCCCCAGATTTGCAGAAGAGCAAGTTTATTTACCAAGTCTGACAGCCTGAAGGCAGTGATTTCAATCTGGAAAACAAAACTGAGATGTCCTGTGTGGACACTGGGAAAAGCAAGTGGATGGAAAAGTTTCCTGGTGGCAGCCAGGAAGTGAGTGGCTTCAGGGTACATAAGAGAAATGTTTAGGAAGGATGTAGGATGACTCATATGTCCACATAGACTTAAGTGTGGCCGCATGACTGTGGGTGGATGGTAGGTAGGACATACAAAAACCAGGTAATGGTGAAGGGTGGGAGAGGACAGAATGAGCCACTGAATCAGGTGGCCGTGGGGAAGGGCGTGGAGCAGACACCCTCTCCTTGCCCTGTGACCCCCCAGAATTGAACAGTGAGGAGTGTGGCAGGTCTGTTTGGAAGGCTCTGAAGGGGTGCTAAGGAAATGTCCCCTTTTCCAACCAGGGCACCTTGGCCTCCTCTCCACTCCCAGAGGTATCAGGATGGGCCATTGTGATGTCTAAGCCACCCCTCCCTGGACAGGGCTAGAGGGGCTGGGGGAGGGGCTTGCTGAGCAAACAAAGCCTAGGGTGTGGCTGCTCATTGTCCTGGGCAGGGTATATAGAGGCAGGCCAGGGGCCCTGGGACAGACCACTGGGCAGTGCTGACATGGCGAAGGAGACCAGGACACCACAGCCCACCAGAAACACCAAAGCGGGGAAGGAGAGGAAGACCCCCTGTCCACCCAAGTCCAGAGGAAAGGGCAAGGTGAGTTGAGCACCCAAGCTCCTTCTCATCTTCCCCTTGACCCCTTTCTCCCAAGACCCCTCCCCTGTCCTCGCCTGGCACAACCTCCCTCAGCCCACACTCCTTCCCAGGAAGCCCCTGTTCCCATGCCTCCTGCATCCTCTTCCCCCAAACAGTTGCCCTTCTGTGATCGCCCTGTTGTCCTTCCAGGCGCCCAAGACAACCTTGAAGCTTAAAAGACCCCTCCAAGGGATTCTGAGGAAAAAAGCTGCTGCAAGAATGACCACCCTCTCAATTCAACCCCCAAAAGGGAAAAAGCCAACACTATTCGGCCACTATCACCGGCTGAATCAGGAACTACAGCAAAATGAGCCAGGACAAAAAGGACGAGGAGGTCCCCAGCACCTCAAGTGACAAGGAGATGCCCCAGCACCTCCCGTGGCAACCTGGGCAGCTGCTAACTTAAGGGTGACACTAGAGATGTCAAAACTATCTGCAAGTCTCCAGAGGGCTGGCTGCCAGGTCATGGCCAGTGAATGTGACATGGACAGCACACGATTGTGACAAGTAAAATAAAATGTGAAGGTTGTGACATAAAGTGTGTGTGTGCGTGTTCTGTGATGTGGGAGGGGGAAGGAAGGGAAGAGGCAGGTGTGGGAGGGGAGGGAGGGAGCTGGGTCCTGCGGGGTTGGGGTCAGACAGACAGGTCCACTGTTTGCCAGACACAGAGGATAAAGGCTGGGTCAGGACTGAGAAGTGACAAGTTTCCCGCTTAACACCTTGTCCCATGGGGGAAGAGAAATAGGATGTTATTTCTGAGTGTGCATGCAGGAGCGTGGACTTAGCTGGGGAGAGGTGAGATGTGTGCAGTGACAGCGTCACCCCCAAAAATGCACACAAAGTAATTGCCTCCAGGCCCCCTCCCTCATAGCGGTGTTTGCTGCATCCAACCCTGTGACGTAAGCAACCAATGGCCCTCTGAAAACCCAGAACCTTCCCACTCATAATCACTTGCAGCACTCTGAAGTACAAAAGTGATGGTGTTTGGACATCACAAGTCCAAAATTGAATTGGCCATGTTTTTGCTAAGAAAACGTGAAATGAAGTAGTTGGCTACCAAAGATGGGGCAATGGGAGTGAGTCACCCCAATTGTAAGTGATAAAGGGGAGCCGTGTCAGCAGACAGTTATTTTAGTTCAACTTTTTATTTTGAGAAAAGTGTAGGTTCACATGCAGGTGTAAGAACTATTACAGATAGATTCTGTGTGCCCTTTAGCCTCACACCCCTCATGATAACATCTCGCAAAACTACAGTAAAATATCACAATCAGGGTTAACAATGCGACGGTCAAGATGCAGAACATTTCCATCACCAAGGGATACCTCGTGTCGCCCTTATAGGGACATACCCACTTCCTTCCACACCCAGCCCCTCCTCAATTCCTGCCGGCCACAAACCCGTTCTTCATTTTTATAATTTTATCATTTCCAGAATGTTATATAAAGGGAATCACAGTTAAGTAAGCTTTTTGAATTTTTTTAAAACAATTTGGCATAGTTTTCTGGAGATACATCCAGTTCATTGTGTGTATGAACACTCCATTTCTTTTCATTGTTGAATAGTATTCCAAGGGATGGATGTACCACTGTGTTTTTGTTTTTAAACCAGAAGCCCTTGAAATACATCTGACCTGTTTCCCCTCCCCCAAGCCCCATCTCCCTCCATCTTCTCCCCTCTAATAACCATAGAATTGTTCTCTCCATCTGACAGATTAACTGTTCCTCTGTTGGCTTTATACCTAGATGATCTGTCCAGTACTGAGAAAGGTGTGATCAAGTCATCCTGTACTATCATAAATCAGATGCATCTCCTATTCCTCTGGAGTGTGCTGTGTAGAGAGAGCATCTTTTCTTTTTCTTTCTTCTTCTTTTTTTTTTTTTTTTTTGTCTCTGCTGGTGCTTCTCTTTTGTCAATGCAGTTGAGAGTGTGGCATGCCATCTGCACAGTGGCTGTGACTGCTGCTATAGAGACTAGCCACTTTTGTGGCAGCCATGGCAATTGCAGTGTCTACAGGGGGCTACCCATGTGGAAATTGTGTATTTGTTGTTCTCTTTACCTGATTGAAGCTGGGTCCAGCTTCCCATGGCTCCCTGCCTCAGGACCCTGGCAGGGCCCCGGGGCAGTGGCTGCAGCTTGCCTAGTGGTGTCTGGGGTCGACTTCCCCAGCTCAGTGCCTCATTCTAAGATGCTGTTGCAGAGTAGTTGGAGGGATGGGGAGAGGCGAAAGCAGAGAGAAACAGGGTGGAAGAGGAGGAAGGACGGGGAGCGTGATCAAGGCCCACGACACCCACCTCACTAAGGATTGCTTTGGCTATTTGGGGTCTTTACTTGATCCATATGAATGTTAAGATTGTTTTCTCTGTTTCTATGGAGAACGTCATTGGTATTTCATTGGGATTGTATTGAATCTGTAGATTGCTTTGGGCAGTATGAACATTTTCACAGTGTTGATTCTTCCAATCTGAGAGTATGGAATACCTTTCCATCTTTTTGTGTCCTCTTTTATTTCTTTCAGCAGTGATTTGTAGTTCTCATTGTAGAGATCTTTCACCTCCTTGGTTAAATTGATTCCTAGGCATTGTATTTTTTTGTTGACTATTGTAAATGGGCTTGCTTTCTTGATTTATTTGTCATATTGATTTTTGGTATGAAAACACTACTGATTTTTACATGTTGATTTTGTGTCCTGCAATTTAACTAAAATCATTTATCAGCTCACTACCACAAAGACACAAGAAAATTTAAAACCCACTGGTAGAACAAAAATGCAAATGAGGAAAAGAAAGAAACGATATCTTATAACCTCAAAAACCAACAAGCACTGAATACAAATAATACATGGGGAAGTAAGGAAATAAAGATATTTAAAACACCCAAATGAAAATTGATAAAATGCCAGGAGTAAGACAGTGCCTTTCAATAATACACCTTAGTGTAAATGGATTAAATTCCCCACTCAAAAGACACAGACTGACAGATTGGGTTAGAAACCGAGACCCAACTATATGCTGTCTCCAGGAGCCTGACCTCATCTTCAAAGACACACAGACACTAATAATGAAGAGATGGAAAAAGATATACCACACAAATATAAATCAAGAACGAGCAGGAGTAGCTGTTCTTATATTTGATGAAATATACTTTAAACTGAAAACCATAAAAAGAGACAGAGATGGCCTGTATGTGTGTGTGTGTGTGTGTGTGTGTGTGTGTGTGTGTAGGTATATAGGTATATATGTGTGTGTGTATGTATGTGTGTTTATATATATATATATAAAAGCTGCATGCTTTCCCTTACAGGCTTGAACCCATGCCAGGCCCTTACATATTCCCATGCACTGATAAAACTATTAACCTTGCCACTCAACAGCACTGAAAGATTTACCATGTTGCTACACAGGTAGAAACTAGCCCCTGCCCTGAGCCAAATTCCTTAAACATTTATATAAACTCCATATCCTGAGCCCCTCATTGCAGATATATCTAGGTAGGACATCTCTTTTTTCTCTCATTGTTGGTTGCAAGGACAGCTGTTTCACTCTGTATGTAAGCTCCCCTAAGTTTCGTGATCACCCTGGAGTTTCGTGCTTCTTGCTTTGAAATTTCAACTGGCCCCATCTTGGAACTGTGTGGGGCATTATTTTGTTGAATCTCTCCTGACACCACTTTTGGGGTTACTTCAACTGCAGGTTTTGCCAGACAGAACACTTCATCAGGGAGAGTTTACATTAATTATTCTGTGAATGAGGCATACTTTTTTGTTTGTTTTCATACTTTATAATATTTTGTTAAAAACTATACATTTTGAATATTAAAATATGATAATTCAGATTCTCCCTCTCCCTTGGATTTTAATGTGTTTGTTTTTTGTGGTTTGAACCTGTTTATCTAATGACATTTCTAAATTATTTTTTTAATTTTGTATTCTTGTCATGTAAGTTCTCTGGAGACTCTGTTTCTTTAGCTTGTCTTTGTCTAGTATTTTGTGACAGATTTTCTTGAATGTCAGGACCCCGAACTAAATATATACATAAAAAAATGAAATGAATTAAAAATAGAGATAGAAAAGCAAACCGAAGAGGAAATAAAATAAATAAATAATAATGGAGTTAAAAATAGAAACCCTCTAGTCCTTGCAGAGTGGCTCTATGCTGGGCATTTCTTTAGCACATAGTCAGGTTATTTAAGTCTGTGTCTTAGTCTTCACCTTCTGCTTGTGCTGGGCCTGGGGCTCATCCAGAGATGAATGGTTAGGGTCTTCTCAAGAATTTTCTACATATGCCCCCTGTTCTGTGAATACACATGGTTTTGTAAATTTCCCAGTATATATGGCACTGATTTCCACACCAACAAAAAAAACTCTCTCTGCCCAGCTGTTCCAAGCTTTTGGCACTCTATCGTATGCTTCAGACATAACCCTTTGTCCTGGGATCTTACATATTGCTCATGCACCATGATTTTGCACAATGTCCTTCACTTTTCTGCTCTCTGTGAGTTCTGAGTTAGGCAAAATAAAGACAAGCAGCTTGCATTAGTACACCAGGCAGCCCATAGGCAGCTTAAAAGAGAAAATTGCAGTCTGAAGTGTTTAGTCCATTTTTAGTCAATTTTGGTATATGATGAGAGGTACAAGTCCAGTTTCATTCTTCTGCATATGCATGTTTGTGGAGGATACTAACATTTATAAAGGAAATGTATTTCACAGGGCCTAGCTTCCAAGGCCCCGTAGTTTCAGGTATAGCCCAACTTTTTAAAATTACACATAGAAATGTTAACCTTGTGAAAGACAGGAATCTTTCCCCGGACTAAAGTCCCTGTTGTAGATACAGTATTATAACAGAGCAAAATTGCTGGCTCTAAGAGCAGATGTCCTTGGTGCAGCCAATCCGAATGATTGTTGCCATGACAATTATCTTACTGTTCTTTTGTAGCCACCTATGTTCCTTTTCTGTAACTTTCTGGCCTGAAGAATAAATACTGAGAGAAGACTCCAGTTCAGTGTTATTTTTCCGAGGAATGCTTCTCTCTTGAGGATTCCTGGAAAATTAACCCCTTCGGGGCCTCTCACTGCTCAGAAGAAATGGGCTTTGAGTAATCCTTTGTATTTCCATCACCCTGGGGGAGAGGCGACAGTTGTCCAATTATCCCAGTGCAATTTATTGAAAAGGCAGTCTTTTCCCAAATGTACGCTCTTGTTGCCTTTGTCAAAGACCAGTTGGCTGTAAGCATGTGGGTTGAATCCTGGGTTGTTGATTCTGTTCCGTTAATCCGAGTCTCTGTTTTCATGCCAGTACTATGCTCTTTTGGTTACAAAAGCTTTGTAACCTAATTTGAAGTTGGGGAGTGGTATGCCTCTGGGGTTTTTTTGTTTTTTTTTCTCTCTGGATTGCTTTGGCTATAAAGGGTCTTTTGTTTTTCCATATGAGTGTTATGATAACTTTTTCCATTTCTGTGAAGAATGTCACTGTTATTTTGATAGGGATTGCATTGAATCTATAGATTGCTTTGGGTAGAATGGACACTTTCGTGATGTTAATTCTTTCAATCCAATATAAGACCCCGAACCATAAAATTACTAAAAGAAAACATAGGGGAAACAATCCAGGAAGTAGGACTTGGCAAGGACTTAATGAATAAGACCCCAAAAGCACAAGCAACAAAATAAAAAATTAAAAAATGGGATTATGTCAAACCTAAAAACTTCTGCACAGCAAAGGAAACAACAGAGCAGAAAGACCACCTTTTGACCTGCCTGCTCAAAAGTATGGGCTGTGGTGGAAAGGAAAAGATGGAGAGTGATGCTGATGAGCAATACTCACCACATCTTTTCATTACATGTGTTGTTATATTTTTTTAGGTTTGCTGCACTCTTTGGATTTGTGGCACCATTTGGCAATCAGAAAGAAGCTTTTGTCTTCTCTGTAGTCATCTATTTGGTGCTTTCTCCCTTTGCTTTTGTATTTAGAAAGTCCTTTCTCACCTCATTACTGAGTAAATATTTAGAAACGTTTACTTCCTGTTTGTGGTTTCCTTTTATGTTCATCTACCTCTTTAATTCTTCTGAAATTTATTTTAGTAAAGGTGTCATCAGTGGCTGGAGAATTTGGCCAAACCTGGCCCTGGCTGCAAGGACGAGTTGCTCAGCTCAGCCACACTGTGCTTTCCTGCGCCATGGTGGATGGCCTGTGAGGTGGTGCTAGTGACATGCTGTTTTGGTCACTATAACTTTACAGAATATTTTGAAGTCAGGAGGTTTGATGCCTCCAACTTTGTTCATTTTTTTCAAGATGGCTTTCACTGTATGGGGTCTTTTGTGGTTCCATACAAATTTCAAAATCTTTCTTTCTTTTTCTGTGAAGAATGTCATTGGATTTTTGATAGGGATTGTTTTGGGTAATATGGACATTTTGATTATGCTAATTTTTCCAACAGATAAACATGGGATATTTTTTCATTTATTTATGTCCTCTTCAATTTTTTTTCACCAATGCTTTATAGTTTTCATTGTAGAGGTCTTTCACCTCCTTTCTTAAATTTAGTCCTAGCTGTTTGATTTTTTTGGTAGCTATTGTGAATGGGATTACTTTCTTGATTTCCTCTTCAGCTCTTTTGTTATTGGTGTATTGGAAGGCTATTGATTTTTGAATGTTGATTTTGTATCCTGCCACTTTACTGAATTCATTTATTAATTCTAGTAGTATTTTGGTGGAGTCTTTAGGGCTTTCTATGTATAGGGTCATGTCAGCTGTAGGAAGGGATCGTTTGACTTCCTCCTTTCCAATTTGAATACTTTCTCTTACCTTATTTCACAGGCCAGAACTTCCAGTACTGTGTTGAATAAGAGTGGGGAAAGTGGTCATCCTTGTCTTGTTCTAGATCTTAGAGGAAATGCCTCCAATTTTCTTCCATTCAGTACATTATCTGTGGGTTTATTGTATAAGGCCTTTATTGTGTTGAGGAACCTTCCTTCTATAGCTAATTTGTTGAGTGTTTTTATCATGAAGGGGCATTGTATTTAATCAAATGCTTTCTCTCTGTCTATTGAAATGATCATATGGTTTATTTTTTCCTTCATTCTGTTGATGTGCTGTATAATGTTTATAGATTAGTGTATGCTGAGCCTTCCTTGCATCCCTGGGATGAATCCCAGTTGATCATGGTTGTGTGATCTTTTCAATGCACTGTTAGATTCTGTTCGCTAGTATTTTGTTGAGGATCTTCACATCTGTGTTCATTAGGGATATTGGTCTGTAGTATTCTATTATTATGTCTTTTTCTGGTTTTGGTATGAAGGCAATGCTGGCCTCGTAGAATAGGTTTGGAAGAATTCCCTCCTCTTCAATTTTGTGGAAGAGTCTGAGAAGAATTGGTATTAATTATTCTTTAAATGTTTAGTAGAATTTGACAGTGAAGCCATTTGGCCCTGGGGTTTTCTTTGTTGGAACACTTTTTATTACTGCTTCACTCTCATTACTCGTTATTGGTCTGTTTAGATTTTCTAGTTCTTCATGATTCAAATTTGGTAAGTTGCATGTGTCCAGGAATTTATCAATTTCTTCTAGGTTTTCCAGTTTGTTCACACACAGTTGTTGTAGTAGTCGCTTAAGGTCCTTTGATTTCTGTGGTATCAGTTTTAATGTGCCCTTGAGTCTTTTCTCTTTTTTTCTTCATTAGTCTAGATAAAGGTTTATTGATTTTGTTTATCTTTTTTGAAAAAACAATTCTTTGTTTCATCAACCTTTTATATATATTTGAATCTCTAATTCATTTATTTCTACTCTGATTTTTGTTTCTCTCCTTCTATTGATTTTGGGCTTGGATCATTCTTGTTTTCCCAGTTCCTTGAGCTGTAATATTAGATTATTTATTTGGAGTCCTTCATCTTTTTTGATGTAAGTATTTATTGCTATTAACTTACCTCTTTGAACTGCTTTTGCTGTATCCCATAGGCCCTGATATGTTGTGTTTTAATTATCATCTGTCTCTAAGAATTTTTAAAATTTCCTTCTTGATTTCTTCTTTGACCCATTTGTTGTTTAGGAGCATATTGTTTAATTTCCATATATTCATATTGTTTCTAGTATCCCTTTTATGGTGTTGATTGCTAGTTTTATTCCACTGTGGTTGGATAAGGTAATTGATATGATTTATTTTTTTTTTCTGTTGAGCCTTGTTTTGTGCCCTAACATATGTTCTATTCTAGAGAATGTTCCATGTGCTGCTGAGAAGAATGTGTATTCTATAGATGTTGGATGAAATGCTGTATAAATGTCCGTTAGGTCAAGTCGGCCTTTGTAAAGATTAATTCTGATGTTTCCTGGTTAATTTTCTGTGTGGATGATCTGTCCTCCACCGAAAATAGGGCATTAAAGTCCCCAACTATTACTGTGTTGGAATCAATCTCTCCCTTTAGTTCTAATAGTAATTGATTTATATAATAGGGTGCTCTGGAGTTGGGTGCATATACTTTAAAAAACATTAACACTTTGGAGTTTCCTGTCCCCAACTTGCTGCCCAGTTGCCACCTGCCTTCCCAACTCTCCCTGGGAAATTCACCTTCCAAGCCCCCCCGGTTAACCATGATACATAGTTACTTGTTGATACATCATCCCCCTCTACTCCTATTAGTCTTTGAGCATCCAGAGGGAAGAGACTGTTTCTCCTCTTTATATATCCTACACATTTCAGGCACTCAAACTTTTTTAAAAATGTTTTAAATTAGATGTGTCTTTATTGTATATTGCCACCTCATGATCGTTCCCCCGAACCCCTGGAAAAATACCTATATGTATGTAAAGAACGTGTATTTTCTTGACCTGCTTCTTAATTCTCTCATTATAATCATACTATTCTTTAATCAACTCTAATGTTCATTATCATAGTTTCCTAGGAACTTTGTGTACTTTTTCTGGCGTGGTTTAATAATATCATGTAGAAGCCCACAGTGAGAATATTTCTGTACAATCTTAAAAGAAAAATTGTCAGATTACTTCCATATTCTGCGGCCATGAAGTTAGATTTTCCTTATTTAGGTTTTCCTTATTAGTCCTTGTAGAATTTTAATACTTTTGCTTTGAAATGTAATGTATCAAATTACTGTGATATAAACTGCTTCTCTTGTCCTCACACAGGCATGATAAAATTTTGTCATCTCCTTTCTTGTAGTTGGTTTGGCTTTTGACATCGGTTCCAAGTATGACTCTTGAATGCAACAGATTTAGATTTTATCTTTTAATCCTGTTGTTGACGTTTCTTTTTATAGAGCTCTTGTAGGCAAAATAATGACTCCTGCAAATATGCCCACATCCTAATCCATGGAACGTGGGAATGTTTTGATATATGACAAAGGGGAATTAGGGCAGCAGATGGAATTACATTTGCTGATCAGCTGATGTTAAAGTGGGGATATTATTCTGGATTCTCTGACTGGACCCAGTGTAATCACAGGGCCCTTAAATGTAGAAGAGGAAGGCAGAAGAGAACAGAGTGATTCGATATGAGGAGTACTAGACTCTCCATTGCTGAATTTGAAGACAGAGGAAGGGGCTATCTAAGGAATTTGGTAGGCTCTGGAAGCTGAAAAGGGCAAGGAAACATTCTCTCCCAGAGCCTCCAGAAGGAACACACCTCTGCTGACGCCTTGAGTTTAGCTCAGTGCAACCCATATTGAACTTCTGACCTCCAGAACTATAAGGTAATTTGTGCTTTTTAATCCACTGGTTTGTGGTAATTTTGTATGTCAGCAATATATATTGATTAATATCTATTAATACAAGGACGTTCAAACCATTTATATTTTTCTAACTCCAGTATTTGAATCATGAATCGTATTTTTATACTATTATTCATTCTCTTGTAAGTCCATCTTGTTTCTTTGCTATTTTTTATGTAATAGACATAAAGCTTTTAATTTACCTTTAAATTATGTCAGTAACCATAAAGTAATCACTTTTCCAACATTTAAACCATTTTGGTACTTCTCTTTGTGTTATTTTCACTACTCTCTTCTTTTATTAAATAAGATAATTCTTCTTTACGGAGGATAAATAATCTAGTGTACGTTGTTTACACACCCCACCTGCCATCTACTTTTTGATTATGGTCTGAAAATCCTTTAGAAAAATGTTTCCTCTGCATACTATCCAGTTTACCTATGAATCCAATGTCTGTCATTGCCCTTGCATTTAATATTCTAATTCACTAATTTCCTTTAAATGTTTTGTTTTCAAGGCGATTGTTTTTGGTAATGATGTTTGTAGCCATAAGCTTTGCAACCAAATTGGTTCTGATTTTCTAGATTTTAGAATTTTCTCCTCTGCTTGAAGAGAGAAAAATGTTGTGTCTGCTGGTTACTTACTGTATTTGTGGTGATAACTCCATTTCTATTAGTTTGTGAATCCCCCTCACCCCCGCCACCACAAGCACTTTCCTGCTCCAAAGTGTGTGGGATGAAGTCATCATTCTCTTGGCATTTTTCACTGCTAGCTGTGTTGTTCTTTATAGCAGCTTGTAAAAGCCTGTTTTTGCTTTTGTGTACTCATAATATAACTAACATGTATTTAGCCCAGTGGTTATCAACCTGTTTTCCACAGACCCTGCCCAGATACCTTTTCCAAGGTGAAAATTACTTTTGTAATAATACTGAGATTTTATTTGCCTTTTTTCTGGGTCAGCATTGGCACTGGTGGTGCAAAAGCAGGGGGGGGGTCAAACAGCAGGTGCTCGAGCACTGAGCAGGTCGGTGGTACCAACTACACTAGTCATCAATGGACTCTTCATTGCTTCACATTTGCGGTTAAAAAAAAACTCTGCCAGTTGAACTTAAAAATGTCCTTGATAAGGCAGAAAAAAAATTTTAATCTCATTTATTCTTGACCCTTGAGTACACATCTATTTTAGTAGCGCATGTGACGAAATGGGAAGAATGCATATAAAGGCCTTCGGCTGTATAGTGAAGTGCAAAGGTTGAATCAAGAAAAAACACTTGTGTGCCTGAGTTGCTCGCTGCAGTCATCACAGAACAGCATTTTCATTTGGAAGGACAACTACCAGGCAAACTGTGGTTATTTGTTTTAGGGTATTTGGTAAACATTTTCTTGAAAATGCAAAACATGAACCTGCTACTTCAAGAAAAACAGCTCATAGTATTTTTTGCAAATAGTAAAATTTGAGCTTTCCTAGGAAAATCAGAATTTTTGAAAACTTGTATCTGCCACCCTGAGCTTGACAGCCTCCTAGAACTTAAAACATTTCTGATGAAGTGGGAGAAGATGTTAACTAAAGGGATTTTTTTTTTTTTTTTTTTTTTGCTATTACATAGTGAAATGTGTCAACATTTGAAAGATCTTCTTAACTCAGTGAACCAATAGTTTCCAGCTGACCTACATGGTATTACTTAATCATGTAGGGATAAAACGTTCATTCAAAGTGCAAGAGAGAACAGTGGATTTCAGTGCAGCAGAGTACAAAAAGTTCATTGATAGGATTTCAGATTCTGCATTGCAGTTAACCTTTAAGAAACTAACACATGTTGAGTTTTGGTATCCTATTGAAGAAATCCACCATTATCTGAAAGAGCTATTAAAATACTCAATACTTTTCACTGGCTGGTTAGCTCAGTTAGAGTACAGTGCTGATAACACCAAGATCTGGGGTTCGATCCCTGTACCAGCCAGTCAAAAAATAAAATAAAATAAAATAAAATACTTCGTTCTTTTCTAACTACATACCTCTGTGAAGCCAGAGATTCTTCATATACTTGAACCAAAAAACATATTGCAACCGAATGAGGGCAAATGTAGATATTAGAAACTAGGTGTCTTCTATGAAGCCAGGCAATTAAAGTTTTGCAAAACTGTACAAACAGTGCCCCTCCTCTCAACAAAATTGTTTTGGTTTTGGAACAAAGTATTTTTATAAAATTATATTATGTTAATATGTAAAATATTTATTATTGCAAAATTTTAATAGTAAATTTTAAAAAAAAATTTAGCATCTGATATTTAAATATCAATAGGGATAACTCATATCAGAAAAGCACTTTGGGGGCCTCAGTAATTTTGGGGGAGTCTTGATGCTAAATTTTTTTTTTTTTTTTGGTGAGTGGGTCTGTCTGGCCTGATGGTATTTTGGCTGCACAGCCTTTACACACACACACACACACACACACACACACACACACGTACACACACACACACACACACGTACACACACACACACACACGTACACACACACACACACACACACACACACACACACACACATTGCTAGAATGCTGAACATGGATCACACCCCCACCCAACAGCCCCAATCCCAAATGCAGAGTATCCAGGCTTCCAGACATAAATTAAAAAATAAAATAAAATAAAAAAGAGTTGGTTTCTGGGAGGGAGAGCTCATGCAGAGATGAAGGCAGAAGACCCTGGAAACCAGGGCCAAGAAGGAGAAATCCCTGCCCCTTCCCTGAAGAGCCCGACTCCCCTGGGGCCTCTGGCCTAAGACAGGGTCATTATCACCAGCCATCAGGCCTCTGGCCCTTTTAATGTCCAGTCTCCCGACCTATTCAGTGGGCCCGCATTTTCCCACCACAGCCCAAGGGAATGGCATCCTGGGGTGTGGGAAGGGGAGGGAGTGGGTGCAGCCTGCAGGTCCTTAGCTGTCTTCTCCAGGCTCCAGGTCTGGGTCAGGAGACCCCACGCACTCCTTGCTGAGGCTCACAGTTTCCAGGGACAGACCTTCCATGTCCTTGTGCAAGTGCGTATTCTTGGTGAGCTGCTCCTCTAGCATGTTCTGCAGCTTCTTGTTCATCTCCCGAAGGTTCTCGTTGCCTGGCTTCACTAAATCTCCCGGGACGCTGCCCAGCCCACTGTGGTCTGTGTGGCTCCTGCCACAGACACGTGGATCCAGCTGTCTATGACACAGGTCTCAACGATGGTGCTCTTCCTGCAGAGGTCCTCTGCCATGGAGGCGCTGCTCCCCTCCAGGTGCTTCACCTCCTCCTCCAGCATCCATTTCTCGTGCTGTGTCTCTGCCAGCCACGGAAAGGGCTCAGCCACTTCCTCATCTGACAGCTCTGCGGTCTGACAGGGCCGGGTCTGAGGGCTGCTGGATAAGGACCTGGCTGGAATGGCCGAGCTCTCCTCCCGCAGGATCTCCAGGTAGCTGAAGGAGGAGATGCTACTGCTGTCGCCTGTCTGCGGACAGCTTGGTGAGTTCAGCTCTGAGAGAAGCAGCTCCTCCAGGCCTAAGCGGCTCTTATTGTTGGTGAGGATGTCCTGCAGCCGCTCCTTTGGGCTCCTCACTTTGGGGACTTCAGTAATTTTTAAGAGTGCAAAGGAGTCCTCAAACTAAAAATTTTGAGAACCACTGATTTAGTGGTGTATTGACTTACACAAAGTACTTTTTGTATTCATTGTTTTAAATGCACAAGCACCTTATGAGATTCATATTATTACTCTGATTTTACAGATGACAGTACTGTGACACACAGAAGCTACACATATTCTAGTTAGCAACCCTTCCAAATCTGCTGGTTCTCCCACAGCAGTTTCCTCTCTTGGAAGTTTGCTTCTGACTTATGTTATTCATAGTACAAAAGCAGTACGTGCACCTTGCAGAAAACTCACATATCACAAGCAAAAGAGTGTAATACTGTCCTTCATCCTCCCAGTGGAGATAACTGCTAACTGCTCAGTGTGTATTTATCCAGATACTTTTCTAAATATGTTTAATTATCGCTGTAAAGTCAATGTAGTATAGTACTCAATTAAAAGGGCTTCAGAATCCCAACTGTGTGAGCTCTTGGACAAGTTACTTAACATTTCAGGCCCTGATCCTCATCTGTGAAATGGGAATAGTGGAAGTGCCTGCCTCATAGGGTTGCTGTTAGTCTTAAGTGAAATAATGCATGAAGAAGAGCACAGTACCTGGCAGTCCATCAACATTCAATAAATGTTAGCTGACGATGTTGATACTTTTGTATGTACATATGTGTAGATAAGTCAATAGATAAGTCAAGTTTTTTTTTTTTAATTTTATTTTGTCGATATACATTGTAGCTGATTATTGCTCCCCATCACCAAAACCTCCCTCCCTTCTCCCTCCCCCCCTCCCCCCCAACAATGTCCTTACTGTTTGCTTGTCGTGTCCACTTCAAATAATTGTGGTTGTTATATCTTCTTCCCCCCCCGGTTTGTGTGTGTGTGTGTGTGTGTGTGTGTGTGTGTGTGTGAATTTATGTATTAATTTTTAGTTCCCTCCAATAAGTGAGAACATGTGGTATTTCTTTCTGTGCCTGACTTGTTTCACTTAATATAATTCTCTCAAGGTCCATCCATGTTGTTGCAAATGGCAGTATTTCATTCGTTTTTATAGCTGAGAAGTATTCCATTGTGTAGATGTACCACATTTTCCATATCCACTCATCTGATGATGGGCATTTGGGCTGGTTCCAACTCTTGGCTATTGTAAAGAGTGCTGCGATGAACATTGGGGAACAGGTATACCTTCGACTTGATGATTTCCATTCCTCTGGGTATATTCCCAACAGTGGGATGGCTGGGTCGTATGGTAGATCTATTTGCAATTGTTTAAGGAACCTCCATACCATTTTCCATAGAGGCTGCACCATTTTGCAGTCCCACCAACAATGTATGAGAGTTCCTTTTTCTCCGCAGCCTCGCCAGCATTTATCGTTCATAGTCTTTTGGATTTTAGCCATCCTAACTGGGGTTAGATGGTATCTCAATGTGGTTTTGATTTGCATTTCCCGGATGCTGAGTGATGTTGAGCATTTTTTCATATGTCTGTTGGCCATTTGTATATCTTCCTTAGAGAAATGCCTACTTAGCTCTTTTGCCCATTTTTGAATTGGGTTGCTTGTTTTCTTCTTGTAAAGTTGTTTGAGTTCCTTATATATTCTGGATGTTAATCCTTTGTCAGACGTATATTTTGCAAATATTTTCTCCCACTCTGTTGGTTGTCTTTTAACTCTTTTAATTGTTTCTTTTGCTGTGCAGAAGCTTTTTAGTTTGATATAATCCCATTTGTTTATTTTTCCTTTGGTTGCCCGTGCTTTTGGGGTCGTATTCATGAAGTCTGTGCCCAGTCCTATTTCCTGAAGTGTTTCTCCTATGTTTTCTATAAGAAGTTTTATGGTCTCAGGGTGTATATTTAAATCCTTAATCCATTTTGAGTTGATTTTAGTATACGGTGAGAGGTATGGATCTAGTTTCATTCTCCTGCATATCAATATCCAGTTATCCCAGCACCACTTGCTGAAGAGGCAGTCCCTTCCCCAGTGAATAGGCTTGGTGCCTTTGTCAAAGATCAGATGGCAGTAAGTGTGTGGGTTGATTTCTGGATTCTCTATTCTATTCCATTGGTCAGTGTGTCTGTTTTTATGCCAATACCATACTGTTTTGGTTATTATTGCTTTGTAGTATAGCTTAAAGTCAGGTAGTGTTATGCCTCCAGCTTTATTTTTTTTGCTGAGCATTGCTTTGGCTATTCGTGGTCTTCTATTGTTCCATATAAATGTCTGAATAGTTTTTTCCATTTCTGAGAAAAATGTCTTTGGAATTTTGATGGGGATTGCATTGAATTTGTATATCACTTTGGGTAGTATGGACATTTTCACTATGTTGATTCTTCCAATCCAAGAGCATGGAATATCTTTCCATCTTCTTGTATCCTCTCTAATTTCTCTCAGCAGTGGTTTGTAGTTCTCATTATAGAGATTTTTCACATCCTTGGTTAACTCAATTCCTAAGTATTTTATTTTTTTGGTGGCTATTGTAAATGGGCAGGCTTTCTTGATTTCTCCTTCTGCATGTTCACTATTGGAGAAAAGAAATGCTACTGATTTTTGTGTGTTGATTTTGTATCCTGCTACTATGCTGAAATCATTTATCAATTCCAACAGTTTTTTTGTAGAGGTTTTAGGCTGTTCGATATATAGGATCATGTCATCTGCAAACAGGGACAGTTTGACTTCATCTTTTCCAATCTGGATGCCCTTTATTTCCTTCTCTTCTCTGATTGCTCTGGCTAGTACTTCCAACACTATGTTGAATAGGAGTGGTGAGAGTGGGCATCCTTGTCTAGCTCCTGTTCTTAAAGGAAAAACTTTCAGCTTTTCCCCATTCAGGATGATATTGGTAGAGGGTTTGGCATATATGGCTTTCATTATGTTGAGATACTTTCCCTCTATACCTAACTTATAGAGGGTCTTTGTCATGAATGAGTGCTGAACTTTATCAAATGCTTTTTCAGCATCTATAGAGATGATCATATGGTCCTTGTGTTTGAATTTATTAATATGGTGTATCACATTTATTGATTTGCGTATGTTGAACCAACCTTGCATCCCTGGGATGAATCCCACTTGATCGTGATGAATAATTTTTCGTATGTGTTGCTGTATTCTGTTTGCTAGTATTTTAGTGAGGATTTTTGCATCTATATTCATCAAGGATATCGGCCTGTAGTTTTCTTTTTTGGTTATATCTTTACCTGGTTTTGGTATCAGGATGATGTTTGCTATATAGAATGAGTTTGGGAGATTTGCGTCCGTTTCAATCTTTTGGAATAGTTTGTAAAGAATCGGTGTCAATTCCTCTCTGAATGTTTGGTAAAATTCTGCTGTGAATCCATCTGGTCCTGGGCTTTTCTTTGTTGGGAGCCTTCTGATAACAGCTTCAATCTCCTTTATTCTTATTGGTCTGTTCAAATTTTCTACGTCTTCACGGTTCAGTTTTGGGAGCTTGTGTGTGTCCAGAAATTTATCCATTTCCTCCAGATTTTCAAATTTGTTGGCGTATAGTTGTTTATAGTAGTCTCGAATGTTTCCTTGTATTTCAGATGAATCAGTTGTAATATCGCCTTTTTCATTTCTAATTTTTGTTATTTGAGTCTTCTCTCTTCTTTTTTTTGTTAGCCATGCTAATGGTTTGTCAATTTTATTTATCTTTTCAAAAAACCAACTTTTTGATTCGTTGATCTTTTGAATTGTTTTTTGGTTTTCAATTTCATTCAGTTCTGCTCTGATCTTAATGATTTCTTTCTGTCTGCTAACTTTAGGTTTGGATTGTTCTTGTTTTTCTAGTTCTTTAAGGTGAAGTGTTAGGTTGTTCACTTGCCATCTTTCTATTCTTCTGAAGTGAGCATTTAATGCAATAAATTTTCCCCTCAATACTGCTTTTGCAGTATCCCACAGGTTTTGGTATGATGTATCATTGTTTTCATTAGTTTCAATAAACTTTTTGATTTCCTGCTGATTTCTTCTTGGACCCATATGTCATTAAGTAGAATGCTGTTTAATTTCCATGTGTTTGTATAGTTTCCAGAGTTTTGTTTGTTATTAATTTCTAGTTTTAATCCATTGTGGTCTGAGAAGATACATGGGATAATTCCAATTTTTTTGAATTTATTGAGACTTGATTTGTGACCTAATATGTGATCTATCCTGGAGAATGATCCATGTGCTGATGAGAAGAATGAATATTCTGAGGTTGTTGGGTGGAATGTTCTGTAGATATCTGCCAATTCCAATTGGTCTAGAGTCTTGTTTAGATCTTGTGTTTCTCTACTGATTCTTTGCCTAGATGATCTGTCTAATATTGACAGTGGAGTGTTCAGGTCCCCTGCTATTATGGTATTAGTGTCTATTTCCTTCTTTAGGTCTAATAGAGTTTGTTTTATAAATCTGGCTGCTCCAACATTGGGTGCGTACATATTTATGATTGTTATGTCTTCTTGATGGATCATTCCTTTTATCATTAAGTAGTGTCCCTCATTGTCTCTTTTTATGGTTTTTAGTTTAAAGTCTATTTTGTCAGATATAAGAATAGCTACTCCAGCTCGTTTTTCTTTTCTGTTTGCATGGTAAATCTTTTTCCATCCTTTCACTCTTAGTCTGTGTGAATCTTTATGGGTGAGGTGGGCCTCTTGTAGGCAGCATATAGTTGGGTCCTGCTTTTTGATCCAGTCAGCCAGTCTGTGTCTTTTAATTGGGGAATTTAAGCCTTTAACATTAAGAGTTGTTATTGAAAGGTGTTGATTTATTCCTAGCATTTTATTGGTTGTTTGGTTGTCTTAGGTGTCTTTTGTTCCTTGATTTCTGATTTACTGTTTGGTTTCTTTGTTTGTTGGTTCCTTAGCTTGTAGATAGTGTTTTTGTTAGCTTGTTTTCTCTTCATGAATGCCATTTTTATTGTACTAGCGGGTTTAGATTTTTCTTAGGTTTTTATGACAGTGGTAGTTATTTTTCAGGAACCAAACCCAGTACTCCCTTGAGGATTTCTTGTAAGGGTGCTCGTGTGGTAGTGAACTCCCGCAGTTTTTGTTTGTCTGAGAAATATACTATTTGCCCCTCATTTCGGAAGGATAGCCTTGCCGGGTAGAGTATTCTTGGCTGGCAATCTTTGTCTTTTAGTATTTTGAAAATATCATCCCATTCCTTTCTAGCTTTTAGGGTTTGTGATGAAAAGTCTGATGTTAACCTGATTGGGGCTCCCTTATAGGTGATTTGACGCTTCTCTCTTGCAGCTTTTAAGATTCTCTCTTTGTCTCTGAGTTTTGCCAATTTGACTATGACATGTCTTGGAGAAGGCCTTTTTGGGTTGAATACGTTTGGAGATCGTTGAGCTTCCTGGATCTGAAGATCTGTGATTTTTCCTATACCTGGGAAGTTTTCTGCCACTATTTTTTTGAATATGTTTTCAATGGAATCTCCATTTTCCTCCCCTTCTGGAATACCCATGACTCGGATATTTGAGCGCTTGAGGTTGTCTGATATCTCTCTCAGATTTTCTTCCATGTCCTTGATTCTTTTTTCTTTCTTTTTGTCTGCTTGTGTTATTTCAAACAGCCCATCTTCAAGTTCAGAGGTTCTCTCTTCAACTTCGACAAGCCTGCTGGTTAAACTCTCCGTTGTGTTTTTTATTTCGCTGAATAACTTCTTCAGTTCAGCAAGTTCTGCTACATTTTTTTTCAGGACATTGATTTCCTTGTATATTTCCTCTTTCAGATCCTGTATACTTTTCCTCATTTCATCATGATGTCTAGCTGAGTTTTCTTATATCTCATTCAGTTTCCTTAGAATTATCACTCGAAATTCCTTGTCAGTTATTTCAAGGGCTTCTTGTTCTATAGGATCTAGAGTATGAGATTTATTAACTTTTGGTGGTGTACTTTCTTGATTTTTTGTATTTCTGGTGTCTTTTTTTTTTGGTGTTTATTCATTGTGGCAGGGGGTTTCACAGTCCACCGGTTTGAGACTAATGACTAACTAGGATGTTGCTGTGGTTGCCAATTTGGTATGGCTCCCGCCGTGACTGCTCAGTTGGCCTCTAGTGTCTTGTGTGTGTGGTTGCCTCGGGTCTTGGGCTTCTCCGGGGAGCCACCTTTCTGGTCAGCTTGGACTCTGCTGGGCTGGTGGATCACGTACCACAGGGTGTGTGATCTCTGTTGAGCTTTCACTCCCTGTACAGGACTTCTCCCCGTTCCGTGTGCTCTGGCACAGGCTGTTAGATTGTGCAGTGGCGACCCCACCGGGTGTGTGGTTTCTGTCGAGTCTCTGCCTCCCTGGCCGCACGTCTCCCCCCTCTGTGCACACTGTGCTGGGCGGCTGGGGTGTGTCTTCTGCACCCCTCGTCTATCAGCTGGGCCTTCAAGACCCTGCTCAGCACCGCCTCGCCCAGGAAGTCTTCCAGGTTTCTGCTAGGCACAGACGACCGGTCTCTCTGGGTGCCTTTGTAGCACTGTGTAGATATTTCTCGGGTCTTGTTCACCTTTGTATCCCCCTGGTATAAACCGAGTCTAGTGCCCGCCTGCAGCCTGCTCTCTGGCAGGTTCAAGCGGACCTGGGAACTCTCCTACCACACTATTCCCAACCAGAAATTCGTTAGGTTTTTTTCCAAACTGGTGGTTGCAGAGATGGTATCTGCCTCCCAGTAACAGTAAGTTTACCGGGGCCGGAGTCCAGGGTGTAGTGGAGTGACAGTCGGCCCGCCCATACTTCCTTGCCCTCCCAACACTGGTCAAGACGCCCCATGACCCCAGCCCCGCCAGAGAACCGCGGAGGGAGTGGGAGAGGAGGCCGGCCCGCAGGGTCCGGAAAGCCCCACGCCAGGCCAAGCAAATGGGCTCAGTGATGGCCGAGCAGGGCGGAGCTGCCCGCACCTGGGAAAATGGAGGCAGCACCGGGGCGGTGAGTGGCCTGGTGGTGCAGGCGGGAGCCGCGTGGGCATCCATCCCCCGAACAGAGCTGTGCCAGGGATCACTCACAGTGCTGTGCCAGGTCGGGTGTTCGCTCTCTGTCTCTGGTTTGTCGCCTTCCGTGTTCTCGGCGCTGCCGCCTTGGGCTGTTCAGTTGCGGCGTGGCTCGGGTGCTCCCAGGAGTCTTCTTTAATGCCGGTCTGAAACCTCGAATCCTGAATAGGGCAGCTGGCCGCCTTCAGTGCGGCCCCAGCCTCTGGGATCCTGGCTGCATCCACAGCAGCCCTGGCGCCGTGTTCCCTGTTTCAAGACTCGCTTTTGCAGCTAAGAATCAGTTCTTTTCCTGCTCCACACTTCAAAGCTGTTGCCTGTAAATGAGGCAGCCTCTCCTGCCGGGGGCAAAGTGGCGTTGAGCCCCCACGACCGGCCAGCAGCTGTAGTCCTCCCTTAAGAGATGGTGAGAGGAAGGACCACAAGTTTCCCGGCTGCCTGAGGCCCAGTGGCCGCCTTTTACACCTCAGCTACTCCGCGCCAGCCGCCGCAGCCGCCGCCATCTTGAAACTCCCTCCAAGTTTATTGAGATATGTCTTACATGCAGTAAAATTTATCCTATTTAGAGGATTGCCCTGGGGGTTTCGACAAATCCACATGTTTGTGTAACTACCACCCAAAGATATGGAACAGTCCCATCACTGCAGAAGATTCACTCCTGCCCCTTTGAGTCAGCCTTTCCCCCAACACAGCCATGGTAACCACACTGATCTGTGTTCTGTGTCTATAGGTTGGCCTTTTCCACAATGCCAAATGAATGCACTTATACAGTATGTTGTGTTCTCAGTCTGAATTATTTTACTTAGCATCATGCATTGCAGGTTCATCCATGTTGTTTATGCATTCATAGTTTGTTCATCTTTACTTCTCTTTAGTATTTCATTTAATGGATGTACCGTGATTGGTTTAACTATTCACCAGTTTGTTGTTTCTAGTGGCTATTATGAATAAAGCTGCTTTCCACGTTTGAACACAAGTCTTTGTATGGAAATATGTTTCCCTTTTCCGTGGGTAAATACCCAGGTGTGGGATTGCTGGGGCCATGGAATAAGTACGTACTTAACTTTATAAGAAACTGCCAAAATGTTTTCTAAAGCGCCTGTATCATTTTGCATTCCCACTAGCATATATGAGAGCTCCAGTTCTTCCACATCCTTGGCGACACTTGTAATGGTTCATCATTTTAATTTTAGCCATTCTAGTGAGTGTGCAATTTTATCTCATTGTGGTTTTAATTTTCATTTTCTTAAAGACGGAAAATACTGAGCATCTTTTCTTGTGCTTATTTGCCTTTTGTGTGCTTCCTTGATGGGCTGTCTCTTCATATTTTTGGGCTATTTTAATGAGGTTGTTTTCTTATTTTTTTAGTTGTATAACCCCTTTTTATATAGTGAATACAGGTTCTTTGTCAGAATATGTTCTCCCAGTTTGTGGCTTCACTTTTCTTTTTCTTAATTATGTCTTTTGGAGAGTATGAGCTTTAATTTTGAAGAAGTCCAATTTTACATTTTATCTGAGAAATATTTGCCTAACCCTACGTTCCAAGTATTATTTTTCCTATGTGTTTTGGGAATTTTAAACTTTGATGTATTACATTTAGATCCGTGATCCAATTCACATACATTTTTGGATGTTCTGTGAGGTTAGAGTCGAGGTGCATTTCCCCTTCTATCTAGTCATTTCAGCACCATTTATTGAAACACAATCCTTTCTCCACTGAATTGCCTTAGAACCTTAATGGAAAATTAACTGACAGTAAAGTATGGGCTTATTTTGGGACTGTGTTTTTTGTCCTATATGTCTATTCTTATGCCAGTACTACATTGCCTTGTTTACTGTAGCTTTATGGTAAGCCTTGAAGCAACATAGCATAAGCTGTTGAACTTTGTGTAATTCTCACAACTGTTTTGCCCGTTCTAGGTCCTTTCCATTTTCATGTGACTTTTGCAGTCAGAATGCCAATTCATACAAAAGAGCCTGCTGTGATTTTCACTGAGATTGTGTTGAATCTTTAGAATAATTTGGCTAATTTGGTGAGTGTGGTACGCTAAATAATGGCCCTCAAAGAGATCCACTTCCATGGAACCTGTGAAAATTACCTTCTATGGCAAAATATTTGATTAAGTTTAAGATCTTGGAATGGTGAGAGTATCCTGCATCATCCAGGTGGGCCATAAATGTAATCACAGTTGTTCTCATGAAAGGGAGGCAGACGGAGATACTATTAAGTGGAGAAGGCAATGTGATAGAAGCAGAGAAAGATTTTAAGATGCTATGCTGCTGGTTTTGATGATGGAGGAAGGGGCCATGAGCCAAGGAATGCAGCTCTAGAAACTGGAAAAGGCAAGTAATGGATTCTCCCTTAGAGTCTCCAGGGGGAGTAAAGTCCTGCTGAAACCTTGATTTAAGTCCACTGCGACCCATTTTGGACCTTTGGCCTCCAGAGAATAAGTGTGTGTTGCTTTAAACCACCAAGTTTGTGGTAATTTGTTACAGCAAACATAGGAAACGAATACCCAGTGGATGTAAATCTTAACATTACGGGGTTTTCTAATCTATCAACATGGTATACCTCTCCATTTATTTAGGTCTTTAATATTTCTTGGTGGTTATTACAGACTGAATGTGTCTCCTCAAAATTCGTGTGTTGAAATCTGATCCCCAATGTGATTTTATTTAGAAGTAGGGACTTTGGGATGTGATTAGGGTATTAATGCCCTTATAAGAAGAGGCCAGAGAGATAGCTCACTCTTCCTTCCACCACATGAAGATACAATGAGAAGTCAGCTGTCTGCAATCTGGAAGAGAGCCCTCGCCAGAACCCAACCATGCTGGTGTCCTGATCTCAGACTTCTAGCCTCTGGAACCGTGAGAAATAAATTTATGTTGTTTATATGCCACCCCATCTATGGAATTTTGTTATAGTAGCCTGAAGAGAATAAGTCACCAGTGCTTGGTAGGTTTTGGTGTACAGATCTTGTACATATTTGGTTACACTTATCCCTAAGTAGTTCATATTTTTGATGCTAGTGTAAATGGTAGTTTTTCCATAAACTCTTAATTTTAGGATAGTTTTAGATTTATAGGAGAATTGCAGTAAATGATAGTTTTAAATTTTTTTCATTTCCAATTTGTCATCTATATTATATAGAAATACAATAATTTTTTGTACATTTAATTTGTATTCTGCAATTTTGTTAAATTAACTATTAGATGTAGTAGCTTTTTGTAGATTCCTTGGGATTTTCTACATAGACAATCACGTTGCCTACAAATATTGACAGATACTCCTTTCTTTCAAAACTCTGTGTCTTTTATTCCTTTTTAGTGTGTTGTGGCTAACACCTCTAGTGCAGAGTTGAATACATGAGTTGAAGTGGACATACTTGTCTTGTCTCCTATTTTGAAGGGAAAGTATTTACTCTTTCACCATTAAGCATTATAACTATAGGTTTTTCTTTTTTTTTAAGATAACATACACACATGTAGGGTATGACATTGATTTTCAGTAATTGTGTACAACGTGTGACGATGATCAGAATAGTTAGCTTGTTCATCATTACAATATGCAATCGTTCTGTGTGTCCATTGACCAATTCCTCACTCCCCCTCCCCTCCCGGTTTCCACCTCTAGTAATCACTGTTCATTTCTCTCTTTCTAAAAGTTCAATGTATTACTGTGATTATTATTTCTTTCCTTCTTTCTCTCTGTCTCTCTCTATTGTTTATTTGTTTATTTATGGATTCAGCTCCTGGTTATTGGTGAGAACATGTGGTGTTTCTCTTTCTGTACCTGGGTTTTTTCACTTAGGATAATTTTCTCCAGCTTCATCCACGTTGATGAAAATGGCAGAATTTTATTACTTTTTATGGCTGAGTAATATTCCATGGTGTAGATATACCACAGTTTCTTTATCCAGCCATCCACAGATGGACATTTAGGTTGGTTCTATCACCTGGCTATTTTAAGTAGAGCTGGAATACACTACCATATGATCCAGCAATCCCACTACTGGGGATGTATCCAGAGGATTGAAAAACAGCAGGTCAAAGGGATACCTGCACTGCCATGTTTATAGGATTTTCATAGATGTCCTTCCACTTCTAATTTGTTTAGAGCTTTTATCATGAATAGGCACTGAATTATGTCAATTGCTTTTTCTGCAACTTTTGAGATAATTATGTTTTTTTGCTTTTTCAGTCTACTAATACAGTGAAGCTTGTTTACTGATTTTCAAATGTTAAGTCGAGTTTGCAATCCTGGCTAAATCATGCTTGGTCATAATATAATATCCTTTTTATGTAGATTTGCCAATTTTCTTTATCTTCTCAAAGAACCAGCTTTTCGATTCAATGATTTTTTTTTCTCTAGTGACTTTCTACTGTATTTCATTGATTTCTATGTTTATATTTATCATTTTCTTTTCCTGCTGACTTTTAAAAAATTTCTTTCTCCTCCTATTTTCTTAAGGTGGAATTGTATATCACTGACTTGAGATTGTTTCTAATGTTAAGTGTTTGATGGTAAAATTTCCCTTAAGTACTGCTTTCTTCACAAATTTTGGAGGGCCGACCCCTGGCTCACTCCGGAGAGTCTGGTGCTGAGAACACCAAGGCACCGGGTTTGGATCTTATATAGGGATGGCCGGTTTGCTCACTTGGGAGAGCGTGGTGCTGACAACACCAAGTCAAGGGTTATGATCCCCTTGACGGTCATCTTTTAAAAAACAAACAAACAAACAAACAAAAACAAACAAATGTTGGTATGTTGTATTTTCACTTTGATGTAGTCCAAAATATTTTCTTGTTTTTCTCATTTTTTTTCTTTTGCCTATTGATTACTTAGAAGTGTAATGTTTATTTTTCAAATATTTTGAGAATTTTCCAGTTGTCTTTCCGTTAATGATTTCTAGTTTAATTCCATTTTGCTTAGAAGTTCACTTTGTATGATTTCAATCCTTTTAAATTGGTTAAGCCATTTTTTATGGCCCAGAATTCAATCTATCCTGGTGAATGTTCCACATTCACTTAAAAGGAATTTGTATTCCACTGTTGTTGGGAGGAACTCTTTATCAAATCAATTAGGCCAAGTTGAGATTGATAGTGTTGATTCAATCTTGTATACTTAGTAGTTTTCTTTCTATGTGTTCTATCAGTTACTGAGAGAAGAATGCTAATTACCAGTCATAATTGTGGATTTTTCTGTTTCTCCTTTTGGTGTGATTAATATTTTCTCATGTGTTTTGAAGCTTTATTAGGTACATAAACATTTATGATTTCTATATCCTCTTGACAAATTGACTCCTTTATCATTATGAACGGCCTCTGTTTGTCCCAGGTAAGATTCCTTGTTAAAAATATTCTTTGTCTTATGCTTTAGTAGGGAGAATGGCCCCCCAAAGCTATCTCAACCTGAATTCCTGGAACCTGCGAAAGTGTTATATTGCATGGCAAAGGGGATTTTGCAGATATATTTAAGGTTACAGTATTAGTTTGTCTTGTTACCATGACAAATTACCACAAAGTTAGTGGCTTAAAACTACACAGAATCATTATCTCACAGTTCTTTAGGTCAGAAGTCTCCAGGTATAGTATGGCTCAGTTGGGTCTTGTACTTAGATTCTGACAAGGGTGAAATTAAAGTGTTAGCAGGGCTGTATTCCTTTCTGGAGGCTCTGGGGATTAATCTGCTTCCAAACTCATTTGGGCTATTGTCACAATTTAGTTCCCAGCGGTTATAGAGCTGAGGTCCCCATTTCGTTGCTGGCTGTCAGCCAGGAGTTAATCTCTACTTCTGGAGGCTGCTTGCATTTCTTGGCTCACGGTTCCTTTTCTCTGTCTTCAAATCCAGCAACGGCAGGTTCAGACCTTCTCATGTTTGGAATCTCTCTGACTTCCCATTCTGCCTCGTCTTTCCTCTTCCACCACATCTCTTTGATTCTTCTGCCTTCTTATTTTTCTTTTAAGGGCTTCTCTGATTACATTTAGCCCACCTGGATAATCAAGGACAATTTCCCTATTTTTTTTTTTTTTTTGTGGTTGTTGTTGTTGTTTGTTGGTTGGTTTTTTTTGACAGTTTTTGTAAAAAAATTGAGACATAATTGATTATATATAATTGTGTGATACAGAATCGAATATCAATACATGTGTACAATATGTGGTGATCAAATCATGATAATTAGTATACTCATGTTTACAGCACATAATATTCGTCACCCTTAAGTATTTTCTCACTAAACTCCCACCCTCTCCCCCTTTCCCTGCCTCTAAATAACCACAGTTCTCTTCTCTTTTTTTTTGAGGCTCAATGTATTTTTGTGATTCTCTGTCTTTCTTTCTTTCTTTCTTTTTCTTTCTTTCTTTTCTTTCTTACTTTCTCACTTTTCTTTCTTTCTTTATTTTAGCCCCCACTTATGAGTGAGGACTCACTTTAACAAAATGCTCTGCACGTTCTGTGTGGCCTGCCCCAGCTGCACCTCCAGTGTAAGTGGGAAGTTAACGAGGGTGGCATTTCTCCTCATGGTTTGCAGCAGTTGACAAGGAAATCTGCCAGTTGCTGTTGCTGTTGATGGAAGGATTTCCTGCAGGTCGCCAAAGGCCAAAGATGGATCCCTTATTAAGCTCATTAGAATTGAGACTTGCTGTTAAAGAAAAGCTTTTTAAGTAACCACAGTAGCTGTGACTCAACTACCAGGTGCCCGGCTACCTCCTGTACGTCCCATGGAATCCTACACACCCTGGGAAGCACGTGCTACTACTCTTTTCCCTGTGAGGAAACAGAAGCTGAGAGAGGTTAAGTAACGTGCCCAGAGTCACAAAGCTAGGAAGTGGCTGTGCTGACAGCCAGTGTTGGCAGTCCGCCTGCAGCCCCCTTGCTCTTGCCCACTGTGCCAGAGTGCCTCGGGCCCTGGGGTCACAGTGTCTAAAGTGTGGAGGTATTATGGGCTCATGAAAATCTCCAGAAGGCCATTGAACTCCGTGCCTAGAACCGAGTTGGGGGAGCCCAAGGTTAGGCTGCCCTGTGTGTAGGGACAATGCGATACAGAGGCTGCTTTGGATGGGTGCCCCTCTCGTGACCTCCCAGCATCACACCCCAAAGGAATGACTGCAGAGATCAAACACTGGGCACAAACCAATGTGTGTCTCTCTGAAGATGATAGTCAGGGCTGAAAAGCCTCAATCTTGAGCTGTGCTATGTGGGCAGTGGATTCAGACTGTGAGCTCAGGCCTTCCTTGGAGATCACTTTACTGTGCTTCTGCCTAGCCCCAGGAGCCCCAGGACAAGAAGCCTGCTCACGTTCTGCACCTAAGGTTAGGCAGTTTACCCTGACTATAGTGTGTGCTAACGTTGGCTTTCCCATCACCTCAGTGCACTCTGTGTGGACCAGAATGTTGACAAGCTGACGGGTCCCTTGTCTGGCTGGGTGCTTTGTGAGATCACAGGCTGGGTGTGTTGTGATGTCACCCCCAAGCAACCTGAGCCCCTTTGTGATGTCCTGCAGCTGGATTATCAAGGGGCCCTGTGGGCCACACTGCAGTCTCATGTTTACATGAACAGAGGACAAGCCATCACTTAGTATGGCTAGTGATCTAAGAGGCAGGGGGCATGGCTTCAAAGCCGCGCCTTTTCCTCCAGAAACAAGGGCTCCTCGGACAGACACAGAGAACCACCGTCACCCAGCAGATCCTTCTTGTGCCCAGTACTGTTCGGTGTCAGGTGGGAACCACAGCTTCAGGTTGCTGCTGGAAGAAACTGCTTTCCAGGCTTTGATCGATGAGCCTTGGCTCAGAAGGCCGCTCCCTGTCCATGACATCCTGCCAGGGGCAGAAGATAGTCTCCTCTCTCTTCCCTTTCCAAAAAAGCTGTGGAGAATTGTCAACAGCAATGAGTTTGCATCAATTTGGTGGGATGATGGCGGGACTTGTATAGTGATCAATGAAAAACTGTTTCAAAAGGAGGTCCTGGAAAGGAACAGCCCCAACAAAGTGTTTGAAACAAAGTGTATGAAGAGCTTCATCCGCCAGCTAAACCTCTACGGCTTCAGCAAAATGTGTCTGGACGGTCACATGTCGGTCCGCCTCACCAGAGTTGTCATCCAGGAAAGACCAGTCTATGTCACGAGCAAGGTAACAGATGACGAATCTTCTAAGGGCCTACATTGGTGGGCTCAGGGTTTGGGTCGGGTGGAAGTGCCAGGACTGTCTCATGGGATTTGGGTGACATTGAGAAGGTACAGAACTGTTCCTGTGCCTGTTCCTTGTCTGTGTGGTGGTGACAGTAACTTAAGAGTTAACAGCATGGGTGTAGGGGATGTTGCTGAGAATGGTGCCAGTCCATCTGGGGTGTGTAAAAGATTACAGCTTTTCAGTCACTCCTACCTGGAGACAAATGCCACCTGGTGGTTGTTGTGTCCCCATAACTCCATAGTGCTTTAAACCGTAACATAGGCAGGGGTGAGGGACCTTCCCTGTTGAAATATCGGTGTGCCCCCACTAGTGTTTGGAGAAACGCTAAGCCTAAAGCAGGCAAGGAAGCCTGTTGAAGGTGGTGTGAACATGCATGCTTGCCTAATCATGGGCCCCTGGATTGGAAGAGCCCATGACCAGAGACTGCCAGCCAGGGGTTCACTCTGCAGCTGGCTGACGCTGCATGCTGAAGCCACCAAATCTGCTTCACTCCCCATCTGCAGCTTCAATGTCCCTATTCACTGGCCTCAGACACTTCCTAATTTGCCATTTTTAGGCATTTTCCAAGGGTGCAGTGCTCGCCATACATGGGTAAGTCTTAAGGATATAAAAACTAGTCCCCAGCTTCCTTTTGGGAATGTGACCTTTTCCTAAAGGACCTCCCAGGACCAGTAGAGCTGTGTTGCACAGGGGCGTAGACTGTTGATGGTTGCAGTCAACTCTCATGACCCAGAGTTTCCTTTTCTTTTTCAACTTTGAATCTCAGTTGCGGTTCTACTGCAGCCCCTACTTCAAAAGAAACTCCCCTCACCTCCTTGTGAGGATGAAGAGAAGGGTGGGCATTAAATCTGCATTAAGGCAGAAGAGGAGCCAGGCAGAAGCCCTGGAATCCCCTCCAGTACTTACAGCCACTGAGCAACAAGATCCAGCATCTACAAATGAGGACAACGAAGAGATACCAAAGAGCCAAGAACTTGACAGTCCTGCCACCCAAGTCAGGAGTGACTCTGCTCCGCTAGGAATTCCCGTGACAGTTCCGGAGCCCACCGTGGTGAGTGACGACGCTCCAATAACCCAGCCAGCCATCAGGCAGCCCAAGAGCAGCCAGGCCCACGTTACTCAGTTGGGGGATGTCACTGCAGAGCTCCCCTGCGTGTTCTTCACTGTACCTTCCACCCAGATTGATTCCTACGGGCCTGTGGTGGGTGTCCCTGCCACGACCCCCAGGATTCTCAACGTGCACAACACACAGCTTCCTTTGCCTGGACTGTTGCCTTTCTGTCATCACTGGGTGGCTCTGCCTGTCTTGGCTGCTTGGCCTGCCGCTTCCGTCTCGGCGTTGCCTCACCCTCCAACACCAATCCATTCCTGTCCCCACTGCCATTGTGTGTTAGAATTCATGCCAGGCACTGCTGGGATCCAGGGGTACCCAGACCATGCAGACTATCACAGGTAAGGAAAGCATTTGGTGACAACATGTGCTGGTCAATAAACAGGATCAGAAAATGAGTTATTTTCTGTCTGCACAAAAGAGTTGCTCATCTCTGTCATTTCTCTTCTTCTGTAGTCAAGGGCCCCCTCAGGTGTCTATTGCTTGCCTGGTAAAGACTTGAGAATAACCTCACTCCCTGGCATGAAGTAGGTGCCCAGTAGATACTCAGGCAGGATGTAGGTTTAACTGAGCCTCTCACACATCCTGCCTCGACTCACTAAAAGGTCTCTGCAGTTCTTGGAAAGTACACACACCCAGCAGCGGGGGCCAGATGTACACAATGACAAGTGCCCCTGGCCATCCAGACACAATTCCCTGCAGGGCTGCAACACATCTTCTTGCCAGTAGTCCCTCCTCCTCCCTAGAGGAGGCAGGGCTTCTTCCAGTACGTTCCAGTTACCAGCTTGTATTTTCTGCCTCTTCACTCCTTAATAGAGCAGCAAATCACACGTCACTTCATTGGCATTCTTGGGTAAGGCAGAAAGGAATACCCACTGGGACTGCTGATGCCTAAGCCTGTAAGAGCACAGACTCCTTGTTTTGACCTTTTTCATGGGTACTTCTCTGAAATGGGTTACATGTGTTCTTGCTGTCATAACTAGGAGAGATGCTGCACCACTTGCTCTGTCCTTGATGATCTGCGACCCGGTGTTTTCTGGGCAATGTTGGCTCAGGGACCCCCCTGACCCCCTGACACACACACAGTGGCCAGTGAGACACGTCAGCACATCGGGCGGATGATCAGCCCAAGGCTCTAGGCCTTTCTGTCAGCTGCTGCCAAACCACCCTTGGTGGCTCACCAGTTTTGCACAAGATTCAGACAGATCCCGAGGAGTTGGCATGACATGGTACACAGACTTGGCTGACTGACAGCGATGCCTTGTTCTGAAAATGTGGTGTGTCTCAGCTGAGTGAGGCCATCGCAAACCTGCCTGCTAGATGAGGGCAGAGGCAGCAGAATCACTGCACCAGGGAGCCCTGAAGAGCATGGGAGGAGAGAGGGAACACCAACAGCTGACACAAGGCTACAGAGGGGAGACAGAGCAGGAAAGGGGAAGAGCCAGGCTGGAACTCCTGGGCTTTCAGAGGGATAGGGTGGTACCAGTGGGCTCATTCACAATTGATGCCAAGGTGGGGGTGGGAGGAGGTGGGCGAGTTGAGCAGAGGTACAGGGAAGGCTACATCCACCAGCCCAGCAGCCCTTCTGTGTTCCTGGTGAGGGGTGCTCACATCACTCTTCGGTTGGTCACAATCCAACCACTAGTGGAGGTCAAGTGGATCTTCTGAGAACCCAACAACAGCCCCAGAGTGAATGAAACAAAAACTGACAGACTTGAAGCAAGAGTTCTACAATCGTACTTGGAGACTCCAATACCTCATGTTAGGAGCTGACTTGTGTCCCCTCCCCCCAGTTCCTATGATAAAGTCCTAAACCCCAGTGTGACTCTACTTGCAGTTAGAGCTGTTAGGGAGGTAATTAAGGTGAAATGGTATCCTAAGTGTGGGACTCTATTCCAATAGCACTAGTGTTCTTGTGACAAGAGGAAGAGACACCAGATTTCAATCTCTCTCTCTCACTCTCTCTCTCTCTCGACCACCACCCCCCCCCACATGTTAGAGAAGAGGCCATGTGAAGACACAGTGAGAAGGTGACCATTGGCAAACCACTAAGAGAGGCCTCACAAGAAACCCAATTTTCTGGCACCTTCCTTTGGTGTTTCTGGCCTCCAGAGTTGTGAAAATATAAATTTCTGTGGTTTACACCACCCAGTCTGTTGAAACATGTTATGGCATCCCTAACAGACTTGTTCACCCTACTGTCAATAATGAATAGAACAACTAGACCGAATATCAACATGGAAAAGGAAGGCTAGAACAAAACTCTAAAATAACTAGATTTCACAGACATCCATGGAACACTCCACCCAACAACAGCAGAACAAGTGCAATGCATTATTCCATTTGTGAGGCATATACAAGAAAAACTAAAACTGAGTGATTGACAAAGAAATGATATTTATTTCTTCTAATTTCAGAGGCTGAGAAGACCAAACTCCAGTGCGCACATCTGGTGAGGGCCTTTATCTTGTTGCTGACTCTCTACAGGATTGTGTGGCAACCAGGGTGTCACACGGAAAGAATGGGCTGAGCAAGAGAGAGCAAAGCTTCTCACTCTCCTTATAAGTCCTCATAACCACACACATTACCCCTCAGTTAACCAGCAGTGCATAAATCCATTCCCCAGGGTACAGTCCCCAACATCTAATCACCTCTTGAAGGCCCAACTTGCAGTTACCATGATAGGATTTCCCACCCCCTTAGAACTGTTACAGTGGAGACTGAGGATCCAATACATGAACTTTTCAGGACACATTTAACACACAGCATGCACCTAGAACCTCCTCCAGGATTTGCTTCTTTCTCCATATGTTACACCATAAAATTTTCTCCACATGTTACATCATAAAACACACCTCTGTAAACATGAATGGGTTCAACTTGTACAAAGTATGTTCTCTAACCAAAATGGAATGAAATTAGAAATCAATAAAAGGAAATTGGGAGGATCTGCAAAAATATAGAAATTAAATGATACAACATCTGTTTTTATGCTAGTACCATGCAGTTTTGATCACTACAGCTTTGTAGTATAATTTGAAGTAAGGTAATGTTATACCTCCAGCTTTATGTATTTATTTTTATGATCAGAACTGCTTTGGCTATTTGGGGTCTTTTGTTGTTCCATACAAATGTTAGGATAATTTTTTCTATTTCTGTAAAAAATTACATTAGCTTTTCCATGGGAGTGCATTGAATCTATAGATTGCTTTGAGTAGTACAGACTTTTTCACAATGTTAATTCTTCCAATCCAAAAGTACAGAATGACTTTCCATCTTTCCTGTGATCTTTAATTTCTCTCAGCACTGATTTATAGTTCTCATTGTGGAGATCTTTCACCTCCTTCGTTAAATTGATTCCTAGGTATTTTCTTTTTTTGGCAACTATTCTAAATGGCCTTCCTTTCTTGATTTCTTTTTCTTCTTATTCATTATTAGAGTATAACAATGCTACTGATACTTGCATGTTGATTCCCTATCCTGCAACTTTACTGAAATAATTTATCAGCTTCCTACAATGAATACACAAGAAGAAAAAAAACCCACTTGTAAAACAAAAATGCAAACAAGAAAAAGAAAGAAATGATATATTACCAACCCAAAAAACCAACAAACGCTGAAGACAAACCATCAACAGTAATGTAAGGAACAAAAGATATTTAAAACTTTCAAATGGCAATAGATAAAATGCAAGGAGTAATACAGTACCTTTCAGTAACAACCCTTAATGTAAATGTATTAAATTCCCTAGTCAAAAGTCACAGACTGGCTGATTGGATTAAAAAGGGAAAAACAAATATATGCTGCCTTCAAGAGATTCACCTCAGCTGTAAAGACACAGACAAACAGTGAAGGAATGGAAAAAGATAAACCACACAAATGGAAACCAAAAAAGAGCAAGAGTAAATATTCTTAAATTGGATGAAATATACTTTAAACCAAAAAACTTAAGACAAGACAAAAAAAGTAGCTATATAATAATAAAGGCATTTATGCAGCAGGAAGATATAACAATCATAAATATATACAGGAGCAACACTGGAGCGCCCAGATATATATAGCAAACACTATTAGACCTAAAGAAAGAGATAGACCCCAAGATGATGATGGTTTTTGAGACAGCTGTGAGGCACACAAGCACATCCCTGATGATAGATCAAATGTATGGATAAATTTGTTTTCCTTCGGCTGGAGATGCTTAGACACAGCTTATATAAATCCTTTCACCTGCTGCACAGAGATCTTTTATGAAGCCACGAGCTCCAGGCTTGTGCCTCATCGTTTGGAGAGGATGTCCTCCAGGGCTAGGTATACTGAGGTCCTTGGTTGGTCTAAACTCATGGAGGACAAGGAAGGCTGTGCCAGGCTGAGGCCTTAATATCACCTTTCAAAAAAATAAGCCTTCATTCAAGACTTGTGGTTCCCTATCTGGCCTCTAAGGAGCTTAGTAGTCATCACTGTCCTCCTCACAGCAAGAAAAAAAGATGAACAAACTGCAAATCAATATCTCTTCTCAGATTTATTCGAGAACTGAGGCCACAGGGCAACCACTGTCCCCAAAATTGGAGCAACAGATGGGTGGATAGAGAGAATTACTGCTTACCAGAATAGAAGGCCAGAAGCAAAACCCATTTTTGGAGCCAGGGGTGGGGCAGAAAACTTAAACTGTCATTAATAAATTGCTAGAAAATCGGTTAAAACAATCTTGAGAGTTAAAAACTTCAAGGGTCCCAAATCTCAGGTTGTTATTTTTTTTTTAACTTTATTGAGGTATAATTTACATAGGATAAAATTCACCCAATTAAAATCTATAACACATTTATTTTTAATAAATTCACCAAGTCATCCAACCAGCATCACAGCCCCAGTTTTATAGCATTTCCACCATACTGTAAGATCCCAAATGCCCACTTATAGTGAATCCGTGTTCCAAGCCCATGCACATGCAAGCACTAATCTACTTACTACTGCTAATGATTTGCCTTTTCAGAAGATTTCATATGAAATGAATCATATCTCATGGCTTGTTTGTTTGATCTGTACTGTACCATGTTCATGTAGCTCTTTCCTTTTTATTACTGAACAGTATTCCATTGCTAGGATATAGTACATATTGCTTATCCATTGATCAGTTGATGAAAATTTGGGTTGTTATCACTTTTGCCATTATTGCAACTGTGTTGCTTTGAACATCCATGTACACGTCTTTGTGTGGACATATGTATGTTTTCTCTTGTATAGTGGAATTGCTGGTTCTATGGTAATTTTATATGCCAATATTGAAGACATTTGGTTGTTTGTACAAGGATACTTCAAAAAGTTCATGGAAATATTCTTTTTTAAGGGAATTTATTTTTTAATTGAAGTGTATGGATTGTACATACATATGGAGTATGGTCTTAGATTTCAAAACATGTGAACCATGTGTGATGGCCCAATCAGGGTAGTTAGCATATTAATCGTTACAGAAATTTATCATTTGTCTGGGATGAGAGCATTGTATGTCCTCTCTTCTATCCATTTGGGGACAGACAATAATTTATGGTTAATTATAGATGGCTAACAGAACTGTGCAGAACTAGAACTTATTTGTCCTATCTAGCTATAATGTTGCGTCCATTGTCCATTGTGTCCATTCATCCCCTCCCCACTCCCCTTCCCACCTTCCAGCAACCACAGTTCTACTCTGTACTTCTGAAAGTTCAACTTATTTTTTTAGCTCCCACATATGAATGAGAATATGTGGCATATATCTTTCTATGCCTGACTTATTTCACTTAACATAGTGCCTTCCAGGATCTTCCTTGCTGATGCAAATGACAGGATTTCATTTCTTTTTCATGGTCGCATAGTATTCCATTGTGTATATATACACCATTTCACTAATCCATTCATCTGTTGATGGACACCTAGAGAGATTCCATATCTTGACCACTGTGAATACTGCTGCAATAAACATGTGGTGCAGATATCTCTTCAGCATGCTAATTTCTATCCTTTGGATAAATACCCAGCAGTGGGATTGCTGGATAATAGGGTAGTTCTATTTTTAGTTTACTGAGAAACTTCCATGCAGTTTTCCATAATGGCTGTACTAATTAACATGGCCACTAACGGTGTGTAAGTGTTCTCTTTTCTCTGCATCCTTGCCAGCATTTGTTGTTCTCTGTTTTTTTGATAATAGCCAGTCTGACCGGGGTGAGATGATACTTCGTTGTGGATTTGATTTATGTTTTTTTGTTTTTTGGGTTTTTTTAATTAGTGATACTTAGCATTTTTCATATATCTCTTAGCCACTTTTATGTATTCTTCTGAGTAATGTCTATTCAGGTTATTTTTAATCCATTTTAAATTGGATTTTTTTTTTCTTTTTTCTGTTGAGTTGTTTAAAGTATTTGTATATTCTGTATATTAATCCCTTGCCAGATGAATAGAGAGCAAATATTTTCTCTCATTCTGCTGGGTGCCTCTTCACCCTTGAGTGTTTCCTTTGCTGTGCAAAAAGCTTTCCAGTTTGATGTAATCCCAGTTCTTTATTTTTGCTTTTGTTGCTTGTGCTTTAGAAGTGTTCTGCAGAAAATTTTTGTCCAGACCAATGCCTTGGAATGTTTCCCCTATGTTTTCTTATAGTAGTTTTATAATTTCAGGTATTACATTTAGTTCTTTAATCCATTTTGAGTTGATTTGGGTATAAGGTGAGAGATAAGGGTCTAGTTTCTTTCTACTGCACATAAATATCCAGTTATTCCAGCAACATTTATTGAAGAGTTATCCTTTCCTCAATATGTGGTCTTGGTGCTTTTATCAAAGACGAGTTGACTGTAAATATATGGATATATTTCTATATTCTCTACCTTATTCCATGTGTGTTTTTATGCCACTACCATGCTGTTTTTATTACCAAAGATTTGTAGTATATTTGGAAGTATGTAAGTATAATGCCTTCAGCTTTGTTCTATTTCTTTGGGATTGTTTGGCTATTTGAGTTTTTTAGAGGTTCCATATGAATTTTATATATGTCTCTTTTTTTTTTTCTTTTTCTGTGAAGAATGGCTTTGGCATTTTGATAGGGACTGCATTGAATCTGTAGATAATATCAGGTAGTAAGGTCATTTTGGCAATATTCATTCTTCCAATTCATGGAAATGGAATGCCTTTCCATTTTTTATATTTGTGTCCCCTCTAATTTCTTTCATTAGTCTTTCATAGTTTTTATTGCAGAGATCTTTCACTTTTTTGGTTAAATTTTTTCCACGGTATTTTACTTTTTGGAAGCTATTGTAAATGGAATTGCTTTCTTGATAACTTTCTGTACTAGATCATTTTCAGTGTATAGAAATGCTATTTAATTTTGAAAGTTGATTTTGTATCCTGCAACTTTACCGAATTCGTTCTTGAGTTCTATGAATTTTTTGGTGGAGTCTTTAGGTTTTTCTGTATATAGGATCATGTCACTCACAAATGGGAACCAGTTCTCTTCCTCTTTTCCAATTGGGATGTGCTTTGTCTCCCTTACCTAATTCCTCAGGCTCAAACTTGTAGTATCAGGGTAAATAAGAGTGCTGAGAATGGACATCATTGACTTGTGTTTCCTAACTCTTTATTCTTGAGTTAATTTTAAGAGTTTGTTTTTTTACTGGAAAATCATCCATTGATTTTAAGAATATTGATGTTCTTAAAAGAAAAGCTTTTAACTTTTCCCTATTCAGTATGATGATCACGGTGGGTTTGTCATATGAGGTCTTTACTGTCTTGAGATATTTTCCTTCAATACCTAATTTGTTGAGATTTTCTTATCATGAAGGGATGTTGAATTTTATCCAATGCTTTTTTCTACATCTATTGAGATAATCATATGATTTTTGTCCTTCATTTTGTTGAAGTGATATACCACATTTATTGATTGGAAAATGTTGAACCACACTTGCATTCCTGGGAAAAATCCCACTGGATCATAATGTCTAATTTTTATGAAGTGCTGTTAAATTCTTTTAGTGTGTATTTTGTAGACAGTTTTTGCAATTATGTTTACCAGTGACATTGGCTTGTAGTTTTCCTTTTTCATTCTGTCCTTGTCTGTATTGGTATCAAGATGAGGCAGGCCACATAGAATGGGCTTGGAATAATACCTTCCAGTTCAATTTTTAGGTCTAGATTGAAAAGAAATAATATTAATTCTGTAAACACTTGGTAGAATTCAGCAGTGAAACACTCTACTCCTGGACTTTTCTATTTTGGGAAACTTCTGATTACTGAATTGATCTTGTTGCTCATTGTTGGTTTGTTCAGATTATCTATTTCTGCTTGGTTCTGTCTTATTGGTTGTATGTGTCCAGAGATTATCATTTTCCTCCAGATTTTCCAACTTCTAGGCATGTAGTTGTTCATAATACTCTCTCATGATTCTTTGTATTACTGTGGTATGAGTTGTAATGTCTCCATTGTTTGTTTGTTTGTTTCTGATTTTTGTTATTTGAGTCTCTTCTGATTCCCAACTCACTGTGGCCAGCTGCTTCACTTGTCTTTCTATCCTGTCATTCTGAGTTTCTGAATCTCAGGGGTGGTTTCCTCAGCCTTTTGCTGAACTCTGGTATTTTCTCAAAGGAACTCTACTTAACATGTTACTATCTACTTGTGGTTTTGGACTGTTTTGGCATCAAGGGTGAGAGCTGGTTGCCTCTAGTCATCCATCTTGAACCATCCCATACTGTCTTTTAATTCTACTTTTCCATGAACTTTTTATGAGGTACCCTCATATTAGTGAGTTTAAAAAGTTTTTACATCCTGGGAATAAGTGCTCTATTGGACATATTCTTGAAAATATTTTTTTCCCACTCTGTGGCTTCTCTTCTTATTTTCTTGATTGTGACTCTTCCAGTAAAAACAGTTTTACATTTGATGGAGTACAATTCATTGATTTTATTTTTTTTGCATGAATTGTGCTTTTGGTGTTGTATTTAATAAAACTTTGCTTAAGCCAAGGTCATGAATATTATCTCCTGTGATTTAATTTTTGGATATCGTCTTAGGTTACAATGCAAATTGGTATTTTTGCAGGTTCATATCAAATTTTCAATCACCATTTGTTAAAAAGACTAACCTTTCCCCATGAAATTAGCAAATTGCAAATTGTTGAAAATTTCAAATTTTAAATTTGAAAATTATGTGAATTTTCAAAGTTTTGAAAATCAGTTGACCACAGGAATATGTGGGTTTATTTATGTACTGTCAATTTTGATACACTGATCTATATATGTACTCATACCAAAACTATATTGTCATGATTACCATATCATTATTCAAGATTTTGAATCAGGAAGTGAATGTCCTGTACCTTTATTTTTTCGAAATATTTTGAGGTTTTTCTGGGTCTTTTCAATTTTGGTATAAATTTTAGAATCACCTTGCCAATTTCAGCAAAAAAAAGAAAAAGTCTACTGGGATTTTTATCGGGATTGTATAGAAATAATAGACATCTGGACAACATCGACTGACTCATGTGCAAGGTGCATCTCTCTTTAAGTTTCTTTCAACTCCTCTCAGCAATGCTTTGTGGTTTCTAGTGTATGAGATGTGCCCCTTCTTTTGTTATATTTCTTCTGAAGTATTTTATTGTTTTCGATGCTATTGTGAATGGAATGGTTTTCTTCATTTCACTTTGGTTTCATTTATTTCCTGTATATAGAAAGGCAATTAATTTTGTATATATCAATGTTGTATCCTGCAACCTTGCTGAACTCTTTTAATGGTTCTCGCAGGTTTTGATTTGTTAGGGTTCTCTACATAGAGAATCATGTTGTCGATGAATAAAATCGAATAAAATCAATTGCACTTTTTCTTTCCAAGTTTTATTAAACAGTAACAATTCAGACTTCACTGGCTACACTCATACATGCGTGATATTGGGTCTCTATCCACTTGGAAGCATGACTCACTTGTTTTTTTTAGAATTCCTGAAGTTGCATCATGTGCATTCCAAATAGTACTCCAGTGAAATTAATACTTACTTCCCAGGTGTAGACATTGGGAAGCCATGGAAGGCCAGGGTCCACAGCAACATCTGTGGTCAGTAACTTATGGTATTAGAGATGTGTAGGTACTATCTACAGCGTTCCTATTTGCAGTTGCACCAGAAACTGGAAGTGTATGGCCACCTGACCCTTTGATTCAGGGACTGGTACAGAAGCAAGATGGTCACAATGATTATAATAAGCCAGAAAGTTGAGTGGCACCCATGGAATCAGACCTGTAGAGAAATATCGAGTCTGTTAGTAGAACACTGTATTTAGGGCCAAGATATCTGGACAGTCAACAAGCATGTTGCTTAATTTATACTTCAAAAAGTTTGTGGAATTAAATGTAAGACCTGAAACTATAAACCTCATAGAAGAAAACACAGGGGAACCACTTCAGGACATAGGTCTGGACAAAAACTTTATGGATAGTACCATAAAAGCATAGGCAACAAATGAAAAAATACATATAAAGAATTGGGATTATATCAAACTAAAAAGCATCTGCACACAAAAGGAAAACAATCAACAGAGTTTTCAAAAAAACCTGCTGAATGGGAGAAAATATTTGAAAACTATGCATGCAACATGGGACTAATATCAGGAATATACAAGGAACTCGATCAAATTACCAGTAAAATATTCGTAATTATAATCCAATTTAAAAATGAACAAAAGACCTGAACAGACATTTATCAAGGAAGACAAAGAAATGGCCAATAGGTACATGAAAAAATGCTCAACATCATTAAGCATCAGGGAAATGCAAATCAAAACCACACTGAGATATCATCTCACCCTAGTTAGACTGACAATTATTAAAAAGACAGAAAATGACAAATGCTGGTGAGGATGTGGAGCAAGGGGAACCCTCCTGCAATGTTGCTGGGACTATAATTAGAGCAGTCATCATGGAAAAGAATATGGAGGTTTCTCAAACAATTACAAATAGAACCACCATGTGATCCAGCAATCTCACCATTGAGGATAAACCCAAAGGAAAGGAAACCACCATGTCAAAGGGATCCCTGTACTCCCATATTCATTGCAGCTGTATTTACAATAGCCAAGACAGGTAACCAACCTACATGTGCATCGGCAGATGACGGGATAAGGAATATATTTTATATATATATATATATATATATATATATATATATATATATATATATATATATATATATATATATATATATATATATATATATATATATACACACACAATGGAATACTACTCTGCCATAAAACAGCATGAAATTCTGCACTCAAAGCAACATGGATGAGCTTGGTGAAAATCAGTTTAAGTGAAGTAAGCCAGGTGTGGAGTGTACTAACATTTATAAAGCAAATGTATTTCACAGGGCCTAGCTTTCAAACCCTGTAGTTTCAAGTATAACCTGAATTGTAACACACCAAAATTGCTGGCTCCGAGGGCAGATGTCCTTACTGCTACTAAACCTAATGACTCTTTCCATGACAATTATCTTACTGTTCTTTTTGTAACCACCCACGTTCCTTTTCTGTAACTTTCTGGCCTGGAGAATAAATACTGAGAGAAGACCCCAGTTCGTTATTAGTTTTCCAAGGAATGCCTCTCTCTTGAGGGTTCGTGAAAATTAACCCCTTCATGGCTTCTTATTGCTTGGAAGAAATGGGCTTTGAGTAATCCTTTTTGTGTCTCCGTCACCCTGGGAGAGAGGTGACAAATGGTGCCCCATGTGAGGAATTCTGGCTCTACGGATCAGAGATCGACCTTCCAAGCCTTGGAAAGTAAAGGACATCTGACCTTTATGTTTGCACATCCCGGTAAGGAAATATTCATCCCGGTAAAGGGATCGCAGACAGTTCTCAATTAGGGGTCCACGCCTGCAGCAGGACAAACTAGCTTGCAACCCGAAGGTTTTTTTCTTTATCTTTCCCTTTAAAATATGGAAAATTCTTTAACAAAAAGGAAGACTCAACATATATTACAACTCCAATGTCTGCTTAAAGCAGCCGGCTATAAAGTAACTGAATGGCAGCCTATAAAACTGTTAGTGGTTATTGGAAACTACATCCTTGGTACCCCAAGGAAGGGAGTCTTTACATAAAAATTTGGAAATTAATTGGTCACTGGTTAATTTATACAATGGGTCTCGTCATGTTATCCCACCTAACAGTTTGAAATCTATGTCAAGTCGCTCTGAGACCTATTCAAGACCTTAACAAAAACCAAAGAGATGTCTATGTCACCAAATAAGGATCAAAATTAATCTTTGCCAGTAACTGAAGAAATTTTACATTGGACAATCTAAAGTAAAAAAAGTTAATATTTCTTTGCAATATTGGTTTTGTTAGAGCATGTTTTCTTATCTTATCTGCACAATGCTTCTCTTCTCTCTTTAAAGCAGTGGTTCTTTTCTTACCTGCATGTGCTTCTTTGCTTAAGATTCTGGGACTTTATGAGAAAAGCAGCCACGGTGCCAAGCAGACCTCCTTTTGGGTCTACTGCTTTTCTCCTAAAAACCCCAAAAGTCAAATGGCTTTCATTAGCTCAGCACCTAATTTCAGTAACCCATTTAAGAAACAAAAACTAGATTAAGTCTACCTGTTTAACTAGATGGTCTCAAATTTTCTGGCATCCAGCTGGTTATCTTGAACAGACTTCTAAATTGTTTTCTAGGCTCTTCTATGTATTTCTTCACAAATTCCTATGGTAAAGTTCTATGCCTTTTTTTAGAAGAAAACTTTCTCTGCATCTTCTTGAAAAGGCTTGCATACTTGGCTTTGCAATGCAAATTTTGCCTTGCTTCATCTAAAACAGGGTGAGGACTCACAGATAAGCTTTAACATTCTTTTCAACACAATTTAAACCTGACTGTCCTTTTATGCAAGTGAGTTTTCTATTTTATCTGTCTCCTTATTATATTTAAATCAAAACCTATAAAATCCTTATTGTTTCTGTTTATGTCTACATGTTTTTGTATGTAAGTGGAGGTTATGTCTACTTGTTCATGTCTATATGTGTTTGCATTGCCTGCATGCTACCAAATTGGCTTATAATTAATGCACGCTTATTAAATAAATAAGTATACTTTTCAAGTTCACCTGACTTTTCCAAAGTTTTGATAAAATAAATAGATCTTCAAAATTTGATATAAACCTTTTGCCTAAATTTGTCTTTAGGTCAATATGCCTCTTCCTTATCTCAGCTCTCCCTCCTGGCCATGCTGGGAGAAACAATATCTGTTAGACATAATCTTTGTGAATGCTGCCCTCTGCTTTGAGCTCCACACGGCCTCACTGGATTCCACATAGCCCTAAATGCCACATGGACACTTGGAACCCAGGATGGCTATTGGAAGGAGACCTATGCCCAATATCTCAAAGGCCCTAGTTAACATTAACTGATAAGGGTATAAATTTAATACACCAAATTTTTGGCTGGGAGACTATAAATCTTTATCTGGTAAAAGTAGCTGAGGCTCAAACTGGGCTTTATATAATCCGCTCTGAAAAATGGACCTCTATTTACTGACCTGTATGTGTAAAATTTTTCTTATCAGCACAAATCGCTGCCTGGGTTTACCAATCAGGCAGGATTACATTTGTCTTTGGTAGAGGTCTTTTCAGTTGTACACCCTGCTGAAACCAGAAAAACCTTTCTCTATATAATTTTTAGACAAATGAGGCCAATTTAACATTGATAGAGAAAAAACAAGTATGTAATAAAGAGGTAAATTTTAAAAGGATATGGATATAAAAATGTGGTTGAGGTTAGAAAGGATAAAAAGAGGGGCCGAGCCCGTGGCGCTGGGGAGAGTGCAGCGCTGGGAGTGAAGCGACACTCCCGCCGCTGATTTGGATCCTATATAGGACTGGCCAGTGCACTCACTGGCTGAGTGCCGGCCACGAAAAAGACAAAAAAAAAAAAAAAAAAAAAAAAAAAAAAGAAAGGATAAAAAGAAAAGAAAATGATTTTTATGTGAGAAAGCATCTGGTACAAGGCATTCTTGTCCTAGAGTAAAATGACTGGTTATTTAGAAAGCAGGAATTATAGGACAAAATCAGTTAGTCTGAGTAAGTTGTGATAATGGTTTTTATGGGTTATTTTGTAAAAGAAACTTTAAAAATTGGCTAAAATTAAAATCAAATTATGTGTAAATTTTCTAAAAATTAAACATTAATATCAAATGTATTCTAACACAGGGTTAGAGTTTGCTCTCCTGCAATGGAATGACCAGATTTCCTGAAAACACTTAACTGCCCTTCATACAAAATTGTAAAAGGTTTTCTTTATCTCTTGGATCACTGGTCTAAGAAACTTATTTCTTGTTTTATCATGATAATTTCTTGTTCTCTCTCCCTTTGAAATCCTTTGTCATTTTTGTTTTATTTTTGGTAGTAATTTGTGATCTTATTCTACTAAGTGTTTTAAGCCTTTGTTATTTGACAATCTTTCTAAAACCAAATTCTAAAATCTCAGCCTTTTGACTTAAACTAACTTTGAGGAGTTCCAAGGACCCTGGAGCTTCTCAAAGGATATTGAGATGTATCAAAACTCATTGGCTTATTTGATAAATTAGACTATATGGGAAGGCATTGTCAGTACTGAAATGTTATGAATATGTGTTCCCAAAACTTGTAAGGTTATTGAAAATCTCTGTCTTGATATAAATGCAACCAGTCATAATCTTGGTTCAATTTTATTTAAAAAATTTTATGTCTTCAAATATTTCATGGAAAAACTCTGATAGGTACAGTTTCCTGACAAACTTTGGGTTCATACCTTTAAACTGAATTTCCAAAATTCTATTGAGGAAACTGATGGGTTTATGAAATTACTCACCAAGCTCAAAACAACAAAAGTTCATTAATGAACTGATTAAAAAGAATTATGGGTTTTACAATTTCCTTATTTTAAAACACTGATGGTTTTCTTAATGTTTTTGTTTTCCGGATTTAAGAAAACTCTCTCTCTAAAGTTATCTGTAACTGACAACAGTTTGGTAAAATATCATTTAAAACAGAAATAAAAGCATTTGTTTTCTCTCTGTTTGATCCCCCCAAATTTAATAATTATAAGTATCTTTATGATTATTATGACAATGTGGCTATTTTCATAATTTTGATAAAATTTAACTGTCTTTATAACAGGATGTAATTTAAAACTTTAAGTTATAAAATAGCATGTCTCTTCTAAGTTCCTGACCCCTCTTTATTTTGCCCTAACTGCTCTTTCATCTTGCTGTTTCATCTTTCCACCTGATGTGGGACATTACCACCTGGGAAATGAGCCTTCCCGGCACCGAGGGATCTATACAAGGAAAAGTAAGACCTTTTCAATCAAAATATTGATCATCATGCAGAAGCTAAGGAAGTTGATCTCGTAGAAGTGGAGAGTAGATTAGTGGTTACTAGAGAGTGATGGGGAGAGAGGAAGGGGACACAAAGCACAGTGTAACATTGGATAACTAGTCAAGATGATATTGAATGCTTCTAACACAAGGAAGTGAAAAATGCTTGAGGCGATGGATGTACTAATCACCATGATATGATCATTGCGCACAGTATAAATCTACCCTAGTATCATATTG